>NC_090265.1:1605690862-1606359076 GCF_040414725.1 Anabrus simplex | reverse complement strand
ATTTTAATATAGCCTAAATGAAGTGGTAAACAATGATTGGTGTCACCTGCGGTCGCTCGATGAAAGACCGCCTCAAATATATCATAATGTCCTCAGATCCTCAGCACTTTACGGTATAGAAAATCGACCTTCTACGAATGAAGTAGAACGTCGACATACAGACAGAGATTCACAGGTTATCAGCCGACTTCGCTGGATCGTGTTTCCATTATAAGCAAAAAAACCGCACTGATCGACGAGAAAATGTGCCGAATATAATGATTTAGACATTAGCTGTGAGCTGAAGCAGATATGCTTACCATGCAGCACGTCGTGAAAAAGAGGCCTAATGTACGAGATAATAAACCAAAGACCGGTATGTGAATCTGAAGCCCTACATGTCTAGCCACCAAATGAAATGGAGAGACTGCAGACTCATCGTTGACCTGTCACTGGAAGGCCAAATGCACATGAAGGTGCTGAATGGTATGTGATGCATGTATTTGAGGTACAGATTTCTATTTTTCAGAAAAATACTATTTGTCCACAATAACTTTCTTCTTTCCGTCGCTGTTTAGGTGAGATGAGGAATAATTTATATTCTTTAAACTAAATACGATGATTTCTATTATTTTCACTTAGCTCTCTTTCAGCATTTGGAATTTCAGGCAATGGACTTCTTGAGTAGGAGAAGAGAAATCTCTGCAAACGCATTTACAACGTCTTCGAGTTTTCCAAATCGTCCTTTTAGAAGAGATAATGCCATAGATAAGGTCATATCCTGTTCAGAGACCACAACGCCTGAACTGTTTGGTGGATGAGATAGGAATAATTATATTCCGCAATATTCTCTTCTGTAAATAACTCTCAGTATCCTGGAACATTGCTTTGTATCAGTACATCGCGCTTCTTATTGATTAAAAGTGGGTACTGCCATGTTTAAACGTCATAAACCCGATCCAGTAGATCGCGTGAACTGCCGACCATTTGGGACCAATTCAAAGTAAGCAACCTAACACACTGCATTTTCTTCCTACGCGAACAGCATTCTTTTATCACTTGTCAAAATATGCTTCCAGAGAAATTCACTTATGGGTTTATTAGAAATTGCTTAAAGAGATAAATTCGTCACTGGTCCATAGTCGGTCGGTTTATGTGAATCAATATTCAATATGTCGATTAGATATATTTCTACACTTCATGTTTTCTAGCATGTGGCTATACTACGATCACGGTAGACTGAACCACATTTTCTGAAACAGAGGGTTGCTCTGAGTGAGGTTTGTCTTGAAGGCCAGTATCTTCCGTATTAATATACCAAGAAATAATCCAGAGAGAATATGGTGTTCCATTTTCATTTATTTTGATTATTTACCGAAAAACGAAATATCTTAATGATAGCAAAAGAGTCTGAATGTAAAACAAACGAAATGCATATGTATTCATAACTTACAGTGCGGAAATACGTATATTACTGTATTTTAGTATTGCATTTGTCCGCCTCTGTGGTGTAGTGCTTAATCTAATTAGCTGCCACGCCCGGAGACCCGGGTTCGATTGAAAAGTGGTACGAGGACTGGAACGGGGTCCACTACATCCTGTGTCATCCCGTACTTTTTGTCGGAGACTAGTTGCAGCCGGACTAGGGAATTGCCGTCCGATGAGTAGGCTGCCATTAACTTCACAACACAAACGACTGCTCTTCGAGTGGTGTCGTGACCGGGAAGGATGGATTGCTGATAAATGGCGCCGCATTGTGTTCAGCGATGAAGCGGCCGTGGCCCGGATGACCATCGTCTGCCAGTATGGTGGTGACTTGAGGAGAGGTCCCATTCTTCCAATGTTTCGGAGAGGCACAGTGGTGTTACCCCTGGCGTCATAATGTGGAGAACCATCAGGTATCACTTCAGGTCACGGCTGGTAGTGATTGAGGAAACTGCGACGGCACAACGATACGTTACGGACATCCTCCGTTCTCGTGTATTACCTGCCATGCGACAGTATCGTGATGCAATTTTTGAACAGGACAATGCTTGTCCACACACGGCACCTGCCTCTATGAACTGTCTGCGTGATGCTGAGGTACTCCCGTGAATAGTAAGATTCCCTTGATCTGTCCCCGATAGAACATGTGTGGGACCAGCTCAGACGTAAATCCCGTCCCAGTGCCACTATCCAGGATATCAAGGACCAGAACAGCAGTGTTGGGACAGCTTGCCTCAGTAGAGGGTACAACGGCATTATGACACCCTTCCCAACCGAATCAGTGCATGCTTGCGGGCCAGAGGGTGTGCAACGTCATACTGATTAGTAGCCTTTTACTGCCAAGCTCTTTGTAAATTTGACTCGATTTTGTAATCACATCACATATCCTCTCAACACATGATGTTCAATTTCGTTTCCTCCTCCCTTACTTGCCATTTCTTTTTTTTTTTTTTTTTTTTGTCAGGCAATTGCACTTGCATGGGTATCATGGAAATTGGAAGCCTTTGCCATATTTTAATTTCAGCTGTTTTTGAATTAACCAGCCACAGTACCTTCAAAATGTTTAATTGATTGAAATCTCAAGTTGAACACACCTCAGTTGGCCTTTTTTTCTTTTTTTTTCACATGTAATGTTCTTCTGGCTTCTCCGATAATTAAATTTGTGGGGAACACCCCATACCTAGAACTAAAATACTTGAGGGAAGTTGTAATTAAAGTGCTCCCTACTAATTGTGAGGAATTGAATACAAGCCTCAAGGCCGTCCATCACAAATTATTACACAGACGCTTGGTCTTATTCGTAATTACGGCAGCTTTGTCTAGGATAGCTCTAGAAACCATTATCGAAATTCGAGAACATATCTAGACAGAGATGGAGTTTGGCATCGACAATTAGAACTGGAATTCATATTCACAGACGGGATGTGTAAAGCAGGTTATATATAACGCAGAAGATTGCATCCCAATAATTATACTGGAAGATTACATTTCGATAATTATACCTAAGAGGTTTGAACAATTTGAGGATTATACACAAGTATGAAAGTTCCAGGTCAACTTGTATTATAGTTCAGATTAATGCTTTGACGGCCCAGTCTAGAACGACGGTCTTATTTTAGTTTCACGGCCTATCAATCGAGATAAAGTACGAGATATGTTTACATTTCATGAGGACGTAATCTAGCTTCCTAGGAGGTGAACTACGACCAACCATTACTGTTTCAGAATGTGGACAGGTGAGAATTCAACTGAAGAAATCGCACCCTTGTTCATCAAAAGGTGACTCACTATGCGTGCATCAGATTCATTTCTACCTTACCGGTGTTCTTAATATTTTTATTTCGTCCCCTTAAATTTCTACCTGCCCTTATCCGTCCTCCATCCTTATATCTGGAAGAATCATTCTGTATGGATGAAGAAAGCAAACACAGGCTTTTAGTGTAAGTGGCTGTTGAGATAGTGACCGTTGCCGGGACAGTTCCTACTATAGCACACCTCACCTTATGAAGCACCTTTGTGTACTAAATGTGTACATCCTTAGCCGTCCATACGACATTCCCTATTGAAAAGGTGATCTGAACAGGTGGACGAAAGAAAATTTGGTAGGTATTACCTTACAACGTACACATGACCAACGTCTACCCCAGCTCAGGTGGATTAATCTGCTGTGAATTTCATTCAATCTACAGGGACATCAATCGCCACCAAGTTTCCATATTCGCCTTATTGTCTGGCCACCACGACAACCACCATCACCCAATTCAGCCAATCAGCCGCAGTTGCATTCCACTCAGCTGTAATGTCCAACCATGCAGCGCCATGTTACCAAATAGATTCATTCCAACGACATCAGATCCACAGTGGGATAATTCGAGATTTAAATTCCAATTCACGAGGTTGGCCCCACGATCTTCTCCAGAAGAGGAACAAGCTCCTCAGCGCCAGGTAGCTCACCCGGAACCGGCACCTCCGACATCCACGATAAGTAACCCGTCGTCATCCACGGACGTCACCATGCAGAACAACCCTCCAACTGTTACCACCTCCAGCACAACTACTCTTCCCCAGTCCGCATTTCCCCCTATATACGGCACTAGAAGCCCTATCAATCACTTCCATTTCCTCCACGCACACATTCTTCTTTTTACCTTCCCACCTCTCCCCCCGACTTCCAGTCACCGCACGCCATTTTCTCCACTCTACTCAGATTCAACACGCACCTGGAGGACATCGCAGATATCCAAAGAACTGCTACATGTGCCATCATCCAGGTCAACGGATATGCCGCTACCAATCTGCTCACCACTGTAACAGGATCTCACCACCTACGATCAAGCACCCCGCTTCAACCCCTTCCACACCGACCTATTAAATCTCCGCGCTATAATACAAGGTGTCGACCCCTCTATTACTGAAGACACCGTCATTGCACAGCACAACGCAGAAGACATCCCAGCTGAAAAGACATTCCAGATCAAAAACGCAACAAGCCTCACCTATATGATGTGGATTCTTCTACCAGCTCCCAAAGACGTCAGGGACGTACTGGTCAGCGAAGACTCCATCCACCGATATCACCACAAAGTGGAGTCATCCGTGACCGCCGCCACAATCCATCCGGCGTGAGCGATGCCTCGTCCATAAAAATCACCCCACCACTCACTTCACAGCTAAAATTCCCATATGTGGTCCCTGCAGTCAACAACATTCTACATCCTGATGTCCCAACACACAACCTCTTGAATGAATGCTCAGAACGGTGGGCCCCAGATCACAGACTTCAGTCTCGGTCGAGCATACGGTTTTAACTGCGTATGATTTAATTCCTCTGGCTCAGGGATTGGCTATTTGTGAATTGTCCGAATACTTTTTTCTTTATCTGCAGCGCAAACAACAAAATACATTATTAGCAAACACAGAAACACGGAATAGTGAATACTGTACCTCCAGATAAAGTGTAGGGACCGAAATACATTATATATTGAACCCATGACCTTTGTGCCCTAAGAACATTATGCATAATGTAACAATTAAACTAAAAGTTGGATTCTTGATAGCATGGATTTGACACGTGACGAGGGGGTGATTACCTTCGGTCGCACGCTCTGGGGTACGTGACGTCAACCACACGTGTCGATGGCGGAAGAATCTCAAGTCATTTTTATGAACTATTTCAAAGCGCGTGTACATGGCGCGACCACGCCAAGTCAAAAAAATATAGTGCCTATCAAAGGAGGTCAATCATCTCACAAATCGAACCCGTAAAAATTTTAAATGTCCATGAACACTACCGCCAGAAATGTAGCAAGCATGTAGTCACTTTCAAAACTCTTGAAATTACAGTTTAGGTAAGTCAGAAAGTTTATAGGAAATTTCTTGGCGGCAAAAGGGAGAGATCCGAAGAGAGGGGGTAACTGCTATAAATATGAAGGGACGCCATGACGAAGCTTCCTTCTCCGGCATTTGTGATACAAAGCGGACGAAAAATTATTGAGCTGCTCTGCGAAATCAAACCAACGAAAGTAGACTGAGTTCAACTGCAGATTTTAGCCATTGCGGCTAAGTCTTGACTCCATGAGGAGATAGTTTTCTTGAGTGAAATAACTGTACCAGATAGGACGGTCAAAGTACTGAAATATTCTAATGTGATTAAGTAATTCGTGTGCGGGAATAATTATAATCCATCGTGTGCGCTCCGCAAACAAGTGAAGGGTATTTCTTTTTTTTATGCTTTATTCCAGGAAACCTGAAGAAACATAATGAGATGTACAGCCATGAATGTAAAGATGGCTAAATAAAATGCCAGGGTCACAGGTGAGCCCTAAGACGAATACTGGCGTGACGACATGAGGTAGGTGGCTTTCCATCTTACTACCTCTTATATCTCGTCTCGTGATTTCTAAAAGTGTATTTGCATGGGGATATACGACGCAGTGGTCGCCCTATTAAGTTTTGTAAATGTGAGAGTACGACTAAAAGAGTCATTTGTTTTATTTCCCACTTGGATAAAATTTTGAAGTCTTGCGAGTGTCGTATAATGTTCTAAAAGTTATTGAATAGGGTTCTGAAGTGATATCACGTCCAATGTAGATCGTCATCCGTGTGAGTGTACTGCCTGTTTTTTGTGATGTCGAAGTAAGATGTTCATTCGATGTAATATTCTTCTGTCTGCAATTTGACGTTAATAATAATAATCCATGGTCACTCATTTTCAATCGAGTGGAAGCGCGCTGTCGGGTGAGAGCCAAGGGTGATGAATTTGGTCACGGAGAGAAACGTTCTTTTTTAATGCCCATTTTAAACTGTGTCTGACTGACAAGTAAAAAGGATCTAGTAGAATGTTTCAGTCATTTCTCGTAAAAATCAAGTTATTAAATACGATATCATTTATGCGAAGTTATTCATGAGTAATGCATTGTGCGATATTAGACGTCGGTATTTCTAGTGAAGATTTTATTCCAGTTCTTGGTCGATGATAATTGTGGAGCTGGGAACAGAGGTTAGTTTTGTGAATCAGGTTGGACCTGTCATTGAAGCCGGGACACGGAAGCCCGAGGAATGTTTTATATGAGTTGAGATGAGATGTGCGAATCAGGTTGGAGTCCTGTCATTTGAAGCCGGGATATGATAGCCCGAGGAATATTTTATAATGTTGAGAATGGAAAGAAATTCATAGAAATCCATAGCGGTATAATCGGCGACGCGTATAATTAGTGTGGGCATCTTGAAGCATATCTGTGCATTTTGTTGGTTAGAATATCGTATTTGTTTAATCATGTCGGCAGAGTTTAAAGGGAGCATTTTGAGAAGTCAGTCAGGTAGAACGAACCGGGTGGTTTATGTAACTGCCAAGCGAGCATGGGGTGAGAGACCTCAGCTATGATAGCGGGAAAGAAGTGGAGTTGAGATTGTACTGTAATTCTCGGCCAGGGGAAACGTTAAAATGCTGGATTTAGTTGAAATTCATAGCCGGTAATGATATAAGTATTGTGAAATACTGTAAATGGGGACGTAGTGAACATTTGAAATCACGAACTTTGAGTATAAGGAACAGAGTAACCCAATTTCAGGGTTGTCCAAAATATAGAGCGATGGTAGTGACGATCGGTTTGTCTGCGAGGGGTGTGCAAAATTCAGTGATGACGAGATATGACATCGTAATTAATGGCGAGTTGTTTGGTTTGTACGTAGATTATTATGATATCCAAGTGTTAATAACGGTTAGGACTAGATTAGATTTTTAAGCATGATATCACGAGATAGGATATATGTAGCTGGACATGAATTATGTAAAAATTCTTTTCCAGCCAGATAAACATCGCAATATTGAACTCACATCACAGCTGCGAAGAAATTTGTGAAGAAACCAGAGTCCGCGGAGATAAAATTTACTGATCTTTAACATTTCGTTAAATCATTTAAATTTATTTAATTATTAAATTCAGTGAAACCGCATTTTGAAATAACTTTAATCAAGCGAATAACTTGGAGATGCATTCTGGAAATTTTAATTTGTTGTCTGGGGAATATTAAAAAATAAAGTAAAGATAAAAGGGACATATCCGAAGGAAATGGATTTTTCTGCCACAAAGTTTGTGAGCATTGCTATTGTTGTAATTATTGAACTTTGATTGATTGAGCAGTGAATGTGCTGGGGATAGTAAAGTGGAACTTTGGTCATAAACCGATGTAACTTAATTGTGTTTAGCCTTCAGCCTAGAAACTTGGATGGTCAGGGGGTCATCAACCTCAGTGACTTAGATTAGGGCCATATGCCATCGTAGCATCATTTCCTTGCGGTCATCATCCACAATGACTTTAAAGTAACTTAAAAGATTAGATGTCGGTCCATGACATAGACGCAGGTCACATCGATTCAATTAAGGGTCCATGCCGTAGAACCACTGTGTGGCACACACCGATTGGACGGCCTTAATTATACTCAGAGTCCAGAGTTCGTGTTACGAGGGCTGGACCATAACGAATCACTATGATGGTACATGTGGTCTCACATGGAAGCCGAATTTAAGGATTTCCAGACTTTCCTTTCTTAAATGATTAATAATTGAGATAATGGTTTCTAGTAAGAATGCTCATCAGGCAGTTACGTTAAAGTCTCACACCAGTGTTCTGACGTTTATGTAAAAATGATTGTGGTGTCCAGTGGACACAATTGACTATGACACCGTTGACATAGTAAATTACTTCAGAATTTTCCTGAATAAATAGGAATCTTTTAAACAGACCTTTCATTCCAGTAGATAGATTAGAATTAATGAACCCTACCTTTACCTCAGCAAGTGACGAAGAACCCGAAACGACCCAAGAGACAGATCTCATGAACTTTGCTGATAGGTAAGGAAGGTAGGTACCCCTCAATATGGACCTAAAGGGTTCAATATATATATCAGTTACAGTCTCGAAACAGTAGGGAAAAGGGTCAAGACGATTGATTGATTGATTGATTGATTGATTGATTGATTGATTGATTGATTGATTGATTGATTGATTGATTGATTGATTGATTGATTGATTGATTGATTGATTGATTGATTGATTGATTGATTGATTGATTGATTGATTGATTGATTGATTGATTGATTGATTGATTGATTGATTGATTGTGTAATGTGAAAATGGGAACTAATATTTACTGGACATAACTGAATTATTACATCAAAGCATCTAAGTGTATTTATTTATTCATCTGTCATGTCGACTTGTGTATCCAGCCGTTTTCTGTATTATCGGTCATTGTTGGAACTGTTTCCTAACTGTGGAAGTTACCAGACCAATTTAATTCAAGTTATCTATCCATTATTGTCAGGCATTTGACTGAACTCTGTAGTGCGCCGAATTATCATTTGTAACTTCTGCGCATTTTCGCGGTGCACGCATTGAATTATGGGACTGTCTCTCGGCTAGCTCGGTGTGAGCTCAGTAGTCGGCAGTAGTCAGCTTGCCGTTACTCTCCAAGATGGCTGTGTTGTATGGAGCTCCCAAGCAGACGGTTTGGCGAGAAGGGAAAGCTATTATAATGGAGCTTGACTCCGGCGGTTAAACATAATGTGAGGGCTAGGCCCTATTATTCCTTCAAAGTTATCCAGTGTGCTCCAACCCTTTTTTTGTTCTTAATGTAACATGTAAACTTGGTGCAGTGAGTAACCATTATCGGCATGAAATGTTTTAAGTGTCTTGTAAGTTTGGATACCTTAACTCAAGTAAGTACTGAAAATTATAATTTATTGAAGGGATCCCAGTCGTTCAGGCACTAGTGTGAGTAATTTCATCTTGGACATGAGCAACATTATAAACGACTATTTTGGTATTGGTTAACCTTGTAAGCAAAATCTGATATATATTTGAAGTGAATGCATTTGAAAAAGAAAATTTAATGTAATGTAGGGAGCTCGAGGATCGCTAGTTATGCATCTATGAGGTGATATTTTGTGTAAGTGATTTTATCTTACGTTTTTGTCGGGGTGCATTTTTGCCAACTGTGTTTCTTGATATTCATTATGATGGCGATTATTATTATTATTATTATTATTATTATTATTATTATTATTATTACTTTTATTTTTTGGTAATTCATTTCGGTGCGTGTTTTCTCCCTTAGTGTTGTCCTGTTTGGTTGATATTGCTGTCTAATTTTGTCCTATTGCCTTCGTGGCTGGTTATCTGTACGTAATGATTATCGCATTGTTACCGGCCTTTATTAATGACACCTCATATTTGCATCGTAGCGCATTCCACGGCCCCCTCTGTTCTAAAGTATGTAAATCGCTGGTGATTTAATTAAGTAAGGCTAATGTAAACTGGCACTATCACCTCTTGGATAAATGATTATTATTATTATTATTTTAATAACTTAAAATCTTAAAATTGAAATTTGCTGGTCGAAATTAAGTTTAATAATGGGAGTTTTCTTTCGTTGTCTTATTATCTTTTCTCCCATTGTTTGGGTTCCTTGCTTTTGTCTTTATTACGTCATGTCACCCCTTCTTATCTTATCTGATGATACGTTAATATTTTGGGTGGCTTTGATGATTATTATGGGATCTTGGCTTCGCGTCGGTAACGGGTAGCTTCTGTTTGGTTTTCGGTGTCCTTTATTATTTTTATGAGTGCACCGTTAATTGTAAATTTCCTTTAATATACTTCATTTTGTTGGGGTTGCTGTGCACTATTATTTTATTGTGTTTTCATCTAGCTCGTTTCTTTAGTGTAATGTTTATTCGCGGTTGGAGCCACTAAATTTTCTTCTTTTTCGTGTGTCCTTGTGTGCGTCTTGTAACTTAGAATTTTGTAGTGTAGCAAATTTCAGTTTTAAAGTGTTTTTATATCGCGGGCCCACATATCGGTTGCAACCAATTTTAATGTTTCTATATGTAAGGTAATGAGTTATTAATGAATTTTCAAACCTTAATTTCGGCGGAAGCCTATGTTTATGTGAGCTTCATTTTTCCTTAATTTCTACTTTATTTTAAAATACTGTTTTCCTCGTCTAGCTTGATTGCATTTTTAAATTTCTGAAAAAGAATTATATATTTTTTTATTGTTCTTATTTTATACCATTTTCAAATTACATTTGCTTAGTAAATTTTCTTCATTTCAAATTTATCTGGTGTGTCATTTAGTAGCTAGCAATATTTACCTGGCAACCTGTCAAAGTTATGTAAGATCCTGGCCTTTTTAATTCTCGCTTTGCCTTCCACGCTTCATATTTTATGCTACTGCCTTTCGGTAAGTATTGTGCTTGTTTTCTTCTTGATGTTTGTGCTTTTCTTTTGAATGTTTGGTTTACTAATTGGTAAGGTTGCAGTAGATTGATTGATTGATTGATTGATTGATTGATTGATTGATTGATTGATTAATTATCGCGATTTAAATGCAAATAAAGAGTCGTTTATTGCATCCTTGTTTTCATCATGGCTAAATATCTCCAGTTCTTGTCAGTTAGATATCATTAGGTAGTAATAATAATGATAGTAATAGTAATAATAATAATAGTAATAATAATATTAATAATGGTTTCACGTCCCAATATACCGCTGTCAGCGAGAAAACCAGGCATGCTGTAAACATGAGCAAAAACCGATTCATTATCTATTTAAATAAAGTTGTAGGGGGTCTGCTGTCTGTAATTTCGTTTGTTTTTCCCATTTTTCACTTACCAACCATGAAGAACACTAAAAGGTGCGTCCGATGGTGGAATCCTTTTGTTGATATGACGTACCATTTAAAAGCAGTAAATCTCGAAATGAAGGTCTGCAGTTATTTTTTTGCAAGTTGCTTTACGTCGCACCGACACAGACAGGTCTTATGGCTAAGATGGGATATTAAAGGCCTAGAAGTGGGAAGGAAGCGACCGTGGCCTTAATTAAGGTATTTCCCTGGTGTGAAAATGGGAAACCACGGAAAGCCATCTTCAGGGCTGCCAACAGTGGGGTTCAAACTCACTATCTGCCGAATACTGGATACTGGCCGCACTTAAGCGACTTCAGCTATCGAGCTCGGTAGTTTGCACTTATAAATGTGCGCATGTTTATCTACATAATTAAAGTTGTAGGGGGTCCACTGTCTGTAAATTCGTTTGTTTTGCTAATTTATCAGATATATTTCCGATTTAGGTCAACCTAAGACCATATGAGTGTTTTTCCTTTTGTGTCTGTTTGTCCGTCTATTCCACCATCACGGCGAAACGGCTGGATAGATCTCGACAAAACTTCATATATAGAGTATACGCATCCAGGGGAAGGTTCTGATAAACATATGACTTAAAAATCACTGAATAGACTGAGGGTTTATACCAAAACCACGACAGTTTTCTTCCATTTCCTCTTTTACTATTGATTTTCTGTAAAATCCGTATACTGTATGTGAAATGCCGCTTCATATTAAACATTTTTGTTATGTACAAAATTTTGCTTGGTCACTGGACACTCCTTACTTTGAAGGAAAAATCCAGGCTGTTCAAATTTATAACCTTTAAGCCCCTGAAAATATCGAAATGTGGAGGCAATTGAAATGACGGTGCAGACATTTGTTTCGTCGTAACTGCTTTCTAAACGTTAAGTCATTTCACAGAGCAGATTACACAATCGCTGCTCAATTTACGGAGATCTTCAACTTTGGTCCTATGTTTTATTGTCGTATCTCGATTCTATATACTTCAGATAGCGCTGCATTTCTCGATTATAATCCATCTCTCAAACTCTATTTTGACTGGCATTAGGAAAGTGGGCCTGTCATTATAATGAAAACTATCCATCTCTATTGTGAATGGCAGTTGGCATGCGGGCCTGCCGTTGTTGTAGAAACTCCCGAACTCGATTTTAAATGGCAGTAGGAAATGCGACCTGTCATTATCATCAAAATTTCCCCAACGTGCATCTTACATCGGAAACAAAGTATGGGCTCCTCCCCATTTTGTTTCTCGGATAGCGCTAAGAGACATGCAAGTTAATATAATCTTACTCACTGCGTGTACAGTCATTTACGTAGAACTCCGTATACAATGTAGAATAGTACCGTACCGAAGCACGGGTACATTTGCTAGTCATTAATACAAGCAAATAATTCAATCTGAAGAATGCCGGGTACCTATGCCCTCATGTTTGACCTACCATGTTGAATCTCAAGCCTCTATGACATCGTCCGTTCGTAACGCATCGGATCTTTAACCACAACGACATCGTCCGTTCGCGAAAGCTCGATGGAAACTTCACCTCCATTCACCCCCATAGATTTGGTGCGGAGAGTGGTACACGGATATGTTGCACTTAATAATAAAACACGTAGGAGTCAGAATATAAATGTGACTCTGGTGAGTGTAACAACTGTAATGTGGCGTACCTTTTATCACGTGGAGACATTCACACTCTTGTTATTTAATATTTCAATTAAATTAAATTCTAGAAGGAAAATATTGTTTTGAAAATTCAACATGAAAGACAGTTAAAAAAGCAGTTTACTAATTTGAATCTGACACAGGACAAAACTCCTTCCATGTCGGATTCATCTCTCTCCTCTTTCTCACTGTTGTTCGTACTCGTATTATTCAGATTAATGACAAGACGATCGACAGTCATATCGCTCAGACCGTCCGATTCCCAGAATCTCAGCTGAGGAAGTTAGTTTGATGATTGAGGTGAATCCGAAAGGCGCTCAGTAGAATGTAGAGAACATCTCCAGGATTTCAATCGTTGTTTAGCAGGTTGATAATCATGTAATGGATGTGTTTGGGAAACGTCTACTTTAGATTTTTCATGTTTAGCAGCTACTTCACGTCTAATATCTGGGGGAGCAGTGCCAGACAAACAATACAATATGCGTTATCACAAGGTGTAGATCTTAGGCAACCAGTTATAACCAGGCAAGTTTAATTTAAAGCAGTATCTACCTGTTTGGCATGGCATGATCTGTACCAAACAGGGCATGCATATTCTGCTGCAGAGTAGCTCAGTGCTAAAGCAGTAGTTCTCATTGTTTGAGCTTGCATACTCCAGTTGGTACCGCATAACTTGCGTAGAATGGAATTTCGCGTAGATACTTTGTGTTTCGTGTTAACACCCTGTTGGTCATACGTCAGTGCACGATTCAGAGTTACACCTAGATATTTAGGTGTTGAGCAATGATCTAAGAGACCACTCTCCCAGAAAATCGTCAGTTTTCTTCTTGCCTGCATATTCTTTAAGTGAAAAGCGCTAACTTGCGTTTTTCAGGTCTTAGGCTTTAGATGGTTTTCTCTGTGGTATGGAGGCCGACTCAGTTCATCTAAGGCTTCCATTAGTTTCCGTTTAAACTGATCACTCTGGGTGTCAATAAGTCGGACATCTGACTGTACAATAAGTGACAATGACGGTCCAAAGTCGTGAATTCCACAATATTTCATTTAAATTCCCACAATTGTGATATATCTGTTCAAAATGATAAAAATTACTTTGAATTTGGCAACTTATATCAATCGTTGACTTTAAGAGAAGCCATTGTTGTTTTCTTGTTTTATAGTAGGCTTACGTTCCTCGACAATGGGTACATGGAAAGAAAATTTTAGGACGCTTTCGGTGTTTAGATAGAACGCGTATATCGCCGAGATTATTTAACTTACGGTTATGTTTAATGTCTCAAGTGACAGACAAAAGTGAAAGTTAGGCCTAACTGTTGCAAAAAAAACAAAAAAAAAAAACAAAAAAAAAACAATGAAAATCTGAAACAGTTGTCATGAAATAGCGCTTCAGATTAGGGCAAATTGTGTGCTAAATATGTGACGTACATGCATACTCTGTTAATAATAATAATAATAATAATAATAATAATAATAATAATAATAATAATAATAATAATAATAATAATAATAATAATGTATTTATTTCCCAATAATTGCTTTTACGGTTTTCGGAGTCGCGGAGGTGGCGGAATTTAATCCCGCAGGAGTTCTTTAATGTGCCTGTAAATCTATCGACATGAGACGGACGTATTTCAGCACCTTCAAATACCACCGGACTAAGCCAGGATCGAACCTGCCAAGTTGGAGTCAGAAGGCCAGCGCCTCAACCGTAGACCTAGAAAAGGCATTCGATAATGTTGATTGAACCAAGCTTTTTAAGATTCTGAAGGTGATTGGGTTCAGATACCGAGAACGAAGAATTATCTACAATCCGTATAAAAGTCAGTCTGCATTGATAAGATTCGAGGACTATGTAAACGAAGCAGCAATCCAGAAAGGGGTGAGGCGACGCTGCAGTTTGTCCCCCCCCCCTCCTTTTCATTGTTTACATAGAACAGGCAGTAAAGGAAATTAAAGAATAATTTGGAAAGGGAATCATAATCCAGGTAGAGGAAAACAAAACCTTGAGATTTGCCGATGATATTATTTTATCTGAGACTGCAAGAAGATCTCGAGAAGTTGCTGAATCGTATGGACGAAGTCTTGGGTAAGGAGTACAAGATTAAAATAAATAAGTTCACAACAAAAGTAATGGAGTGCAGTCTAAAGAAGGCAGTGATGCAGGTAGTGATGGTAGTGTAAGACGTGTGTTGTGGGAGCTCCGCAGTATTAGGAAATTGTGATGGTTTCATCGGCGACACAAGAGTGAGAGTGGTCTCTTCTTAAACTGTAAGTTACACTGATTCATCTTCGATAATTATTTTGTTTGTTCTGTATACTATACGTCAAATACTGAACTATAATATCGTATGTTTTTCATCATAACCTCAAAGGATAAACATTGGACCAGTGTAGCCAACTGTTGAATCTTGGCAAAGAGTATTTATAGAACCAGCGACAGTTAATCTCAAGGAATAGTAAATTACTTCCAGTGTATCCAACTGTGAAATCTGTGCAAATAGTATTTATATAACCAGTGGTAGTCAGTCCCAAGGAATACTAAAATATTTCCAGTGTAGCCACATATGAAATCTTTGCAAAAAGTATTTATATAAACAGTCGCTGTCAATCTCAAGGATTAGTAAAATATTTCAAGCTCCATCATCTCTCTTCGTGTCGCCAGTCTATATTCTCGGAGCTCAGCGACTATCAACCTCATCTAACAATGGATATGTGCAATATCTGTAAAAATAAAACATCTAGTAGGTCAGACAAAACTAACAGGATTACGTGTGGTTTATGTGATAAAGCCTTTCATACTAAGTGTCTAAATTTACAAAAAGAGGACATAGACAGTTTAGGAAGTACAGCTGCTTGTTGGACATGTGACAGTTGCACTGACAAAAGTAACAGTCTCCCAACAATCGGGCATGAGGGGGATATTGCTCGCACTGTTGACAGTAACCAACCTGAAAGAGAGAGTTGTAATAATAAAACTCCTTATTCAATAAAATTGATGATGAGTAAATTAAGCGAGGTACAGGTAAATATAATAACCATGGAGAAGACACAGAAATCTTTAGAAACAGCTCTTGGAGAAATGAAGTATGAACTTGTGGAAATGAAACAGGGAATTGGATTGGTGAAGAATTCTCAGAAAGAACTTAAGCGTGATCTAGGTAAATCTATAGAAGTGTGTCATGAAAAGTTGGACCACAGTATCACACAGCAAAAAGAATATAATAAGGTGTTACAAGAGGCCCTAGGGATGATCGAGAGTTTGAAAGATGAGAATATAAAACTCAAGAACGAAAATCTGGAGCTAAAACAGCGCATTGAAGACTGTCAACAGTATTCAAGGGTAAATACAACAGAGATTCAAGGCATTCCAACATAAGCTAATGAAAATACAGTGAATTTAGTGAAGGCGGTGGGAAGATCTCTGGACATAAATATTAATGAAGAGGATATTGATGCATGTCATAGGCTCTCAAGTAACCCTAACTACCCGTCGTCCAATAGTATCATAGTCAAATTCTGTCGGAGAGTATATAAAGATGAACTGCTGAGGAAACGCCGCGTGAAAAGGAATCTGTCAACTTTGGACTTGGGATTCACCTACAACAATCCCGTTTATATCAACGAGAGCCTTTGTCCTACCAGGAAGCGGCTTCTGGCTCAATGTCGTCAACTTCACAGGTCATCTAATGTGAAGCACCTTTGGACAAGGAATGGCCGAATCTTCATGAGACAAAGTGACAATTCACCAGTTGTCAATATCGCCTGTGAAGAAGACATCAGAAAATTTAAGAACACTATTCATATTGGGTAATGTGTTTGTTAGATAATGAATTTGTAATTTATTATCAAAACATGCGTGGATTAAGATCTAAAACGCATACTTTATACACAGGTATATTATCTAACAATTTTGATATAATATGTCTGACTGAGACTTGGCTGAATGATACTTTACATGATTCTGAACTATTTGATAATAGGTATACCATATTTCGTAAGGACAGGAATGCCATGACTAGTCGCAAAAAAGATGGCGGTGGAGTCCTCATTGGTGTTAAGTCAACATTTAATCCAGAAATGTTTCATTCATTAGACTCAAATACTGAGTCAGTATGGGTTAAATTTACTGTCAACAATAACAAGTACTATATCTGCACAGTTTACTTTCCCCCAAATTCACACTTAGATGCCTACGTAGAGTTTTTTAGTAAGTTAGAACAATATATTAATTTACTTGGAAATAACATTATTATAGTTGGCGACATTAATATCTCTGAAATAGTTGACAGTACGTATGATTTGAACAAAGGAAGTAATATAAGTCAAGAATTACGTAGGGTATTACATTTTTCGAATCTCCACTCTGTTAACAATGTACAGAATAGTAATAATAAGACACTTGATCTTGTGTTAACAAATTTATTAGGCATACGTATTGTTGAGGAAATTGATCCAATAATTCCAAAAGACGGGTATCATCCTCCTCTGCAGATAATACTTAAAGTTAACCGAAATAGGAGAAAAGAAAATAATCATCATAGAAGGTATAATTTCACAAAGGCAGATTTTGAGAAACTTTACAGTCTGTTGAAGGAAACGGATTGGATTAATATTAAAGAATGCAGAGATGTTAACTTAGCCACACAACTTTTCTATGATAAAATGTATGCTGTATTGGATCAATGTGTTCCGAAAACGAAAAGCTACAAGAAAAAATATCCCATCTGGTTTACAAAGGATATTATAAGTAATATTAAATTAAAAGAAAAAATTAGAAAGAAGAAAAATTCTGAGTATTACATGCATATATTTAAAACTCTCAGAGCAAAAATAAAAAGAGATATAACTCTTGCATACAACCAATATGTCGAGAAGATTGAAAATAACTTGAGTAATGATTGTAAGGTATTCTGGAACTTTATTAATAATAAGAGGAGATGCTTAAAAAATAACCCACAGTTTGAATTTCAAGGCTGTCTGTTAAAATCACCAGATGACATAGCTAATGGATTTGCAGACTATTTCAAAACTATATACTCTCAGGAAAAGTCTAAATATAATTTGGAATTTGGGAATAATGATCAACCAAATGAAATAGGTGTACTTAATATACAGCATATAACTATAGAAGAAGTCCTTAAAGCAACTGACCACCTAAAACCGAAGAAATCAGTAGGACCTGATGATATTCCCCCATATATTTTGAAAGGTTGTAGAGAAGTGTTAGTATATCCTTTAACCATTCTCTTCAACCTAATTGTAAAAACAGAGACATTCCCTGACTTGTGGAAACATACCAAGGTTACTCCTGTATATAAAACTGGAGATATCAAATTGTTCAGTAATTATAGACCTGTTACTATTGTTTGTGCCCCAGCCAAATTTTTTGCAATTATATTGTACAAACAAATTTATGATCATGTTAGAAATAGTATCTCACCAAGACAACATGGATTCATGGCGAGAAGATCCACTGAAACAAATCTTTGCAACTTTACTGAATATATATCCGCTAGTTTAGATGATCATGCTCAGGCTGATGTAATTTACACGGATTTTCAAAAAGCTTTCGATAAGGTTAATCATGATTGCTTAATAAATAAATTTTCTTCCTTTGGATTTTCTACTACATTACAAAACTTACTGATATCGTGTTTAAAGAATAGAACTCAGGTTGTAAGTTACAAAGGTCATATATCTTCCAAATTTGATTTGAATTCGGGAGTTCCACAAGGTTCTAACTTGGGGCCTTTGCTATTTCTAATCTTTGTTAATGACATATCGGAAACTATAACATCTTCTGAAATTATTATTTTTGCTGATTATATTAAAATATACAAATCTATTAAAACAGTATCTGATTGTCAACTACTTCAAAACGATTTAGATTCTCTTGTCGACTGGAGCAAACAGAAAAAGTTAAATTTTAATATAGATAAATGTGTAGCCATGACATTTACTCGGAAGAAACAGAAGATTAAATATAACTATGCAATGGATACTGACATACTAACTCGTGTCAAGACAAAAATGGATTTAAGAATAACATTCAATGAAGATTTAAGATTCAACGACCATATTAAAAAAATTACCAATAATGCTCTTAAAATGTTAGGCTTCATTATACGGAATTCATTATCATTTCGTCCAAAGACACTATTAACCTTGTTTAACTCATTTGTAAGGTCCAGACTTGAATATGGCTCAGTTGTTTGGAACCCAATGACCACAAAAAATATCGATCTTATCGAGAGTACTCAAAACAAGTTTTTAAAATTCATGACTTATAAAATCACAGGAAATTACCCAACCTTCATAAATTACTCAGGTATGCTGAAAGAACATGGTGTGAATAGCTTGCGCCACAGACGAAGTTGCAAAGATTTGACTTTCCTATATAAAATAATTAATTCTGTAATTGATGACTCAAACATATTGAAATCAATAACATTTTATGTGCCACATAAACTAAGTCGTCCTAGAAATATATTCTTTCTATCAAAGGCTAAGACCGAAATACATAAGAACTCCCCAATTAACAGAGCAATGAAGTTCTACAACAATATTCATCCTTATGTTGATATTTTTAGTATGGCTGAAGCTACATTCATTTCGACATGTAACACTGTACTTTTGAACATAATTTAATAGATTATGAAGATTTAAAAAAAGGAAAATAGTATAAACTAGTATAAATGTTGTAAACCTTGTTTTTTAAATGTATTACATTCCAAGTGGAAATCCTGTTAAAATAATTGTTTTAAATGTTATACTGATTTTAATTAGAATGTATTAGTAATGTAATGTATTATTAGTTATATTAACCATAATTAAATTTTTTATTTTTTTTATTTTAGTAATGTGACTTGTGTGTCAGAGTAATTAAGTTTTAGGATTACTCTAACTAGTTAGTGGTTTTTGTTCTTAATATGTATTTTTAACATGTAAATAACAATTGTCGTGAGCATTGTAATTGGGACTAATGACCTGTTATGTTCACTAAATAAATAAATAAATAAATAAATAAATAAATAAATAAATAAATAAATAAATAAATAAATAAATAAAGTCTTAAAGGAAGTAGATGTATATTGTTACTTGGGTAGTCAAATAAATAACTCAGGCAGGCCTGATATAAGATGGCGCTGTGTCGTCTCGCGCGTTCATTTGGAAGGTAGATGCCATTGTAAATAGATCACGGTCAAATGTAATACGAAAAATTATCACTTTAATTTGAATGTTGTGGCTCAACACACTGTGCAATTATTTACTGCTCTTACATTTACTCGCAGTAATATTACTCCCGAACTCTTATATATGTCTCTTATCTCGCATATCACAGAACCATACTACACCGAGTTATTACCCACATCCCAAGTGTGCTGCGTTCTATTGAATGCAATTTATTGTCCACATAATATTTGTCTTTTTATTTCTAATAAAACGAAGCCCTCAAAACCCTGCCGCCTTTACAATAGTGGCAGCCCACCGCCAATTCTTTTCTTCTGTTTCTTGCTGGTGGTTTAACGTAGCAATTACTCAGAGAGGTGTTTGGCGACGTTGGCAGCGAATTAGGAGTGGATAGGAAGCGCCGTGGCCTTAATTATAATGTACATCTCCAGCATATTTTTGGTGTGAAAATGGCGAAACCACGGAAAGGAGTGTTTAGGTCTGCAGAAGGTCGGGTTCGAATTCACCATCTCTCGAATGCAAGTTTATCGATTCGCAGCGCGTACCTCGCAGCCACCTCGCTTTATCAACCAAGTCAGAGTTAAATGAAAATCCACAGCCTGTTTCCTGTCACTCGACCGGTTCAGGAACGGAATGATATCCTCATCTAACGGCGAAGGTAGGAATTGTGCCGGCTGCCAATACCTGTTGCACTCCTCTGGGGCGATGATTAATGACTGACAGATGAAATGAACTGATATTGGGAGTTTCTGGAATGAAAGATGACAGGGAAAACCGGAGAATCCGGAGAAAAACCTGTCCCGCCTCCACTTTGTCCAGCACAAACCTCACATGGAGTGACTACGATATCAACCACGGAAGCCAGTGGTGAGAGGCCAGCGGCCTGCTACCTGAGCCACGGAGGTTCTTCAGTGCTTTTATGCCTTTTTTTTTCTTTACGTCGCACCGACACAGATAGGTCTTATGGCGACGATGGGACAAGGAATGGCTAGGAGTGGGAAGGAAGCGGCCGTGGGCTTAATTAAGGTACAGCCCCGGCATTTGCCTGGTGTGAAAATGGGAAACCACGGAAAACCATTTTCAGGGCTGCCGATAGTGGGATTCGAACCTACTATCTCCCGAATACTGGATACTGGCCGCACTTCAGCGACTGCAGCTATCGAGCTCGGTCCTTTCTATTTTCATAAGCCTCCTAGGTAACTGGCATATGTTCTATCTTGAAACAATGGTAATCCAAGTTAATGGGCTTATTTTCTGATTATGTAAAATCTGCCTTTCCATACTTTCGGCACCAGGTACAAGCAGCGTTATATCGAGCTATAAATATTTCAATAACATTGGAGTGTTAATTTCGTGTGTTGACCGTCAGATCACTAGTATTACTGTACGTGACTCGCTACATTGCCCGTATTTCTCCTATTATTTCCATTGATACCACATGGTGTCTGACATAAATGTAATGCATATGTCAGTGGCTAAATGTATGGCCAGTCAGACCATCTGGGATCCGGATAATGAGGATATACACTACCAGGAGGAACATTAATATCGCGGACTTCTTCAGTAGAATGGACGATACTCCAAGGACTTGGCCATCGATTTTGGAACTACGAAATCCTGTCCACTAAACAAGGAGAATAGTCTGTCTGATCTGCGCCGAACACCAGTGATGTCACTATTATTAAGAATACTTAAATTACAGTATTCTTAGGGTGCTACTCCATTTAAATCATTCCCTTTCTTTTGAACTCCCGTATTCCCCCGTCCTGCGTAATCTCAGACGAAGCACGTTTATTTTACGGCTTTGATCAGATAAATTACCATTTAAGGTGGCTTATTGTGGTGTCTGTACATTCATGAATTGACTTGAATTGGATTTGTTCTATCCCGTCACGAAGACTCAGAGATTTTTAATATAATCTGCTGCTGGCTCAATGTGTATTAACCCAATCAAGAAAGACGCGTCTTATGAAATAAATTCTCTCAAGCAAATATAGGTATGACCACAAGAGGAAAGTTTCTATACAAGTTAGTGTCGATTTGAGCACTGTATGGATGCTGTACAGAAGAAAATAGAATAAGAGCCTTTGAAATGTGGTGTTACAGAAACATGTTGAGAATGAGATAGGTATATGGAGCACAAACGACGAGATGCTGTGTGCTAATTTGGGCACCGCGAGCTCATAGTCGAGTCTGTGTTAGTATATAAGTGGTAATTAGGGAACCACCCTATGCCGTAGTGTTTTATACGTTTGTATCCACAGTTAGACGGATTGTAAATATTTTATCTTAGTTATTTTACGAATGTTTGTCCTACCGGTTCATCATAGAGACGTTGTAACCTATACGATGATGCCTACGGGCAATAATATTGGATTTGTTGTACGCGTCTGGAGCGATCAAACATTCAAACACTACGGGTCAATTTCTAAGTCGTCAATTTTTATTTTAAGTCGTCAAATTTAAGGCGTCAATTTCAGTCGTCATCTTGTAAATCGTCAACCGTTAATAAGTCAGCTGTTAAATCGTAAGCTTGTAATTAATCAACTTGTAATTGTTCAACTTTTAATTACTCAGCATAATAATGTCGACGACTAATCCCCTGTATAATCACGATGTATTCGCTGTAATTTAACGGGTCATTACACGACTTCGATTTCCTAGTTAATAATTGTGATATTTTATTGCTAGCGTTTTCGCAGTTTATTTTAACGACTAATTTTAGGTCGATTTCTGACATTT
This sequence comes from Anabrus simplex, assembly GCF_040414725.1. Lineage (NCBI taxonomy): Eukaryota > Metazoa > Arthropoda > Insecta > Orthoptera > Tettigoniidae > Anabrus > Anabrus simplex. The sequence continues at coordinate 1,606,336,326 of NC_090265.1, read as the reverse complement.
TTATACAACTGCATTTAGCATGGACCATTTCTATGTTTTCTGGATTAATAAATCCATTTTACCCTACATATGTTTCTCATTTAAGGGTATATGTCCATTTTTCCTGTCAATATACTCATTAGTATAAATTTAGATTCGTTTTTGAGTCGCCCATATTCAACGAACAGGGCCACTGCTTTACCGAAGCCACAGTCTAGTCGGCACCAAGGACAGGAAATGGCACAGCTGGAACAAGTTAGTGACAGAAGAATGTTTCGGCATACCTAGAACGCCTAGGTTTTGTACAGATTGCATTTGATGGAAATGTGAGTGGTAGGAATGGTAGGGGAAAGCCAAAGCATGAACTATGACAAATATTGTAGCGTAGATATAGGGTACAATAGTTACGTACAGATAATAATGGCGTGTGGCCTCCGCACAGTCCGGGTGCAGGTCTTTCGAGTTGACGCCACATAGGCAACCTGCGCGTCTGTGAGGATGGGGCCCTACCTGTGATGAAATCTAATGACAATGACGAAGACGGGACAGCCAGTTAGCCCCCAAGCCATCGGTATTGATCAATGAAGATTAAAACCCCGACCCGGCCGGAAATGGAACGCGGGACCTCTTGGACCAAAAGCCCGCGCGCTAACCATTTAGCCATGATGAGGTTAGCACATGATAGGGTGGTATGAAGAGCATCAGACTGGTCTATGGACTGATGAATGGATGAGATATGACCCGAAAATAAATCTACTTTCATTATTCTTGCTATAATATACTGTAATATATAACGCGGTGTCTGCGCCGTGGTGTAGAGGTAGCGTATTTGCTTCTTACCCGGAGATCCCAGGTTTAACTACCGACTCGTCTAAGGATTTTTAATTCTTGACAGTGTTGGCCCTACCACTCAGACTCGTGAGAAGCTCAATGGAGGAACTGTCTGATTTATGAGTTAGAGAGCTCATTCGAAGAAACTAAGCCATGTTGCTAAAAATGTTGTCACGTTGACCATGTGTCATCCGAATATTTGCAGTTCATCTGTCTAGACAGCGGTCGTGTAGGCAGGTAAATACGTTGAAAGTGTTGTATATGTGCCAGGAGTCTAAGTCTATTAAGAGGTGACTGGGAGGGAAGAACCTCAGAGATTCTTAGTGTAGCAGTCGCAGTACTGTAGTAGAAGTAACGACCGCATGGTCCTTAACTGAGTTGGCATCATTTCAAAGTACATGTGTCAGCCTCCTAATTTGTGATGTGTGATGTCCAGGGAGTATTTCGTTTCCACATCCTTCGTCGTTGTTCTTTTCTTTTTTGGGCTTTAATTGCACTGTCTCGCTAAATTGAAGCCATTGAAAATTACATACTTCAACTGAATTGTGCATAATTTGGTATCGTATTTTCAAATATGACCGTCATTTACTTCTATCAGTTAGGGATTTTGTACACAGTTAATGTTAAGATACGGGAAAGGACATGCATTTTTCGAACTTGAAACGGGTAACCAAGACGGAGCAAGATGTGCCTTGCTTGATATACAACCACCATCACGCATAAGTAGAGCGAGTAATCTAAAATGCCCGAGTTTGCTCCAGTTCGTTCGACAGGGCATGTTCGAGGCGAAGTTTGCTGACTAGGAAGCAATGCAAGCAATGTGGTTCATCAAGAGATGAGTAAGTCCTTCTTTACAAAGAACAAAGGCGGGGAAATCGGAGGTATAAAAGGATGATGGAATGATTGAGTTAACCATTAGTTTTAAGCTGAAGTTCACCATGCCACGTGAATCGAAGGACAGCGTTATGGATAAAATTCACAACAGTGGATATGAACTAATCAAGAGAGATGGACTCAGTTACGATGTTTGGAAGAAGTTCTTGCTCGTGTTATGCACTTAAACATATACAGTGGGTGCCATAAGTATTCATACAGCCTTATATCGGCACGAAATTACTACTTGTCTTATCTACACACTTCATATTGCCAAAACATAAAAGGAGATGCTTCATCACTAAACATCGTAAACGACACAACGTGAATAAACAGAAAAAGTATGGAAATATTAACAAGGTACGTCATTAGTCTGGATTAATCATGTGACATAAGTATTCATACACTTGGTTCGTCCTTCAACTGTACAGGCAGTGGATACGTCCTCTTCCCTATTCAGTGCCCAGCAGTTGTGGACCAGATTTCGATGAGCAGTGCAAAGCTCCGGTACAGAGTACAAGCTAGTACTTTTATCCGAACCGGCCGCAAGACCAAGGAAAAGTACGGTTGCTGAGAGAGAGATCGTGGAACTGCTTCATAACAAGTAGTATAATAAGCGGGTTCTGCAGCACCTCCGCCGCCGCACGCCTCCGCCCGCCTCCTCCTCCGCCGCCGCCTCCGCCTCCGCAGCCGCCCGCGGGAAATTTGAATTTTGGCGGGAAATTTGAATTTTGGCGGGAGATTTGAATTTGTAAACAAAGCCACGTGCTTTTTGACAGCTGTCATCGACAACAACGCATCGCTAACCTCACTGCTGCCATCTTGACGGGCCTAAACCTCACTAGTACCAACTTAACCTAACTAGCGTGAGGTAAACAAAGCCACGTGTTTTTTGACAGCCACGTGCTTTTTGACAGACAACAACGCATCGCTAACCTCAGTACCGCCATCTTGACGGGCCTAAACCTCAGTAGTGCCAACTTAACCTAACTAGCGCGAGGTAAACAAAGCCACGTGCTTTTTGACAGCCACGTGCTTTTTGACAGATTTGTAAACAAAGCCACGTGCTTTTTGATAGACAACAACGCATCGCTAACCTCAGTACTGCCATCTTGACGGGCCTAAACCTTAGTGGTACCAACTTAACCTAACTAGCGCGTGGTAAACAAAGCCACGTGTTTTTTTTGACAGCCACGTGCTTTTTTGACAGCTGTCATCCGCCATTTTTGAGCACTGTGCTGCCCTCTATATCGCAGTAGCTGCAAAATTCGTCACCTGTCATCGGCAGTGCTGCCATCTTGACGGGTCTAAACCTTAATGCTACCAACTTAACCTAACTAGCGCGAGGTAAACAAAGCCACGTGCAGCTGTCATCCGCCATCTTTGAGCACAGTGCTGCCCTCTTTAGCTACTTACCTTTGAAATGTGGTGGCGGATAATTTGAAAAATGCTTTTTTGACAGCAGCCATCTTGCATCGCAAACCTCAGTGCTGCCCTCTTTAGCTAGATACTTGTGGTGGCAGACAATTCCACGTGACAGCAGCCATCTTTAATCAAGAGAGCACCGTGCTGCCCTCTATGTGGTGGCGGCAAATTCCACGTGCTCTTGTTTGGAAACAAACTCACGTGCTTTTTTGACAGCTACCACCCGCCATCTTTAATCAACAGAGTATAGTGCTACCCTCTATGTGGCGGCGGTAAATTCCACGTGCTCTTGTTTGGAAACAATCTCACGCGCTTTTTTGACAGCCGTCATCCGCTATCTGTAATCACAGTGCTGCACTCTATGTGGTGGTGGCAAATTCTATGTGCTCTTGTTGGGAAACAAAGCCACGTGCTTTTTTTTTTGACAGCTGTCATCCGCCATCTTTAACCAACAGAGCACTATGCTGCTGGCAATTTCGTCAGCTGTCATCCGCCATCTTTAATCCAGAGAGAACAGTGCTGCAATCTATGTGGTGGCGGTAAATTCTATGCGCTTTACAAACCTATATGCTTTTCTGACAGCTGTCATCCGCCATCTTTAATCCAGAGAGAACAGTGCTGCCCTCTATGTGGTGACGGCAAATTCCACGTGCTCTACAAAGCCATGTGCAGCTGTCATCCGCCATCTTTAATCACCGTGCTGCCCTCTATGTGGTGACGGTAAATTCCACGTGCTCTTGTTTGGAAACAAAGCCATGTGCTTTTTTGACAGCTGTCATCCGCCATCTTTAATCACCGTGCTGCCCTCTATGTGGTGACGGCAAATTCTACGTGCTCTTGTTTGGAAACAAAGCCATGTGCTTTTTTGACAGTTGTCATCCGCCATCTTTAATCACCGTGCTGCCCTCTATGCGGTGACGGCAAATTCCACGTGCTTTACAAACCCATGTGCTTTTCTGACAGCCGTCATCCGCCATCTTTAAGCTGTAAATCCCCGATTCTCGTGTTAGAAGTTGTAAAACAGATTCTTAATCCGAGTTGTCAGGAAGGGCAACCGGTCGAAAACAATAGTGTATGACGTGAGAGGCTAGATACTGCTAGTTTTGCGTCAGGAAGGGTAACCCAACAAATTCATGCGATTTAAAAATCTTAGTCAGGAAGGGCATCCGGCGAGCATCTAGCTGTAAATCCTCACCGATTCTCGACAGATTCTTAATCCGAGTTCTTTGACGTCAGGAAGGGCAACCGGTCGAAAACCATAGTGTATGAGGCTAGATACTGCCAGTTTTGCATCAGGAAGGGCGACTAGTCTTAAAACAAGTTCTTGCGATTTAAAATCTTAGTCAGGAAGGGCATCCGGCCGTAAAACAATAGTTCGTGATTTAATATCTAAGAAGTGCATCTAGCTGTAAATCCCCGATTCCCTGTGTTAGACGTTGTAAAACAGATTCTTAATCCGAGTTGTCGGGAAGGGCAACCGGTTGAAAACTATAGTGTATGAGGTTAGATACTGCTAGTGTTGCATCAGGAAGGACAACTCAACACATTCATGTGATTTAAACACATTTTTATTCCCAAGAGAATCGAACCCGAGACTACCGGGTGAGAGGCATGCATGCTGTAGGCTATAGATTTGTTCTACAGTCCTTGAAAGTATCGGCACAGTCATTCTGAGCGAGTTGTGTGGAATGCATGTGTTAGCTGAAATTGTACACGTATCTTCCGGCTCGACCTTGAACGAGGACACGGCGTGCTTGTAACTCGCGAACGTCTTCTTAGCTGAGTAGCATGTAAGCTCTTAAAACACAGTTCTAATTAAGGTTGTAAAATATTCTGAAATAGTCCTCCTCTGTAGTGCAGTAGTTAGTGTAATTAGCTGCTACCCTCGGAGGTCCGAGTTCGATTCCTGGCTCTGCCACGGAATGTGTAGCATTTAGCTTATGTAAGTTCCTAACGTAAAATATCATGATTGTACGGAGAGGTTAAAACACACACAGTGCCTACTCCTATCGAAAGAACCTGCACGGTACCGGCATGTAGGCTTCTCCTGGTGAAGGAGCCTGCACATGGTTTAACGCCTCCTATCAACAGCCCTTACTTAATGCTGGCTTTTTTGCACACCCCGCCTCACACCATAGTTTTACGACCGGCTGCCCTTCCTGACTAGGATTTTAAATCGCAGTATACGCGATAAATTTGTTGTAGCGGGTTTTATAACTAGATATCCCGGTACCGACACATAGCCTACTTCCACTGAAGAAGCCTGCACAAGGCTTATTGCCTCCATCCGACAAATGAATCACCGTCAAGTCTTGTACTCAAAAAATCATTTTCGAAGGAGTCTGCACAAGGTTTAACACCCCCTATCAACTGCCCTTACTTATTGCTAGCTTTTTTGCACACCCCGCCTCACACCATAGTTTTATACGACCGGTTGCCCCTCCTGACTAGGATTTTAAATCGATATCCCGTCATAGCCTACTCCTACCGAAGAAGCCAGCTTAACACCTCCATCCAACAAATGAATCACCCTCAAACACTCTTCAATCATTCTCGCTACTTCGGAAGATAGCGGGTTCGAACTGGAAGCCGTAAATGTTAGGCGAGGGACCAGCGCGATCGTCATAACATATCTAGCTAGATGCCCTTCCCGACGGCATAAGTTACCAGGATTTGAATCGCGTACCCCGACTAGAAGAAGCCTGCACATAGCTTAACGCCTCCATCCGACAGATGAATCACCCTCAACATTCTTCAATCATTCTCGCTACTTCGGTAGATAGCGGGTTCGAACTAGAAGCCGTAAATGCTAGGCGAGGGGCCTGCGCGATCGTCATTACATGATCTAGCTTTAGCTCGATACCTTTAAGTGCCTACAGGTAAGGAATACCGCGTATGTACCCTCGAGAAGTCGAGGATCACACGCTAACTTTCCAAGGATCGAACTCTTAAATTCTGACACCTCGGCATCAACAGGAGGTTCGAATACGTCAGCCTGCAGGTGGGAGCTCTTGTTGCATTCGTTCCGACTGTACCGCAGTTGTCAGCTCAGCGATTTTTCCACATCCGCTTGGTAACAAGCAGAATATTTAGCCGCTGCAGTCTGCGCGAAGTGCTCACAGTTCTCTGTATGCGTTTATTACGTACACACACATCTCCCGTCTGCTGTGAATATTATTCTTCAGCCTTTATCTTAAGGTAAGGTAGAACTGTTAGTTACTTTTTTAATTGCAAAGCAACTTCTACGCTGGACATCTACATTCATATATGTTTATTATTATTTTTTTTTTTTAGGTACCGTTCGAAAGTACGCAATTTTATTCATCCCAGTAACAGCCTGCAGCACGTGCATTTTTTTTAAAAGGTATGTTTTCGAACTTTGAGTTGTAAAGATAACTAGGTTAGATGATGCACCCTACACTACATTCAAATATGTTTCTTCTTTTTTTTAGGTACGACCAGAATATTATCATTCGAGTTTCAGGCTTGAACGCACGCATTTTATACATCCGAGTAACAGTTTGCAGCGCGAAGATTTTAAGGTATGTCTGACCTCTATTCGTTGAAACTTGATTTCTTCTAAAACATCGTAACTTTAGTCTATTGATAAATAGTTGTTCTCTTTAATCCTCACGCGGGGTACGTACATAGCTATGTCTGCCCTCAACAGGTTGAAACTTGGTTTCTTCTAAAACATCATAACTTTAAGCAATTGATAAATAGTTGTTCTCTTCAACCCGCATACTATAGACGTGGTATAATTTCAAACACGTACACATAGCTATGTCTGACCTCAACGGGTTGATACTTGGTTTCTTCTAAAACATCATAACTTTAGTCTATTGATAAATAGTTGTTCTCTTTAATCCTCGTGCTATAGATGTGGTATAATTTCAAACACGCGCACACATAGCTATGTCTGCCCTCAACAGGCTGAAACTTGGTTTCTTCTAAAAACATTGTAACTTTAGTCTATTGATAAATAGTTGTTCTTGCATACTATAGACGAGGTATAGCTATGTCTGACCTCAACGGGTTGAAAGCTGGTTTCTTCCGAACATCGTAACTTTAGTCTATTGATAAATAGTTGTTCTCTTCAATCATCATGCTATAGACGTGGTATAATTTCAAACACGTACACATAGCTATGTCTGACCTCAACGGGTTGATACTTGGTTTCTTCTAAAACATCATAACTTTAGTCTATTGATAAATAGTTGTTCTCTTTAATCCTCACGCTATAGACGTGGTATAATTTCAAACACGCACACATAGCTATGTCTGACCTCAACGGGTTGAAAGCTGGTTTCTTCCGAACATCGTAACTTTAGTCTATTGATAAATAGTTGTTCTCTTCAATCATCATGCTATAGACGTGGTATAATTTCAAACACGTACACATAGCTATGTCTGACCTCAACGGGTTGATACTTGGTTTCTTCTAAAACATCATAACTTTAGTCTATTGATAAATAGTTGTTCTCTTTAATCCTCGTGCTATAGACGTGGTATAATTTCAAACACGCGCACACATAGCTATGTCTGCCCTCAACAGGCTGAAACTTGGTTTCTTCTAAAACATCGTAATTTTAGAGTATTGATAAATAGTTGTTCTCTTTAACCCGCATACTGTAGACGTGGTATAATTTCAAACACGCGCACATAGCTATGTCTGCCCTCAACAGGCTGAAAATTGGTTTCTTCTAAAACATTGTAACTTTAGTCTATTGATAAATAGTTGTTCTTGCATACTATAGACGAGGTATAGCTATGTCTGAACTCAACGGGTTGAAAGCTGGTTTCTTCCGAACATCGTAACTTTAGTCTATTGATAAATAGTTGTTCTCTTCAATCATCATGCTATAGACGTGGTATAATTTCAAACACGTACACATAGCTATGTCTGACCTCAACGGGTTGATACTTGGTTTCTTCTAAAACATCATAACTTTAGTCTATTGATAAATAGTTGTTCTCTTCAATCATCATGCTATAGACGTGGTATAATTTCAAACACGTACACATAGCTATGTCTGACCTCAACGGGTTGAAACTTGGTTTCTTCTAAAACATCGTAACTTTAGTCTATTGATAAATAGTTGTTCTCTTCAATCATCATGCTATAGACGTGGTATAATTTCAAACACGTACACATAGATATGTCTGACCTCAACGGGTTGATACTTGGTTTCTTCCGAACATCGTAACTTTAGTCTGTTGATAAATAGTTGTTCTTGCATACTATAGACGAGGTATAGCTATGTCTGCCCTCAACGGGCTGAAACTTGGTTTCTTCCGTAACTTTAGAGTATTGATAAATAGTTGTTCTCTTTAATCCTCACGCTATAGACGTGGTATAATTTCAAACACGCACACATAGCTATGTCTGACCTCAACGGGTTGAAACTTGGTTTCTTCCGAACATCGTAACTTTAGTCTATTGATAAATAGTTGTTCTCTTCAATCCTCATACTATAGACGTGGTATAATTTCAAACACGTGTACATAGCTATGTCTACCCTCAACGGGCTGAAACTTGGTTTCTTCCGAACATCGTAACTTTAGTCGTTCTCTTCAATCCTCATGCTATAGGCCTAACTCACAGCCATGTCCAACCTCTATACGCTGAAACTTGGTTTTTTCCGTAACTTTCACCTAATCTCTATCGGTCGTTCTCTTTTCAGATGTTCCCCTGCTGCGAGGAATGTAATGTAACGTTTGCAAGGCGTGATAACTTCATGCGCCATATGAAATCAAAACACCCTAGCATAACATCTGCTTTATGTAAAGTTTGTAGTGTGTATTTCGCTAACGTAGAGCGATATGAGGATCACTTAGCAGAGGTACATCAAATATCTACTCGCCCTCAGGTAGTAGTAGGGAAAAAGCGTGCAGCTACTGATGTAGCCGTAGAAAGTACTAGTAGTAAAAAACCTAGAAAAAATCATGAACGGATGTCCCCCTGCTGCGAGGAATGTAATGTAACGTTTGCAAGGCGTGATAACTTCACGCGCCATATGAAATCAAAACACCCTAGCATAACATCAGCTTTATGTAAAGTTTGTAGTGTGTATTTCGCTAACGTAGAGCGATATGAGGATCACTTAGCAGAGGTACATCAAATATCTACTTGCCCTCAGGTAGTAGTAGGGGAAAAGCGTGCAGCTACTGATGTAGCTGTAGAAAGTACTAGTAGTAAAAAACCTAGAAAAAATCATGAACTTCAAACTATTCACTGCGAGCACTGTAACACTGATGTACCATCTTCGCATTTTCAGGGGCACTTACGGAGTAATGCGCATAAAAATAATGCGTGTAGAAGTGGTAGTAACGCAAACATCGAGGAAATTAATACAGCATTTAAAAGTAGGATTGCTAGTTACCGAATTCGCACCAGTCAAAAGTTTCAGAGCACTTCAAACTTTTTAAATTGCGTTCAACCGGATGTACAACAGCTTCTTGCTAAATCTTTGTCCAATCATAGTTTATTTAAAGTTAATTTTGAACTTTTCGCCTTGTACATTAAAAGCACGGATGAATCCGAAATAACGGACATTAAATCATTTAATACGAATAATTTTGTCATAAGTCAGTCGACTAATTTTGGTGATGTACTTAGGGATGTCTCTAACATTATTTCAACTAAGAGCGAGGAATTTCAGGAAAAGGAATCAGGGTGGGCTTTAGTTGAGATAATGTATCTAGAAGTTAACATCAATAAGTACAATCCCATGCGAGGTTCATCGTACATTGAGCTGCCGACATGGATTCAGCAAAGAAAAGCTGTTGTAAACATCCGAAACAATGACGAAGCATGTTTCGCATGGGCGGTGATGTCAGCTTTAAATCCTGCTAAATCGAATGTAGCGTATAGAACATCATCGTATCCACACTATTCAACGCAGCTAAATTTCGATAGTATAGAATTTCCCGTACAGTTAAAAGATATTAAGCGCTTTGAGGAACTAAATAACATTAGTATTAATGTGTATGGTGTAGAGAAAAAGTCTGTAGTAGGTCCTCTGTATTATACATGTCATAAGAAGAGTACTCATGTTAATTTACTCTATATTGAAAACAGTGAGAATAGCCACTTTTGCTGGATTAAAAATCTGAGTAGACTTGTTGGTAGTCAATTGTCAAAAGATAAGTGTAAAAAGTGGCTATGTGATGGATGCTTGCAGTATTTTAGAACTGAAGATCAGTTAACGAAGCATTCCAAGAATGACTGCAATCATGTACGTACAGAGATACCTACTACAGGCAATAATGTTTTAAAATTTACAAATTTTCACGAGCAGATGTGGGTACCGTTCGTGATTTATGCAGACTTTGAAGCCATCCTCACGCCATGCAACACATGCTCACCTAATCCTGACAACTCTTTCACTAATACTACGCACATGCATGTCCCGTATAGCTTCGCGTATTACATCAAGTGTAGTTACGATAGTACGCTTAACAAGTTAGAGCTGTATCGAGGACATGATGCTGCTAAAGTATTTTTAGAAAGACTTGAAAGTGATGCAGTTCGTCTCGGTCGTATTCTGAATAGTAATATTCCTATGAAGCCACTCACCGAAATTCAGTTAAATGATCATGAACGTGCTACAAAGTGTAGCATTTGTGATGGGGAATTGTCCGAAAATGACCCTAAAGTTTTTGATCATGATCATTTAACTGGTTTCTACAGATGTGCCGCTCATTATAGCTGTAATCTTAAGTATAGAGTTCCTAAATTTATCCCTGTAATTTTTCATAACTTATCTGGTTACGACTCTCATTTCATCATTTCACAATTTGGAGCTTCAGATGAAAAAGTAGATATAATCCCTCAGAATAAAGAGCGGTACATTGCGTTTGCAAAGTCTGTAAAAGTAGATGCTGAGCATTCTATAAAACTGAGATTCCTTGACTCGTTTCGCTTTATGGCGAGTAGCCTCGATAAACTTTCTAGTCATTTACAGCCTGAACAATTTACGGAAATTCGACGCGTTTTCCCCGAAGAAGCGCAGTTTAATTTACTTCGGCGTAAGGGTGTTTTTTGTTATGAATATCTCGACTGCTTAGACCGCCTCGAAGAACGTGCCTTACCATCGAAACAATCCTTTTACAGCTCGCTGAATTCAGCTGATATTAGTGATGATGACTATTTACATGCACAACATATCTGGGAGCAGTTCCACATTCAAACGCTGGGTGAATACTCCGATTTATATTTAAAGACAGATGTACTTTTGTTAGCTGATGTTTTTGAAAATTTTCGCTGTGTTTGCATGAACACCTACAGCCTTGACCCATGTCAGTATTTTACTGCACCTGGGTTAAGTTGTGACGCGATGTTAAAATACACGCGTGTGAATTTGGAACTGCTGACCGATATCGATATGGTGCACTTTATAAAAGCATCAATTCGAGGCGGTCTGAGTCAGTGCAGCGGGCTATATTCGAGGGCTAATAATAAGTACATGCCGAGTTTCGATTCTAGTCAGGAATCTCAGTATATCGTTTATCTGGATGCTAATAATCAGTATGGGTGGGCGATGAGTCAGCATCTACCGGTGAGTGGTTTCCGCTGGCTGACGCAGTGCGAAATTGATGCTTTACAGCTACACGCCCTAGGCGATGAAGCTGATAAAGGTTATTTCCTCGAAGTTGACTTACAGTATCCTAAAGAGTTACACACTTCTCATAATGACCTACCGTTCTGCCCTGAAAATATGAAGTCCCCGTACATTGCATCAACGACGAAAATGCTCATTGCTAATTTATGCGATAAATCTAAGTATATCATTCATTACCGAAATTTAAAACAGTGTTTGCAGCATGGTTTGAAGTTATCCAAAATTCATCGTGTACTAGAATTTAATCAGTCACCGTGGCTAAAGCCATATATCGATCTGAACAATAATTTAAGAACGAATGCGGTTAACGAGTTTGAAAAAGATTTCTACAAGCTCATGAATAACAGTGTGTTTGGTAAGACTATGGAGAATGTTGACAAACGCGTTGATGTAAAATTGATTACAAACTGGGATAATATTAAGAAAAGGTATGGTGCTAACTATTTAATAAGTAAACCAAATTTCCACAGCTGCACCATCATACATGAGAATTTAATTATTATACAGATGAATCGTGTCAAGGTTAAGTATGACAAACCTACCTACGTCGGCTTTGCGGTACTTGAATTGGCTAAAACACTCTTGTATGAATTCCATTACGATTATATGATGAAGAAGTACGCGCATAATGCGCAATTGCTCTACACAGATACCGATTCGTTTATTTATCAAATCAAAACTGATGACTATTACAATGATATAAAGCCTGACTTGGGTAGGTTTGATACAAGTAACTATCCTGCAGATAATCAATATCATCTACCGCTAGTGAACAAAAAGGTTCTAGGTAAAATGAAAGATGAATGTGCTGGGAATATTATCGATTCATTTGTAGGTACTAAATCCAAGTCATATTGCATAAAACTCTTAAATGAATTACAAATAAAGAGATTGAAGGGGGTTAAAAAGAATGTCGTTCAGAATCAGCTAAGTTTTGAAAACTATAACAATTGCATTAAAAGTAATCCACCTGTTTTGCATAAGCAAATGTCTGTCATTAGAAGCAAGAAGCACCAGTTGTACACACATTTAATTAGTAAGGTAGCCCTTAATAGCGATGATTGTAAGCGGTTTGTCATTCCAAATTCTACCAACACGCTAGCCTGGGGGCATAGTAGTATTGATAAGTACTACTTTACATAAACATTATGCGTGTGTGTACTTACGTTACGCTGTCTTACATCACAAAGAGGTACGCTGAGAGTGTAGTACGGCAAGTCTAAACTTGTACATTCAAGAATTGCATCGAGAAGTACGCAAAACATCACTAGGGTAAAATGATTCGAGATAAAACTTTTACATACAAGATGTAAATAAATAATGTAGAATTGGCATATTCTTTTATTTTAGGTTAGGTATTACCTTCCTCCCACTCCTTATTTGCAAGATAGAGTTTTTGTTTATTACTCATAGAAGAAGAAAGAAGGTGATGAGCAGTTTCGTAAGTATAGTTCGGTAAGTATCTCGAGAGCAGAATTTTTTTTTTTTGTCAAAAAAGCACATAGCTTTGTAAAGCACGTGGAATTTACCGCCACCGGGGCAGCACTGTTCTCTCTGGATTAAAAGCTTTGTTTCCAAACAAGAGCACGTGGAATTGCCGTCACCCGGCAGCACGGTGATTAAAGATGGCGGATGACAGCTGTCAGAAAAGCACATAGGTTTGTAAAGCACTTGGAATGCAAGATGGCTGCTGTCAAAAAAGCATTTTTCAAATTATCCGCCACCACATTTCAAAGGTAAGTAGCTAAAGAGGGCAGCACTGTGCTCAAAGATGGCGGATGACAGCTGCACGTGGCTTTGTTTACCTCGCGCTAGTTAGGTTAAGTTGGTAGCATTAAGGTTTAGACCCGTCAAGATGGCAGCACTGCCGATGACAGGTGACGAATTTTGCAGCTACTGCGATATAGAGGGCAGCACAGTGCTCAAAAATGGCGGATGACAGCTGTCAAAAAAGCACGTGGCTGTCAAAAAAACACGTGGCTTTGTTTACCACGCGCTAGTTAGGTTAAGTTGGTACCACTAAGGTTTAGGCCCGTCAAGATGGCAGTACTGAGGTTAGCGATGCGTTGTTGTCTGTCAAAAAGCACGTGACTTTGTTTACAAATCTGTCAAAAAGCACGTGGCTGTCAAAAAGCACGTGGCTTTGTTTACCTCGCGCTAGTTAGGTTAAGTTGGCACTACTGAGGTTTAGGCCCGTCAAGATGGCGGTACTGAGGTTAGCGATGCGTTGTTGTCTGTCAAAAAGCACGTGGCTGTCAAAAAACACGTGGCTTTGTTTACCTCACGCTAGTTAGGTTAAGTTGGTACTAGTGAGGTTTAGGCCCGTCAAGATGGCAGCAGTGAGGTTAGCGATGCGTTGTTGTCGATGACAGCTGTCAAAAAGCACGTGGCTTTGTTTACAAATTCAAATCTCCCGCCAAAATTCAAATTTCCCGCCAAAATTCAAATTTCCCGCGGGCGGCGGCGGCGGAGGCGGAGGCGGCGGAGGAGGAGGCGGGCGGGGGCGTGCGGCGGCGGAGGTGCGGCAGAACCCGCTTATTATACTACTATAACAAAAATTAATCATATTCTGAAATCGTAAATGTAGAATCCGTGCTACTGTCCAAAGTGTCACACAGCGATTTAAAGCAAACAGAACCCTTGTGAGCAGAAAAAGTCAGGCCGACCATACAAACTGACAACTCGAGGAAGGAGAATGGTAGTGAAAACAGTCATGAAGAATCCGAAGATAATTTCGACGGAAATAAAAGCCCATGTAGAACAATATTATGGTAAACAAGTCACAGTAGAGTCCGCCTCTGTGGTGTAGTGGTTAGCGTGATTAGCTGCCACCCCCGGAGGCCCCGGTTCGATTCCCGGCTCTGCTACGAAATTTTAAAAGTGGTACGAGGGCTGAAACGGGGTCCACTCAGCCTCGGGAGGTCAACTGAGTAGATGTGGGTTCGATTCCCACCCCAGTCATCCTCGAACTGGTTTTCCGTTTTCCGTAGTGTCCTACTTCTCTTACAGGCGAATGCCAGGATGGTACCTAACTTAAGGCCACAGCCGCTTCCTTCCCTCCTCCTTTCCTGTCCCTTCCAATCTGACCATCCCCCCTCCCTAACCAGCATAGCAGGTGAGGTCGCCTGGGCGATGTACTGTTCATTCTCCCCATTTGTATCCCCCGACCCAGAGTCTGAAGCTCCAGGACACTGCCCTTGAGGCGATAGAGGTGGGATCCCTCGCTGAGTCTGAGGGAAAAACCAACCCTGGAGGATAAACAGATTAAGAAAGAAAGAAAGTCACAGTAGAATCATCAGAAGAATCCTTCATCGCGCGGAGTATAAAGCTAGAGTTCCCAGGAAGAAACCCTACATTAGTAAGAAAAATCATAGATGCAGTCCCTTAAGTGCGGCCATTATCCAGTGGGTTCGAACCCCACTCTCAGCAGCTCTGAAGATGGTTTTCCGTGGATTCCCATTTTAACGCCGGAAAAATGCTGGGTCTGTACCGTAATTAATTAAGGCCACGGCCGCTTCCTTCCCACTCCCAGCTATATCCTGTCCCATCGTCGCCATAAGACCTATCTGTGCCGGTGCGACGTAAAGCAACTTGTAAAAAAAAGTCAAGTAGCCAGATTGCAGTTTGCCAATGAGTATGTAGGAAAAGATCATGGTTTTTGGGACCGGGTTTTATTTAGTAACGAAAGTAGATTTAATATATTTCACAACGATGGACGAGTGTTAGTATTAGGCTTTCTCCACAGCAAGCTGGACATCAAAATTATCCAGGCTACTGTGAAGCATGAAGGATGTTGAGTATTGGTACGGAGCTGCATGGCAACTTCAGGGGTAGGAGAACTAGTTTTCATGGATGTAATTATGAACAGATAGGGTTACCTGAATATACTGAAGGAAAAGTTTCAGAAAAGTGTCGACAAACTGGGCATTACCAGCAAATAAAGGTTAAAGGAACTGTTACTACAAGAATGGAATTCAATTGGTTCCGAAATAACAAGAAAATTGGTAAATTCCATGCCAAAAAGGCTTACACAAGTCATCCATAACAAAGGAATACATGCCAAGTATTAATAAACGATTTGGTGGAGATGTTACTTATAGAAACAACGTACGTTCTTTCTTGTAAGAATACTAACGTCCTATGTAAAAAAAAAGATGTTCCAATGATTGGTATTTTTTATTTGGTAAGGAGTCATTTAGTGTTGTTTATTCTGTATGTATACGTTCAAGTCGAGATGTTAATAAGCAGGTGTTCATTACTTCAATACGTTTTCTTGTACAAAAGCATCTGATAAAATGATGTTTCCGTATAAACCTATCCGTATGAATACTTATGTCCGGCACTGTAAATCCGGTACAACTCATTAAAGAAAAACCGTTTGCAACATTAATTGTAGCTCTTCTCACCAAGCATTACCCGGCACCATAAAATAAACCTTAACTAGCGTGTGTGTTTTCATGTGTGACAAAGATGTCCGACCACTGAACACTGTGGCCGGAGAAGGCTTTAAAGAATTAAGGACTAAAACTGATTAATACCGGTGCTAATTTTAGCAAAGTAGATAATTTGTATGTGTTGCCACATTCTTTCAACATTAGGAGAAAGCAGGACGGAGGGAGGTGTGCAGTTACACCTGAGACTGAGGCAGTGCGTGAAAATGCAGGTATCAAGGTGCATAGCTCGTTTCGCCTTTTAGAAGCAAACTTCGGCCATGGTGATACTCGACAAATATGAACCGAGCATAGAGAGTGTTTTGCATGACACTAGTATGTACATACTTTCCCCTCGTGCACTGTCACTGCATTATTCCTACATAGGAGGCTTGAGGAACGCATATGGGATTAACAGCTCCCGTTGGATGGTTTGTCTCACCGAAGAGGTTCGTCTTTTGATGCAGGTGGTGGTGGTGGTGATTATTGTTTTAAAAGGAAGTACAACTAAGCAACCGTCCTCTATATAACATTAATCAGAGAGAAAAAGTGGAACGGATCCGACACTTCAAAAAATGAAGATATCGGCCAAAGGAAGACAAGGGCCATGGAGGGCGTGAAAATGAAAGACTCCCTAGCCCTCGCGAACCTAATAGCGTCAGTGTCGGAAAATAACAAGAGTTGACCAAGGGAGGTCGGATAGGATAGATGAAAGTGAGGAGCCTGGCATAAGTAAGTGGAAGCAATGTCAGGAATCAGCTAAGGGCCCCGTGGTCGCCAATCCAGCCCCAAAGTACAGAGCTCCTGGGGCCCCTTTTAGTCGCCTCTTACGACGGGCAGGGGATACCGTGGGTGATATTCTACCGCCCCCACCCACAGGGGGATCTGATTAGTACCGGGGCACGTTCTTTATTCACAGATCAAGGAGAAAACCCTGCCTTGATGATTTTTGAGCTCAGACGTTGACCACCTTATGAAGAACAACTATCCCCTAAAGATCATCTTCTTAAAGAAATGACTGACAGCACAAGGAAAACTGGAGACATGACTGCAAACTAAAGAGACCCATTTCCATTTCTTCAGAGCAAACATCACATGCACTCAGCGAATTTTGAACGCGAGATTAAAATTCCGATTATCAATATAACCTTCAAATAAGCAAGCAATTAACGGAAAATAGTCCGCCCCTTTAGCTAACGGTTATCGCTATTACCTACACGGGTTCGATTCTCCATTGGAGATGTGGCTGAAAATAGATATTCTGCCTCGCGGGAGGACACGAGTCTGTTCCCCTCCGTAGCATAACGGTTAGCGCAATTTGCTCCCGACTTCGGAGGCTCGGGTTCCATTCCCGATACTGGCAGAGATTTAAGCATCGCAGAATGGCTGAAATGCGATATCTATTCCGCCTATATTGGGGGTGTGCCTAAAAGAAACTGCACCACCTCGGGACGAGGAAATGAGTTTACTTTGTAATTAAGAAAACAAACTTAACGTTTTGTTCCCGAAAGATTGCAAATTACATTGAATTATTTACGTGAAACAGATATATGCTGTTTCTTGAATTACCTTTAATTTCCAATGTCGATCGCTATGGTTCAGCCAGTTAGCCGTTTGGTATTCTCTTTCTATGATAGAAGATTCAAAGCCAGCTGATGTCAGTGGTATTGGAAGGTGTTTACATGTAACAACCCCATGTCGTTGGCTTCTGACTCTTTAGAAAACTCCTGTGGGTCAAAATTCCGACCCTCCGGCGTCTGTTAAAACTTTTAGCAGTTCAGTAGACAGTATTTACTTGCCAAAAAAACATATACCCATAAAAAAAGACATCTTTGCGGTTAACCTAATATTTAAACTTGATTTATGGTTAGGTAGTAAGTACGTTGTTTAAATCATGGCAGCCTTCTTTACAACTAGGGCCATTAGACTCACAACTGGCAAACAAATTCAGTACACTCGAGCTGATGTGACGTCCAAGCAAGCTTGTCAGCTTGTTAGTGTGCCTCGCTTCTCTGCACTCTGTACTGAAATATCTCGCCATGCGCTATCTATGGCAGATCGCATCGAATTCATCACTTTGGTGCAACAGATGATGAGGGAATTTGACGCTGCCGTCACAGTTCACGTGAATCAATGTGTCGTCTCTACGTTGTGGAAAAAGTTCCAAGATACCCATTCAGTAGCAGACAGACATCGCGTGGGCCGTCCACGCAAAACAATAGCAGCTCAAGACCGGTATCCCGTACACGCGGAATTGCATGGAGACATCCTACGCGCATAGCTACTACTGTGCACCACAAGCTTCGAGACGCCACAGGAGTTACAGTAAGTAGCCAAATTGTGCGTAATAGGATCCATGATGTGAGACTGTATTCAAGAAGACTGCTCAGCACTCCTCCACTTCGACATCACAGAATGGCTGGCATTCGATGGGCTAGAGCACATCAGGCTTGGACATGAGATCAATGGTCCATAAGGTTGTTCAATGATGACGTGCGAATTGGGTTTACATGCTGATGGCAACTCTATGCGAACATGGAGGACAAGAGCGGAACGTTACGACGAATCATTATCAGTAGAAGGGCTCCAACAGCTTGTAGGTTCAGCACTATTCTCGGCAGGTAACATGCTCGGCCGCAGTACACCACTGGTTCACATACAAGGAAACATGACGGCCGCAGTGTATGAATACAACATTCTCCGGCCCACAGTAAGTGCTTTTGCAGAGACTTTAGGAGATGAGTTTACTCTACAGGACGATAACGCTCGTTCATATCGTGCAGCGGCTATGAATGCATACTTGAAGGGACGTGGGGTCCGCAAGATGGAGTGGCCAGCCTCTTCCCCGGACATGAACTGGATAGAGCATGCATGAACCTTTCTTAGAAGAGCAATTTTCAACTGCCAACATCCACCACTAACTATTCAGGCCCTAAAAGATGCTGTCAACGAGAAGCAGAACCGCTTGCTTCTAGAACGGTCGATGATTTTGTATTGAGCATGCCCCGTCGCATTCAATAGTGCCTCAGGATTCATGTGACTGTATTGAAAACTGTCGTTAAAGTGTGATGTTCTAAGTAGGTTCCGTAATTTGTTTGGTTTAATCACATAATGAGTGCTTTCCCTTTTATACTGGATTTGAGGTTCCCTAGGAGTACATTTTCGTTGTATTCACTACTCTCAGTTTCACATTAAATAATATGACATTTTTTTTCGCCTCAACACAACAGTCTGGTATATGCTTAACATTTCTGAATAGTGTTCATAGTTAACGTTCCTATTTTCATGTTTGTGTGCACAATGGCTCTGCTATGAAAGAGAATAGCCAAATATGCTCCTCAGCTACTGTGACTTTGAATTCTGGTGTCACTCTACAAGAGTAAACAGGGACTGTAAACTGTTTTAAACATCCCGAGTACCTTTTAAATCTTTTAAACTTGAACTAGGAATACACTAGAGACAGCCCAGAAATCAAGTCTTCCTCCTCTAACGTAGGCCCTGACGACTGATTTTTAGTCCCATCATCAATCATTCTGCCACTTCCCATGAGGCTAGAGGCTTGAAATTTGTCACAGGTGTTCTTTATAACCTAATGGGTAAAATAAAGATGTTTCATTCCGATGTTTTGGGATCGAGGGAGTGAAATCGACTCTTTGGTGCTCAGGCGTAGGATGATATAGGCAAAGTATCAAATTTGTCACAGAAGGAGCAGACAAAGCTCAATTTGCGCCACTCGATGCGCGAAGCAATACTCGGTACGTCCCTGTGGGATTCAGGAAACAACATTTTGAGGCCCTAGAACCAATCCTTTCTCTGAAATATCAAGAAAACCACACATTTTGTATCGCTAATTTCAGATGACCACCAGCCATGTCATAGCCTGCACGCTTGCTAAGTAGGATTGACTAGTCATCCATCAACACTTTACACCACAGCCTGCACAGTTGCCAACCCTGTGGGAGGGGGGGCAGTAAGAACATCCACCTGTTGAAAGAGACCGCAGGGACTTTTAACTTGGGAACGTGTGTTCACGACCATGGGACGCTTAGCTGAGTCAAGGCATTATATGCATTTACTTATGGAAGGCTCCTCACTTTCATCTATACTATACGACCTCCCTTGGTCAACTCTTCCTTTTCCGGCCCCGACGGTATTAGGTAGCGAGGCCTAGGGAGTCTTTTCGTTTTCATGCCCTTCGTGGCCCTTGTGTATCTTTGGCCAATGCCATTATTTTTCGAAGTGTCCAACCCCTTCCATTTTCCCCTCAGTACCACTGCGGGTAGTAGAATGATACCCAAGGATTCCATATCTGACGTAAGCCGCAGGGGCTCTTAACCTGGGAGCAAGGGTTGGCATCCACGGGCCCCTTAACCGAGTCCTGGAATTGCTTTCACTTACTTGTGCCAGGCTCCTCACTTTCTGGTATTAAAAGAGGATGGTTGCGTAGTCGTACTTTCTTTTAAAACAATAATCACCATCTCCTCCACTGCACAGTTGCTAGGTTACACTTCCGTTACACATATTGTGACGGTAATTGTTCACATGACTCCCAGCCATTAAGACAGTCACATTTATGTCAGTTTTGATGTTGATGTACTTAACAGTGCTCATAGTCGCTCAGAGGGAACAGCACAAATATATTTAAGCTCAGATTCCCTTGATTCTGGCAGTGGAGACTCTGCAGAACTGTACTATTCAACTGAATTCCTCTATGATATGTATTCATCCGGAATGCTACTTCAAAAACTGCAATTGAAAGCAGGAGCTATTGTCATGTTCTGCAGAAAGCTGAATACCGAAAGAGGGTTGTGTAATGGAACAAGGCCTGGGCTATAATAAAAGACTGAAACCAAATGTAATTATTGCAGAGGTATCGACAGATTCATTATCCTGCAACATCGTTCCAATTCCGCAAATTGACCTTGCACCTACCAACACTGACCTACCCTAATTCCAAAAAGACGACAGTTCCTAATTAAACTTGCATTGACTATCAACAAATGAATAGGTCAGACATTACAGATTTTATTATTATTGCTAAGGGTTTAATGTCGCACTAACCCACCGAAGGTTTTCGACGACGGAAGGATGGGGAAAGTCTAGGACTGGGAAGGTAGCGGCTGTGACCTTATTTAAGGTACAGCCCCAGAATTTGCTTGGTGTGAAAATGGGAAACCACGGAAAACCAACTTCAGGGCTTCCGACAGTGGGATTTGAAGCTACCATCTCCCAAATTCAAGCTCTAAGCGACACGACCTTAACCGCATGGCCAACTGGGTCGGTATAATAATAATTTCGTGTGGCTATTTCTAGCCGAGTGCAGCCTTGCAAAGCAGACCCTCCGATGAGGGTGGGCGGCATCTGCCATGTGTAGGTAACTGCGTGTTATTGTGATGGAGGATAGTGTTGTGTGTGGTGTGTGAGTTGGAGGGACGTTGGGGACAGCACAAACACCCAGCACCCGAGCCATTGGAATTAACCAATGAAGGTTAAAATCCTCGACCCGGCCGGGAATCGAATCCGGGACCCTCTTATGCGAAGGCCAGTACGCTGACCATTCAGCCAACGAGTCGGACAACTGGGTCGGTAGACGGTATAGAATGTGGGTATTTTCAGATACGGACAGTTGCGTGTGGCGGTGTCCAGGGTGCACCGCTTTGACGATGCCGAATTTAAAATTGTACAAAGGGCCTGGCCGGAGAAAACTAATGAAAAATTGTGGCAAAATTTTCACTAAAAAGTGGTTTACAAGGAGACACTTTGACATTAATGGCATTTGCAATCTGTGTTAAACTACGGACCGTTGTATGCAATAAAGATGAAACACACAGAAACAAAATGTTTAAACACACAGAACAAGAGAATTTCTTTTTGTAAAGTACACATAGAAATAAAAAAATGTGGGGGTCCATGTTCCTTGCCCAGGGAAAAAAGTCAACATTCCTGCAGACGCTTCCGTTTTCAGTAACTAATTTCAGGTTTCAACACCATTGGCGGAACCATACACTGTATTTCTAGAACCCTTTGTATTAAATTGGCAACGGGCTTTTCTACTTATCCATTATAATACCATGCACTGCATGACCACAGCGCCTGTAACATCTGCGTGAAACAACCAGAATTCACTACTTATACTGTATAACCTTTCCAATTGAAAATCCATATCTTAACATACACGCTTCTATCAATTTCGAAAAGCGACTTGTAACAGAGAAACCTCATCATTACAAGGATCACCACATGATCACACGATAACATTTCCATCGTCGATAATAATAATAATAATAATAATAATAATAATAATAATAATAATAATAATAATAATAATAATAATAATAATAATTTTTCAACTACGTCGGAAAACCTAAAGTATCCAATACGTTCATTAAAACGTCCATTATTCAGTAATAAGCTAGGAAAAATATACTTTGTAATCGGAAAAGGCCCTGGAGGGAGAACAGTGATGTTTGGACTCAGAAAGAAAGAGGCAAAGATCGAAAAAACGAGAGAGGGAGAGACAGAGGGAGAGATGCGAGAGAAGAAAAAGAGAGGGAAGAGACAGTAGAATGAAAATAAGGCAAGCTTGTACTGTAGTTTTACGTCAGTGATGATGTCATTGTGATAGCCACTGGACCCCCAGGTCTACGTGGAATACAAACCATTGGGACGTGAACTTTCCATTTCAAAAAACCCACATGCAAAGGCCGTGATTCGAACCCCCACAGTCTTGGTGAGAAGCCAGCGACAACACCACTCACGTAACAAGCCCCGCTGAAATTTTTAAAGTCAACAATGGTTGGTATGAATTAATAATAATAATAATAATAATAATAATAATAATAATAATAATAATAATAATAATAATACAGAAATACCTTACAGTTCTGGCTTTAACTTTTCACACGAGATGTCTTTGAGGCAGTCTGGGAAACAATTTCAACACTCCAATTATTGTGCTTCCCTATTGCAGCGGAACAGAACTGTACAAGTCTTCCTAAGCCGGAGTTGTGTCAGAAAGACTTACGAGACTAACAACAAGGTTCTTCCGCCGGCTTCAATAATCTACTACCTCCATAAGGATTGAAATTGTGAATTTTATATCATCAGTCAAACACTTCTGATCTACCGAGACAGCCTCCCCATCCCTGATAAAGTCAATCAATCAATCAATCAATCAATCAATCAATCAAGATTTTTTCATTTAGGGCAGTCGCCCAGGTGGCAGATTCCCTATCTGTTGCTTTCCTAGCCTTTTCCTAAATGATTTCAAAGAAATTGGAAATTTGTTGAACGTCTCCCTTGGTAAGTTATTCCAATCCCTAACTCCCCTTCCTATAAATGAATATTTGCCCCAGTTTGGCCTCTTGAATTCCAACTTTATCTTCATATTGTGATCTTTCCTACTTCTCTAAACGCCACTCAAACTTATTCGTATAGTAATGTCATTGCACGCCATCTCTCCGCTGACAGCTCGGAACATTTGTCGAGCAGCTCTTCTTCATTCTCCTGGTTCTTCCCAGCCCAAACTTTGCAATATTTTTGTAACGCTACTCTTTTGTCTGAAATCACCCAGAACAAATCGAGCTGATTTTCTTTGGATTTTTTCCAGTTCTTGAATCAGGTAATCCTGGTGAGGGTCCCATACACTGGAACCATACTCTAGTTGGGGTCTTACCAGAGACTTATATGCCCTCTCCTTTACATCCTTACTACAACCCCTAAACACCCTCATAACCATGTGCAGAGATCTGTACCCTTTATTTTCAATCCCATTTATGTGATTACCCCAATGAAGATCTTTCCTTATATTAACACCTAGATACTTACAATGATCCCCTTGGGGCCGATGACCTTCGATGTTAGGCCCCTTAAAACAACAAGCATCATCAGCAGCAGCATCATCAACAATGATCCCCAAAAGGAACTTTCACCCAATCAACGCAGTAATTAAAACTGAGAGGACTTTTCCTATTTGTGAAACTCACAATCTGACTTTTAACCCCGTTTATCAACATACCATTGCCTGCTGTCCATCTCACAACATTTTCGAGGTCACGTTGCAGTTGCTCACAATCTTGTAACTTATTTATCACTCTGTAGAAAATAATATCATCCGCAAAAAGCCTTACCTCCGATTCCACACCTTTACTCATATCATTTATATATATATAAGAAAACATAAAGGTCCGATAATACTGCCTTGAGGAATTCCCCTCTTAATTATTACAGGGTCAGATAAAGCTTCACCTACTCTAATTCTCTGAGATCTATTTTCTAGAAATATAGCAACCCATTCAGTCACTCTTCTGTCTAGACCAATTGCAGTCATTTTTGCCAAAGCTTACATACAATGCATGTCAAACTTACTGGCCTGTAATTTTCAGCTTTATGTCTATCACCCTTTCCTTTACACACAGGGGCTACTATAGCAACTCTCCATTCATATGGTATAGCTCCTCCGAAGAAACAATAATCAAATAAGTACTTCAGATATGGTACTATATCCCAACCCATTGTCTTTAGTATATCCCCAGAAATCTCATCAATTCCAGACGCTTTTCTAGTTTTCAAATTTTGTATCTTATTGTAAATGTCATTGTTATCATATGTAAATTTTATTACTTCTTTGGCCTTAGTCTCTTCCTCTATCTCGACATTATCCTTGTAACCAACAATCTTTACATACTGCTGACTGAATACTTCTGCCTTTTGAAGATCCTCACATACACACTCCCCTTGTTCATTAATTATTCCTGGAATGTCCTACTTGGAACCTGTTTCTGCCTTAAAATACCTATACATACCCTTCCATTTTTCACTAAAATTTGTATGACTGCCAATTATGCTTGCCATCATGTTATCCTTAGCTGCCTTCTTTGCTAGATTCAATTTTCTAGTAAGTTCCTTCAATTTCTCCTTACTTCCACCGCCATTTCTAACTCTATTTCTTTCCAGTCTGCACCTCCTTCTTAGTCTCTTTATTTCTCTATTATAATAAGGTGGGTCTTTACCATTCCTTACCACCCTTAAAGGTACAAACCTGTTTTCGCATTCCTCAACAATTTCTTTAAACCCATCCCAGAGTCTGTTTACATTGTTATTTTCCGTTTTCCACCGATCATAGTTACTTTTTAGAAACTGCGTCATGCTTGCTTTATCAGTCATATGGTACTGCCTAATAGTCCTACTTTTAAGACCTTCCTTTCTATCACATTTATTTTTAACTACCACAAAAACAGCTTCATGATCACTAATACCATCTATTACTTCAGTTTCCCTATAGAGCTCATCTGGTTTTATCAACACCACATCCAGGATATTTTTCCCTCTGGTTGGTTCCATCACTTTATTAATCAGAAATTATATGTATTTGAATTACATACGTCCTTAGTTATCTTCGCGAGGCTACGATAATTCCATTTTCGGTAGATGCAGAGTGGGTCTCGGTCCTCAAGTGGCCAAGGCTGGTCCGTGGTCCAACAGCTCTGAACTCTGACCGGCCAACCGAGCAGAGGAGGAGTGGCCACGGCTGGCCTAGTCCGTCGGCTGTCCTGATAATGGCTTTCCGTGGTTTTCCATTCTCCTGCACTAAGGCGAATGCCGCGACAGTTCCTAGTTTAGGTCACGGCCGCCAACCCCCCAATCTCCGTGCATCTCCTTCACCGGCTCCATGGCTAGCGTACTGGCCTTTGGTCCAGAGGGTCCCGGGTTTGATTCCCGGGCGGATCGGGGATGTTAACCTTAACTGGTTAATTCCAATGGCTCGGGGGCTGGGTGTGTGTGACATATTCAGCATTAGAAATCATCCTAGGTAGGGCCCTCACCTTCACAAACACGCAGGTCGCCTCTTAGGCCGTCTACGGAAAAAAGACTCGCACCACGCCTCTCCGGAGGCCATAGGCCATTATTATTATTATTATTATTATTATTATTATTATTATTATTATTATTACCGTAACACATTAGAAGGCGTTACCGTCTAAGAGGCCCGCCTTCCCCTTCAGGGGAGGAATGAAAACCTTTTAGTAGTAGTAGTAATTCCATCCCACACCTTCAAGCAAACTTTCAATTAACAATAGAGTCGGAGAATTGAACTCGTGGTTTTCAGGGCTAAAGCTAAATTGCATACCCACTGTTTTCAAAAATAATCGTCCAAACTGTCACTTGTAATATAAGAAGTGGTTGATGCCTTTGTTAAAGGTATGCTTTTAACAACGAATGTGTTGGTAAAAGTTTTCTTAAGATTCCCTTTCAGTGGTTTCATCATCAAGCAGAGAAGAATAATTAACCAAGGGAGATTGTCGATACATGTCCAAATTCTATGAAATCATTTGAGAAAAGACTTGGTAAACAACTGATAGGAATAGAATCTGCCACCTCGGTTACAGCCCTAAATGCAGATCTGCGGTGACTGATGACAATCAGAACTTCTGCACCTACATAGACAACTTACAACCCATAAAAATTATTGCAACTTCAAAAACAGTCTATAAGGTTTTTAAATAGGAATGCGTACGACTAATCGTGTTTCCTTATTCTTAAAGAAAATGTGTAAGAGTACATTTTATGAGAAATAGTTTCGAGGCACAGTAGCTTTTCTTAAAGTAGAATTTTCTGAATATTGATGACCAGGATGAAGACAAACCTCATTGACATTTCATTAAGATATCCGTTGTATTTATATTCTGCTTCCTGTGATCATCTAGTAAGTCAAGTATGGAATATACCGTTAACTCTGATAATTTTACAAATAGAGATGACCGTGGAAAATGCAGCCTATTAAAGGTTTTTACCGACCTACATGATTGCTGCCCAACCAAATGACGTGCAGATATTCTAGTGCTACGTGGTTGGGGTCACGAAATCGTTAGCCGTATTGCCTGGTGTTCGTATTAGCCTGCTGGTCAGTTCAGAGTCAGTATTAGTTACGTCCGATTTACCAGCAGGAGTTCCGTTCATGAAATAATTTTAAAGTAATTGTATTTATTGTTTATGCTCTTATTTCTTGGTTATTCATCGTGTTTCATGATGATGATGATGATGTCAACTGTCAGGACTGATTGCCTCTGGGACCAGAAATAGCCTGTCTCACAGTTCATCATTATAGTATTTTGACTACACGCTAATATCGGCATGTCCAACATGTAGCCTATAGCCATTTCACCAGGCTGAGTGACCCGGGCACTGGCTTTCTAGGATCAGATAGACAGGTTAGAACTAGGCTCAGTCAGGCGATGTCTGGAGGTAGTCGAATACATCAGCCTCGTGTCGGTATATTTAATGGTGCGTAAATGAACTCCTATGGAACAAAATTCCGGTACGTCAGTGTCTTTAAAAATCACAAAAGTAGGAAGCGGGAGGAACGACAGGAACAATTATTATTATTATTATTATTATTATTATTATTATTATTATTATTATTATTATTATTATTATTATTATTATTATTATTATTATTATCATACCTACTTCCTTCCAAATCCTAGCATAAGGTATCTACAAAAATGTGTGGGTCTTCACCGTTCAAAATGACAACTGCCTCTCAAAAATTGCAGATAACCGGGCGAGTTGGCCGTGCGCGTAGAGGCGCGCGGCTGTGAGCTCGCATCCGGGAGATAGTGGGTTCGAATCCCACTGTCGGCAGCCCTGAAGATGGTTTTCAGTGGTTTCCAATTTTCACACCAGGCAAATGCTGGGGCTGTACCTTAATTAAGGCCACGGCCACCTCCTTCCAAGTCCTAGGCCTTTCCTATCCCATCATCGCCGTAAGACCTATCTGTGTCGGTGCGTCGTAAAGCCCCTACCAAAAAGATGCAGATATTCAAGTGTTACGTAGTTGGGGTTTACGACATCCTCCGTCATATTGTCTATGTTCATGCCTGACACCGCTATCTCTCATAACAATAGCTCCTAAGTTGATCTAACGATAGAACCCCGTTCCAGCTATTAGTCCAGGATTAAAATCCTTTTACTGTCCAGAAATCGAACCTGGGATCTCCGAGTAAGGGGCAGGCATGCTGTGTCTATATCACGGGGTAGGCTACTTACACATAGACACACACTGTTATAGACACATCAACCAGTGCTTAATATCGGCCGGAACACGCCGGAACAGCGTTCCGGCACCTCCCACGGACATTAATGTTACAGTATGTTTTAGGGGATTGTTCAATAAATAGTTACTGGAACATGTATGTTCATACATACATCATACAGTTTTATCACAAGTTTTCAAATATCGAAACTTGTGACTTTTATGGGAGAGGGGGGCTGTATGGTTGAAAAAGGGGCGAAATGAGTGGGAATGCATTCCGGAACCTATTTTTTTTTAAATAATCACTGACATCAACCACACAGAAAGTCTTCTCGAGCATTAATGACCTGGGACAGTCCACTGCATTTTCCTAAAGCAACAGCAACGATCCAACAATAATAACATATAAGACAAAAACAAGAAAGCCTGGCTCCTTACGTCCGACATTGTGTCATTGAATTAGGACGTAATACATGTGTTTTAACAGTGCTTGCATGCAGAGGAGACTCAAGTAGATATTTTAATGGCACAGCAAAAAAAAAAAAATATCATTTTCAGGTACGAATTCCAGCAATCCAGCGCCTCTTCAGTTCCATGACTGATGGATGGACAGATGAGCAAACAGATTTTTAACATTATTATTATTATTATTATTATTATTATTATTATTATTATTATTATTATTATTTACTTTAAGTCGCACCGGCACAGATAGGTCTTATTATGACGACGGTTGGATAGGAAAAGGCTAGGAATGGGAAGGAAGCCACCGTGGCCTTAGTTCGGGTACAGCCCGAGAATTTTCCGGGCGTGAAAATGGGAAACCACGGAAAGCCAACCATGGGGATCGAACCCATTATCTCCCGAATGAAAGCTGATAGCTACGTGACACAAACCACACAGCCACGTGCTAGGCATTATTATTATTATTATTATTATTATTATTATTATTATTATTATTATTATTATTATTATTATTATTATTATTAGAAGGGAAAACTGTATAGTGGTCTGTTCTATTCAAAATCTATAAATATGCTATAGTACATTTTACTGAAGTTATATTTACGCACTCTGACAAACACCAATATTTTCTTTTAAGAATTAAAAAAGCATCCAGCATTATTTTTACTATATGTGATATTTACTGAAGTTGTGGAAATGCTTTTGAATAGTGACAGTAGTTTTCTATCAAAAGGTGCGTAATGTTTGATCTAAACACATGTGTAATAACACAAGATCATTGTGTACAAAGGAGTTCAGAGAGAATTATAACCATTTTATGCAAACAAGGGATCGTTTAGATGCCTGAGCATAATTTTGAAAGCAATATTGGGGGAAAGAATCTCATAGAGTGAATTACACATTGCTAGGTAGAAATACGGTGATGACATACATTAAATGATATATCTACTTTAGTCATCCATTTGGCATACAAGCATGCATACTTGTTACAAAATACTAATAAACAACATTCATTTCTCAGAACTCTCGTGAAGAATAATATATACATTGGGGATAATATCAACGTACAACCATTCGTGAAAATGTTTGCAGCTGGGAGTGAACTTCCAAAAATAAATTTCACCCAAGCACTACTGGGGAGATACAACATTCCAGGTAGATTATCAATGGTCAGTATGGACATTTCGTGTTCAATGCTCATGACATCATAATAGAGAGGTCGGCTCAAGCATAACTGTTTCATATCAGCACGTAAACATAACAGTGCGTGCTAGAGCAGTGCAGTCAAACTGTCAAGTTCCCGTTCGTTAAGATGGTACTACACTACAGCAGAACCTGTCGCCTTACCTGAACTACATGCCGCTCTCGTACAAGTTCAATGCCGGGACAAGTGATAGCACATTCATCGCACTACACGGTGCACACGTTGTTATGACCTTGACGAACAGATCCCCGACACTGGTCGGTCACTTCACAGATCTTCCTGCTGCCCTCACATAGCATGTATTCACTGCGATGCGCGAGCGCGCTGCACCAGCGCTCCATAGCGGCCGACATCGAAACTTACTGCAGCTGCAGTTGAAATCGATGATCCGTTCACAGCCACGACAATCGCGATAGCTTTCTGTGTCTTCCACGCAAACAAATGCATTTTGTATTCCGTGGTAGGGCAGTCTGTCAGTGGTTCGCGTCCTGTACAAGCTCCTGAATTGATGCTCTATTTATACTTCGCATTGGCTAAATGCTGTCATTTGTAACATGAGTAGTAGTTGCCTCTTTTGTATACAAATAATAAACACAGCTGGACATAATAATAATAATCCGGAAGTTCAGACATTTATATGGACTAAAATAGGCAGGCAATTAGACACTTAAGATTCAAGAAATAGGCAGTAAAGTAATGAAAAGAGGCATTTAACATTAGCGACAATTGGCACCAAAGTACCGGTAATGAAAATGGTTTGATGTGGGCCACTTAATACACATCTACAGAGCGAGTTGGCCATGCGGTTAGGGGCACACAGCTGTGAGTTTGCGCTCGGGAGATAATGGGTTCGAACACCACTGTGGCCAGCCCTGAAAATTGTTTTCCGTTGTTTTCCATTTTCACACCAGATAAATGCTGGGGCTGTACCTTGATTAAGACTACAACCGCTTCCTTCCCACTCCTAGCCCTTTCCTATCCCATCGTTGCCATAAGTCCTGTCTGTGTCAGTGTGACGTGAAGCAAATAGTAAAAAAAAAAAATAATAAAAAAATTAAAAAATACACCTATAATAACGTTAATGCTTTTAAGTCCCACCAACTACTTTTTTGCATTTCGGAAACTCCAAGGTGCCGGAATTATGTCCCTCGGGAGCTGTTTTACGTGCCAGTAAATCCACGTAAACTGGGCTGACGTATTTAAGCACCTTCAAATAACACCGAATTAAGCCAGGATAGAACCCGCCAACTTTGGCCCAGGATATTGAATACAGGATATTGGGATTCGTACATTTTATTTTACTCCCGACGATTAATTTTAATATATAAATAATAAAAGAAAATATCCATAAAAACACAAAAAGGCCAAAAAAAAAGGAATTAAACTTCAAAATAGGCAAAAACAGGGCGAAATAATAACAGGTTTTACCGTCCCCAAATGTACGGGAACATGTTTAACTTTATTTGACACTTTGGTAGAGTGGGTGAGTGAATAACTGTGACTTAGAAACGTGTACTGTATTGTTGTCTAGATTATTTCTTTCTTTCTTTCTTTCTTTCTTTCTTTCTTTCTTTCTTTCTTTCTTTCTTTCTTTCTTTATCTGTTTACCCTCCAGGGTTGACTTTTCCCTCGGACTCAGCGAGGGATCCCACCTATACCGCCTCAAGGGCAGTGTCTTGGAGCTTCAGACTTTGGGTCGGGGGATACAACTGGGGAGAATGACCAGTACCTCGCCCAGGCGGCCTCACCTGCTATGCTGAACAGGGGCCTTGTGGAGGGATGGGAAGATTGGAAGGGATAGACAAGGAAGAGGGAAGGAAGCGGCCGTGGCCTTAAGTGAGGTATCATCCCAGCATTTGCCTGGAGGAGAAGTGGGAAACCACGGAAAACCACTTCCAGGATGACTGAGGTGGGAATCGAACGTATCTCTACTCAGTTGACCTCCCGAGGCTGAGTGGACCACGTTTCATCCCTCGTACCACTTTTCAAATTTCGTTGCAGAGCCGGGAAACGAACCCGGGTCTCCGGGGGTAGCAGCTAATCACACTAACCACTACACCACAGAGGCGGACGTGTAGATTATTTGCTGTATATTATTATATACTCTGAGCTTTGTTGCCAATGATGTAATACGTACTTCATTGGTTAAGTGTAAGAGGGCGCCAAGAGCCCTAACTTGACCATCTACAAAGGCATAATAAACGGTTTTATTGTCCGACTCGTTGGCTGAATGGTCAACGTACTGGCCTTCGGTTCAGAGGGTCCCGTTAATTCCAGTGGCTCGGGGACTGGTGTTTGTGCTGTCCCCAACACCCCTGCAAGTCACACACCACACATAACACTATCCTCCATCACAATAACACGCAGTTACCTACACATGGCAGATGCCGCCCACCCTCATTGGAGGGTGTGCCTTACAAGGCTGCACCCGGCTAGAAGTAGCCACACGAAATTAAATTAACAGTTTTATTTATTTATTTATTTTATTTATTTATTTATTTATTTATTTATTTATTTATTTATTTATTTATTTATTTATTTATTTATTTATTTACTTCTTCGTCGGGTTTGTTTACTCACTCGGACACAGCCAGGGATCCCGTCTCTAACGCCTCAAGGGTAGCGTCCTGGAGCGTGAGACATTTGGCCGGGGGTAAAACAGGGCGGAGGACCAGTATGTCGCCCAGGTGACCTCACGTGCTGAACAGGGGCCTTATGAGGAATGGAAAGATTTTAAGTAGACAAGGAAGAGGGAAGGAAGCGGCTCTGGCCTAAGTTAGATACTATCCCGACATTTGCTTGGAGAAGAAGTGGAAAACCACGGAAAACCACTTCGAGGATGGCTGAGGTGGAAATCGAACCCACTCTACTCAGCTGACCACGCGACGCTGCGTGGACCCCGTTCCAGTCCTCATACCACTTTTCAAATTTCGTGGCAGAGCGTGGAATTGAACCCGCACCTCCGGAGGTAGCAGCCAACCACTGCGCCACAGAGGTGGACGGCATAACGAAATAAATTAAACAACCAAATATATCCATCCAGATAAAAGTGACATTTTATTTGATTTCCGGTCTGCAATAATAATAATAATAATAATAATAATAATAATAATAATAATAATAATAATAATAATAATAATAATAATAATAATAATAATAATTTTCACCTGTGGCACGTTTAGTCTTTTGAGGACCTTGACCTGCCAAGACGTCTACTACCCAGCGAGATCGTCTGCAGATTTGGAGGTTCACGTCGTCAGGCGGGCTGCATCGCTTCTGTAACATTGGTTTTTCGCTTCTTTATGAAATAGCTCCCTAGATGATCTCAGGAGGCTGAGGGAACACTGTTCCAGCCCCCAGACCAGAATTGAAATTCCTGGATTGGCCGGAAATAGAACCTGGAATCTCTGGGTAAAAGAAAACCATACATCCCTACATTTGGAGGTTTTCCAATTAATAATAATAATAATAATAATAATAATAATAATAATAATAATAATAAAAGAAAAACTGAGCCAGTGGCTCCGCGGTTTGGGTCACGTAGCCTTCAGGTTGCCTTCGAGAGATAGTGGTTCGAACCCACTGTCAGCAGCCCTGAAGGTGGTTTTCTGTGGTTTTGAATTTTCGCGCTAGGCAAATGCTGGGACTGTACCGTAATCAAAGCCACGGACGCTTCCTTCCTACTCACAGATCTTTCCACTACAATCGTCGCCATAAGACCTATCTGTGTCGGTGCGATGAAAAAAAAAGTGAGAGAAAATTTGAGAAAATTCAAACACCAGCTGGGATCTAAATATTGGCTAGGAGACGCTAAAGTTCTGGTCTGCATTGTAGCCTTCTTGGAATATCGTGAACTTGAGACTCGATAACAAAGAAAATACACGGGAGTAGTTGATCACTAGCAACCAACTAGTTCAGATGCAGTGAAATATTACGTGTGATTTTGATTGCTTCGACAAATTGATTATTTTTGCAGATACTTGTATTTCCTTTTAAATGCATGTCTCTGCTGAAGTAAATGCTATTTTAAAAGCTACTTGACGTACCTGGTAGAGTAGGATACATTTCGCAAAAATTAACAAAATCAAACTAGGCAGTAATGGATGACAATGTGCTAATACACCTGGTCCAAATAAGAACTAGTAAGCTTTATCAAAATATGGGCTAGCCTATATCATGGAAAGAAGCTTTGTCTACGTCCTTGGACAAACCTACTGTTAATAAAGTTTGAGTTTTGAAGACAGTCGACCTGCTAATAAGAAAAGAGGAGTTCATATCAAGAACTATAAAAAGATTCACAATCATGTATTCGACGAGTGGAGCAACACCAGCAACAGGTAAAACGACGTTCGAAAATGTACAAGGAGTCGTCAGAATCAGAGGATTCACTTTTTGAACCTTCTTTGAATGAGGAGGATAGCCAGCATGGCGTGCCTCAAGAGAATTACCCGGAAAACAAAGCTGTTTTTCTTGTTATTTGTTTAACGTCGCACCGGCACAGATAGGTCTTATGGCGACGATGGGATATGAAAGGCCTGGGAATGGGAAGGAAGCGGCCGTGGCCTTAATTAAGGTACAGCTCCAGAATTGCCTGGTGTGAAAATGGGATACCACGGAAAAGCATCTTCAGTGTTGCCGGCAGTGGGGTTCGAACCCACTATCTCCCGGATGCCAGCTCACAGCTGCGCACCCCAAACCGCACGGCCTACTCGCCCGGTAACAAGGCTGTTAGCTGTATATTTTCTAAGCACTTTTCTCTGAAGACTCAAAGGGAGAACTTTTGTTGATTTGTTGTGGATGTAATAAAATATGTTGGTACACGGTACAATCTCCTCATCCTAGCAGAAAAGTAAGAATACATTTGTTAATTCTGTGAACAGACCATAAACACGTATATGAAATTCTGAATAATTTTATTCAGATTTCCAAACATTTCAATATAAAAGCAAGTATTGCATTCGGAAGATGGTGGATTTGAATCCCACCGACTGAGGCACTGGAGATTTTCCATATTTTCCCATTTACAAATAGGACAAATTCTGGCGCTGCACCTTAATTAAGGACACTGTCACTTCCTTCCCAGTCCTAGTTCTTTCCTACCCCATCGTCACCATAGGTGCACCATGGGTGCACGTACGATTAAAAGAAACAGAATACAGTTTTCTTTCTACTTCTCGTCACTCGTAAATATCTGGATATATCTGAAGTTGATTATCAGTTAAATTCTTACCTCTCCTCTTGCACGCTTCTTTTGAACATTTCGGGCACAAAGCAATGGAGCGGCTGTGGAACGCTCCACGATCAAATCCAAGTGGCGCAGCTAAACAGCGTTCTCCACAGTGGCTTCTCTGAGACTCGAGTTGAACGCACGGCGCCGCGTTCCGTATCAAAGGAGCGAGCAGCCTTTGTGATCTGTTTCCAAGCTAGAGATGCTCGTTCTAACCTCACCAGTCTGTACAGAATAAAAAAATACCTGACATTAAATATTGCGGTAGGTGGGTGGAAAGTAATGATGTACAGGTAATAGACTATCATCATAGACATTCAATCTTTGACGGGTATAATGCTCTTCGAGAGTACCAAGATCGCCGATTAAGAGTCCTTAGATCGCTGAAAAAGTCAGTTCTAGAACCCAAATTTCTACGGCAATGGTGGCACATGAAAGTTACCAATGTTGCTGTAGAACCTGGTGATTTGTTCTCCGATTTTCTTTTATCGGACTCGTCCCTTCATTGCTGTTGTTCAAATTGTTGTGGGGCTTCATGGAACATAATGTCGCTACATCGGTCAATCGGACTCTACATCCTCCCAGTAGTCGATGTCATTTTTGCACTTAATAGAAAATTCTTGGTGGCAAGTCTAGTTCACATTACCGGGGCGATTGAAAATGGCCAATTTTGACACGTTTCTGCCACGATAATTGATAGACGAACTGGTGATTTGGAGCAAGACATCCTCCAATTTCCTCCAGTACGAATTTCACGTGAGTACACCATGATTTTTTATTTTTAAAGTTGCTTAATGTAAAGGACCTTGGACACAGTGACAAGGTTTCTGTTTGTGTAATACAGAGGAAATCTTGAAGAAGTCTGTTCCGCCTTACCTTTGTCAAACACAAATTTCGCATCAATACCTCGTCACTAGATCGAGGGTGAAGATCATTTTTCGCAGGTTCATATTTTCACTCTAGACATTGTCATGGTTATACCTTATTTAAGTCCAAAGTCAGTACGTTTTCAGCCGTATGTCTCTCCTATTTCATTGGGAATCTGCCTGTATAGTGAGATGTCAAGGAACTAAAGACCGAGCCAGTTGGCCGTGCGGATAGACGCATAGCTGTGAACTTGCATTCGGGAGATGGTAGGTTTCAATCTCACCGTAGGCAGTCCTGAAGATGGTATTCCGTGGTTTCCCATTTTCCCACAAGGCGAATTCTGGGGCTGTTGCTTAATTAAAGCTATGGCAACTACCTTCCCTTCTGTCACCGAAAACCTTCAATGTGCTAGTGCGACGTTAAATCACTAGCGCAAAATCAAGAAAATCTAAGGTAAAGCGAAGCCATCTCATTCCAACTAGTGAAGGCCCTAGGAGGTGTGCAAGGTAACGTCGTCTGCTATGTAAAGGAGGTTAGCAGCGGTGGCTCAGCGGCACACCAGTCACCAGCGTATTGGAAAGGCGTAGCAATTCAACTAACGAGCCCACTGCCACACTGGGGCGAAACGCTGGGAATTTCACGAGTGAAAAGGCCTAAAGAGTTTGTATGTTTTTTATATTCGTAATCGATGAAATTAAATATTGGTTCCCTTCTGGGAACTTTTATAGTAATTTTTATTTTTACGTTTGGTTTTACGGCGCACCGACGGCGGTGATAGGACAGGAAAGGGTTAGGAGTGGGAAGGAAGCGGTCGTGGCCTTAATTTATGTACAACCCCAGCATTTATCTGGTGTGAAAATGGGAAACTACGGAAAAACATCTTCAAGGATGCCAACAGTGGGGTTCGAATCCATTATGACCCAACTTCAAGCTCACAGCTGTATGGGCGTATGGCCAGCAATGTGTTAACACCTTCTACATTCCGCAGTAAGCATCCATATCGTTGCTCACAATGTTCTACGAAAGCGAAAATATCGGAACGCTACGTCTTCCGAATAGAAGTTCGTGATGAATAACTTTTCTTTATATTTTCACGGAACAACTTTTAATGCTTCACGGGATCTCTTCTTGGACACTTTCATACATTTCGTCACTTCTTCAAAACTATTTTCGGCTGTCTTTTATTACATCGTCTTCTGAAGTATCTGGACTGAGGTGTCTAAGAACAACTAACCTCTGGTTTTCGAAGAACTACCGCCTATTTCCGTTGTTGTTAAATGTCATTTATGTCCCTACCTGAACGGAGTTTTGGGATGACTCTTTGTGTGCTTGCCCACTTTCAGCAGGCAAATCACATTCTGGATTGGCACAATGGTTTAGAAGGGGAAATTTTATGGTTTTCGCTTTCAGGAGTAGCATGATGCTGTTTAGTTCTTTTCCTAATCTCGCAGTTGTAACTGAGTTAACGCCCTGAAGTTTTCCTTTTTCGAGCTGCAGACCTGATGAGATATGATGTTAAGAGTTTCTGTCTTCACAACTACTCTTCCTCAGTGTTTTCGTCAAACACTTAATCTCTTGATGATTGTCTCCTCCAGTGCTTTCATTGAATTGTTATGACTTCGGTATTTCTTTCTGCCTGGCTGAGTGGCTCAGACGGTTGAGGCGCTCGCCTTCTGACCCCAACTGGGCAGGTTTCATCCTGGCTCAGTCCGGTTGTATTTGATGTGCTCAAATACATCAGCCTCTTGTCGGTATATTTACTGCCACGCAAAATAACTCCTGCGGGACTAAATTTCGGCACTTTGGCGTCTCCGAAAACCGTCAGAAGCTAGTTAGTGGGATGCAGAAAACAATAACATTATTATTATTAATATTAGTGGACCAGTGCTGCTCCGCAACATTCCTTATAAATAGGTCGGATAACTCGTCTTGATATGCCTGTTGCCGTCATGTTGTTTTGCCTCCGCTTTTCAATAGTTTTAAGAACATTTAATGCCGGTACATAATAACTGATTCATTCGTAATCAATCAATCAATCAATCAATCAATCAATCAATCAATCAATCAATCAATCAATCAATCAATCAATCAATCACTACAGATCTGCATTTAGGACAGTCGCCCAGGTGGCAGATCCCCTATCTGTTGTTTTCCTAGCCTTTTCTTAATTGATTGCAAAGAAATTGGAAATGTATTGAACATCTCCCTTGGGAAGTTATTCCAGTCCCTAACTCCCCTTCCTATAAAAGAATATTTGCCCCAATTTGTCCTCCTGAATTCCAACTTTATCTTCATATTGTGATCTTTCCTACTTTTAAAGACGCCACTCAAACTTATTCGTCTACTAATGTCATTCTTCGTCATCTCTCCAGTATCTAGGTGTTAATATACACTGACTGACAGAGCAAATGCAACACCAAGAAGGAGTGGTCAGAACTTTATGCCAATTGCAGGGAAGACTGACGTCACTGAGGTATGCTCATGATGTGAAATGCGCCGCTGTGCTGCGCACGTAGCGAACGATAAATGGGACACGGCGTTGGCGAATGGCCCACTTCGTACCGTGATTTCTCAGCCGACAGTCATTGTAGAACCTGTTGTCGTGTGACACAGGACACGTGTATAGCTAAGAATGCCAGGCCGCCGTCAACGGAGGCATTTCCAGCAGACAGACGACTTTACGAGGGGTATGGTGATCGGGCTGAGAAGGGCAGGTTGGTCGCTTCGTCAAATCGCAGCCGATACCCATAGGGATGTGTCCACGGTGCAGCGCCTGTAGCGAAGATGGTTGGCGCAGGGATATGTGGCACTTGCGAGGGGTCCAGGCGCAGCCCGAGTGACGTCAGCAAGCGAGGATCGGCGCATCCGCCGCCAAGCGGTGGCAGCCCCGCACGCCACGTCAACCGCCATTCTTCAGCATGTGCAAGACTCCCTGGCCGTTCCAATATCGACCAGAACAATTTCCCGTCGATTGGTTGAAGGAGGCCTGCACTCCCGGCGTCCGCTCAGAAGACTACCATTGACTCCACAGCATAGACGTGCACGCCTGGCATGGTGCCGGGCTAGAGCGACTTGGATGAGGGAATGGCGGAACGTCGTGTTCTCCGATGAGTCACGCTTCTGTTCTGTCAGTGATAGTCACCGCAGACGAGTGTGGCGTCGGCGTGGAGAAAGGTCAAATCCGGCAGTAACTGTGGAGCGCCCTACCGCTAGACAACGCGGCATCATGGTTTGGGGCGCTATTGCGTATGATTCCACGTCACCTCTAGGGCGTATTCAAGGCACGTTAAATGCCCACCGCTACGTGTAGCGTGTGCTGCGGCCGGTGGCACTCCCGTACATTCAGGGGCTCCCAATGCTCTGTTTCAGCAGGATAATGCCCGCCCACACACTGCTCGCATCTCCCACCAGGCTCTACGAGGTGTACAGATGCTTCCGTGGCCAGCGTACTCTCCGGATCTCTCACCAATCGAACACGTGTGGGATCTCATTGGACGCCGTTTGCAAACTCTGCCTCAGCCTCGTACGGACGACCAACTGTGGCAAATGGTTGACAGAGAATGGAGAACCATCCCTCAGGACACCATCCACACTCTTATTGACTCTGTACCTCGACGTGTTTCTGCGTGCATCGCCGCTCGCGGTGGTCCTACATCCTACTGAGTCGATGCCGTGCGCATTGTGTAACCTGCATATCGATTTGAAATAAACACCAATTATTCGTCCGTGCCGTCTCTGTTTTTTCCCCAACTTTCATCCCTTTCGAACCACTCCTTCTTGGTGTTGCATTTGCACTGTCAGCCAGTGTAAGGAAAGGTCTTCATTGGGGTAATCACATAAATGGAATTGTAAATAAAGGGTACAGATCTCTGCACATGGTTATGAGGGTGTTTAGGGGTTGTAGTAAGGATGTAAAGGAGAGTGCATATAAGTCTCTGGTAAGACCCCAACTAGAGTATGGTTCCAGTGTATGGGACCCTCACCAGGATTACCTGATTCATGAACTGGAAAAGATCCAAAGAAAAGCAGCTCGATTTGTTCTGGGTGATTTCCGACAAAATAGTAGCGTTACAAAAATGTTGCAATGTTTGGGTTGGGAAGAATTGAGAGAAAGAAGAAGAGCTGCTCGACTAAGTGGTATGTTCCGAGCTGTCAGCGGAGAGATGGCGTGGAATGACATTAGTAGAAGAATAAGTTTGAATGGCGTTTATAAAAGTAGGAAAGATCACAATATGAAGATAAAGTTGGAATTCAAGAGGACAAACTGGGGCAAATATTCATTTATAGGAAGGGGAGTTAGGGATTGGAATAACTTACCAAGGGAGATGTTCAATAAATTTCCAATTTCTTTGAAATCATTTAGGGAAAGGCTAGGAAAGCAACAGATAGGGAATCTGCCACCTGGGCGACTGGGCTAAATGCAGATCAGTATTGATTGATTGATTGATTGATTGATTGATTGATTGATTTGTGATTGATTGATTGACCACTTAGTCGAGCAGCTCGTCTCCTTTTTCCCAAGTCTTCCCGGCCCGAACTTTGCAACATATTTGTAACGCTAATCTTTTGTCAGAAATCACCCAGAACAAATCCAGCTGCTTTTTTTTTTTTTTGGATGTTTTCCAGTTATTAAATCATACTCTAGTTGGGGGTCTTACGAAAAAATTATATACCCTCCCCTTTGCATCCCTACTACAACCCCTAAATACCCTCATAACTATCTGCAAATATCTGTACACTTTATTTACAATCCAATATTTATGTGATTACGACAATGAAGATGATGCGCAAACATAGGGCCTACATACATAGATGACTGAAATTAAGAATCGCATTTCCTTCTTACTGTTGACATGACTGACACAGCAATACCATTCGTTTTCATTCTTAGCAATGTGCATATATAATTCTTTTATATATAGATTTGCATTACCTCCTGCAAATTTATTTGATTCCTTTTTAATCTTTAGTTTGGTTGAATAAAATATTTGTGCAGCTTACATCGGATTTCTTTCGCAAATTGACACTGTTTTTACATACCCGTTTATAGATAGATGGTAAAAATTGATCAAATTTCTCTCAGTGCAATTAAATTACCATAAATATTTCTTTCAATAAAATGTGTACGCGATGTTACCTAGCAACCGTGCAGGCTGTGATGTGAAGTATTGATGGATGGCCATGATATAACAGATCTACAGCCTGTGCAGCTCTCATGGCACTGTTGCTAGGTAACATCACGTCACACATTTTGTTACTTTACACTGTTTCATTACACACATTTTCAGATCACTCCAAGATATATCTTTATGTCAAAACTGTTAGTTATACATACAGAAACACATGGATTCGTTTATAACCATTCTTTCAATGCGACATCCACTGTACTTTATCTGGACCTTAATATTTTTAAACGATCATGCCCAAGATAGTGCAAGATAGTGCAAGATAGTGGCTGAATACTGGTTCGCGGAAGTAGACTACCCACTTTTCCAAGCGTATTTCACACTTTATTAATGGTCATGCACAACGCTAGTCGACTTGATACTTTCTCGTCTGTACGTACGTAGACGGTCTTCCCTTAGCAGCTTGTGAGTTATTAGGAATGTTCTGCCATCTGTTGAGAATATTCAGAAGCTAGGGAAGATCAGAGAATTAAAGAGCATCTAGCAGAGAATAGTATTCTTCCATCATCAGAAGAAGTGTATACTCTCTGGTTTTACAGGTAGTAATCAAACATGGCTGCAATGAATGACATTACATAGGACGAAAATCACGTGTATCAGAATAATATACTGTAAATGAAAGTGTTAGTCGCTTAGCAGCCTACAAATTAGGGTAAGCCTTCGCCTGCAATAATTAATGGAGTGATCATTTAATGATTCGATTGTATGATCACACAGAGTTTCTAATCCTATTCATACCCCTAATCACGAAGTCGATGTAGTGGCAATGAATGTACCTAGTACTAAAGTTGTAGTAAATAAAAACTTAGCAGGAGTAGTGAAGATTAAAAAGGAGGACAATGCTATTTACGGGGTTTGAACCCATTAGCTTATATTTAGCTTACCTTTTTGTTAGAATTATGAATATATCTAGGTGTATGAAGCACGAAAGTTTTTGATACTTTAGGAAATAGTTTAAATCTATTAGATATAATGAAGGTAAATAATTACATGATTTACTCTATCACAGTAATCCCTTTTATCAGGCACTTCATTGTAAAAAACTTTTATGTACGAATGATAAGGACTGGTGCAGAGTAGTAATTAGTGTTATAATAGTTAGTTAAAAGGAGGCCAACCCTCTTGTGGTAATATTTTTTGAAAAAGTGCACATTTTCTGCATTTTTGGTTGTCAACGATTTTTGGAAAATTTGAGGTTCGAAAAAAATGATCAAAATAGATGTAGTTGATATAAATTAGCAACAATTTTGAAATTACCTGAAATTTTAACATTTTTGAATAAAAGCCATATAAATGTCTCATAATTCACCGGCAGATAATTCTGGAGTTTGTGGGTTCGGATCCCACTGGTGTCTGGTTTGCCATTTTTGTTCTGTACTTAACATCTCTTCCACACGTACTAAATGTACGTAACACGACCTAATAGGTTGAAAGTCGGTTTCGAATTCTGGAGAGAATAAAACCGAAATGAAGCAAATCGGTTCGGTAGAACGGACAAACGATTTGCCAAAAGTTTTTACTATAATAAGCCCTTTTAATATATAGTTTATTATTGTTGTATTTTTCTGGACATTGTTCAGTCCTTGTTGAATCTTTCTACGAACCATGCAAGTTCATGTGAGATTACATGTGTTTCGTCTGAAAATTTCGAACTCTTCCTTGGCGATACCAGCATATTGCTTAAGAAGCCGTGTCTGGCACTCATACTCGCATTGAACCCCTTCAGCATTTTAGTTAATTTGTTTGGCACAATTTTCACAGGCAGTAGGAGATCGGCATGGTTATAGGTTATAGGCATTGTTAACCCGACTATTGTCTAGAACGCATAAAATTTGTTCGTCACCTTGGACGTTAGTCTCGCACCTTCCAACTACGACATGACGCTCATGTTACACCATTTTCAAAACATTGGGATTGCTACGCATAAATGAACGAAGGCATTTTCACCTGATGACATTTTTCTTTTCTTTTCTTTTTTTTCTGCTATTTGCTTTACGTCGCACCGACACAGGACATTTGTTCACCAATTACTTTCGACTAAAACTCTTGGTTACCTATCTTTTCGTTTTATTTCCTCATTCCATAAGATTTCCTTTTCTTTTTTTGCTGGTTGCTTTACGTTGTACTGACACAGATAGGTCTTATGGCGAAGATGGGATAGGAAAGGCCTAGGAATTGGAAGGAAGCGGCCGTAGCCTTAATTAAGGTACAGCCCCAGCATTTTCCTGGTGTGAAAATGAGAAAGTACGGAAAACTATCTTAGGTTCCCTGCTTGAAATCCCACTAAATCGAATGAATTCCTACAATCATGCTTTTCTACGCAGTGCATTGAGGCTCTGGAATACACTCCCGGTAGTCATTCGGCACTTGACTTCCTCTCATTCATCCAAATCTGTCTTTCTAAAGATTTTTCTTGGGACACAAAACTGAATTGTGTGAGTCATTGTGTGTGTTGTTTGAACAGGTTTATTATTATCTATTATGCAGTGACAATTCTTAGAAGGCGGTGAGCGTGTTGGTTCATTAGGAACTGAAGGCTTTTTGATTATACAAGGTTTTAAGGGATTTTAGGGTATCCTGTCTTCTTAATAGTGATTTTTGGATAGTTTTTTTTATAGTCTGTTACTTGTTTGTAGTTTAGAAAGAAAATAGTGATTTTTAATTCAATGTGCAATAGTTATGGGTTGCGATTTTTAACAATGTTT
This sequence comes from Anabrus simplex, assembly GCF_040414725.1. Taxonomy (NCBI): domain Eukaryota; kingdom Metazoa; phylum Arthropoda; class Insecta; order Orthoptera; family Tettigoniidae; genus Anabrus; species Anabrus simplex. The sequence goes on along the minus strand of NC_090265.1, from coordinate 1,606,292,476 downwards.
TTTTAGGTTATCATGATGGGTATCTAATTACGTATGAACCGGTAGTTGGTTTATCACAATTTATTTTATACTTTGACATACAATCAGGCTAATCATATGATAAATAAAATTTACATAACCACGAAAATTTATTTTTTAATAAGAACTGGGTAAAAATAATTTAATTTAATTTTATAAGGCCATTTGATCTGGTCTTAACCTACAATACATGTACTACTGTTGATATCAATCAGTTCAGGCGAGGGGGCACCAACTACGTCTGACTGTAAACTCTGTGGGAAGACCTTTACCAGAAGGGGTATTAATATAGGCCTACATATGATCTGGAGTCATGCAACTTCCGAAACACCTAAACAGTGTGAAGAACCGAATATGGTGATGCCCTCTCGCAAATGTCCCCACTGTGAAAAAATATGTCAAACTTCACATGGTGTCAACATACATATAAGTAGAGCACACATAAACCATCACCAACAGAACACTCCTGGCATTTCACTTCCTCGTGATCAATCTCCTTCAACGGCTTAAATAAATGTTAGTGCTCCAGTTGATTCTAATCAAAACAAAAAAAAACAACAAATCTCCGCATTTAAGGTGAAATTTCAATCTCAACTTAAGGGTAATTAATTCAATATTTTAGTAGAAGAATTTCTTAGATTCCTTCCAACTGCAGTTGATGTGTTACCCGGTCCGAGGCATCCCGCTAAGGAATACTATGAAGCACGTAAGTTTAAGCATTACATTCATTCATCCCATGATTATACAAAATCAAGTAGTCCCGAAAGAGCAACTAATAGAACACGGAGGGGAAGGAAACAAAAGCATTTTACCAGTTAACTCAATATCAATATTACAATCAATGTCTGAAAGCAATTCGCTCTGTACTGAGATCTCATGACATCTCCTGCACTATTGACCTTCATGAATCGCACAGTCATTTTCTAATACTTTCTCTGTGACCCTTATTTCTGAGCGTAATTCCTAACCTTCTAAAGTAAATAATGAGGACAAATTGTTTATAAATGACACGTTTGACTGCAGTATTAGTAAAGAATAGGTGGCTAAAGTAGTACAAAAAATCGCGGTGGACACAGCGCCCCGATCAGACCATGTGTTAGTACGTGCGATCAAGGACGAGATAGTTTATGACATCATAGCTAGTACTGCTTTCAGAATGTTCAGTACAGAGGAAGTTCCCTATTGTTAAAAAAAGCATCGAACTATTCTTATATTCAAACAAGGTGATCCGACACAAGTTGGAAATTGGCGCCCAATTTCAATCCGTTCCGTTGTTCGCAGTGTCATTGAGAAAATATTTGATTCTTTCATTAGAAATTATATTGCCTGTAATCAACATCAGAGAGGTTTCACATCATATCCCACCGCACATATTAACATCTCTATTCCTTCTGTCATTCTTTCTGAAGTGAAGTCAAAAAGGAAAAGCACCTTATTGTCCTATTAGACATCACAAAAGCGTTTGACAACATTGGATGCAATCACCTTCGAAACACACTATATTCTCATGGAATACCGTCAGAACTGACCAATGTTGTAATGGCTTTGTAGGAAGCAAATCAAACATACATTCAAACTGCCAGTGGAAGACCCAAACTATTTCACATAGCATGAGGTGTGCGGTCCGCCTCTGTGGTGTAGTGGTTAGTGTGATTAGCTGCCACCCCCGGAGGTCCGGGTTCGATTCCCGGCTCTGACACGAAATTTGAAAAGTGGTACGAGGGCTGGAACGGGGTCACTCAGCCTCGGGAGGTCAACTGAGTAGAGGTGGGTTCGATTCCCACCTCAGCCATCCTAGAAGTGGATTTCCGTGGTTTCCCACTTCTCCTCCAGGATGCCGGGATGGTTTCTAACTTAAGGCCACGGCCGCTTCCTTCCCTCTTCCTTGTCTATCCCTTCCAATCTTCCCATCCCTCCACAAGGCCCCTGTTCAGCATAGCAGGTGAGGCCGCCTGGGCGAGGTAGTGGTCATTCTCCCCAGTTGTATCCGCCGACCCAAAGTCTGAAGCTCCAGGACACTGCCCTTGAGGCGGTAGAGGTGGGATTCCTCGCTGAGTCCGAGGGAAAAGCCAACCCTGGAGGGTAAACAGATTAAGATAGAGAGATGAGTTGTGCGGCGAGGATCGCCATTGTCCCCCATTTTGAAAAACATCGCAACAGATCATGTCATCACTGTTCGGGCAAAAGGTCATAACTCACAATACTCTTCGCATCCATTATTTTTCTTAAGACTGTTCACGCCTCTGAACAACATATTGATATGCAGTCCATCAGAACAATTTTCGTTGTGTTCATTTTCCTATACTTAACTGTAATGGAAAATAACCCTTATCGTATCGCACTCTCGAAATGTATGTTTGCACGACTTAATTACGCACTCCTACAGTATAATGTACTTAAGGTTTATTTTCCTTTACACATCAGCGTATGAAAATGAACACAACGAAAATTGTTCTGATGAACGGCATATCAATATGTGGCTGGGAGGCGTGACCAGTTTTAAGGCAAATAAAAGATATGGCTTTTTGTCCGAACAGCAACGATATATTAGAACAGTTAAGTGAGAAAACACTATGAAAACATCATGGCTTTTCCTTAAAATCTCACCTCCCTGACCTTATTGCCATGGGCGTTGCTGATGACACTGTAATAGTACAGAATCTGCACTGGAATTAACCAGAACCGCAATTGAACATTTTCAAGAAATAGGCTTATCAGTTAATGCGAACAAATTAGTCTGTATTAATAACAACAATTCCGAACTTTGGAAGATCCTTTATACATAACTTATCTAATGCCCATGTTATTCCAGTCCTTAAAAATGGAAAATAAATCCTTTATTTTGGAGTGCCTTTCACTAACGAGTTAGCATTTAATGGACTTCTCTGTAATTAACAACCTTAATTCTAAATCAGATATATTCACGGCTTCGCCCTTACTACAGTCTGACCAAGAATGACACATGCTAAATTCCTTTTTTTTTTTTTGATATTTTGCTTTACGTCGCACCGACACAGATAGGTCTTATGGCGACGATTACTAAATTCCTTAGTATCACCACCTCTTGTATAACCCTTCCAAAAAAACTCGTCCAGAACTGATTCCTATAGGTTTTCTTCCTCACATAGACAACCTAATCAAGAATGCGGCTAAATAAATTATACAACTTCCACCTAACGTACCTGATGCCATGGTTTATTCTAGAAAGAATGTTAAATGTTTTGGTCTTTTTTGCGCATCTTGTAAATCAAAACTGCAATATGTCAATTCGTGTAAATTGCTTGCACTGGTAAGGAGGCCATATATATCTGCAACAAGAGATGTCATTAAAGAAAACAACAAATGTCTCACAGAGCTTTGGTTGCAGCAACAAGAACACCTTTTTTATAAACGTACTCACTTACATTGGGCTTCCAAAATCGGAGTAGAGCTTAGAAACCGTGAATTCAAGAGATGGTGTAAATTACCTTACAAAGGAAAAGGTATGGCGCTATTTGAACAATATAAACCAGTAAATAACTGAGTTAGAAATCATACTCTTTTATCAGTCAGTGGATGGCGGAAGGGAATAAAAATTACTGCTAATATGTGCGCTGTTCCTGGCAGGTCCCAGAACGGAAACCTCTGTCGGCATTGCTGAAGAGATAGAAACCCTTCCTCATGTTTTGGGATCTTGCCCTCAGTGAGAGATGCTGTGGAACGCCAGGCAAAACAAGATTCGGTCCTTTATAGCAAAATCCCTCATTAAAAAAATATAGGGTCGCCGAAGAAGTATCCGGACTTGCCGATAACGGTCACAGTAGGAGAATTGACAGCATAGGCTACAAGGTATCAGAGGTATCAGCCAGAAGACGTTGATAGGGACAAGAAGCTTATCTATGAACAGACCATAATTTATTATAAAAATAAATTTGGACTGAAGGGCATTAAAGTGAAAGGATTAATGATAGAAGCTCGACTCACCATCCCTCGATTCACTGTGAATTTTTGGAAGCAGTTCCATAACTACAAACTATTACTTTTGTTAGCTTGAAGAGGTTCCATTTCATTACTGAGAAATCATTGCTACGTGTTATAACTCTTTTAGTTTCAAAACAATATGAGAATAATTCAATCAACAAAATTATTGTAAACCAAAATTACAATCTCACTTGTTTCGATATGTTTTGTTCATTGTGGCAACCTTCAACTGAGGGAAGGTTTGTAAATAAATAACAATAATATTATTTTATTCCTTTTTATTATTATGATTATTATTAGTATTATCACATTACGCTTATTTCCGTACTCATTTGTAACCTGATCCCAATTGTTACACCTTCATCATGCTGCTTAGTAAATAATATGTAAAATACGCAACTGTTGTTTAGTAGTTTATATATTCCCTGCTATCAGTAATAAAAATATTATTATACATTCATTTCACTTGATCTTTCTGTGCAGTTATTTAGATAACCTCTATATCCAAAATATCCCAGTGTCCAAAGCGAGCTAGAAACATGTCGATACATAAGAAAGGCGATGTTTAATGCCTGTCAATCTGGAGACCGGTAACGATCTGTTCCGTAATCAGACGTGTTTTTGAAAGGGTATTAGATCAGCATTTGCGCTCCTTTGTAACTTTCAGCGAACACCGAAGAGGCTTTAACGACCAGTCAGGATGCCTTATAAATACTTCCATTCTCAGAGGACTCCTCAAGACAGCAAAGAGAGATTTTTTAGACACATCAAAAGCCTTCGACATCATCGGACATCAGCACCTAAGTCTAACACTAGCTGCTGAGCCACTCCCATCTAAACTGAAGGAACTAATCATCAATCTACCGACTGTCAATACAACACAGATAGAAACTACTAAGGGGTAAAACGAATCCAATTTACATGTTAAGAGCAGTGGCGGCTGGTGCAGAAAATCAGTTGTGTGCTGTAACCCATCCCCACTCCAAAAAATAAAAATATTTAGAAACATACCGGTATGTGGTTTTCAAGAGGCTCTCCACTGAGTTTTCCACACTGAACAAACACGCAAACAACCCTAACACATATACACATTCCTCATAAAATAAACTATAAAAATATATAATAAAACACACAATAACACCTGCAATGGCAAAATATTCACGAACTCAAACACTTGGTGTGAGCGCACAAAATCAGAACTTCCCAATGTTACGAACATCTTTGAAATAAACCAGCAACGGCGTAATACAAAATTACTAGTGAAGGGCGAATGATACGGAAGTTCGAGCAGGCTCGAGTCGGCCCGATACGCTACGTAGGCTCGATGCCGTATCGAACCTGTTCGAACTGTCAGGCGACACCACACATCGACTAAGCGGAGCGCGGACGGACAATTCGTCCTATTAGATTACTACTAGGTACACTCAGTATATTTATGTGTCGGGGGGTGGTGAACACAACGTTCTCAGTGAACGGAAAGAGCATTTGTTTAAGTCTTTCTGGCAGTACGAACAACAGATTGGTAATATTTATTTCGTTAATATGTACCTTTGCATTTTACATTTTGTCCGATCTTCAGAAATACGTTTCTGTATAACTTTGTCGTGTTTTGCAGGCTTAATGTTGTTAATCATTACTTTCAAGTACCGATAGTTAACATGTTTTTCGTATGCTACGAGCTATTATTTTCTCATTAATAATTAGTAATACATTATTATTTTATTTGCTATTGGCTTTACGTCTCACAGACACAGATAGGTCTTATGGCGACGATGGGACAGGAAAGGGCTAGGACTGGGAAGGAAGCGGCCGTAGCATTAATTAAGGTACAGCCCCAGCATTTGCCTGGTGTGAAAATGGGAAACCACGGAAAACCATCTTCAGGGCTGCCGACGGTGGGGCTCGAACCCACTATCTCCCAATAATACATTATTATGTCCGCCTCTGTGGTGTAGTGGTTAGTGTGTTTAGCTGCCACCCCCGGAGGCCCGAGTTCGATTCCAGGCTCTGCCACGAAATTTGAAAAGTGGCACGAGGGCTGGAACAGGGTCCATTCAGTCTCGGGAGGTCAACTGAGTAGAGGTGGGTTCCATTCCCACCTTAGCCATCCTGGAAGTGGTTTTCCGTGGTTTCCCACTTCTTCTCCAGGTAAATGCCGGGATGGTACCTACTGTAACTTAAGGCTACGCAGGTGAGGCCGCCTGGGCGAGGTACTGCTCATCCTCCCCAGTTGTATCCCCCGACCCAGAGTCTGAAGCTCCCGGACACTGCCCTTGAGGCAGTAGAGGTGGGATCCCTAGCTGAGTTCGAGGGAAAAACCAACCCTGGAGGGTATGCAGATTAAGAAAGAAAGAAAATACATTATTATAATAGACGAATTTGTTATTACTTCAGACAGAGCAGACAGTGGCCGGAAGAAAAAGGTCATGGACTTGGGACTACTTTGAAGAGCTTCCAGACAAACGAGTAAAATGCACTCGATGTGATAAAATATTAAAACGATAGTAAAAATACATCGACGATGATAAGATACTTAAAAATTCATAATATTCGTCCTTCGTCGAATGACACCATTCCAAATGAGAGGGAGACACCTCCACATAAACGACGTCGATATATGCAGGTAAAATATTCTTAATAGGTTCCGTTTTGTTTTTTATGAATAGCACAGTGGACGGCCGCTCGCATTTGACTGGCGAAAGGCTCAGAATGTCCGCCTAGACAGGGTCTACATAGTTTACTGTTGAGGTATACAGTTTATACCGATTTTACATGCGTAAGCATTACGTTATGAAACCATCAATTTATTAATTGATTGGCAATTAGTCCGCCTCTGTTGTGTAGTGGTTAGTGTGATTAGCTGCCACCTCCGGAGGTCCGGGTTCGATTCCCGGCTCTGCCATGAAATTTGAAAAGTGGTGCGGGGTACACGCAGCCTCTGGATGTCAACTGAGTAGAGGTGGGTTGGATTCCCACCTCAGTCATCCTCGAAGTGGTTTTCAGTGGTTGCCCACTTCTCCTCCAGGCTATTGCCGTGATGGTACCTAACTTACGGGCACGGCCGCTTCCTTCCCTCTTCCTTGTCTATCCCTTCCAATCTTCCCATCCTCCCGCAGGGCCCCTGTTCAGCATAACAGGAAAGGCCGCGTGGGCAAGGTACTGGTCATCCTCCCCAGTTGTATCCCCGACCCAGAGCCTGAAACTCCAGGACACTGCCCTTGAGGCGGTGGAGGTAGGATCCCTCGCTGAGTCCGAGGGAAAAACCGACCCTGGAGGGTAAGCAATTTAAGACGAAGAAGAAGATGGGCAATTAAAGAAAACGATGCCGAAAACCGAAAAAGTAGCTAGTGGGTCGTAAAGCCAATAACGAACAATGGAGTTCTTTACTTCAATGGTTATGGCCCCAAACAGGAAATAAACACCCCTTACATCCTCGTTTTAAAGCGCTGGGGAAATCGGGCTAGAAAAATATAAGGGCCAAGAAGGCATAATAAATTTATTGGCTTTACGTCCCACTAACAACTTTTACCGTTTTCGGACACGCCAAGGTGCCGGAAGTTAGTTCCGCAGGAGTTCTTTGCGTGCCATTAAATCTACCGACAAGAGGTTGACGTATTTGAGCTCGAACCTCGGCGCGTATCGGGTCGGCTCGATCCGGCTCGAACACGGGTATCGTTTGCCCATCACTAGCTGTAGCCCGAGTTAGACTCCGCCTTCGGTCACGTATGTGCTCGAACTTGCTACGAACAGGCTTGAACCTCGGCGCGTATCGGGTCGGCTCGATCCTGCTCAACACGGTTATCGTTTGTCCATCACTAGTTGTAGCCCGAGTCAGAATCCGCCTTCGGTCTTGTGACAGCTCGAGCTTGCTTCGAACAGGCTCGAACCTCGGCTCGTATCGGGTCGGCTCGATCCCGCTAGAACACAGGTATCGTTTGTCCATCACTAGCTGTAGCCCGAGTCGGAATCCGCCTTCGGTCTTGTGACAGCTCGAGCTTGCTTCGAACAATCTCGAACCTCGGCTCGTATCGGGTCGGCTTGATCCCGCTAGAACACAGGTATTGTTTGTCCATCACTAGTTGTAGCCCGAGTCAGAATCCGCCTTCGGTCTTGTAACAGCTCGAGGTTGCTTCGAACAGGCTCGAACCTCGGCTCGTATCGGGTCGGCTCGATCCCGCTTTTACACAGGTATCGTTTGTCCATCACTAGCTGTATCCCGAGTCAGAATCCGCCTTCGGTCATGTGACTGCTCGAGCTTGCTTCGAACAGGCTCGAACCTCGGCGCGTATCGGGTCGGCTCGATCCCGCTAGAACACAGGTATCATTTGTCCATCACTAGCTGTAGCCCGAGTCAGAATCCGCCTTCGGTCATGTGACTGCTCGAGCTTGCTTCGAACAGGCTCGAACCTCGGCGCGTATCGGGTCGGCTCGATCCCGCTAGAACACAGGTATCATTTGTCCATCACTAGCTGTAGCCCGAGTCAGAATCCGCCTTCGGTCATGTGACTGCTCGAGCTTGCTTCGAACAGGCTCGAACCTCGGCGCGTATCGGGTCGGCTCGATCCCGCTAGAACACAGGTATCGTTTGCTTATCACTAGCTGTAGCCCGAGTCAGAATCCACCTTCGGTCATGTGACAGCTCGAGCTTGCTTCGAACAGGCTCGAACCTCGGCGCGTATCGGGTCGGCTAGATCCCGCTAGAACACAGGTATCGTTTGCCTATCACTAAATGTAGCCCGAGTCAACTGCGCATTCGGTCACGTGACTGCTCGAACTTCGGCGCGTATCGGGTCGGCTCGATCCTGCTCGAACACGGGTATCGTTCGCCCATCACTAGCTGTAGCCCGAGTCAACTGCGCCTTCGGTCACGTGATGACTGCTCGAGCTTGCTTCGAACAGACTCGAACCTCGGCCCGTATCAGGTCGGCTCGATCCCCCTAGAGCACAGGTATCGTTTGCCTATCACTAAATGTAGCCCGAGTCAACTGCGCATTCGGTCACGTGACTGCTCGAACCTCGGCGCGTATCGGGTCGGCTCGATCCTGCTCGAACACGGGTATCGTTCGCCCATCACTAGCTGTAGCCCGAGTCAACTGCGCCTTCGGTCACGTGATGACTGCTCGGGCTTGCTTCGAACAGACTCGAACCTCGGCGCGTATCTGGTCGGCTCGATCCTGCTCGAAAATGGGCATCGTTTGCCCATCACTAGCTGTAGCACGAGTCAACTGCGCCTTCGGTCACGTGATGACTGCTCGAGCTTGCTTCGAACAGACTCGAACCTCGGCCCGTATCAGGTCGGCTCGATCCCCCTAGAGCACAGGTATCGTTTGCCTATCACTAAATGTAGCCCGAGTCAACTGCGCATTCGGTCACGTGACTGCTCGAACCTCGGCGCGTATCGGGTCGGCTCGATCCTGCTCGAACACGGGTATCGTTCGCCCATCACTAGCTGTAGCCCGAGTCAACTGCGCCTTCGGTCATGTATGTGCTCGAACTTGCTACGAACAGGCTTGAACCTCGGCGCGTATCGGGTCGGCTCGATCCTGCTCGAACACGGGTATCGTTTTTCCATCACTAGTTGTAGCCCGAGTCAGAATCCGCCTTCGGTCTTGTGACAGCTCGAGCTTGCTTCGAACAAGCTCGAACCTCGGCTCGTATCGGGTCAGCTCGATCCCGCTAGAACACAGGTATTGTTTGTCCATCACTAGTTGTAGCCCGAGTCAGAATCCGCCTTCGGTCTTGTAACAGCTCGAGGTTGCTTCGAACAGGCTCGAACCTCGGCTCGTATCGGGTCGGCTCGATCCCGCTTTTACACAGGTATCGTTTGTCCATCACTAGCTGTACCCCGAGTCAGAATCCACCTTCGGTCATGTGACTGCTCGAGCTTGCTTCGAACAGGCTCGAACCTCGGCGCGTATCGGGTCGGCTCGATCCCGCTAGAACACAGGTATCGTTTGCTTATCACTAGCTGTAGCCCGAGTCAGAATCCACCTTCGGTCATGTGACAGCTCGAGCTTGCTTCGAACAGGCTCGAACCTCGGCGCGTATCGGGTCGGCTAGATCCCGCTAGAACACAGGTATTGTTCGCCCATCACTAGCTGTAGCCCGAGTCAACTGCGCATTCGGTCACGTGACTGCTCGAACCTCGGCGCGTATCGGGTCGGCTCGATCCTGCTCGAACACGGGTATCGTTCGCCCATCACTAGCTGTAGCCCGAGTCAACTGCGCCTTCGGTCACGTGATGACTGCTCGGGCTTGCTTCGAACAGACTCGAACCTCGGCGCGTATCTGGTCGGCTCGATCCTGCTCGAAAATGGGCATCGTTTGCCCATCACTAGCTGTAGCACGAGTCAACTGCGCCTTCGGTCACGTGATGACTGCTCGAGCTTGCTTCGAACAGACTCGAACCTCGGCCCGTATCAGGTCGGCTCGATCCCCCTAGAACACAGGTATCGTTTGCCTATCACTAGCTGTAGAACGAGTCAACTGCGCATTCGGTCACGTGACTGCTCGAACCTCGGCGCGTATCGGGTCGGCTCGATCCTGCTCGAACACGGGTCCCGTTCGCCCATCACTAACTGTAGCCCGAGTCAACTGCGCCTTCGGTCACGTGATGACTGCTCGAGCTTGCTTCGAACAGACTCGAACCTCGGCGCGTATCTGGTCGGCTCGATCCTGCTCGAAAATGGGCATCGTTTGCCCATCACTAGCTGTAGCACGAGTCAACTGCGCCTTCGGTCACGTGATGACTGCTCGAGCTTGCTTCGAACAGGCTCGAACCTCGGCGCGTATCGGGTCGGCTCGATCCCGCTAAAACACGGGTATCGTTTGCCTATCACTAGCTGTAGCCCGAGGCAGACTCACCCTTCGGTCATGTGACAGCTCGAGCTTGCTTCGAACAGGCTCGAACCTCGGCTCGTATCGGGTCGGCTCGATCCCGCTACAACACGGGTATCGTTTGCCTATCACTAGCTGTAGCCCGAGTCAGAATCCGCCTTCGGTCATGTGACAGCTCGAGCTTGCGTCAAACAGGCTCGAACCTCGGCTCGATCCCGCTCGTACACAGGTATCGTTTGTCCATCACTAGCTGTACCCCGAGTCAGAATCCGCCTTCGGTCATGTGACTGCTCGAGTTTGCTTCGAACAGGCTCGAACCTCGGCGCGTATGGGGTCGGCTCGATCCCGCTAGAACACAGGTATCGTTTGTCCATCACTAGCTGTAGCCCGAGTCAGAATCCGCCTTCGGTCATGTGACTGCTCTAGCTTGCTTCGAACAGGCTCGAACCTCGGCGCGAATCGGGTCGGCTCGATCCCGCTAGAACACAGGTATTGTTTGTCCATCACTAGTTGTAGCCCGAGTCAGAATCCGCCTTCGGCCTTGTGACAGCTCGAGCTTGCTTCGAACAGGCTCGAACCTCGGCTTGTATCGGGTCGGCTCGATCCCGCTAGTACACAGGTATCGTTTGTCCATCACTAGTTGTAGCCCGAGTCAGAATCCGCCTTCGGTCTTGTAACAGCTCGAGGTTGCTTCGAACAGGCTCGAATCTCGGCTCGTATTGGGTCGGCTCGATCCCGCTTTTACACAGGTATCGTTTGTCCATCACTAGCTGTACCCCGAGTCAGAATCCGCCTTCGGTCATGTGACTGCTCGAGCTTGCTTCGAACAGGCTCGAACCTCGGCGCGTATCGGGTCGGCTCGATCCCGCTAGAACACAGGTATCATTTGTCCATCACTAGCTGTAGCCCGAGTCAGAACCCGCCTTCGATCACGTGACTGCTCGAACTTGCTTCGAACCTCGGCCCGTAACAGGTCGGCTCGATCCCGCTTGAACACGGGTATACCGGGCGAGTTGGCCGTGCGCGTAGAGGCGCGCGGCTGTGAGCTTGCATCCGGGAGATAGTAGGTTCGAATCCCACTATCGGCAGCCCTGAAGGTGGTTTTCCGTGGTTTCCCATTTTCAAACCAGGCAAATGCTGGGGCTGTACCTTAATTAAGGCCACGGCCGCTTCCTTCCAACTCCTAGGCCTTTCCTATCCCATCGTCGCCATAAGACCTATCTGTGTCGGTGCGACGTAAAGCCCCTAGCAAAAAAAAAAAAAAAACACCACGGGTATCGTTTGCCCATCACACGCGTAGAGAGCGGGATCGAGCCGACCCGATACGCGCCGAGGTTCGAAGCAAGCTCGAGCAGTCACGTGATCGAAGGCGGTGTCTGTCTCGGGCTACAGATGGAACGTGCAGATTAGCAAACTGCATATGAAGTGAAGCACCTTTCACACATGTGTGTGTATAATATTTATAACGGAGGTGCGTGGTTTCACATATTACTACATTCAGTCATTGACGTACCGGTGTATCTTATGAGGAATAAAGGTTGGCCATAAAATTGGAAGGCTTAGATTATGATAATATGCAATGAAAATGACGAAGGATGTACCCGTATTATTCCCCGCGTATTAACAGAATTGTTTCCTCCCATGGCAGTACTTGTGTGCCGTGTAACAACTGCACGTTGGGCGCAATATTATGAATAAAAGACCAAACCAGACCCCATGGCGCAACAGCCCCGACGGGCCATGGCCTACCAAGCGACCGCTGCTCAGCCCGAAGGTCTGCAGATTACGAGGTGTCGTGTGGTCAGCACGACAGATCCTCTCGTCTGTTAATCTTGGCTTTCTAGACCGTGCAAAATTATGAATACGGTAATATTATTCTTACAATGCGATGCTTTGGGCGGCTAAGACAGCTGGCAGCGCCTCAGGCGAGGTTCTCCTTCTGTCCTCAATGTTGGGGGGTTTGAATCCACTCCTTGGGAGAGTATTACCCTTGTTGCTCGTATAGAAGACTTTGAGTAAGAAAGGATTGACATCTCATCAATCGTATACACAAATACATGTATAAATATTATGATGCAGCAATGTTACTGTCTGATTGCGTGCAATATAGGCTATATGAAACTCAAACGTGACTCGCGATTTCAAGCTGTATCATTTACAATAATTCAGGTCAATCCGTTCAGTAGTTATGAGCCCATCTGGAACAAATAAAACAAGACATCATCTTATGGTTTTAAAAATCCTGATCCTACCGGGTATCGAACCCGGGACCCCTGTAACCAAAGGCCAACACGCTTACCATTGAGCCATGCACCTGAGCGAGAAACGTGTCAACAACAACTGCAGGTAAAATATACATTTTTAGTCTTGTAACCATTTAAATATGTAACTATTACGACACGTGAATGGTTTCCTTTTTCTGTCTTTATACGGCCCAAACAACACATTTTAGTAGAGATTTGGTTTATTCGGATGGAGGCATGTGTAACGAATCATCGCACAAGCACAAATTTTGACTGTCTCCAATATATAGATATGGGTCGAAATTATATTATGTACAAAATACACGGAAGTAACAGTAGAGAGGACGAACCGGTACTGTCCAGCATAAATACTCTTACATATCCTTCTCAAGTTTGCTGGGTGTTAGTAACAGCAAGGCGCTAGGTTGCGGCGCGCGCAAAAGCTCGAGCAAAGCTCGAACAGGCTCGAGCTCTGACGTCATCTGTTCGAGCAGCTCGAGCCGGGCTCAAACACATCACTAAAAATTACATGTTGTGTTTTATAGTGACATTTATAAACTAGACATTTTAATTAAAGAAAATCACAATATCATGTCCTTATTTTGACAACATAAAAAGTACATTTTTTTAATAGTTCGTCGATTTACAAATGTGGCTATGAAATAGGCAAGTTGGTAGTATTCTATCCTCTTTAGTATTAAAAGACCTGGCGCGAACAGCTCTATAGTATTTCGTTTTCCCGTTTGCTTTGAGCGATCCTCTCTTAAATACTACTGCTGAGTCAAGAGGGTGCCACCTGCCACGTTCTCATATCGGTCGTAATGCAAGTGTGACTAGTACTAGTGCTGCCTCTCTGTGGTCGAACGAAGAATCGTTGTGAAGTGATGTCTTGGCTGTTGTTTCCACTGCTTATCGGAACACATTCTCTTTGTATCGGAAACGTTGGGCACGCATGCGCAAAAGGCAGAGTTCCTGGTTTCCGGCTAAAGGCTTATAAATTCTCGCTGAGCTGTGGTCGCACAGCACCCGGTATGGAGCGCACCAGTAGTTAACTGGTTGTGAGGGGAGTTGAATAATTTCCTATTCTTTGGCTGACGTATTTTTCAATGCACCGCATTTGATTGTAGATAATATTTTTAAACTAATTTATTTTTCCAACAGGCAGTGTGCTGCAACACTTCAGCAAATAAGGTACGGCCGCCCCTGCTTAAGAGGGCTTATGCAGGGATCACCATTATGGCCAGCATTGTATAAACTGACCACAGATTTCATTTTTTATAAGATCACTCAAGAAAACCTACTACAAGAATATGGCAAATTAGTTTCTGCATATTTGCCCCTTCTTAGTATTATGGGTTTCGCTGATGACACAGTCATTGTTGGCAAAAATGAGGAAACAGCTCTTGAGTTGACACGCATTTCAGTCACGTTGTTCCTGGAAATGGGTTTACAGATAAATGCTAACAAATGTGTGGGCATATGTATTGAGAAGGGGAAGCTCGCAGATGGAACCTTCGATATTCACGAACATTTTAAGGTTAGTACTATTAACGAAAGAAGAAATTCGATATCTTGGTGTCACTTTTAACGAAAAACTCACCTTCGATGCGACCTCTTCTTTAAAAATCTTGCACAAGGAGTTATAAGCTTATAGCCTCGCCTTCATTAAAAGTAGGTAAAAAGTCCATTGTTTTGAAAAAAAAAAAGCAGTCAGCCCTACTCTTGTGACTGTTTTCCGGACTGCTGAAATAAGAAAAGTCAGCTCCTGAAAACCGCTGACAAAAGGAAATTTCGCAGTTACCCACGGATACACCCGATAGTGCTCTGTATCCTGATTTAAGACCCAGAGGCCTCGGACTTTTCAAAACAACGTCGGTAGTACATCTGCAACAAATAAGCGCATGCAACGCTGTTCGCCGAGCCAGCCATAGCTACGTTTTAAAGATGCGTGATCTGTCATCCGAAACGACATATTTTTTACAGGCCCTTAACATCACAAATATTAGCAGATTCTCCAATTCCAAGAAATATCTGCCAAGATATAAGTAGCCGTGAAATGACAATTTGGTGCTCTTTGCGTCAGAAGGAGATCGGTGTAGAGCTGTACAAAGAATGCACTCCGGCCAACAATTGAATTAGGCATCACCAAGGACTTTCTTGTAGCGAATGGCGAGAGGCAATCAAGATGACATCAAATGTTTCTGCAGTACGAACTATCCCGGGCAGAACTCAGGACGGAAACCTCTGTCGCAGATGCGTCAGAAAGAAACACTGGCTCCGTTCTGGATTCTTGATCCTACGGCGAAGTACTGAGATACTCATGTCACCACAAGATAAGATCACTGACTGAAGAAGAACTCCGTAGTAAAAACTACCTTTTACATGAAAAAGTCCACGGTTTGTCTATGACATGGAGTAGAAGAAGAAATGACATAATTGCCTTTAAAGATAACGACAAGAAAGGCATCATTACTTTCCGACCATCCGATTCGAGCACCATGTTGGCCAGTCTACTGAAGTCCACCTTGAAAAGCAGAACATTTACGTGACCACCATACCGTTCTACAAAAATAAATACCAGCTGAATGAAGTAGAGATTATCGGCCTAATAGTTGGTGCTCGTGGCAAAATACCTGCCTTGTTCATAGAATTCTGGAAGAAGTTCGACCTGCCTATGAACAGTATTGAAAGAATAGTTACCACCACTATACGTGGATCTGAAGACATTCTGATATCTTATTTTTTCGGACCTTCATAAATTAAAAGTCTATATTACAGCTATATTTCTATATGATAAAACATTCTGTATCCTGATACGCTCTACTTTGTCCATCGTGGTAACCCGTAATTGCGGGAAGTCATTGATTTGTTCAATAAATATATATTCTAATTGTATTTATCTTGTCCCCAGTTTTCATAGAATGACCACAGTTTACTTTTATGATCATTGATCCCAAGATGCGATTTGAATCTTATTCTGGTCAACCAGAAGAAGTGGATTTAGAGATGTAGAGCATTTATGACCCTACAGTCTTGTAGTGTAAAGAAAAATATGGACCCCAAAATAGTTACAAATTTGATAGTGGGAGCTCGGGAAACAATATTCCTAAATTCTTATCACAGTTTTGGACTTTATTAGGTTTAGAAAAGCATCTGTTGACAAACATAGCAGTAACTGCCATCCGCGGTTCAATATTAAATTTAAGAAATCATTTATACAGTCAATAGCATCGTGTACGTACATTTTGCTTCTTAATTCCTTATTGTACTGTATGTAAAAGACATTTCATATTCCATGCTCGCAAGATTTACCAGCTGTTACCTGCATCTTCGGGCGTAGAGCTGACCACTCTACCCCACTAAGTGTCGAGGAGGTTACGGATGGTTGAGGCATTTATCTTCGACCCCTCCAAGGTCTTTCATGGCCTGTACGGAGATGACTTTGCTTTTGCTTTTGATTTTGATACCTAAGGCTTCACTCGCGTTGATTTTGTAATTTGATCAAAGTAATCGTTCCTCGGTACTGCACTAAAGCATTATCTGTAAATCCCTCAAGCATAAAAACTCACCGAAAAATTGAGTTCATTTCCCCTAGATTCTCTTTTTAAACCACGTTTGTGGTATTGCGTTTTGTGGCTAAGATGACCAGGCTACTGACAGAGCTAACTTTGGGTCTTGCGACATAGAACTGTACATGTGAGAACCAGTCCTCTCTCAAGTCGGAAAAAAGTGATTCCTTTTTAAACGAGATTCCAAACATCTGTTTCCACATCTATAATATTTTCAGTTTTTGAGATATATGTATCTTCATAAAAAGAATTCAACTCCTTCTTCACTTCTCTTCAATTTTCCGTAAACCAGAAAAAACGTTTTCATTTATCTTTAAAAGAGATTTCAAGTACCAATGTTTATGTCTGGAGCATGGTAAGTATTTGAGATATACTCATTTTAAAAATTCACCCCGTTTTTCACTTCTTTTTACTCCCCTTAAGTGCAGTTTCTATGTTGTGTAGTGGTTAATGTGATTAGCTGCCACCCCCGGAGGCCCGGGTTCGATTCCCGGCTCTGCCACGAAATTTGAAAAGTGGTACAAGGGCTGGATCGGGGTGCACTCAGCCTCGGGAGGTCAAATGAGTAGAGGGGGGTTCGATTCCCACCTCAGCCATCCTGGAAGTGGTTTTCCGTGGTTTCCCACTTCTCATCCAGGCAAATGGCGGGATGGTACCTAACTTAAGGCCACGGCCGCTTCCTTCCCTCTTCCTAGTCTACCCCTTCCAATCTTCCCATCCCCCACCGAGGCCCCTGTTCAGCATTGCAGGTGAGGCCGCCTGGGCGAGGTACTGGTCATCCTCCCAGTTGTATCCCCGACTCGATGTCTGAAGCTCCAGGACACTGCCCTTGAGGCGGTAGAGGTGGGATCCCTCGCTGAGACGGAAGGAAAATCGACCCTGGAGGGTAAGCAGATTAAGAAAGAAAAAGAAGGAAAGAAAGAAAGAAAGTGCATCTTCCGAAAAAAAAAAAAAAAAAGAATCTCTTTCTTTGTTTTTAAAGGAGATTCCATGTACCAATCTTCACATCTATAACATCTTCAGTTTTTGAAATATATCCTCATTAAAAGGATTCAAGAAATGTTTCATTCAGTATTACTCCCCCCCCCCCGCCCAATTAAGTGGACTTTCAAGAAACAAAAAATACGTGTTTATTTTTTAAAGGAGAATCCAGATATCTATTCCCACGTCTGTAACATCTTAAGTTTTTGAGATGTAAGTATCCTCGTATAAATAATCAACTCCTTCACTCCTTTTTACTCCCCCCGCCCTCAAGTGGGTTTTCCGAAAACAAGAATATACGTGTTTCTTTATTTTAAAATAGACTCCAAATGCCAATTTTCATGTCTGTAAAATTTTCCGTTTTTGAGATATAAGTATCCTCATTAAAAGGACTCAACACTTCTTAAAATTATTTTACCCCCTTAAGTGGATTTTCCGAAAACAAACAAATACGAGTTTCTTTATTTTTAAAAGAGATTCCAAATACTAATTTTCACGTCTTTAAACTGTTACGTTTTTGAGATGCAAGTACACTCATTTTAAAAATTCACCCCTCTTTTCACTCTCGTAGCGACGGAATATACAAAAATCTGTCCTTAGTGAGCACCTACGCTGTAAAATAAATGAATCCTCAAAATTGCAATTATTTTATGTCCAGTGGTTTTGGCTCGGCGATGATGAATCAGTCAGTCAGTCAGTCAGTCAGTCAGTCAGTCAGTCAGTCAAGACATGTTATTTTATATAGGCTATACACTTTTTTGCTATTGGCCATACATCGCACCGACACAGATAGGTCTTCTGGCGACGATGGGGCAGGAAAGGGCTAGGAATGGGAAGGAAGCGGCAATGTCCTTAATTAAGGTACAGCCCCAGCATTTGCCTGGTGTGAAAATGCGAAAACACGGAAAACCATCTTCAGGGCTGCCAACAGTGGGGTTTGAACCCACTATCTCCCGAATATTGGATACTGGCCGCACATAAGCGACTGCAGCTATCGAGCTCGGTTTTATATATACAGAATACATAGTTTTTTTTTATAATCTGTTGGACAGTGATGGTAGGTTTTGTATTGAAAAAGTGAAGTATGCATTGTCCTAGTGGCAACCCTATAATTAGGGAAGTTATGAAATAAATAAATAATTTTTAATTTTCATTGTTATTTGTATTCCAGTCCCGCATTACTACTGAAAGTGGGTAAGTGTAAGAAAGGATCATGAGCCCTAACTTAGCCACAAAATGTAAGTCAAGAATAAATAAATAAATAAAATAAAAATGCACGTCTATATTTAGAGTTCTATGACACATCTGCACAAGACTAGCAGTACATGAATTCCAGCCCAGCTGAGTAGCTCAGAGGGTGGAGCGCTGGCCTTCTGTCTCAAATTTGGTAGATTCGATCCCGGCTCAGTCCGGTGGTATTTGAAGGTACTCAAATAACTCAGCCTCGTGTCGGTAGATTTACTGGCACATTAAATAACTCTTGAGGGACAAAATTCCTGCACCTCGGCTTCTCCGAAAACCGTAAAACTAGTTAGTGGGACGTAAAATTAATAACATTATATACATGCGAATAAGCCCATTAGGAGTACGCAAAGTACTTACAGGCGTGCATTTGCCTTCCTTCGTGCCCATATTTCTTTCATTTAAAATTACTGTGGGCTTCCTTTCTGACTTCAGTCCAGACTGTTCCACTCTTCTTCTTTGGTATTTCCTCTTGGTCAACTTGCAATTTGTGAATTTTGGATCGGAAGATTACCCGGTTTTGGACATCTGCCGGTGTAATTTCTGCCTGTTTCAAATCGGCTTTCCTTTCGCCAATCCGTTTCGTTGTGTCTGTTTTTCCTTTTTTGAGCTTTTTGCTTTACGTCGCACCGACACAAGATGGGTCTTATGGCGACGATGGGATAGGAAAGGCCTAGGAATGCGAAGGAGGCGACCGTGGCCTTCACTAAGGTACAGCCCCAGAATTTGCCTGGTGTGAAAATGGGAAACCACGGAAAACCATCTTCAGGGCTGCCGACAATGGGGTTCGAACTCACTATTTCTCGGATGCAAGCTCATAGCTGCGCGCCCCTAACCGCACGGCCAACTCAACCGGTTTGTGTCTGCTTTAGTTTTATTCCTATGTTTATAGAATTCGACTATTTGTTTTTAAGTCTGTCTAGATGCATTCTTTAAATATATCCATAGAATCTTAACCTGAGTTTTCTAATATCAGTGTGAATATTTGTACATTGTTTGATTTCCTGTCTGCCTCTAAGTTGGTATGGTCCGTCGACGAGTTTTGGGCCTAGAATTTTTCTTATGATTTTGCGTTCCGTTTTCCCAACTATTCAATGTCTGCTTTCGTGTTCAAAATTAGCGTCTCTGATCCATAAAAATATTCTGGTTTAATGACTGTATTGTAATAATGATATTATTATTATTATTATTACATGAATTATAATAACAATGGCGTATGACCTCCGGAGAGGTCTGGTGCAGGTCTTTTTGTATTAGACGGCATATTAAGCGACCTGCATGTCTGTTAAAATGAGGGCCCTATCTCGGATGATTTCTAATGTTGAACACGCCATACACACCCAGGACAGCAGTGTGGAAGATACTACGTACTCATGTCTGCATTATGGTGTGTATGTTGGGTATTCAGGCCGAAGGCTAGTTTGATCCGCTGCAGCTCCGCCAACAGCTGTCATAAATAGCCTAGGCGTCACTGAAGAGGCGTACTAGGGAAATGAGGAGTGAGGTAGTTTCCCGTTGTAGTGACGATATTCTCTAATAACCTATGTTTTCAATTGTAATATACATTTTTCTCAATCATTTTTATAAGTGTGCTTCTCTACCAAAATTAACCCAGCTTCCTAATATGCCGACATTTATCGCGAACGTTAACATCGATAAATTGCTTGAGAGCTGGGGTTACTTTTATTTCCTTTATGGAGGCTGGAAAGAAAGTCAAACCCTAACTAAATTATGCCACTCAAACCAGTTACAGTCGAAGGGGTGAATGCCATTAAAACGGAGAAGCTAATCTGCGATTTCTCTCTGTCAGAAAATGCTCTGACTCATCGCAGTTGAGTCACGTTCTGGCGCTTGGTGTAATGTGTTCATCCCTGGGGAAGACAACCTCCACCCTTCCTGCTCATCTCGGGAATGTATGCGCCAGGGAGCGAGTTTATTCATCTGGATGATTGGCGCGCGAAGTGTCACGTATAGTTCATATCGGCAGTATACTGTGATCTGCTATAAAATGGAGCATGAAATAACAATGTACAGACGAAAACGTGTCGTGTATTGTCAGGATACGCCGTCTATTCTTTATAAACCCGCATATAGCGAGTATAAAGTTTTTACAATCTTTCATACTCGAAAATAATAAGAAAATTATTGGAAAACTATAAAAGCTTCAAGAAATTTACAACATTCACATTTGAGTGATGGGGCCATAAATATCAATTTTTCTCCAATTCTTATTTGAACTGTAACCACAACTTGCTTTTTTTGTTTGTATTTGTAATTTCCTTTAGTCGCATATTTAATGACCGATATTACTCAAATTCTTCAACTTCAAGAGTGCCACACAACTTAACCTCACTTCATGAGAGTTCCTAAATCAGTACGCGTTATTTTAAAGGATCAAATACACACTAATCCTTTAGTTTTAAAGGGTCCTCATCGCGAGGTGGTGCAGCTCCTTTGAGGCACAACCCCACTGGAGGTGAGCTGCATGGACCATTTCCACCACATACCAGCCCTCCTGCCATTCTTAAATTTCTGGCAGTACCGGAATCAAACCCGGACCTCCGAGGACGGCAGCTAAGAACACTAACCGTTACGCAACGGAGGCGGACAGTTTTTAAGGGTTAAGTGAGGTGAACTGCATGCTCGACTTACTTAAAATATCTGAAACAGTTCGCAACCCTTCGTTTCACATCCAAGTGTTGTAGCTCGTGGGCGGTTATTGGAAGATTAGCCAGGCGAAACATAGAAAGCAAAGTTTACATAAACATGTGGTACAAGTTTAAAATGTGTGGTGGGAAATACTTCTTCTTATTCTTATTCTTCTTTATCCGTTTACCCTCCAGGGTCAATTTTTCCCTCGGACTCAGCGAGGGACCCCACCTCTACCACCTCAAGGCCAGTGTCCTGGAGCTTCAGATTCTGGGTCGGGGATGAAACTGGGGAGGATGACCAGTACCTCGCCCACGCGGCCTCACCTGCTATGCTGAACAGGGGCCTCGGTGGGCGATGGGAATATTGGAAGGGATAGGCAAGGAAGAGGGAAGGAAGCGGCCGTGTCTTTAAGTTAGGTACCATTCCGGCATTTGCCTGGGGGAGAAGTGGGAAACCACGGAAGACCACTTCCAGGATGGCTGAGGTGGGAATCGAACCCACCTCTACTCAGTTGACCTCCCGAGGCTGAGTGAACCCCGTTCCAGCCTCGTACCACTTTTCAAATTTCGTGGCAGAGCCGAGAATCGAATCCTGGCCTCCGGGATTGGCAGCTAATCACACTAACCACTACAGCACAGAGGAAGACGGTGGGAAATACGAAGCCATAAAAATACTTTTATTTGAAAATAAAATCAGTTGCGCACCAACTATTTGCCGTTTTGCTGCCCAAGCTCATTTGCGATCCGCTCGGAGGGGCGGAAAAATGTGGAACCGCCGACCACAAATATGGTCCTATGTCCCATGACAACGGGTGGTAGGTTGCCTGTTCCAATCGGCTGATGATATCTCTCGAATATGCGACATAACAATGGCGTTATGACGAAATTTGGTCCTAATCTTCCGGTGTTAGATGAAGGGTAGGAGGTGCTACTTGTAAGTGGAATGGTTGAAATATGGTTTGAGGCAAAGAGGAGTTTGTATTACCAATGAATCAGTACGAGGTTTTTGGAGGTGGGGGTGGGGGTATTCAGCGTATACGGGAAGAAACTGCCATCCTTTCTGGCACGTTTGGGAGGGCCACGAGTGACTAGGTGGGATGCTGGGAGTTAGTTAGGTGACGCAGTGTTTAACGGGGAGTTGATATGTGTGGGTTGGAGGATACTTGATTGTCAGAGCCTTGGCTATTCGATCCACCGACGGGGCTCTGACAGGTCTGATATGGATGAAGTGGGTGGTGGGAAAGGGTTGGTGGGGGGGTCGGTGTCGTGGCTTTAGTGGGGGAAGGGTCCGAATGGATCATCGGAGTGGTCAAACGCACATGCAGACCGGACTATGAGTGACAAACCTGTTGCCTGAGTCGTGACGGGGTGACTTTTGATGTTGTTGTTGCCACGGACGAGTCACGAACTTAGGACACCAGGCTGTCATGACAAATTACATTCTTCAGTACGTAGCTGGATTCCGCCCATGATAGGCAGGCTGCGTTGTTGACGGTAAGTGAGCATGCTGTCTGGGTTGCAATGCATCTGCTGGTCGGGGCTTGACCTATCCGATGTGCTCTGTTTGGTGGTTGCTCGACGAAGGATCGACTGTTTTGCTCAAAAACCCAGCATGCAGTTACATCTCAAGCAGATAGTAAAACGATTAGCTCTGTGACGAGATGATTTGAAAGGTCTTGCCACCGAAGGGCATGAATGGGTTTCCACATTTACCCAACGTATAGATTCTCAGAGGCTATTCGCACGTAGTGGAACGGTGCTTCTGGTCACCCAGCAGAGTGTGCTTCGACTCAACAGCGATTAGTTTTATTAGACATGTATTTAGGCATTCGGGAGGTGGAGGAGCAGGTCCACACCGTAGGGCGTCCTGAGCATCGTTTTCCGTGTTTCTTTCATTCTGATGAAAATCCACAGCCACAGTCACGAATGGAATGAATGAAGCCTCCATCTAGCGGCGAGGATAGGAATTGTGCCGGTTGCCGATGCCTGTCGCATCCGTCTGGGGCAATGAGTAATGAATGACAGATAAAATGAAATGATACTGAAGAGTGTTGCTGGAATGAAAAATGACGGGGAAAACCGGAGTACCAGGAGAAAAACCTGTCCCGCCTCCAGTGTGTCCAGCACAAATCTCACTTGGAGGCACCGGGATTTGAACCACGGAACCCAGCGGTGAGAGGCCGCATGCTTCCGCCTGAGCCAAGGAGGCTTTTCCATTCTGATGCACAAAGGTAAATAGCGGGACAGATCCCTGTATAGACTACGGCTGCTATCTCCTCACCTTCTCTGTACCTCAAATCACCGCTTCGCATCTCATTGTGCTGAGAGAGAGTGTAACCCTCTAGAAGGCACACTGTACTAGGGTTGGGCAGACCGGAACAGTCAGTTGTTCCGGAACATTAGGAGCTTGAGATGGAGTGTTTCGGTACAATGTGCCGGCACACGGGACACGGGACTGTAACTGCGCAGTAGAGAGAACTTCGTGAGGCAAAAGGACACGCTCCGCTTCAGCAGGAATGTGCAGGCTTCAATGAAAACACTCTTACAAACAGAACACACTAAGTTATCCGCAAGTACCGAAGGCCAGTTGCCGGTGCAACGAAACTCACAGAACAAAGAGAATACGACGGAACACAGAGCACGGAACACTAAAGCACATGGCCGCACACTGCCGGTATCGACAGTCAGCTAGTATGTGAAGGGCAGTACATAGTGGCGCTTATGACTTGACAGCGACTCACTGTCTCGGTCTCGCTTGAGAATGTTTCAGAACAACTGACGCTCCGTGTTCCGGAACAGCAGAACATAACTATCACCGGCACAGTGTGCCGAAACAGGGACATAGTGCCCAACCCTACACTGTACCCCTTCAGGGTACGAATTGAAAACATCTTTAGTAACTGTGCTTCTGGTTGTGGAAAGCTCGTCAACCGCTCGACATGCCTCTACGACACAATTGAAGAGATTACATCCAGGTATCATTAGAGTTTCAGAGGGGGCACATTATTGGTGTGCGCTAGACTGGTTGGTCATGGAGATGAATCACCCTTCACCTGGGCCATTCTACCTAGACTTTGGAATCAGTGGATGCGTGAAGACACGCTCACACGTAAACGGGCTAAAGACGTTCTCGACTGACCACCAGGAGAGAGGATCGTCCAATTATTCGACAAGCACGAGCTACCGTGTCCGACATCCAGGAAGATTTAACATCAACACTACAGGACCCGGCGAATGACGGAATCATTTACAGGTGCTTAGTTGAAAGAAATTCAGTCTTACGGTGGCCATTATCTGTCCTCCACCCACTATCGTCTCATTAAAAGTGGCGTGGTGAACGACAAACCTGGACAGCTATGGACAGGGGCGGGATTGCTTTTAGTGAAAAATTCAGACACACTTCGTGCACTGATGACGGCCATGCTCGTATCTGGAGTAATCGTGATGAACGCTTCAAATTTTCCTTTGTTGTGGCGCAACACAATGTCGAATACAAACTTATAGAAGAAGAATGGTCAGAACGGTTATGGTAGACTATAATTATAACAAATAATAATAAATATATTATTATTATTATTATTATTATTATTATTATTATTATTATTATTATTATTATTATTATTGTATATAATTCGCTGGGGCCATCAAGGACCACGTTAAGCCTTGTTGCATTTGACACTGAACTTGGCCTTCTTTAGAGCCCAAATTTCCCTCATTCTTTGTGAGTGGGCCTGCTTACGCTCCTCTCTCCAAGGGGCACCGTGCCTTCTCTTCGGTTGCTCGTCTCGGTTTAGCCCGTTCGTCAATATTTTCTTGCGGAAGAGATCTCTGTTAAGGGCGTCCTCAGCTGAGATATGTAGCATTTGCAGATCTTCTTTGGTATTTCTAAACCAGGGAATTGTGGTTTTGGGGTTTGAATCAAAAAAGTGAAATATTTCTTTAGTTAACTTTCTTTCGTCCATTCTTTTCAGATGACCGTAAAATCGTGCCCGTCTTTTTCTGATTGTGTCGGTAATTTTCTCTATTTTGCTGTAGACTTCCTTGTTGGATCTCTTTTTTTTCTAATTGCTTTACGTCGCACCGACACAGATACTGTAGGTCTTATGGCGACGATGGGACAGGAAAGGGCTAGGAGTGGGAAGGAAGCGGCCGTGGCCTTAATGAAGGTACAGCCCCAGCATTTGCCTGGTGTGAAAATGGGAAACCACGGAAAACAATTTTCAGGGCTGCCGACAGAGGGGTTCGAACCTACTATCTCCCGAATACTGGATACTGGCCGCACTTAAGCGACTGCAGCTATCGAGCTCGGTGGGATCTCTTTTGATGGATTCCATTTCTGTACTTTGATCCCAAGATTCCTCTCACAATTTTGCGTTCTCTTTTTCTCCAGTTCTTCAAGGATTCCTTTGTTGGCAAGTAGAGACAGGATTTCGGCTGCATATAGAACTACTGGCTTCAGAACTGTTTCATAGTGACGTATCTTGGTGTTTTGGGAAAGGCATTTTTTGTTGTAGATTGTGCGTGATGTTTGGTAGGCTATTTCCAGTTTGCGTACTCGCTCCTGAAGTGCTTCTTTGTCCAGTCCATTTTTCATGATGATCTCACCCAGGTATTTGAATTTGTCTACTCGGGTGATGTCCCCGTATTTTGTATGGACTTTTAGTGGAGCCTCTTTGATGTTAGTCATTACTTCTGTTTTCTCAAACGATATCTGCAAACCAGTTTGTTCGGCAATTTCCTTTAAAATTTCAACTTGAGCTCTAGCGGTTTCTATGTCGTTTGAGAGAACAGCAATATCATCGGCAAATGCTAAGCAGTCTTTTGCGATCCCCTTGGATTTCGTTCCTATTCTCAATGGACTGTAATTGGTTTCCTGTAATCTCACCCGCCAGGTTCTGATGATCTTTTCAAGAACACAGTTGAAGAGCATCGGGAATAGCCCATCACCTTGTCGGACTCCTGTTTTGATGTCAAAGGAATGCGAGAGACATCCGTGGAACGTCACCTTGGATTTTGTATCGGTCAGGGTGGCTCTAATTAATGCCAGCAGTTTCAAATCAACTCCAAATTCATTTAAGATGTTTAGCAGGACTTCCCGGTCAATGGAGTCGTACGCTTTCTTAAAGTCCACAAAGACAGACACATACTGCTTGGACCTTAGTGCACAATATCTGATGATCGTTTTGAGATTTTGGATCTGTTCAGCTGTTGAGCATTCCTTTTCTGAATCCTCCTTGGTATTCACCTATTTGATGTTCGACTTGTGCTTCCAAACGCTCCAGGATGGCAAGTGATAGAATTTTGTAAGTCACGGGTAGCAAAGATATTCCTCTGTAGTTGTTGATGTTCTTCATGCTGCCTTTTTTGTGTAATGGATGGATCAAAGCTATTTTCCAATCTTCGGGTAGGGTCTCCTTGTTCCAAATTTCTTCTATTTGCTTTTGCAAGATATCAAGTGATTCCTCTGGGGCATATTTCTATAGTTCTGCTACTACTGAGTCTTCCGCCGGCGCTTTGTTATTTTTGAGACGGGCAATGTGGCGCTTGATTTCATCTCTGTTGGGTGGTCTGGAATCTGGGTACCTGAGTAAGGGTTCCTTGGTCTCAATGGTGCTTTGCGGTTTAGAGCAATTAAGTAAAATCTTGAAGTAATTTGCGAGAATGCTGCAATTTTCTTCATTTGACGTCGCCAGTGTGCCGTCTTTTCGCTCAAACCATAGAGATGGTGGTTTATAGCCAGCGAGTTTGCGTTTGAAGGATCTGTAGTACTCTCTGCTTTCATTCTTCCTAAAGTTTTGATCTATCTTTTCAATGAGAGATTTTTCGTATTTACGTTTCTCAGTTCTGAACACCCTAGCTGCTTGGGCACGTTGGGTTTTGTAGGTTTCGCAATCATTTTCTGATTTCGTAGAGTAGTACTGTTTCCACGCATTGAGTCTTTCTTGGAGGACTGATTCGCAGGTACCATTCCACCAGGCATGCTTTTTGCTTCTCTTGATTTCTGCAACGTCTTTGGCGGCCTCAACAAGGAGACTTTTGGCATTGTTAAAGTCACAGTCATTTGGTCTAGCCTTCTCCTGGAACTCCTCGACCCTTTGCCGAAGTTTATCATTGTCGAAGCGTGTGATCCGTTTGGTTGTTTTCCTTGTGTTTGCGGGAATTGGTTTGAATTTGATAAGAGACATATAATGATCTGAGGCCACATTGATGCCTTTCTTTACCTTGACATTCATAATCTCAGGGCTGTTTCTCCTGGAGATTGCAACATGATCAATTTGGAACTCTCCGAGAGCTTGGACGGGAGAACGCCAAGTCATTTGCTTTCTGGGTAGATGGCGAAAGTGGGTCGACATGACCTGCAGGTTGTGATTTTCGCAAATGGACACCAGTCATTTGCCGTTGGGATTGGTTCTTTTGTGAGCAGGGTAATTTCCTATAACTTTCTTGTACTTCTGTTCACGACCTAGTTGGGCATTGAAGTCGCCCAAAGGAAGCTTGACATGGTGTTTGGGGATTTTGTTTAATTTTTCATCCAGTAGGTCCCAGAAATTATCAACTTCGTCTGGATCAGACTTGTTCTTATCGTTTGTAGGAGCATGTGCGTTAACTAGAGCATAGATTTTGTTCGCGCATTTAATTGTGAGTATATACAATCTGTCATTCACAGGTTCGAAATTTGCAACCGATTTAAGGATCTTTGTTCTAACAGCAAACGCGGTTCCAAGCATCATAGCTCCATTGAGGATTCCTCTTTGCGCTTTGCTCTTGAAAAATCGGTAGCCTTCGGATTCAAAAATCTCTTCATCTGGGTACCTTGTTTCCTGTAGGGCCATTATGGATATCTGATTTTCGTGAAGAGCTTTGGTGAGGGTTTTCAGCTTGCCAGTTTGTGTATGTGAATTTATGTTGAAAGTTGCTAGAAAGGTTTTAGATTTTGGCCTGATTTTTTGACTCTTCAGGGTACACCGAGACGCTTCGACTCGAATCTCCTCCAGAATCCGAACGAGACTCGTGCGCCGTGGCGTTCACGACGAGGGATTTATCCGAAGATTTACCCCCTGGGGTATGTTTCTTAAAATGTTGTGCCATCATGCTTTTTGACTTGACTTTGCTTTGGACGGGTACCCATCCTTTTACAACTAGGGTTGTTAGCCCTAGAGGTTGCCTCAAGATGTTTTCTGGCTTCTGGTCATTTACCAGTTTTCGCCGTAACCCTGGCAAGGGACCAGTTTTTTTTTCACGGTGGTATTTTATTTCCCTACTACCCTCTGACTCTGCTGGCGGCAGAGCCAGCGAGCTTCCCCAATTCCAATGGGACGCGCCCGATGGAGGTAACCGGTAAATCCCCACACGGGTTATTATTATTATTATTATTATTATTATTATTATTATTATTATTATTATTATTATTTGGTTGAGTCTTTGGGAAGGAGTAGGCCTTCAAAATGAAAATAAATTAATCACAAACAAACGTAATGGAGTGCAGTGATGGAGGAAATATTGGATTAGGAAATGAAGTCTTAAAGGAAGTTGATGAATATTGTTACTTGGGTAGGCCTGCTAAATTAATTAACGATGGAAAAAGTAAGGAGAACATAAAATTCAGACTAACACAAGCAAGGAATGCTTTTCTTAAGGAAATAAATTTCTTCACATCGAAAATTGGTATAAGAATTAGAAAGATGTTTTTGAAGACTTTTGTCTGGAGCTTGGCATTGTATGGAAGTGAAACATGGATGAAAACTAGCTCAAAAGGAAACAGAATAGAGGCCTCTGAAATGTGGTGTTATTGAATAAATGCTGAAAGTGAGATCGGTAGAACGAATCACAAATGAAGATCTACTGAATCAATTTGTGAGAGGAGATCGATTTGGCTAAATTTCACTAGAGGAAGCCATGGAAAGATAGGACACATCTTAAAGTCACTCGGGACTTATTTGGCTTTAGAGGAAAGTGTAGGTGGTAAGAACGGTAGAGGTAGACCAAGGTATGGATACGACGTGCAGATTAGAGCAGATGTAGGGTCTAATAGTTATGAGGAAATGAAAAGTTTAGCACGGGATAGGGTGGCATAGAGAGCTGCATCAAGTCAGTCTGTGGACTGATGACACAAACAACAGTAATAATACAGTAATATCCACCAAGTGAGTTGACTACGTGTTTCTGATTGCGTAGCTGTGAGTTTGCATTCACGAGTTGATGGGTTCAAATCCCAGACAGCCCAGAAAATGGATTTCCATGGTTGCCCATTTTCAAACAGGCAAATTTTCGGGTTATACTTAAATCAAGACCACGGGTGCTACCGTACGGTTCTTAGCTATTTCACTTCCTTATATTACTGAATACCTTATATGTGCTAGTGCGACCTTCATCCACAAGGATATGAAAAAAATTCTCGATATTCCAGGAAGAAAGTGCTGGATATATGACAGCCCTTAGGACTCAAACCCGATCCTCCTTTTTCGAATTAGAAGCATTTATAATTCCACTACGATGACCAACACACGCGGGTGACACAATACATCACATTAATAGAATTGCTATTCCTCTATTGCAATTACCGAGCTCGATAGCTGCAGTCGCTTAAGTGCGGCCAGTATCCAGTATTCGGGAGATAGTGGGTTCGAGCCCCACTGTCGGCAGCCCTGAAGATGGTTTTCCGTGGTTTCCCATTTTCACACCAGGAAAATGCTGGGGCTGTACCTTAATTAAGGCCACGGCCGCTTACTTCCCACTCCCAGCCCTTCCCTGCCCCATCGTCGCCATAAGACCTATCTGTGTCGGTGCGACGTAAAGCACAAAAAAAATAAATAACAAAGTGCAGTGAATGTGTCAGAGCTTCGATATAACATTTTAGATGCAGATTACGAGCTTTTGAGTGTTATGAGTTGCAGACGGGAGGCTTGTATCTGTCCGACTCATTGACTGAATGGTTGGCGTTGAGGCTTTCGGTTCAGAGGTTCCCGGGTTCGATTCACGGCCATATCTGTGTTTTTAATCTTTTGTGATTAATTCTACTGGTTCGGAAACTGGGTATTTGTGTTTGTCCCAACAATCTCCCCTTAATACTCTGACAACACACCACACTGGCAACCACCACAGAAATACGCAATAGTGATTGCATGCCTCCACATTTGGTTAACGTCAGAAAGGGCATCCGGCCGTAAAACGGAGTCAGATCCACATGGGCGACACAGTTCGCACCTGCGACCCCACAGGTGTTGAAAAATCTGTAGAAGATTAAGAAGACGACCGAGAAGTACGTGAATTCCAATAGCTCTAAGCAATGCAGGGAAGTAAGAAAACAAACATCAAGCATTACTGCTTAATAAATCACAAAAGTAATGTCATCTCAATACAGGCCATGAAGTCTCGTGGAAGGGTGGAAGGTAAACATTTCCACTATCGGTAACCTTGGCACTTGGTGAGGCGCCCGGCCACCTTGGCACCAGGAATTAACCTGGTACTCATTTTTGGTGTAGGCTAAGGGAATTTCAGGGCAAGGTTCACCTCCAGAAGTGGAAATTCAAACCCACGTATTTTCGGGTGAACCGAGCTCTCTTTTACAGCCTCAGCCACGCATTACTGTTTTATACCGGCTGTAAACGAGAATTGTACGACACAGCCGGCCATTTCCGGTGGATATCAGTAACTATGCTGTTTAAATTATAATTACGCCTGCAATGGTTTCGAATTTGAAAAACAAACAAATGGTCGTATTGTCACAATATGAGTTTAATGAACGGGATAGTACACAATGATAAATGAACAAGGAGGTATGCAACATTTCAAATAACTTCACGAAATATTCTGGCTTCGAACTTTTATGAGATAAAGTAAACATCAGAATGAAGCGACGTCCTTCGACACTCCTGAAAATAATATAATAGTAAAAATTATCTTAAAAGTGAGCAATAAGAGCTAAACTGATAAGTATGTATCATTTTATTATTTAAACACTCACAGCAAAAAATGAATTAAATAACGAGTTTTTATAGTAAATATTAGATTTTTTTTTATCAAGGTACGATAGCAAAGCAAAGCAAAGTCATCTTCGTACAGGCCATGAAGACCCTTGGACGGGTGGAAGGTAAAGGTCCCCACTATTCGTAACTTCGGCATTTCATGGCTTTACGCCCAGCCGCCTTTGCCCCCAGAAATTAACCTGGTACTCATTTTGGTGCAGGCTGAGTGAACCTCAGGTCTATGTGCACCTCCGGAAGTGGAAACATCGTTTTTTAAATTTTTCGACTTCCTGACGGGGAATCGAACCCACGTCTTTCCGAGTGAACAAAGCACACCTTTACTACCTCGGCCAGACATCCCCTTCAAGGTACGACAGTTAAAGGATAATCTACATGTTTTGCGACAATATCCTTCACACTGAATGTAGCAAGGTGGAATAAAAAATGAACAGCAAAGTCGTCTGATGTTCCGCCTAGAGACTCTCATGACGAAATTGAATGATCCAAAGAAGTGTACGGCCGTACATACGATGAACACGAAGGTGCATTACAACATATTAGTATCATTCCGTATTGACGGTTTTCACTTTAAATTGAAAAAATTTCGTTACGTCTTCCCGTTCAATACATGTATTCATCTTTTGATGGAGTGATTTTTAATCAAACATGTTTTGGCTCATTTTGAGCCATCTTCAGTGAAAAAGATATATTAAAAGCTACATGAGTCCGCCTCTGTGGTGTAGTGGTTAGTGTGATTAATTGCCACCCCAGAGGTCCCCGGTTCGATTTCTGCCTCTGCCACGAAATTTGAAAAATGGTACGAGGGTTGGAACGGGGCCCACTCAGCCTCAGGAGGTCAAATGAGTAGAGGTAGGTTCAATTCCCACCTCAGCCATCCTGGAAGTGGTTTTCCGTGGTTTTCCACTTCTCCTCCATCCAAATGCCGGAATGGTACCTAACTTAAGGCCACGGCCAATTCTCTCCCCCTTCCTTGTCTATCCCTTCCTATCTTCCCATCCCCGCACAAGGTCCCTGTTCAGCATAGCAGGTGAGACCGCCTGGGCGAGGTACTGATCATCCTCCCCAGTTGTATCCCCCAACGCAATGTCTCACGCTCCAGGACACTGCCCTTGAGGCGATAGAGGTGGGATCCCTCGCTCATTCCGAGGGAAGAACCAAACCTGGAGGGTAAACAGATTAAGAAAGAAAGAAAGAAAGAAAGAAAGAAAGAAAGAATGAAAGAAAGAAAGAAAACCTACATGAATTGATGTTGAGCAATGAGAAATAGTATATAAAATCCAAGTGAGACATGATGATAAAACTAAAACAAACAAGGTTGGAAACCTCTCAGTCTAAAAGTTTTGTATGCAACTCTAAAACGAGGGCAAAATAATTAAAAAGTTAGAACAGTCCATCTTAATAAGTCACTTGTTCATTTAGTCTTGAGGGCAACAGAAGCTAGTGGACGTAGTATAAGAGAAATAAAGGCCAGGTACTGCGTTGTGTGACTCAAAATTATTGGACACCGTCAATCTATATCCTGACTGACTGACTGACTGACTGACTGACTGACTGACTGACTGACTGACTGACTGACTGACATCGCAGAGCCAAAACTATTGGATATGATGAAATTAAATTTTGGGGATACATTTATATTAGAGTGTAGGTGCTCACTAAGGGAAGATTTTTGGATATTTCATCGCTAACGGGGTGAAAAGGGGGAGGTGAATTGTTTAAATGAGCAAATTTATATCTCAAAAACTCAAAAATTTAGAGGCCTAAAAATTGGTATTTAGAATCTCATTTAAAAATAAAGAAACACGTATTTTTTTGTTTTCGGAAAATCCCCTTAAGTGGGGATGAAAAAAGGTGAAAAAGTGTTGAATACCTTTTATGAGATTACGTACTGTACATCTCAAAAATTGAAGATGTTACAGACAAGAAAATTGAAATTTAGAATCTCCTTTAAAAAATAAAGAAACACGTATATTTTTGTTTTCGGAAAACCTAATTAATGAGGGGAGTACAAGAGTGAAAAAGGGGATATTTTTTTAAAGATTATGTCTACAGTATATCTCAGAAACGTAATTCGTTACAGACGTGAAAAGTGGTATTACGAATATCCTGTAAAAGTAAAGAAGCATAGATAATTTCTTTTCGGAAAATACTACTTAAGGGAACTGAAAAAGGGGGTGAATTTTTTAAATGAGAATATCAACAGAACATCTCATAAACTTAACATATTACAGATGTGAAAACTGGTATGTTTAATCTCTCTTAAAAATAAAGAAACACGTATTTTTTATTTCCCGAAAACTTAGGGAGGGGTGATTAAAAAGGAAAACCTTGAAACTTTTCTATTAGGATAGTGTTGTCTGAAAAACTGAAGATGTGATAGAGGTAGAAATTGGAGTCTTTGTTTTCGGAAACTCCACTTAAATGGCGGGGGGACGGGTGAAAGAATTGAAAAATTAGTTGAATTATTTGTATGAGGACACTTTTATATAAGAAAAAACTAAAGCTGCTATATTTGAAATCTCCTTTAAAAATAAATAAACACGCATTCTGGGGGGGGGAGTCAAATTTGGGGTGGGCGAGGATAAATATATCTCAAAAACTGAAGATGTTACAGTTATGGTCATTGGTATTCGGAGCTCCCTTATACAAATAAAGAAACATGCGTTTATTTGAGAGGAGGGAATCAACTGTCCGAGGCTGGGAGTGAAAAAAGGAATTGAATTTTTCATAACGATAGTTATGTCTCAAAATCTGAAAACGTTATAGACATGAAAATTTGTATTTGGAGTCGTCTTTCAAGTAAAGAAACATGTACTCTTTTGTTTTCGGAAAATGTTCTTAGTGGGGGGGGTGTGAATGAATCGAAATATTCGTTGAATTCTTTGTATGAGGGTACTTATATCTCAAAAAATTAAGATATTATAAACGTGAAATTTGGTATTTGGAATCTCCTCTGAAAATAAAGAAATATGTATTCTTTTGTTTTCGGAAAAATACCTAAGGGGGCTTAAAAAATTGAAAAATTAGCCAAACTATTTGTATGATGATGCTTACATATAACAAACTAAAGTTGTTACAGACTTGAACATTTTTATTTGGAATTTCCTTTAAAAATTAAGGAACACGTATTTTTTTCGGAAAATCGGCTTAAGGTGCGGGGGGGGGGTGAATAAAAATAAAGGAATTCCGTTTATGAGGACACTTATATCTCAGAAAATGAAGATGTTACAGACGTGAAAGTTGGTATTTTGGATCTCCATTAAAAATAAAGAAACCGGTATTTATTGTTTTCGGTGGAAAGAAGTGAAGAAAAAGTTAAATTCTGTTTATGAGGATACTTATATCTCAAAAAGTAAAGGTGTTACAGACGTGAAAACTGGTATTGGGAATCTCCTTTAAAAATAAAGAAACATTAATTTTTTTCGGAAAATCCACTTAAGAGGATGAAAAGAATTGAAAAAAGCGAGTGAATCTTTTAAGTGATTACCGGTATATTACAGTATATGACAAAAACTTAACATGTTACAGACGTGAAACTTGGAATTTGGAATGTCCTTTAAAATACATAATATTTTTTCGGAAAAGGCACTTAACGTGAGTGAAAAGAAGTGAAAAAATAGTTGAATATTTTACTAGGGTACTTTTATCTCAAAACTTAAGATGTTACAGACGTGAAAATAGGTATTTGGAATCTCTTTTAAAAATAAAGAAACATACTGGGGATTTTCGCGTTGAGAGAACACTGTTTCTCACATGCACAGTTCTATGTCGCATGGTCATCTTAGCCCTAAAAGGCAATACCACAAACGTGGTTTACAAAGAGTTTCTGGGGTAAATGAAATTAATTTTTTTCGGTGAGTTTTTATACTTCAAAGATTTTCAGATAATGTCTTAGTACAGTACCGAAGAAGGAGTACTTTTTTTTTTGCTAGGGGCTTTACGTTGCACCGACACAGATAGGTCTTATGGCGACGATGGGATAGGAAAGGACAAGGAGTTGGAAGGAAGCGGCCGTGGCCTTAATTAACGTACAGCCCCAGCATTTGCCTGGTGTGAAAATGGGAAACCACGGAAAACCATTTTCAGGGCTGCCGATAGTGGGATTCGAACCTACTATCTCCCGGATGCAAGCTCACAGCCGCGCGCCTCTACGCGCACGGCCAACTCGCCCGGTACGAGTACTTTTAACAAATTACGAAATCCACGCGAGCGAAGCCGCAGGTAACTGAACTGCTAGTATCATAAAAATAAAGTCCAATCTGTAATGGAAAGAAGGTCAGCGAATGTATGTAAAAACTTGAGCTAAGAGGCAAGAAATAAAAGTGAAATGAAACTTGTTACTTTCGTATTAAATAATTGCCCTCTCGAACGGCCTGGCCTTGTTGGTTTCGAGCTCTTTCTCATTGGTTGTAATGATTCTCTTTCAGCATCAATTCATGTAGCTTTTAGTATATTTTTTTTTTTTTCGCTGAAGTTGGCTCAAAATGAGCCGAAACTTGTTTGATTAAAAATTACTCCATCGTAAGATGGATACACGTATTGAACATTTGTGTTAGCTACTGAGCGTATGATTTGAAGCAGTGTATCGATTCTTTCAAGTGTACGGAGTGAATCGATTCATAGGAGGCGAGCTCATGGCACACGATTCAGCTGACTCGCAGCAAACAGCCCTGAATGGCGCACTCACAGATCAAGGGGACACAAAACACACAGGTTCACTACCGGGGCACTGGACATTGCCGGGGAACCGAACTTCTGCTGCAGCGATGCATACAGAGCCATGGCACACTGAAAGAATCGTACGCTATAAAGAACTCGCGCTCAGCTCACTTGAAAATAATACCCACTTCTTACAGGAAGGTATAAGTAATATATGGATTTATATGCAGTGTTGAAAAGGCAGTCAAAACATAATTCCAATGTACCTAGCTTGTAAGTACGAGTATGTAGGCTATTAGGTTACTCTATTTACCGTAGTAGTTTAATCAATCATTACTTTTATAAGTAGTTGACATTCGACAATTGGTAACCTACCGGCGTCAAATCTAAAGACCTGCACCTGGCGAGCCGAACTTTTCCTCGGACACTCCTGACACTAAAAGCCATATGCCATTTTATTTCATTCGACAATTAATTAAACTCAGCTCTCCAGCTTACCCGC
The DNA here is from genome assembly GCF_040414725.1 of Anabrus simplex. Classification (NCBI taxonomy): domain Eukaryota; kingdom Metazoa; phylum Arthropoda; class Insecta; order Orthoptera; family Tettigoniidae; genus Anabrus; species Anabrus simplex. The sequence continues at coordinate 1,606,255,828 of NC_090265.1, read as the reverse complement.
CTGTCTGAGTGGATCCCACGGTTGAGGCGCCGGCGTTCTGACCCCAATTTGACAAGTTCGATCCTGTCTCAGTCCGGTGGTATTTGAAGGTGCTCAAATACGTCAGCCTCGTGTCGGTAGATTTACTTGCACGTAAAAGGACTCCTGCGGGACTAAATTACGACACCTAGGCATCTCCGAAAATCGTACAAGTAGTTAGTAGGACGTAAATCCACTAACATGAATATCTGACCTATCCTATGACTATGAGTCATCCTTATTACCATTCGTAATTTTCTGTTTTATATTGGAAAGAACTGTCCGGTATTCTCTCAGTTCGTATGTCGCATCATTGCACAATACTTCAATAATCGATCACCGGTGTACATGGGCCGAATGCTGCAATAGCTTAAATACGAGTAAAAACATGTTTAATCAGAAAATCAGTGCAGTACATCTCGGGTAGCCTATACAAAATATGACGATTTAAAAAAATCATCTGCTTATAGAAAAAGACATTTTAAAAGATGACCGAACTAGTTGGCGGTGCGTTTAGGCTCGCGCAGCTATGAGCTTGCATTCAGGGGATGGTGGACTCGAATCCTACCGTCGTCAGCCGTTAATATGGTTTTCCGTGGTTTCCCATTTTCACACCAGGCAAATGCTGGAGCTGTACCTTAATTAAGGCTACGGCCGCTTCCTTCTCAGTCCTAGCCCTTTCCTGTTCCATCGTCGCCATAAGACCTAACTGTGTCGGTGCGACGTAAAGCCAATAGCAAAAAAAATAATTATCTGTCAATATTCTGTAATTGCCCATCATGGCCACTTCATCTGATTTTGGACTCACAGGAGCTTAACTTGATATTCTTCTAGTACTTTAACCAGTTTCATTTGTTTCCCAATCCTAAGGATGGTGTGACATTGAGGGTGCCAAAGAAGTGTTTCTTCTTCGTTCTCAGCTTGCGGGGTGAGGGATCTTCCGACTGATCCCAGCATGATGGTGCAGGGCCCCCAGAATCCGATGTCTTGCTTAGACCAGACTCTTTCTGGCCCCGAATTGTGCTGGCTGGGGTGGTTTCCAAAATTCGTTCTCCCACCATGGTAGCTTGTGTGAAATTATTCACATGGGGGTGGAACCCAAAGGTCCCACTTAATTCTATATACTTAAGTTTTGTAGTATTTATCTATAGAACCACTCAAAACCACTCATTTACGTTTACATTACATTTTAGGCGTTCCACTGAACTACCATTTCACTCAGCGTGAATAAAATTATTTATAGCCTAGATTGTAGTACCTTATTTACCGACTTTAGATACCGATTTTCATTAAAGTTTGTTCGGCTATTCTCTCGCGATGTGCGTATATACACACAGACAGACAGACAGACACATGACGGAAAATTAAAAAGTGAATATCCTTGTTACTGCGACCATGACCGATACAGAAATTCCTTTATAAATTCTGAGCAATGTACAGACAAAAGTATTATTTTATATACATATATAGTCTATACTGCATATCGGTCGGTTACTGGATTATTCTCATTGTAGCTAGATGTTACCTCCGATACCACTGGAGGATGTAGGAATGCTTATGGTTATGTTACTCATCGGGATAGTAAACAAGCGACACACTTTAATTAAATTTTATAGACGAAGGAAAATGCCACCCTCGTGGTACAGTGGTATGCGCCTGCCTCTTACCCGGGAGTTTGAGGTTCGGTTCCTATCCACTCCAAGGATCTTAATTTTCGACTGAGAGTTGGAACATTGTTTTCTGAACATTGTGAGGGCCACTGCGGAAACCCCAGATAGGAAAGGCAATGGACCCGATCACGAAAGCCAAGCAATGTATTTGAGAACGTCGTTACGCTGATCATGTAGTCTCGAATATCTGCAAGGCATCTAGCTGGACAGCAGTCATCCTGAAGCCTAAATTCCTTAACGGGCTCCTGCCAATGGGTTATTTTGTTTTTAAATGAAGAAATATATCGACAAAAGAGAGGAAACATTTATTTATTTATTTATTTATTTATTTATTTATTTATTTATTTATTTATTTATTTATTTATTTATTTATTTATTTATTTATGTATTTATTTATTTATTTATTTATTTATTTATTTATTTATTTATTTATTCATTTATTTATTTATTTATTTATTTATTTATTTATTTATTTATTTATTTATTTATTTATTTATTTATTTATTTATTTAAACATTACCTTTTACAGAGTTTGACTCCAATTACAAAAGATCAGAGCGGCTAATGATTTCTTCTACTTGCTTTACGTCGCATCGACACATATAGGTCTTATGGAGACGATGGGATAGGTAAGGCCTAGGAGTGGGAAGGAAGCAGCCGTGGTCTTAATTAAGGTACAGCCGCAGTATTTGCCTGGCATGAAAATGGAAAACCACGGGAAACCATCTTCAAGGCTGCCGACAGTGGGATTCGAACCCACTATCTACCGGATGCAAGCTCACAGCTGAGCGACTCTAACCACATGGCCAACTCGCCCGGTGGCTAATGATCTAAAACACACATTACATTTACTCAAACTTGTTTGACTCATAGTAATATTTCAATTGTATGGATCTCAGAAGTCCTTACACGAAAATTCAAGTACATATTCGAAGAATAGTAGACTAGTGAAATAAATGGAGCCGTAAGTTGGGAAATATAAGAGAAAAGAAAGAGGAACATGACCTTAAATAGAGATTTGCAGTGCACACCAGGTAAATTAGCTCAACGTCCCTGTAATGTGGATATGTTGGAATTGTTATCAAGGGGGAACAAACTTGTAAATGGACCCTAACTTATGATAATCACATTAGAGCTCCTTCCTCCACTTCCATGAAACTTTGTGGTAAGTTTCTGACTCCTACTATATTGAGGAGAATACGGCCTTCTTGATATGTCTCAAACTTTTAAGACGTTGCCCCAGGGGAGAAGACGGTAACTTAAGCATGAAAGTTATACCTCCCTAATTATAAGAGTGATTCACTGCACTTAGCAGTGCATTACAAATCCCTTAGCAGGTAGGTACTTGATATACAGTATGCGGTAAAATAAGCAACACTGGAATTATTGCTCATCTGCTGTTCACGTTTCCTAAACAACGAAGTATTCATTTACTGTAACCCTATGTAATAATTTGGCATGTTGCGAATTCAGTGTTTTGTTGATTTCTGTAATTATGCTTTGAACAAAATATAAACTAAGACCGTCGAAGCGGTGATTTTTACTCTCCTATACGTAACCTCCAGCATGAGAGGCGTGCGCATAGTTCTTGACCTTGCAAGCAGCCTGTACGTGTTCGACCTGGCAAGCATCAGTTGCCAGTCTGAATCTCAGATGTTGACATGGTGAGACAGTTATCATTGCAACACCTTTTTTTTTTTTTTTTTAATGTAAAAGTTCTGGTTTCATCTTAATGGTCGTGTGAACAGTTTGAAATCTCGCTGTTTGTGTGCAGAAAATCCTAATAGTGTTTATGAAGTCCCTCATTATGATATGATGATTGGTGTTTGGTTTGCTGTTAGTGCAAGACCTATTTTTATCGAGACAGCAGTAAATGCAGAGAGGTACCAAGATGACATTTTAACGCCGTTTTTCCATCAGTTAAGTGAAGAAGAATAATTGCGTGGGTGGTTTCAACAATATTCAACACCTGCTCATATAGCAGAAGATTCCCTTCTCACAATCTCAGAAGTGATCAGTGCTGGCCTCTTTCCCCATCGTTGCCCAGATCTAACAGTGTGTGAAGTTTACTTCTGGGATAAACTGAAATTAAAAAAGTGTATCGAACCAGTCCTCAAACAATGGAGGAACTGAAAGAAAATACTACAATAGCAGAACTCACTCGCGTCAGACAGAATGTAGTTACCGGATACAATGCCTGTATAACGCAGGAAGAACGACATTTCCAAAATCTTTTATAAGGTAAAATTTCATATAAGATTGTATACACGCCTAAATCTTGGCGGCCACGTGCGACATAAGTTCAGCTCAGGCAGCTGCCTTAGCGCAGAGTACAAACACCGCCCGTTCGGTCTTAGTTAATATGAGAGGCCCTGTATGAGAAGGTGTTTATCGTATTCCGATCATAGGGTGTGGAGCACCAGAATGGGCCGAGTTTACTTCACGTTAAGAAATAGCACGAGAAGCAATTCAATAAAGACCAAAAATAGAACATTGTTAGCTCTCGTTGACAATTTCTGTCATACGGCATTAGTACTATGTAAATGAAAGGAAACAACAGTCTGCCCATGAACCGTTACCGCAAACGAGAATCATGGACTCCTGCAACAGGTATTACAGTTACCAAAGCGTAGTCTACGACAAACATCGCTGAAGCTCGTTTTGAGCGATACGAATTTTTTCGGGGTGGAGGGGTGAAGCGCGCACCCTCAGCGTGGCGATCAACACAGCCTACATCGCCTCCGACATGCTGCTCATTCTAAGTATAGAAGAGACAGCAGGCAGAATTGGAATGAAGTGATACTCAGGGAGTATTGGCCCATCCCCACGCTCAGTATGTTACCAGGCAGATATGGTATGGGGTTAAAGTAGTGGTGTAATCAGGTAGTAAGGGCCAGGACAAAACACACAGGTGGAAATAGAAAGTTGCCTTCGTGTAAAACCTGGCCAATCGTAGATACGACGTAGCACATGCAAGGGTGTGGACTGGAAGATTCCAGGTAATGTTAGTGCGGAGTATGTGTCATGCACAAGCCATGTCCATTTCCCTGCAATGTTCGTTTATTAGGGGTAACAGTATTCTTGGTACTGGGGGATTCTCTAAGCGAGTTCAGTGGTGTCCAGACCGTCCAGTCCAGCTGTCAATGCTCCATACTCGGAGAGTACTAGTAGCCAAGCCTGCAAGAATGGAGAGGCTATTTTTGTCTTCTTCTCTTCTTCTGCATCCCTTGGCTGCCCCTGCGTTACGATGGTATACACTCGTGCCGCTGTAATTCTAGAATATAGAAACATACATGCAAAAACAATGATTATCTATCTACGCGCTGTATATTTTGCAGAATGCTTGGTTTGGATTCCGCTCTAATGTGGTGGAAAACCTATACCATTATGTGTCAATTTGAGGATACTGTTGTTGGCTTTTTGCTGCGTGGGCTGTGATTACCTCACTCACGTCCCTGTAACAATGATTATAACGTGAACATTTTTTAAAAATAGTGTTTAGTGTTGTGTGTTTTTCGTTAAGTAGGTGGATGCCTAAGGGGAGGGGGTTTTGCCCGTTACTTTCTAATCCTGAGGCTGAATAATACATGTTTATGCATGGGGTACTACTATAGATCTGCGTCGTAACGCCCAAAGGATTGATCTTGTTACATCCCCGAATTAGTGTATATTCGCAGGTTTTGGTTTCTAAGATGGTGTGTTATAAAGCGAGTGTTTGTCAGGGTGTAAAAGCTCCTTACAGCCGTTGTGTAACGGAGCTTTGCCCCCTGCTTGTAGACATATATTTTGTAGATTTTCAAAACTGTCTAGGTACGTTTAGGCAGTGAACCACCACGCTGGGGCTGCATATATGATAATTGACTTGAGCAGGTCTTTATACTTGTTAACGGCTACCTTACTGCTTATACTGGATCTTATATTCAGTATTGGATACTCTTTGAAAAGTCTTACATATAATTTTCGCTTCATTTCTCTGGCGTGATGTAGCATTGTCAGCTTTTTGTCTAGGATTATCACTATTACAGTATTTAGCTTTTTCATCTCATGCTACTTGTTTATTAAGTAGTCAGAGATTTTATGGTGGCAGGTATTTTTGTACGTCTGTTTTTCCGTGTGAACACTGCTTAGCATTTTTTTACATTGACTTTAACGCCCTATTTTGTGATCCGCGGTTCTGGTGTTTTTAGCCTCATGAGCTCAGGGTTCTGGACTAATATGACAGTACCGTCCACTTAGAGGTACGTGGTAGTGAATTCGAGCAATAGGTCTGTACGAAATTCGTTTAAAGAGATGAGTTGATTTGCATACCGCATTCAAGTTGCTCAGCGTCTAACGAAAGGGATGAATGAGCCCGAATACAGTATTGCAGTGAACGGCCTGATATCGTTACACAGAAACCGCCAAACAGTGCACGGGTTACGATTTGGTATACCGTGTCCGGTCTTTGAATACTTGGCCCTTATTTTGTCAAAGATGCTGCGCAGAATTCAAAATCCCTGGACATGGTAAACCACAGAGCTCTCAGTATTGTCACATTCGTGCGGAATTTGCGCGGTTTTTGTCGCGCCAGAAACATACCCCTCCAACAACAAAGGATGCGGCAGGATGGAGTTACAGACGCACCGTGGGGCGAATCACTTACCCTTCGACAACGACACTTTGGATATAGACTAATTCCTCGTTGAACTTCAGTACCGTACCCACCCTGCTCCTCGGATCTCAGGGTTCCAGATGACTGGGCAGGGTATGCTTAAAAAAATTAGCTTTCAAGGCAGATGGTCCAGCTACAAATATTCCCGAATCACGCGACTTTCAGGTGCAGTTCTTTCGATTTGACGCCGTATAGGTTACGTGTGCGTCTATGAAGTTGGGGCCCTACGTGTGATGAACCATAATGATGGAGCCCGCACATACATCCACCCCCCCTCCCCCAGCAAGCGGATTTAATCAATGAAGGTTAAAATCCCCGAACCGCTCGGAACCCGGGACTCCTTGAACAAACGGCCAGCATGCTAACCATTTAGCCATGGAGCCGCACAAAAAGATTAGTGATTTACAAACACCACCGCAGAAATCGAAGATTTCCAAATGATACTGTACATTGTAACTTAAAGTTGTCCAGCATACTGGCGCGATCTTGGCTGAGATCGATGGCATTTCTGTTTCGTTTTTAAAAATTTGATTTACGTCACCGACACGGATAGGTCTGATGGTGATGATGGGATATGAAAGTGCTAGGAAGGGAAGGAAACGACCGTGACCTTAATTAATGTACAGCCTCATCATTTGCATGAGAATCCACGATAAATCATCTTCAAGGCTGCCGACAGTGGGCCTTGAACCCACTATTTCCCGAATGAAAGTTAACTCCTACGAGACCCAAACAGTACAGCCACTTGTTCGGCGATACCATTTTAGAATGGTTGTCTACTTGTACTTCCTCTTATAACCATCACAATTCTAGGGGCATTTTGTGTTTGTTATAGTTCCACGACTTAGTGCCGTTGGTTTCCGGCACGTTTATATATTTTTGGAACTAAATTCCGTCACCATAACGTCTCTTCAAATGTAAAACTGAAGGAATGTAAAGAATACCATAATATCGTCGCTGCCGGAAAGAAACCTCCTGTGCGTAAGACATAAAAGTTTACAGGAGAAACAAAAAACTTATTTTAAGAGATGTAGTTAAGGACCCATATATGCAGAATGTTGATATTCGCTGAAAAATTAGACCTAATGTATTTTATTAGATGTTGCAACGGATAAGTTCGGTGGAAAAGAAGACCGACACTGGGGTATTGAACATTGTTCAAGAAAGGAAACAGCTGTTAAGTCAGATTATGAAAAGAGAATTTTTTTGGACGGGACATGGGCTTCGACGTAGGAATGTGTTGGTAGAAATTTTGGAAGGTAAAATACCAGGGAAACGCCCTCATGGAGGAACAAGAAAGACATTCATGTTGACATTTCTTGTGAACTCGGGATTGCAGGAGCTATTCAGACGCAAAACATACTGCATAGGATCGACCCGGTTGGACAAGACTCATCGCAGAGGCAAACCAGTCATTAGACTGAATTACACAAAGAACAAAGAAAAAGAAGAAGTTGCACATAAGAGATTTCATTCTTTGCAAAATTACACATAGGAGATTTGTTTCATTAGATTACATAATTTATTATTTTAAAATGTTTACCAAATCGATAGCACAGGTTACAATAATAGCAGGTGTTATAAATACTTCTTCGCTTGAACTCTTTGAATTTGTTATCTCCATGAACTCTTGATTAAGAGCTCTTAGGTGTAACTAGCATGGAAAAATGTGCTAATAATGTGGTTGTTGTTCATGTCTACATTTTCAAATTGTTGAAGGTGGATTTCTATATAGTTCGCACGAGAGGAAAATAAAGGTATGTTTTAATATAAATATGGAGTCATATAAAGATTTTCTAACAGCAGGAATAATGGTAAAGTACATAAATACATGATCACACACTCATATACGCACAAGCACACGCACAAAAGCGCGCCTGCAGATTCGTACATGTAAACTCATTATCTCACTCAATATGTTACTTGCACATTAAAATGTTTCACTTATTTTATGTTAGCATGAATTAATGTAATAATCTGTCAGGTAGGAGGTAGAATATTTTCTGTAATAGCAGCTATAACCGTCCGCCTCTGCGGTGTAGTAGTTAGTGTGATTAGCTGCCACCCTCGGAGGCCCGGGTTCATTTCCCGGCTCTGCCACGAAATTTGAAACGTGGTACGAGGGCTGGAACGGGGTCCACTCAGCCTCACGTGGTTCACTGAGTAGAGGGGAGTTCTATTTCCACCTTAGCCATCCTCGTAGTTGTATTCCGTAGTTTCTCACTTTTCTTCCAGGCAATTAACGGGTACCTTACTTAAGGCATGGCCGCCTCTTCTCTCTTCCTTTTCTATCCCTTCCATCTATCATCTCCCCAACTAGATCCCTGTTCAGCTTAGCAGGTGAGGCCACCTTGGACGAGGTACTGGTCCTCAACCCCAGTTGGATACCCCGACCCAAACTCTCACGCTCCAGGACACTGCTCTTGAGGCGGTAGAGGTGGGGTCTCTCGCTGAGTCCGAGGGAAAAGCCAACCCTGGAGGGTAAAAGGAGAGAAGAAAGAAAGAAAGAAAGAAAGAAAGAAAGAAAGAAAGAAAGAAAGAAGATAAAGAAGAAGAAGAAGAAGAAGAAGAAGAAGAAGAAGAAGTGTAGCTATAACTTTGAAATATCACGTAGGATGATTTCGTCAGATTGTAGAACGCGGTCTGGGAATTCAAGTAGAACCAAAATCACATGTTCACCTATTCCTGCATATAGGAGCTTTTTTCCCCCAGCAGCGACGATGTGCAGTTTAGAAATGCTCCCTTGAGTGATAGCATAAGTTGCACTGCAAAGTTACTGAAACATATTTTAATATTAATGATTTTCATAATGTTATGATAAAATCACTAATTTAATCAAACTGAACTTGGCAACGTTTAGCAGCAACATACGAATTACCTCGTTGGAAAACTTTCTAGAGTCTGGATTCATTAACTCATCCTCAGCATATACGGAAACTTCTAGAGTAAAGAAACCTACTAAAGGAAAACATCAGTGATCAACAAAATTCTAAGAAACGACCTAAGAGGAGATAACTTCACTTCACTTTTGACAAGATGTACTACGAGTCGTAAAGAGACCGTTCAGACGACAGAATGCTGACCTCTCGAGCTCAAGTTGACGGGTTGGATCAAGGCTCAGTCCAGTGGTATTTCAAATTGCTCAAACACGCAAGCTTCTTGTCAGTAGATTTACTAGCAATTAAAAGAACTCCTGCAGGACAATAGTTTAGCACCTCGCGGTCTCCGAAAACCGCAAATGTAGTCAGTGGGACGTAAAACTAAAATGCGGTTATTTGCTATCCCTCTAGCTACTTTTACGGTTTAGGGAGACGCCGAGGTGCCGGAATATAGTCGCACGGGAGTTCTTTTACTTGCCAGTGAATCTACCAACACGAGGCTGACGTATTTGAGCACATTCAACTACTATCGAACTGAGCAAGAATCGAACCTGCCAAGTTGGGGTCAGAGTGCCAGTATCTCAGCCGTCTGATCCACTCAGCCCGGCTTATTGTTTATTTAATTATTTATTTATTTACCCTCCAGTGCTGGTTTTCCCTCGGACTCAGCGGGGGATCCCACCTCTACCACCTCAAGGGCAGTGTCCTGGAGTGCGAGACATTGGGTCGGGAAGGATACAACTGGAGAGGAGGGCCATTATCTCGCCCAGGCGTCCTCACCTGCTATGCTGAACAGGGACCACCTGGGGGATGGGAAGATTGGAAAGGATAGGCAAGGAAGAGAGAAGGAAACCGCCGTAGCCCTAAGTTAGGAACGATCCCGGCATTTGCCTGGAGGAGAAGTGGGAAACTACGGAAAACGGCATTGAGGATGGCTGAGGTGGGAATCGAAGCCCCTCTACTCAGTTGACTTCCCGGGGATGAGTGGACCCCCGTTCCAGCCCTCGTACCAATTTTTAAATTCCGTGGCAGAGCCGGGAATCGAACCCGGGCCTTCGGGGGTGGCAGTTAATCATACTAACCACTACACTACAGAGGCGTTCATTATTACTGTTATTATTATTGTTTTCCGAATTGAGCCTCTGTGGACTGCGTGTTAACAACCAATCTCATTTTCAGTGTCTGCGTCTTTTTCGTCTGCCGGCCTTGACATCCTGGCAGTATCTCTTGATCCTATCGATCAGCGCTTTCTTCCGCTCCTCTGGTAAAGGGCCTCCCCTTCTTCTGGGTTCTGTCTCCACCATGAAACCCCGATAGCTTTTCACCATCCTTCTGAAACCAACCCTGTCATCGATTTCATCCTCCGCAATGCCCACGTCTCTCAACTTTTTCACACTCTCGGAACCATCTCGACTTAGATGCCTTTGGTTTTAAAAAATTCCAGATTTTCTTTGTGAGCCGGTCATTATTCATACGGAAGATGTGTCCATAAAACAACAATCTTCTTTTTGTAATCGCTGTTGTTATCGGTTCATCTTACCGTATATTTCTTTATTGCACTGGATTATTATTATTATTATTATTATTATTATTATTATTATTATTATTATTATTATTATTATTATTATTATTTCGTAAGTACTCCTTGATTGAATGGTCAGCCTCGAGGCTTTCGGTTCCTAGGCGGGTAGGAAATTTTAAGTGCATCCGGTTCATTCCTCTGACTGAGGGACTGGGTGTTTTTGTTTCACCCAATACACTCCTTTTAATATTAACACGATACACCACCCTTACAACCACCAAGGCAATACACAATGGTGATTAATTCCATCCACATTATATTGTAGTCAGAAAGAGCCTCCGACCGTAAAATCGGGCGAAGTATACATGTGCGACACAGTTCGCACTCGTGACTCATATGGGAAAAGCGTTGAACCGTGGTGTTGAAGGACTTCCCATGTACTAACCTTTCTAAGAATATTTGTTGAGAATGCCTGGATTATTCGGAACACATGAAAATCCTACACAAAGTTCCCGTGTGTATTCCAAAGTAATATATTAGTATCTGTGTCTTGGTGGTGCTGTACAACGTCAACATCAGGCAATACGCATAGTTAATCCTCTCTCAAAACTACGAAATATCCTAGAGTACATAACCAGAATGTAAGCACAATAAATTAATTAACTTCCTAGAATTCACCATCACCAAAGACAAGACGAAGGAACATAAATTTAGAGTATACAATACGGCGACGGTGAATGAAGAAACGTATCTATGACACTTACAATTACCCAACACATGCAATTAGGTCCTTGTTGTTGTTGTTGTTTTTGTTGTTGTTGTTGTTGTTGTTGTTGTTGTTGTTGTTGTTGTTATGGAATACAAGGGCAATGGACGGGAAGAAACTGCAGGGCCTCGGCTCCTGAACAACTGACCTAACAACAACTTTAAATTTTGGAATGTATTTGCTAAATGACGTATTCTTTCCTATTTTCGTTTAGGTTTTCCTTTCCTTTTCAAAGAAAACAAAAAAATATAGTTTCGGAAGGGCATATGATAATAACTTTAACAGTATAAGCTTCAGGAGGGAAAGGAAAGGCCGAAATGAAAATAGAATGGGATGCTGAAACTACTCAAGTAATCCCGTTACATGACTTGACATAAAAGCTAATGGGGAAGAAGGTCGAGGTCACGCAGAAGATAAGTCATACTAAGTTGGTGATTAAGACAGGAAGGAAACTTACAGACCGGGAAATAGAAAGAAAATTTAGAAGTTAGAAGAGCTTAGTCACTAAAACGCGAAGTAAACAAGGGAAACCAGGGTTTACATTCGTAAATCCTTAAGACATTGCATCATATCCACTACGGTTGTTATACTCCGTCCGCAGGCAGCCTAGAAATCTACCTATCACAAAATTAGCTGAATTAAAGAAAGCCTAAATGTTAAATCACCCGGTCTAGAAAGCCAAGAATAACGGCCAAGAGGAATCGTCGTGCTGACCACACGACACCTCATAATCTACAGGCCTTCGGGCTGAGCAGCGGTCGCTTGGTAGGCCAAGGTCCTTCAAGGGCTGTACTGCCATGGGTTTTTTTTATTTTAAATCAAGTTACACGCTGATCACCCTAACCGTTATATGCTAGAGGCGAATGCGCTTATCTTCTAGTCACCACACGCAAGTAAGTTCACTGGGTGGGTGGGTTGGTTGGTTGGTTGGTTGGTTGGTTGGTTGGTTGGTTGGTTGGTTGGTTGGTTGGTTGGTTGGTTGGTTGGTTGGTTGGTTGGTTGGTTGGTTGGTTGGTTGGTTGGTTGGTTGGTTGGTTGGTTGGTTGGTTGGTTGGTTGGTTGGTTGGTTGGTTGGTTGGTTGGTTGGTTGGTTGGTTGGTTGGTTGGTTGGTTGGTTGGTTGGTTGGTTGGTTGGTTGGTTGGTTGGTTGGTTGGTTGGTTGGTTGGTTGGTTGGTTGGTTGGTTGGTTGGTTGGTTGGTTGGTTGGTTGGTTGGTTGGTTGGTTGGTTGGTTGGTTGGTTGGTTGGTTGGTTGGTTGGTTGGTTGGTTGGTTGGTTGGTTGGTTGGTTGGTTGGTTGGTTGGTTGGTTGGTTGGTTGGTTGGTTGGTTGGTTGGTTGGTTGGTTGGTTGGTTGGTTGGTTGGTTGGTTGGTTGGTTGGTTGGTTGGTTGGTTGGTTGGTTGGTTGGTTGGTTGGTTGGTTGGTTGGTTGGTTGGTTGGTTGGTTGGTTGGTTGGTTGGTTGGTTGGTTGGTTGGTTGGTTGGTTGGTTGGTTGGTTGGTTGGTTGGTTGGTTGGTTGGTTGGTTGGTTGGTTGGTTGGTTGGTTGGTTGGTTGGTTGGTTGGTTGGTTGGTTGGTTGGTTGGTTGGTTGGTTGGTTGGTTGGTTGGTTGGTTGGTTGGTTGGTTGGTTGGTTGGTTGGTTGGTTGGTTGGTTGGTTGGTTGGTTGGTTGGTTGGTTGGTTGGTTGGTTGGTTGGTTGGTTGGTTGGTTGGTTGGTTGGTTGGTTGGTTGGTTGGTTGGTTGGTTGGTTGGTTGGTTGGTTGGTTGGTTGGTTGGTTGGTTGGTTGGTTGGTTGGTTGGTTGGTTGGTTGGTTGGTTGGTTGGTTTAATTTGAACCGACAGTAATGGTAACTTAGAAAGAGATGAATTAAGTCGTCGGGTTCCAACCCTCTGTAGGTACAATTCTCTGCTAATCATAACACAATCCAAGACCATAAGTGGCACTCCAAAATCAAAAGTAGTGAAAACCAAGTGCATTTCAGAAAGTTTAGGCTGTCTCAGAAGGAGACCCATTGCCCTCAGACGTTTAAAGTGTTGCCTACCACTAGGGACATTATTATTGGTACATATTATTATTATTATTATTATTATTATTATTATTATTATTATTATTATTATTATTATTATTATTATTATTATTATTATTATTATTATTATTATTGTCTCTTAAAAACATATGAAGGTATCTATAATTATTTACAACCTCATTTATGTGATAAACCCAATGAATACCTTTCCTCGTCGCCGTAAGACCTATCTGTGTCGGTGCGACGTAAAGCCCCTAGCAAAAAAAAAATACCTTTCCTTATATTAACACCTTGTTACTGTATCTGTAATGGAACTCTTGACATCTCGAGGGTATCTTGGTAACATGAGGAGGACGTAAGTGCATACAGGATTTACATTGGGAAACTTCCCTAACCCAACTAAAATATTCAAGTGATAGTGGTAAAGAACATTATATTACACTTTACTATTAAGATTCAATGAGATCAGAACCTAACAAGAAATACGTTATGTCTCGTGATTGGAATTGGGTTTAAATATTATAATGTCCATACCTGTCATCAATTATGATATTCATCTTACTATATACAAAAATGGATGTATGTGTTTGTGTTGTTGTTTTGTGTGTGTGTGTGTGTGTGTGGTTGTGTGTGTGTGTGTGTGTGTGTGTGTGTGTGTGTGTGTGTGTGTGTGTGTGTGTGTGTGTGTAAATGACACATCTCCTCCTAAACCACTGGAACAATTTCAGCAAAACTTGGTACACTTACGACTTACGACTTACTATAGGGAGACTAGCGCTGTGGGGGTAAGCCATCCGTAGCACCCCTAGGGTTGGGGGTCGGTGGGGTTAGGTATAAAAATAATCTAAAATAGTGTCGAATTCACAGTTCTCGTGGTCGTTGAGATGGATAGTGACACTCTCGATTTTTTAAAACTCAAAGTTTAGCCATTTAGCACACTTTGGCGTGGGAGTTGGGGGAGTGAGGTATAAAAATACTCAAAAGTAGTGTCGAATCCATAGTTTTCTGGGTCACTGAGATGAATAGTAACATTCCCGACTTTTTTAAAGTCCAAGTTCAGCCCCCTTTGGCATAGGGGGTGAGGAAGGGTGAAAAAATAAATTGTCCATAATGACCGAGATAATGGACGTATGTATGTTCCAGCGTGGCTATCAACCAAAATTGTTACATGTATGACTCACTACCTGGAAAATATGCTATGAGAGTAAGAAGCCCCTAGAGCCACTAGGGAAGGAGGTGAAATATAATTCATATTAATAAATGGAAGTCAATTTGGAGCGATCTATATATATATTGTTCTATATATGTATATACGTTTAAGTTAAGGTATAAACATGAAAACAGACGTAAAACTTAAACCTTGGTACCAGACAAGCTGATGACTTCAGGATCCCTAGAAAAATCGAAAATTCTCAAAATTCTCCGTGGGGAACACGCTGGGAGTTTCAAATTTTCATAAAAACGCAGTCGGTTATATTTATCCAAAACGATAACATATAGGTTTCATGGGCTTAAAACTTTCGTGAAAATCCTAGTTTTATGCCACTCCTCCATATCAAGATGGCGGCATAATCTACCAGACGAGCTAAAAAATTGAAATTTAGCAAAATTATAGCTCTTAGGCTGTAACCGACGGAAAAATTACGAGCTGTTTGAACTTTTAATCTTTTTAATCTTTTACCTCCGAAAAATATCGAAATATGAGGCAATTTTAATGATGGTGCAGACCTTTTCGAGGTATTTGGTGGCTAAACGGTAAGTCTTATAACAAAACGGATGGCATAGTTTCGTTCAATTTGGAATGATCTACAACTTTGGTCCTATGACTTTTTGTCGTATCTCTATCCCTATTAAATTTGGCCTGTTTCTGGTTTGTACCTATATTTTGCACTTTGTACACGTATAATTGATGGTTTGAATCAATTACAGGAAATTCAACTTTTCTAATACAATCTTACCATCGAATAGATTATATACGAGAAAATATCATAGGACTAGCCATTTAGATCGCTAAATGAGGCCAGAGGCGTTTTAGCGTACAATCCATTTTTTCGATATGATTCATCGTTTAGGAACTGTTATTAGGTAAATGAAGGTGAACATGCAAATACTTCCGTATGTCGATCGATATTCATTCATTGAAGTGGATTTGTAGCGATCTAGAAAGGGCCGGTCTGGCATTGTAAATAATTATTTACAAATCGATAGTGACTGTCAGCAGGAGGGCGTCTGTTGTTGTAATCAGTACTTCCCACATCGACTTTGACTGGCAGTAGGAACGGGGTCCTCTTCCAACTCCTGAGTACCATTGTAATGAATAATTCCCTAGCAGAATACAAGGGAGTGTGCATTTTTTCAAAACTCCTTTACCCGATTCTCTTTGTCAGTAGGCAAGGGTGCCCCCCATTAAGAACAAATTTACCCATATAAAATGTGACTGATGTTACGCATAGTGCTGCTTGCTTGCTGATGATGATGCTTGTTGTTTTAAGGGGCCTAACATCGAAGGTCATCGGCCCGTTACGCATAGTAATGCTATTGTAATGGAAATTCACCAACTAGGTGTGACTGGCAGTAAGCTGACTGGCATTAGGAAAATGGTTCTGTCATTGTAATCAAAACAGCACAACTCTATTTCGACTGGCAGTAGAGAAGGTGCCTGCCAATACAACAAAAATTTCTCAACTGTAATCTGTCTAAAAGTAGGAAATGGGGCCTGTCATTGCAACGAAAACTCCCCAAATCGATTGTAGCCATGCAGTAGGCAATGGGGCCTGCCGTTAAATGAATATTCTCAACTCTTTTGTGAATTGCAGTAGACAAGTGGACCTGCCGTTATTATCACAATTCCGCAACTCGCACTTTACATTGGAAACGTCTGTGGACCTCCCTATGCTGTTTCTCGGATAACGCCAAGTGACATGCAATTTAAATTATCGTATTTACTTCATGTACAGTAATTTACTTCGATATCCGTATACAATGTGGAATACCGTAGCAAAGCACGGGTACATTTGCTAGTCAATTATATAATGTGTAATCGTAAGTTGACATCATCTAGATCCTTGATGCTTAATTATTGAAAACTTTCTTAACTGCAAACTTTTACGTGTCTAATATATCTTACTTTACTTGATTGCACATTTGCCTGGCTTTAATAACACATTTTTCTGATTTAGTAACTTTTTCTTGATTGAGTGACACATTATTTAAATTATTTAAATTATTAAAATTAACCTAAGTTCGTATTAGTTCCTTTTTTAACACAACCGAATGGATCCAAACTCTGTAATACAATTACTAGGCATTAGGGGAATCTGTAACACAAAAATAAATATCTCACTCTAAGCATATCAATTCCCGAAGGAGAAAGGGGAAAAGAACGAAAGAGAAGAAGAAATTATCACGAAGTCTTCGCTACCACACCCAAAATTCAAACCTATTATGTCTGCACAAAACTGTCAAGAAAAAGCACAAACACAAAATACACCACTAACTTTTGATAAAGTAAAAACGAGGATCATATCATTAAATGGAATTTTAGGTCAAAGGCGACCCATTGTATTTGTAAAACGACAACAGTCTATATTAATTGAAAGTGGGTTAGAAGATTTAATTTAAATACCATACGCGTCCCCACGAAAATTAAAAGTACTATACATGCATATATAAATGCTTAAATACGTTTAAATTGACCTAAATATCGTATCATATGTGCCATTCCACTATTCCAGTAATTAAGCTCAATCGAATTAAGACGGACGCGATTACTTTTTTTTTTGCTAGGGGGCTTTACGTCGCACCGACACAGATAGGTCTTATAGCGACGATAGGATAGGAAAGGCCTAGAAGTTGGAAGGAAGCGGCCGTGGCCTTAATTAAGGTACAGCCTCATCATTTGCCTGGTGTGAAAATGGGAAACCACGGAAAATCATCTTCAGGGCTGCCGATAGTGGGATTCGAACCTACTATCTCCCGGATGTAAGCTCACAGCCGCGCGCCTCTACGCGCACGGCGACGCGATTACTAGTAATGTAGTTGGACACAATGAATAAATTACATAAGGTATCAAGGAACTGAGAGTAACGCAAAGTCGTAATGAATTAAATGGCGGTGGCAGTGACCAAGGCAAAATAGATATTCGAATTGTTAAGAACGACACTGTAAGGAAAACCTAACTCAAGTACATGGACGTATTCTGGAAAAGAAGTAGTAAAATCGAGTTAAATTCTCAGAAACATTGAAGGAAATAAGAAAGAAAAGCTGTTTATAGGACATTTATAAGCCTACAGCACATGAAGATATTATAAGATTTAACACATACGCATAAAATAATAAAATACGCCACATAAACTGATTCGCAGCGGCAAACGAGAAGAGCAGACGCAAGGCCATGTTTTCAAGGAATACTATTTACTATAGCACTCTAGAGACGATAAACAACTATGAAAGCTATTCTTTTCTATAACAATTTGAAGTATCTGCTGACATATTGGAGATCTAATCGAACCACTGCTATTATACGAAGTTATATTAAGCAGAACCCAATTATATAATTCATGTTAGAAGGCTTTGAAATTGTTATAATGTCACAGCTGATCTCATCATTGTATTCTGTGTTCTCACTCGAGTTTTTGAAGGAAACCGGGTCTTTCTAAGAAGATTGAGATTCGACTATCAGGATGATTCTGAACTGGACCGACATGGCTAAGATGACCACTGGCCCACGATGACACCAACGATGCCGGCCAAGCAGAATGACCAGAATCACGAGCTGTAGAGGATGAACAAATGATAAGTAAAATTCCGGAAAGCGACCGAAAAATTTAAGTTTTTCTACAAGAGGTTAACCAATAATATACGAGTAATTTAATCATGTGTATAGATAAATAATAACAAGGTTATGATGTCTGTAATTAAAGCCTACATTGATAGATATGTGTTTAGAGTCTTCAGAATGACTTTAATTATATTTTCGCGAGTGATTATTTATACCAATTACATAAGGGATTAGGTAGTCTTCAACAAATATAAGACAAACCCAAGTTAGGAAGTGTAATAAAGTGTTAATAGTGTTCTGATAAAAACAAAGAATCCCAATTAGCCATTTTATACTGTACCATATGTGAAATGTTAATAAGAGAGATAATTTTAGGATCTTCGATACGCAATGCTAAGTGATATTACAATGTGTAGAGGTTATATGCTACCGCAATAAATTAGGATATGCATTAAATATGGAGATAATGGCAGATTTAAAACATGTTAACGTTATTTATTAGGATATTGGTACGATACTGGGAGTAAATGAAAATAAGGTTATTTGAGCGTCAGATAAGATGTACATAGCTGAAAGATATGAAGGAATATGAGGTAAAACGAGTTATGATGAAAACATAACAATGTTATATGTTGTGAATGAAGAATTTGTTGAATGAATATTAATCAAATTTTAAACTTAATTCTCACATTTTACCTTTCTCATCCACTGGACTCTTACTTTCTTGAATAAATGTCACTAAATAAGGTTAATATGATATGTTATTGAAGTTTTCCATAGTAACAAAGATCAACTTAGATTAAAACTGTAGAATTATAAATTTTTTTGAAATTTTTTGATACGTCAGATGGAGACGTGTATCAATTCCGATGATAGAAAGATTTACATAGCGTATCAGCGTTGTTTGAATCACACGAGAACTCAAAAATGAAATCTTTACGATAAGGCCTAGTAACGCACGTACAATTATGATGAACCCTGAGATCTAGTCATGATATCTTTACGTCAGCTATCCTGGACGCGGGATGGGAGTACAATGCAACCTTTCCACCCCGCGCCATTTGCCGCATAGAACCAAATGACTGCATGATAATCCCAAAAAAATCGGGATATCGCCATATAACACCATACGCCAAAGCGCCTGATGGAAAGGGACCTTTTTAGTCTAGAGTCAAATGTCACCTCATCAGGAAGGAACAAAAAAAATTCAGAATGATGGGTAAGCAAATGCTCTTCCGACCGTGCAAGGGTCTACTGCACCCTTCCGTTCCAAAGAATCAAACCACCGACCTCCCAAGGCCATGGTACGTTCGCGGCAGAAGATCAAAGAAAATAACACATAACTAGCTTAAAGGCATAAATGAACGGAAGGAAACCTGGGATACAATGTTATTCGGCAAAATGACAGGCAAACAAAAGTTTAAATACCTATTTATTGAGCCTTGATAAATCAAATTAATTAAAGGTTGATCCTGAATATTTATAGTATATCAATGTTGAATATGCAATGTCCAATGGACTAAATACAAATTGTAAAGTGTCAAAAAAAATTTATTTCTCCTTTACCTCTTTCTTCTTCCCGACATGATGATAAATATTACATCATAATTTTTATAACATACTTTTCAAAATAAAAAGAAATTAAAAATATCCTTATAAATGCGACGGTTATCATTACGAACTTTCTTCACTATCAGAAGCAATTATTTATACAACAAAATAAATTGAAGATAACTTGAAGTGGTCACCTAGCTAAATTAATTATATACAAAAGTAAACAAAGAATAAATGAATGCTAGTCGATATAATCCTAATCAAAATAAATGACTGATGTCGGTTCCAGAAATCGAACCCACAACCCAATGAATCCAATGACAAAAATTACGAAAATAAAACTCGATTTTTTTTATCCACATAAAGTGTGAAACACGACTAAAAGAATGTATTAAAAAGAAAATATGTACACAGTATGAAAATAAACAATAACAATATACACATGCAATTGGCTGTATATAAAAAAAATGTGACAACAAAAATCCATGGTTGCCTCAAAACTCGAACCAATGATATCCAAGGTAGCATCGACAAACGGGACTAATAAAACTGCCTTTCATAATTAATCATATGGTCAACAAATAAATGATAATACTGGCGTTCCAGTTAGTTAAATATTATTATAAGATCATACATGAAAAAGTCAAAGAACCCTTTAAACAATAATCGGTGTCGCACAGATTTCATTCTAAGCGGAATAGCTCGAACAATACAGCATACGGTAACCCTCTACAAGAGCCGAGCCCTTTTTCACTCTCCCCTCATCGTAAATCTCTGGACGCCAAAGCCCGGCTAATAATGGCTCGGTGTGGCAGAAATATCCTTTCAACATCTCAAGGTGAAAGCAAATCGTTTCCCTTGGAACACATATTTGTTAAATAATCTTATTTCATTATATATTCTCATATCATATTTCCAAAGCTCCACTGGCTTATAAATTCACTGTCCTGCCACAATTATATAATACAATATCAATCCACTGTTCATTGTCTCATATTCACATCCATCAACTCAGAATGACCAGCTTCGATTCCATCCGATTACAGAATACAACCTGGGTTTTTCCTACATTTTAAAAATCAAATCAATAAAATCAAATATGGATTTTAAACATATCCATAAGGATATTTTCATATTTAGAAAGGGAAATTATTCGACATTAAAGGAAAACGCTAATCTCAATAGGAAGGCGTCTGTTCGATGTCTAGGCATGTCACAAGTTACGCATATAATTTATACAGCCATCTACAAATATATCATCATGTGAATTACATGAAAATAAGAGTGCCTTGCTATCCTAATGTTAACAGTCGATAATCCATTTTTACAAGCATAATCACCATGCATTATGATAATAAGGTTGGATATCACGTAAATAAATTATACAAAATTACGGCTCGGCTCAGTGCCAAAAACAAATCCACTATCTATTACATTTACCTAATCTAAGCACTCTGACTAACTAATATTTTATCATCACGTCAAATACATGCATTACGTTAATTATATATATATTTAAGCCCATGGAGTAGACTATAAATTCCATGAAATGAACATAAATAAATATGAAGACCACTCACAAGTTCTCTTTCTAATTAAAAAGAAATACATGCAATGTACATGTCTAACCTAATTTACGTGATCTGCATAATGAATAACCGCGCATTTATTAAAAAAAATTATTTCATTTTAGTACTTATCATCATGTCGTAACAATCCAAGGTTCGGGTCCCGGGTAAGACCCTAATTCTTTCCTTTTAAGCTTCCATGGTGTTGACGTTGGTCACGGGTTCATGTCCGTTGCTACTCCCGCTGAGCACGTTCATATTCCAATGGTTATCTTCTACACTTATATAACAGTTTTATGAGATTAAGACTTGTTGCGTCACTTTAACACACACAATACAATTAATAGCACTATAATGAAATTAATACTTGTTGCATCACTTAAAAAGTTACAATTATACCGTTCTTGCGATCACATTATTTCAACCTGTTTTTAAATACTATTGTTTGTAGACAATTACAATATTCTCGAAGATATAAACTGTACATTTACAGTCTGAAACACTGAATAAATCAGAACACCATCAAACCGTGGTTCTGCTTTGGATCCTTCGCGTAAAGTGGATGGGTTGTCATCATCGCGGTTCCTTTTATAAACTTTCCCCCTTCCATGCAAGAGACAATGGATAGTCCCCACTACTTTTTTTTAATTAATAGTTCCACGTGTCGTATGACATCGGTAATACACTCAAACGTGTGACTCAGATTCTTAAGTAGTCTGGTTATGTGCGGAACCTGAAATGTTCGGCCATTTATTTAAAATTAATTATCAAAATAATGCCCCAACAATGTCTTCCATGAGGGTGCTGCGTACAAGGGACGCTTAGCTTGTTATATAATGCAACGATTGCGTATTCTTCCACACGTTAATATATTATAAAGAATTAAAATTTTGGCAGATGTCTATAATTAAATCATATAACATCCCGAGGTTTCTCATATTAAATACTATGCATGTCTCGAAATCTCATCATAATAATGCGATTCGCGAGCTGGCAACATCGTGTTCGGCCATTTTTTCAACGGGTGACGGTATCATTATCGATTTTTCTGGCTTGAGATTTTCTTCCCTCTCTCTCTATCTGTGTATCCTTTTAGTTAAGACGGAATGGTGTTTAGTAGGTTACAAAGGTTGTGTAAGCATGTGCAACCAAATGCAACTTTTTGTAACAAGTACGAGGGAGCTTTACAAAGGTTTTTCACTGCCAAATAATTAATAAATAAATATGTACATGACCGATAAGGTCACAATACACTGTGAGTATCGTCAAGTTAGATAGAATTTCCTAATTCAAACGTTTAATAGCGTGGGCTACGAAAAATATCACAAACATAGATGCACTCAGAAAAATCTTAACATAATTCCCAAGAAAATAGTAGAATATTGTACTCTTCCATACAACATCGAACCATTTACGAATACCTACGTAAAAAGGATACCATTGTATCACACAGTACCAGAATACACAGTGCTACTGAAACAAATAATATCATGCATCACTCTATTAATTGCTTCTTCACAAGACACATTATTCTTTAACGTCCTTACCAAGAAATCTATCACAAAATCAGCCCTGATAAATTTACAATACTAGGCGGCGACATGAACATCGTCGAAGTCGACACAGATTTACTTGGAGCACGTCAGAACTCAATATGTTGTGGCACGTAATAATAATAATAATGGCCATTCAATAAAGTGCGCAAACAAAATGTTCTATAGATGTATTTGACACACCAGAAAATGTAAAGAATCCCCCCCCCAAAAAAAATATACTGAAATTAATTGAAGATCAATTTGAAACAAACTCAATCTCAATATGTCAGAAGCGCACGTGAAGTCTATCCGACAGAAATCTCGGAGAAATGACATCCCTATAGCTACAACGCAATTATTCTTCACTGTAACATAAATTACTCTAACTACTTAAAGTAAAGCTACTCCTATGCTTTTCATTGTACCACATTTACAAAAAAAACTGTAAATAAATCGTAGTGGTACTCATCCTCGGGTTAGGCCGGATGACCACTCCACTTAGCTGATCATTTTGTGACTTGAATTCCTTTGGCTGGTATCTATCCATCACACAGCTAAGTGTAGTCATCCATAGCAGGTTTACTGCCATGTCTGGTTCCCACGATGTAACTGCATAGTTTCGAATGTTCTGATGGCCGATATTTAAATACCAAAGCAAATATTAGTTGCTTGCACTAACCTCAAATTTTATGAAATATTTCACTCGCATAACTTCGCGATCACACAAACACATAAAGGTGAATACTTGAATTAAAATCAACACATACTGCGAAGAAAGGAACACTTTCCCATTACGAGTGTTACTATTTCCTGTGTTATAATGATCTCATTTGCAGTTTAAGAGTCCCGTCACTACTGCAATAAAAATTGTTTTTTTACCTTTCCAACAACCTTGTATGAGAACGGAATAATATACTACTGTATTCTCAATGATCCACGATATTTCTATTTTAGTCAGGCTCACGAAGTATCAGAAAATTTAATGAATTTGACCCGTCCATCTCGGGGGTATAGCTGTAACGCGCTGTTCATTGAAAGTTCTATGTTACGTCTCGCGACTCAGTCACATTCGTATAGGAATACACACACTGCTAAAATTTCCCTAGCCTTCGAGTGCGTGATCGTAATTGACGATATATTCGAAGTTCATAATGCTTCTAGCATGTATTCGTATCTGAAATAACACCTTCCTGTGCCGGCAAGTAGTATTTGTCACGGCTCACACGTCACAGGTGACAATCGTAACGTGATCGGCGCACCAAGTCGAAAATAGTGTCTGCACATATATTTTTAAATTTTTCACCTCAAGCGAAAATATATTATTCGCTACGGGACGACTTAAATATATACAATTTTGTCTGTTTTCAGTACTTACAATGATCCCCATGAGGTACTCTCACTCCATCAACACAGTAATTAAAACTGAAAGGAATTTTTCTCTTGGTGCCGAAATCTGACTTTTCATCCTATTTCCCTACCTGCCGTCTACCTCACAACATTGTCAAGGTCTTTTTTTACAGTCGCTCACAATCCCGTTACTTATTACTCTACACAATATAATATCATTAGCACAAGTATTTTATCTGTGGTTCCCGTTCTTTACTCGTATCGTTCATATACAGGGAGTTTAATTTAACAATTCGCACTTTTGCTCACAGGCCGCGGGAATCCCCAAGCGAGTGCCATATAGCTTGTGTCAAGCTTGGCGTAGGCCATATGGCATGTGTCAAGTCTTGGCAGCTGACGTAGCAGTTCGCTAGTAAATATTGAAGTTTTAAAGCGTGTTGAAGTGTTATTATCGCGATGATTAGAGAGATAGGTTTATTAAAGAAATAATAAATTTTCCGTCCTCCAAAGAGGGTGACCATTCCGATACGGAACACAATCGCGTTACAATTTCAATAAAATCCACAAACATCAAAAAGTGAAATTTTATAATTAGTAATACTGTTATTGTCTTCTTTTCTTCCGGGTCGGGAAGGAGGAATGTTTAATCAAAGGTATGGCTATTTCCAGCGGGGTGGTGCGACGGCCCTTACGACACATAGCTCTATGCGACGGTTACAGGAAGTGTCTGATGATGATCAGATCATCAGTAAAGGCTTATGACCCCCATCGTTCACCTGGTTTAAGCAACTGCGCCTTTTATCTAGGGGAAATCTCGAAGGAAATGTTTACGGGAATAATCCTTGAACTGCAGAAGCATTCAAAATCGAAATTAGGTACACAGTGCGTTCTATTAATGTCCATGAACTGCAAAGTGTGTTTAGAAATCTCATTACAAGATCAAGGAGATCACTTTCAACGTTTCCTGTAAATATTAGTGAGTTAATTTCCATGTGCTTACTTATTTTATTTATTTAATTAATTAATTAATTTATTTATTTATTTATTTATTTATTTATTTATTTATTTATTTATTTATTTATTTATTTATTTATTTATTTATTTATTTATTTATTTATTTATTTATTTATTTATTTATTTACTTAGTTAGTTACTTGTTCTGATCATGTATACGGCTGGTGAGTTCAGTTTCGTTTAGTTTCTACAGGCGTAATCATGCTGCTTCTTCTCTTTTTTCCTCTTTCTTTGCAAGTTGCTTTATATCGCACCAACACAGATACGATTTAGGGCGACGATGGGAGAGGAATACGCTAGGAGCGGGAAGGAAGCGTCCGTGGCCTTAATTAAGGTACAGCCCCAGCATTTTCTTGGTGTGAAAATGAGAAACCACGGAAAAACTTCTTCAGGACTGCCGACAGTGGGGTTTGAACCCACTCTCTCCTAAATACTGGACACTGGCCGCACTTAAGTGACTGCAGCTGTCGAGCTCGGTTGTTTCTTCTGTGAGACGACTACGTCCGCTCGCCATTGCGGGCACTGCGCTCGCTGTCACCGCTTCTCTGCGCTGCTATGCCTCGGTACTGCGCTGCGAAGTCTTAAATTATACTCCGTGTATATAAGGACAGAAAGGCTCAATAATACTCCCTTGGGAGAACCCCCTCAATCACTATCGGATCTGACAACGTTTCGCCTACCATATTTCTCTCAGTTCTACTTTCTAGAAATGTAGCTACCCATTGTTGTGGCTGGGCTCAATGTCACTCTGAGGATTTGCGTCTGATTCGCTGCTCCTGTCAACGTCTTCTGCCGTATCAGCGAAACCATCATCGTCGCTCAAATCAAGGTGGGAAGTGTCCTCTACAGTTAGCTGCAATATGCGGTCAAGATAAGTTATTAATTTCCTGTTTATCCGTCTCGGGAATGTTGATTGATAACCCTTAACTTAAAATAGCAATGATATCAATTGAAACCGAACGCTTGCTTTCTTTTGAGTGTACATTTCGATGTCAATATTATTCTCATCTAAGAGCATATCTTACCATATTCAATATTAATTAAAAGTATATTTAAGAGATTGCCCTTGACCATCCCCATAAATCACTTCTTTTCAGAGACTTAGAAAACTTTTGACAAGCCGTGACCTTTCCATTACACTTACGGACACGACTACTCCGGTGCTACGTTTTCAGCATTCTGTCATACGACGTTGAGGCATGGACACTAACTGATACCATGTGCAGGAAGTTGCAAGCATTTGAAATGTGGACGTACCGAAGGATCCTGAAGATACCTTGGAAAGCTAAAATGACCAACATAGACGTTTTGCACCGTATGAACAACCATCAAGAGAAGGAAGCTAGAATACTTTGGTCATATGATGCGGAACACTAAATACCACCTTCTTCAAGTAATACTCCAAGAGAAAATTAATGGAAAACGTGGTGCGGGGAGAGGTAGAACATCATGGCTCGGCAACTTGAGCCAGTGGTTTGGGGTGACAAAGCTTACTCTGTTCAGAACAGCTATGAACAAACAACAGATCATGCTACTGATCGCCAACGTTCTGCGAGGACATGGCACATGAAGAATAAGAGGAAGAAGAAGAATAAGATGTTAAATCCCTTAAGTATTAATTAAAAACTTGGCAGTTATCGTCATGCCACCATACCCAAGTGCAACACTCGAGCAATTCAGAATAAGCTATCTCTCTGCAAAAATAAACTCTGGGACTTTACTGCTTTTTTGTTTGATCAGCCTTAACTTAAAATGACAAGGAAATCAATTGATACCGAACGCTCACCTTCGTTTAGGTGTACATTTTGATGTCAATATTATACTCAGCTACGAGCATTTCCTACTGCACATTGGTGCAGCGAGTTCAGGAAAGGACGAGAACACGGTTACAGAATGATGAACAGGAAGCTGTTCGAGTCAAAATTTCCCAAAAATATCTCACGCGTTATGAAAAAAAAGGTGACGCTTTTTTGGACAAAATCATCACCTGTTATGAGACTTGGGTGCATCATTACATCCCATAATCGAATAGCGCCAGTGTGGAGTGAATGAGGAGCGGCGAGCGGGCACTGGTGAAAACGAGGACAAGATTGTCCGCAATTAAAGACTTGTGCACAGTATTCTGGGGCTCGAAAATTGTCTTATTGGTTGATTACCTTAATGAAAGACGGACCATTAATGCTGCCTACTACTGCGACCTTCTCGGTCAAGTTCGAGGTGCCTTCCGCGCAAAACAGACGCAGTACCCCAGTCGACACTATATATCAGCAGCAACACAACAAAAATTGGCTGAGATTAATTGGACGGTCCTTCCACATCCACCTTATAGTCCAGATCTCTCACCGTATGATTTTCACATGTTCAGCCGGCTTAAAGAAGATCTTGGTGGACAGCGCTTCACAACTAACGAGGAGGTGCGCAACTGACTGAGCACCCAGTTTCCAATTTTTTTATAGTGGCACCAAAAAAGTGTCTAACCGTTGATTGAAGTGCATAGATAAAGTGGGTGAATATGTATACAAATGAAAAATTGTGCTTTTGAATTAATATTGACAAATTATTTTTTATTACAAAAGGCCCGTTTATAATTGATCCACAAAAATTTTAATAAGAAATTAATTATTGGAACATTTCAGAGTATGTTTTATGAGCTTGCCTTTAGCAATCTCCATAAATTACTTAATAATAATTTAAAAACTTGGCATCGATATAAACCAAGTTCAACACCCAACGGTTTCTGAATAACCAACCCCTCAAGAAAAATAAAGAATGGAAAATCGCTGATCTTTGGAATCT
Organism: Anabrus simplex; assembly: GCF_040414725.1. NCBI lineage: Eukaryota > Metazoa > Arthropoda > Insecta > Orthoptera > Tettigoniidae > Anabrus > Anabrus simplex. Next base: position 1,606,227,702 of record NC_090265.1, on the reverse strand, counting down.
TCACAGACATGTGAGACCAGTCACAAATCCACAGTACCTAAACTTTAATATATATGTGAAATACTTGAAACACGCTCACAAGCGTGACTGCCTAGTCTGTGAGTGTTTGTTGAAGAATATTTCTGAAAACGCACAGTCTTTGTTTCTACTTTCCTATTATTCTTCAGCTGAAATAGAGAAGATAGTTTAGATAAAAAACGTCCTTCAAAAAATCTTTAATACAAGGGTATCAGAATAACATATTTCCCAAAATTTTGTCACAAATGATATCTCTAACTACTGGCAGTAACTAGTTGGGAACCTGCTTACAAAGAAAAACAAGATTCAACATTTTAACATTTTGTTTCACCGAAGTGGATGTTCCATAAAGATTTCCAGTCCCTGAGCTCGAATCTGAGGTTGATTTTCCACATGTAACTTCGAGAAAGAATTTACTATTCACTATCATATGCCATTAGCTCTATATGGTCCGGCTCCATGGCTAAATGGTTAGCGTGCTGGCCTTTGTTCACAGGGGTCCCGGGTTCGATTCCCGACAGGGTAGGAATTTTAACCATAATCGGTTAATTTTTCTGGCACGGGAGCTGGGTGTATTTGTCGTCTTCATCATCATTTCATCCTCATCAAGACGCACAGGTCGCCTACGGGATTCAAATCAAACGACCTGCATCTGACCAGCCAAACTTGTCCTCGGACACTCCCGGTACTAAAAGCCATACGCCATTTCATTTCATTTTCAGCTCTATATGAGGCTTATTTCTGGACGTACGCTTGCGCGACTACTTGTGTGAGTCACTACGATCTTGCAGTAGTAACCAACAGTAATGTGCCATCATACTTGCTGTAGATATAAGTCAAAAATGTTGTTGGTTTGATCTGAAATATTCAATTATAAAAGGATATATTCTACAGAACAGTTATACAAGTGGTGCATAAGACTGGCGGATATAACGTTCTGTACTGAAAAATGTAAAGATAATGAGGAGAAGAATTGTGGGTAATTAATCATTAGCTAATTCAACGTTAAATGCTATAAAATATAAACCATTATTAAATGAACTTTGATTACAGGATTCAAGTGATATTAGTTACAGGTCCAGAGTGTTGTTCCTCGCAAAGTGTCTTGAGACTACTGTACTACTTGCTGGAGCACAGTTGAATTAAGCTTGTGGTATAGCTCGCGAAATAACTTTGATGTCATTTGCAACCCTCTGCGTGCAAGGAGCCCTCCCAGAACTTGGGTGACCACATCGCTGGTGCAAAGGCAGGTATAATTAAGTCACTCATATTAGCTATAATATTTTAGTTCTACAATATCTTGAAACTATAAAGGGATTTCATATGGCATTCTATGAACTATGTATGTTACCAATATATATATAAATATACCGGGTGATTCTCTTCTTTCTTTCTTTCTTTCTTTCCTAATCGGTTTACCGTCCAGGGTTGGCTTTTCCCTCGGACTGGGGATACAATTGTGACGGAGGGCCAGTGCCTCACTCAAGCGGCCTCACCTGCTATGCTGAACAGCTGCCTTGTGGGGGGGGGATGGGTAAATCGGAAGGGACAGACAAGGAATAAAGAGGCCGTGGCCTTCAGTTAGACACCATCCCGACCTGTAGGTGAAGTGGGAAAACATGGAAAACCACTTCGAGGATGACTGAGTTGGGAATACAACCCCCTTTTACTCTTTTGACCTCCCGAAAATGAGTAGACCCAGTTCCATCCCTCGTACCATTTTTCAAACTTCGTGGCAGAGCCTCGAATCGAACCTGGGCCTCCGTGGATGGTAAATAATCACATCGATCACAAAACCACAGAGGTGGTGATTGTCTTGTGCCTACTAATTTTGTTTTGTGCAGCCCAACTAACCGGCAGTTTTATATCTCTCATGAAATCGTCGGCCTTTTTGGTGCTCACTACAAAAACAGATAAATTTGTATTTACCACCTAACCATAATACGAAGACGTTATATTGTAACGCTATCCGGGAGATAGTGGATTCGAATCCCACTGTCGGCAGCCCTGAAGGTAGTTTTCCGTGCTTTCCCATTTTCACAGCACGCAAATGGTGCAAATGGGCTGTACCTTAATTAAGGCCACAGCCGCTTCCTTCCAACTCCTAGGCCTTTCCTCTCCCATCGTCGCCATAAGACCTATCTGTGTCGGTGCGACGTAAAGCCACTAGCAAAAAAATATAATTGTAACGCTATTAAACAATGACAATCACGAGGGAGCTCTCTAAATTATATGAAAATGAAACGTCTGCGAAATACGAAGTGGGCATTGTGACCGCGTTCAAACTATAACATGAGCTATAATCTGCACACACTCCTCCGCAGTGCACTATAACGTAACTGATTACTGCAAGAAAGCGGACAAGTCTGGCGTATGAAGTCCGAATCCAGACCGACAATGATTTTTAAATTTCTGTATTTTTGTAATTTTTTTTAGCTATTTGCTTTACGTCGCACCGACCCAGATAGGTCTTACGGCGACGATATTTTTGTAATTTTTACCTCAATATACGTGAAATATCCTCATTTATGTACATTTTCAGTCCGCCTTTATGGTGTGCCCTTCGATCTTCCCATACCCCTACACTGCCCCTGTTCAGCATACCAGGTGAAGCCGCGTGGGCGAAGTACTAATCCTCTTCATCCTCCGCTTCCTCGTCCTCCTTCTCAGTTGTAACCCCCCGACCCAATGTCTCACGCTCTAGGACTCTGCCCTTGAGGCGGTAGAGGTGGGACCATTCGCTGATTCCGAGGGACAAAACAACCCTGGAGGGTAAATGGATCAAGAAAGAAAGTATATTTTCAGTGAAGGACGAATGACACTGTATGTGGCCCAACGAAGGACAGATTTGACAACGGGGATGAATAAATACTGAATACTGACAATGTTGAGCTACGGTAGAAAATGCTCGAAGTGATGACCTCCTTGGTTTATGCACATCTGGGCTCACTGCTGAATAGATCTTCTTGCACACCGAAGCATGACCGGTGTTACTGATCTGCAAGTTTCAGTGATGAGATGAGTTGCCGGAGGTACTCGGGTTTTTCTGGCGCTTGAATGTAAACTATTTGTTTCAAGTGCTCCCATACGAAGAAGTTCAATGGTGTTAATTTCGGTGACCTGGCGGGCCAAGAAACAGATCCTCCTCTTCGTATCCATATTCCTGGATGTGTCTCATTCAGATGGCGACGGACGGCTAGTATCGAATTTGATGGAGCTCCATCCTGGTGGAACCACATCGTTAAACGATCTCCACGTGTTACATCATCCAGCAGAAGTGGGAGTTCATGCACTTAGTGCAGGTAGCGTGCGCCTGATAAATGATCCCTGAAGAAATACGGTCCCAACTCCCATACATTCACTCTCCATTGTACTTGATAGGCTGCCTGTCGCACCTAGTGAGGGTTGTCAGCACTCCAATAGTGCAAGGTGTGGCGGCTGACTGTTCCATTGTTATGGAATCACGATGCGTCCGAGAACAACATTTTCGAAAGATGCATCATTTCCCACATTTCCTTATAATCAATGACATAAATTCATTCGAGCTTCGAAATCTCGCCCGTGGAGCTCTTGATGTAGCTGTAGATGGTATAGGTGATATTTATGTCCTTGCAAAATTCGCCATACGGACGGCTATCAGATGATACAGTTTTCTTTCGGACAGGTGGTACTCTTTGAATCCCGTCTGTTGTCTTTCAACACTGCTGAAATCGTTTGCAGCAGGATGTTGCTTGTCTGGATAACATTTCTGGTACAGACGTAGTGCCTGGCACACATTTTTCCTTGCTTCATCATAGATAAGTAGTATGTCCACGTATTCATCCGTGAAAAACATGACGAATGACTGTAGTGACTCATTCAACCCGAATAGCAGTGCAGCACACAACACCAATAACTGCGGCGTTCTACTGTTTGCATGTGACACACACTGGCCCGTGCCTCATTACTAAAACATTATAACAATGTAGAAAATATTGAACGTTGTAGGAATCGAACCATCGATGACATGATCAGTTAACCGCTTGGCTAGCATCTAGCCACATGCTCTACGGTGGAGCGATGAACGCGTTAGTCACCCAGCATCATAATGAATGATGCACTGCTTTCTGTATTATGTCTGCACAGAAGAAACACTATAATATCTTCAAATGTACCCGTCGGATTTGCAAAATAAGCACATCACTGAACCTGACGCTCGACTCTTAGTTGTTCTACTGGGTGAAATTAGTATAGTCCCATCTATAAAAACAAAATTGCTTCCGGTTTCTTCGTAATTATGTATTGTACCCATCTAGGGCATATCAGGGCATCAGTTAAATAATTCGGCTTCACAAATAAATATATAAATGGAGCTCCTAGATGAGAACCATCGGAAATCACTCCCGAGCTCGAAATCCCATCCTCTCTACTGTGCCCTTCAAATTTTGTAATATGTTATTCAGAAGGAATACTTTATTTTATCAGTGAGTTGGAACATTATTTCTACAGCCAGGACGGGGAATTTCATCACTTCCGTGTCAGCGAGAGCGAGCTACCTAGGGCTGGATTTTGCAGTTCTGCAGGCAAGCGAGGAGCGAGCTGGGGAATTTTTTTTGGTTGGTTAGATGTCCTTCAGTCAACTGTGTGCCACGTGACCCACAGAGCAGAGCTAGAGATGAGCCGATCGATAAATTCAAGGCCGATTGACGTTTGACAGTATCAGTCAATAAAATGATAATATACGCCTGAATGTAAGAGAGTAACCAATCAAGATGGATTGAGAAGACACACCTCTGTCTCAAGACAATTAAAGTGTGGTATTTCCAAAGGGAAATCTTACTTCCTGAATTCTGATTCTGGATGATCACTCTGACTGCGACTACTGCTGCGTTTAGACGTGTTAACTTCGCTGGAGATCTTCACTTTGCAAACTTCATTAAATATTGGATCTTCGGCAGTTCAGACATATAATAAAATCAACCTACAAATATTTGAAGAGTTTATAAAAGTTACGTATTCCAACTAACTCATATATCATCGAGCGTGTGTCTTGAACACATTCTAAGGCTTTTTTGTCAGTTTCAGCTTTTCTTTCACGGAAGAAACAGAAAAGGAAGACCATTGGAGTTCGGAGATATTTCAAGATGCCAGTCTATCTGCCTGCTGAATTCCACTGCTATTTCCTGTCCGTCCTCACGTCTTCAATGAACTTCTAAGATATAAGGCAACTTCAGACATGGGAGGAGGCGTCGTTCGATGGTGGGTGACTTGACCATGCCATAGGTCATCTGCCAAAATCCAGCATTCAACATTCACTTGAGTACCCTTTATAAATATTTTTTTTCTATCAATCTTTGTACATTTACTGTAAACATTGCTTTTCCTTATTCATTTGAAGTAACTTCTAGTAGTATTTCTATAGTTAGATTTTTCATTCTTTCCTTGGTGAAAGGTAGCTTGTGATGCTGTATGAAAGTGTACTGAATTCTATTAGTTAGTTACTGGAATGAATGTCTTCGAGACTAATTTCGACTGTCCTAATTCAGCGTAACAGGAATATTAAAAGTAATTTGACCTCTCCGATAATCTTGGTTGAATTTAAAACTATATCATAATTTATTTGAGATCAGATGGGACAGTGTGTTAGTGCGTTTCATTACGTCAGATTTCTCTCAATGGTATTGCGATGTTTTTAATGGATTTGACATACGCTAGGATCATCTATGAAATTTTATCGTACAGTAGCCTACACGAATGTGACCATGCGCAGTCAATAATAATAATAATAATAATAATAATAATAATAATAATAATAATAATAATAATAATAAGTCAACTTCATTACGGGTTAAAAATACGAATAAGGCCATGAGTGCAATATTACTTAATCTTGTATGAGATTAATGTGTGCTCAGTTTACGTAAAAGTGGGCCTGGAATATGGCTGTATCTTGACGGATCATTCATAACATTTACTGCGCTGTGATATTATTTTGGACTTGGGAATGGATTTAACATTTGAGAGTTATTTGTGAATCCATTAATTGAGTCTTATGGGAAGAGAGTATGTTGCCTAACATAATTTATTCAGATTGAGCACGGATTAATTGAGAACCACAATATTAGGAGAGTAAATATAGAGTCGCAACTCATGGACCGCAAGCGCGTATATTTGACTTTGACCTGTGTTATAGGCATTTTTGGAAGATAATTTTTCTGATGAGATCTATTTAAAACATTCTCTTGAACATCGTTGTAAGCTTGATTTCGTCATTGAAGTGATAAACCTGACTCTATCACCTCCCAACTTGTCGTAATGATTTTACCCGATATCGTCATCATGAAATTTCCCCTTGACTTAGACTAAAATAATCTAAAATAATAATTAAAGGCTAGTATTCGTGTAAATAATTGCTTAAATATTGCCGTGTGTCCTAGTGTGAATGTGTGTGTGAGTTTTATCCATATTTTGTGTGTTGCAATATTTTTTTCTTGTCGACATTTGTCATGATATCATACCCGATGCGCGCGTAATTTTTGGTCGATTTTGCGTCGTTTGTTGTGCTCATAATTTATTTAAATATGAACCTTTAGTGAATTTTATTGGTAACTAAGTTAGAACAGGATCTTATTTATTAGAAAAAAATGAATAAGTAAAGGCCATGTCCGTGGATTGGAATCACGAGATGAAATTTTTAGACCTTACGCAACCATTAAATCTGAGTCAATGAGTAACATGTAGATTGACGCGACGTCACATTTATATAAATAATAAGGAAAATATTTATTGAATAATTGTAAAGATCTATCAGTTGATAAATTTAAAGTATATGGAAGAGGATTTGAAGATAATTTCATGAGTGAAAATTTTATTTTGATTTTTCAATTAATGAGGAAAGAGTCAACTCAATCATTAATAATAGATGAAATCCAGAGGAGTTAAATTTTAATTTTTCAAAATAATTTTATTTTAATCAGAGAAAGGTATTCTCAAAAATTACTTTGATTATTTTACCAAATAAATGTAGGCTAACACATGTTTATATAATTGCAGATTCTCGCATCTGCCGATTTCAATGAAGAGAATCCCATGTTAATGATAACCCGAGGAGAAGAGAAAACAATTCAAATTCCAAGATTTTGTAAATTATTTATTTATTTATGAAGAGTGTCAGTTATAATAAATGTTAAAACCTATTTTTGTGTTCCTTCCATTTGTCGCTAGTCCTTAAGTTATCCCTGCCCTTAAAAATTTCCTGCACAGCCAGTAAGCGAACGGTCTACCTGTGAGACTCTCGCTCACCGGCTGAGCTGCCCAGCAAAATGGGGGCACTACTTTCATTGCGTCAACGGCTAAAGCTCAGAAGCATACGGGTAATGGAATGTTCGTAAAAGAAAAAATGGGCACTACATTAAATATAACGAAATGCTATTTATTATACATAAAAATAAAGTGATAAAGAAGAAATCATTTATATACATTATGCCCCAACGTCTTTGTTAGTTCATGTTTTGGTTATCGCTTGGCATACTTTAAATCCCCTTATTAGCACGCACTAATACTATATAAATTTTTCACAAACGAAAGTTTATTTATCTCCGAGCCATGATACTCGATGGTACATATTATTTGAATGAATTGACCACAAGGTCAGTATGGCACTCTCTCATTAAGTCATATTATTAGTTGGCTGTCATGGTTATAGAATTTAGGCAGATTAAATTAGTACATCTTTTCATGCACGAGATTGCATCGCCGCATATCGAACACATGGTCTATTTGACCACGTCAATTACATATCATACTGAACACATACACGTATCCTGAGTTTCCCTGACCCTGTTTTCTTCAAAGAGAGTCAACACAACGTAGGTATCCTAGCCATCACCATAAACACTTGAGAACAACCGAAATACATAAATACATTACACAGAGAAATATTAAATACATTAGCAAACAATACATCTTGAAGATGTGGACTAGTCAAGCCATATGGTATCAGGTTAAATCCATCGTTTTGAAGCGGGTGGAACCCACAGTCTCCAACTTCCAATGTGAAAAAATCTGAAACTCCTATAATCACGAGCTAATTTGATAAATAAAAATGGGGAGGCATACGTCCTTCGAAGAATAATAAAATTACTCAAAATATATCATTAGCATGGGATTATTAAATGCAGTGGTAAGCGAATGGACTTACTGAGACTAAAAATGTAAGGCTTTTAGAGACAACTCCGCCCGCACTCGAGACCAGACAAACACAGACACTTTTTTCTTTCTTCTCATTTTGGCTCGTTTCCAAATACAAATTTATTTAAGGGCCGCCAATTCTTATTTCTTATTATTCCGGCCATATGCAGCCCAATTCAATACGTCGCGATAGCCATCATTATTCCAATTCCTTGTCTTTCTGTCATCTCAAACATTTCACAAGTCTCATCTTCCCCATTGTCACGCTACTGCATCTCAAATCAATTTTATTCATTTATATAGAAGACTCTATTCCCACAGGTCATTTAACTAATTCCATCTCACTCGCGTATCTATATAATTCACAAATTGCACCTCAGGCTTGAATATCTTCAATGATCAAATGTTTATTATTATGGGATTTATAAAATACGTGCATTATCCTGTGAAGCGAACACATAATCCATATTCAAATTATTATGAAGAACCTTACCAGTCAGTAACATTAGGAAGAAATTATAAATTTAGCTGAAGTGCCATTCTCCCTTAAAATACATACTTCACACGCACAAAAAATTTATGGGACCTTATATACTAATTCATGCAAATAAGCCCGCTGAAATGTTAGTGATTATCCTTAACTCACAGAAGAAATCCTAATTAAATGAATAAAATAATTTTTCAGTCACACGCGTATAGTGTTCCCAACATTTATTATTATCACCGAGCTCGATAGCTGCAGTCGCTTGAGTGCTGCCAGTATCCAGTATTGGGGAGATAGTGGGTTCGAACCCCACTATCGGCAGCCCTGAAGACGGTTTTCCGTGGTTTCCCATTTTCAGACCAGTCAAATGCTGGGGCTGTACCTTCATTAAGGCCAAGGCCGCTTCCTTCCAAGTCCTAGCCCTTTCCTGTCCCACCGTCGCCATAATACATATCTGTGTCAGTGCGACGTAAAGCAACTTGCTTACTCAATATTATTAATTACATAAAATAAACAAGACTTTTATTCATAAATAAAAGTCGATATAGACGTGCAGATCTCATGCTTTAGTATATTTTAAAATGTACTTATCGATACTGGGCGTGGTTCGCTGCCATCTCGAAGGTACACCTGGGATTTTTGACCTTCATGACGACAGCTTCACTCTTAAATAGTCCTTGGTTCCTTTCCCTTCTGGTACGGTCCATACCTTGAATTTGTGGTCTTCTACTGTTGAAATCTCTAGACGTTCCCTGAAGAGATGAATGCTGGCACTAGGCGCGACTCTCGTTGATTTCAATCCTGGGTTCGACGATCACTCACGAACATACTGCAAAAATTGGAAACTTGCGTATTGAACACTGCTTATGGGTTTTAAAAGAACTTACTGGTGATTAGATCTATTCATTAATTCAAATGGACTAACCCGAATAGCGGTAAGTTTGTATAAATCACTATTCATTTCCCCTTTTATAACACAGCCTGACTAATTGTTACCATGAGTATACATGCAGCATGCAAACGTTTTTCCTATCACGAACATCGTTCTTTAATTTTGCTGAGCGTCACTTACTGTTTAAATGCTTTAAATCGGCCACTGTTAATTACTAAATGTAATCAGCTGTCTCACTACTTCTAAAGAACTTGATGCGTTTGCCCGTTTCCTTGGAAGGGTTATATGAACATATAGCCGGTCTTACAGAGTGTGGTGATGGATGTTCATCATATATTGATGGTTTTGATTATTACAATGAAATTATACCCAGCAATCGAAATTATAGCTTCCGTACTATTAACATAAACCCGCACATTGACTGCATTATAGAAACTGCTCGTAAAATTAATTATGTAATTATGTCGTTCTTCGTTTGTGAGGAAGTAGAATCTTCTTTTAATTTTTCTTAAAAAGGAACCACTTTGGTACTACGCCCCGTAAAGGTAACTACCTTCCAGGTCATAGATATTTCGATTACGGGAGACTCAAGGCCAACTCGATTACATCCAAAAGCAAGGCTGTATCTGCCCAATCCCGTGCCTTTCTTAACTCTGCCAGTGCCTGGAATCGAATGCAGGATGCCTTAAGTCAAATTCTAAAATAAGGAGACCTAAAAGTAAACAGCCGGCTCCACGGTGTAGGGATAGCGTGCCTGCCTCTTATCCGGCGGCCCCGGGTTTGATTCTCGGCCAAGTCAGGGAATTTTACCTGGAACTGAGGGCTGGTTCGATGTCCACTCAGCCTACGTGATTATAATAGAGGAGCTATATCAAGGTGAGATGGCGGCCCCGGTCTAGAAAGCCCAGAATTACTGCCTAAAGAATTCGTCTTGCTGTCAATACGACACCTCGTAATCTGCAGGCCTTCCGGATGAGCAGTGATCGCTTGGTAGGCGATGGCCGTTCGGGGCGCTATAGAGTTGGGTTTCGAAAAATAAACAGAGAAGGAAGCGACATCCCTGCAATGCTCTTTACCTTCCAGGCAGTTCTTCCGTCCGTTTTCATGCATTTAGGACAGTTGGAAAATGTATGTCTTACAAAATGCTCCTCATAAAACGTTTGTAAAAATACTAAATGTACATTTTTATAACAATAAGTACAAACGCCTCTTTTTCATGTTGCTCAGTTGATTGAGTCGCTGCCCTTCTGAGTCCGATTTCGCAGGGTCAAATCCCGGCTTGGGTCCATGGCCGTTAAAAGGGTGTTGTGATGTCAGCAAGTCCATGTTTTTGGTTTGTGGCACGTTAATAAAAATTATTTATACGTATATTAGAGTCACAAAACTATAACTTTATATTACTATATTCTGTAACCCAGGCTTGTAAGGGAAACTAATAGGACAAGGTAAACCCTAACTAGCATATGTTGTGTCATGTATTTTCCTTTACCAACGCACAAAATATCTATACTCATAATATGTTGTAAGTACATTACTTCGCCGTATTATTTGTATAAAATGTCACTACTTATAGCTCATCACTTGACCATTATTACAATACATAAAATAAAATAAAATAAAACAAAATAAAATAAAAAATAAAATAAAATAAAATAAAATAAAATAAAATAAAATAAAATAAAATAAAATAAAATAAAATAAAATAAAAAATAAAATAAAATATATTTTATTCTAAACCACAATATTGCATCTTTACTCATTTATTTTTGCATTCATTTCACTTGTATTCGAAATATATGAAGTGCTGCAGTTAGGTTGGGAGTGAAATAACAGACGAAAAGCAAGGGCGTATCCGGTGGTGCGGGAGGGGGATGTCCAAGGAGTCCAGGCACCCCAGGAGTTTTAACAAATGTACTTTTATTGAGCACTAGCTGATCTACCCGTGCTTCGCTACGGGATTCTCAGAAAGGCTGTCTTTGTGGTTTTCCTAACTGAAGTCAACTTAGGCCATTACAAAAACGTCAGTAGGAATGTAGCGATTAAAAGCAATGTTATCACATAAAATACTCGACCAAGTGAAAAACCGCACATTTTCTCATTTTTAACGAACAGTACTACTGTGTCAATCTAACAGTCCAAAGTTCCAGTGCTGGAATGACCAGGCCGCAACTGTCGTGATCACTCCTCTGCCATTATTCAGATAAATATGCACACTGCTCATTCCAGTCAGTGCCTCAAAGTAGGGATTGACTAGCTCCAATGCTATGATGAACCAGTGTATTACGTACCATTGGTGTCAAAAAATTTATGGACCAGAGGAATGGCATGCTAAAGTAGAAAGTTATGTAACTCCCCACCTACTTCCAACCAATATTTAAGGGGCTGTTATACTCGGTAGAACGGGCGAGCTGTCCGTGTGGTTAGGGGCGCGCAGCTGTGAGCTTGCATCCGGGAGGTAGTGGGTTCGAACCCCACTATCAACAGCCCTGAAAATGATTTTCCGTGGTCCCCCATTTTCACACCAGGCAAGTTCTGAGACTGTATAGTAATTAAGGCAAGGGCCGCTTCCTTCCCACTTCTATCCCTTTCCTGTCCCATCGTCAACATAAGACATATCTGTGTCGGTGCGAAGTAAAGCAAATTTTAAAAGAACTCAGTGTGCAGCATCTATCGCAGATGAGTGGCAACAAAGACACAAAGCACATCACAACAACGGTCAATGTAATTCTAGAGTTAATGTTATGATCTTTATGTATTGTAGGCCTTCACATTTTTTTCCTTTCGACTCAGATATTAGGGCGTTTTACAAATTTATAGCGTAGACTGTAGTTCCTCATTCCCCGACTTTACATACCGATTTTCATTAAATTCTGTTTACCCATTTTCTCGTGACTCGGAGCTGATATGGACTTAACAACAAAAATCCAAATTCATGAATATCTCTGTTATCATAGCCGGTATGGTAAAAATGTATATGCAGTCGCTTAAGTGCGGCCAGTATCCAGTATTCGGGAGATAGTAGGTTCGAACCCCACTGCCGGCAGCCCTGAACATGGTTTTCCGTGGTTTCCCATTTTCACACCAGGCAAATGCTGGGGCTGTACCTTCATTAAGGCCACGGCCACTTCCTTCCCACTCCTAGCCATTCCCGGTCCCATCGTCGCCACAAGACCTATCTGTGTCGGTGCGACGTAAAGCAACTAGCAAAAAAAAATGTATAAGACATAAATGATCGGATATTTAAGTACAATATATACAATACAATATATAACTTTAGTTATGTAGTAATTGTCGATAGGACCACTAATAACACAAATATTTGAGAATTAATTTGTAGGCCTTCCCCTATACTAACACTTCAGTCAGCGTGAATAAAATTATTTATGACCTAAATTGTAGCGACTTATGGTCAATGTAATGATACTGCTAATCAATTTTATGAGCTTTCTGTACTGTAGGCCTTCACATTTATTTTTCATTCGACTCTGTGATATTAGGACGTCTTACAAAATTATTTATTTGGACTTTGCATACCGATTTTCAATAAGATAGCACCACTATAAATATTTGAAAATTAAATTTTAGGCCTTCCCATGAACTACAATTTTTCTCGGCGTGAATACAATTATTTATGGCCTTGATTGTAGCGACTTATTGCCCGAGTTTGCATACCAATTTTCATTAAGATAGGACTACCAATAACATAAATATTTGAGAATTAAATTTTAGGCCTGCCCTAAACTATCATTACTCTCGGCGTGAATAAGATTATTTATGGCCTAGATTATAGCGAATTATTCCATACCGATTTTCATTAAATTCTCTTCAGCCGTTTTCTCGTGATGCGTGTAAATACATACATACAGACAGGTAGACAGACAGACAGGCAGAAATTACGGAAAATTAAAATTGCATTTCCTTGTTACTATGGTCACTACCGATACAGAAATACAATCTTTTTTTTTTAATTCTGAGCAATGTACAGACAAAACTCTTATTGTATATATATATTCTATATCATATATATTATTAGTAACTTCCGGAATCCGCACGAATCCTCCACTCTTACAATGAACACTCATTTCCTCATTAGGTATTCTATACCTAGAGTACTGCGCGGATGTACAAAATATTTTCTGAATCCGCTTCGCATCTGGATCCGAGAATGGTTATCCGCGGATATTGTAAAATAATATTTAACAACAGTATATTACACCCAAGGTATTGAAACGGATAAATCTGTTATCATAATACTGAACCCATGATCTTTGTGCCCTAAGAATATCAAGTATTAAATTGTCAATTTAATAAGAAGTTCGATTATTGATAGCATGGAATTGACACGTGGCAAGGGGGTGATTACCTTCGGTCCCACGCTCTGGGATACGTGACGTCAGTCGCACGTGTCAACGGCGGAAGAATCTTAAGTCATTTTTGTTGAACTATTTCAAAACGCGTGTATATGGCGTGCCCAAGCCAAGTCGAAAATATAGTGCCTATCAAATGAGGTCATTTATCCAACTAATTGAACATGTATAAATTTTAAATGTCCATGAACACTACCGCCAGAAATGTAGCGAGTATGTAGTCACCTTCATAACTCCTGTAATTACAGTTTAGTTAAGTCTGAAAAGTTAGAGAAATTTTCTTGGCGGCAAAGGGAGATGCCCGGAATTCGAATTCGAATTGATGCCATGACGAAGTCTCCTGCATTTTGTGTTACGAAGCTGACGACAGAGGGTTGAGCTGCTCTGTGAAATAAAACAACAAAAGTAAACTAAGTTCAACCAACATATTTTAGCCATTGTGGCTGGGGTCTTGACTCCATGTGGAGATAGTTTTTCTTGAGTGGAAATAGTTGTACCAGATAGGACGGTCAAAGTACCGAATAAAATTTGGAGCGGATGAAGAAAGTAAGTCGTGTGCGGAAATAATTACAGTCTACCGTGTGCGCTCAACAAAAACAAGTGAAGGGTATTTTCTTTTTTATGCTTTATTTCCAGGAAACCTGAAGAAATATAATGACCTGTAAAGCCAGAAATGTAAAAATGGCTAAATAAAAATGCCAGGGTCGCTGGTGAGCCCAATGATGACCGATGGCGTAACATAAGGTATGTGACTTACCATCTTACTACTTATTATATCTTGTTTTACGATCTCTAAAAGTGTGTATTTCAATGGGGTATATACGACGCAGTGGTCACCCCTGTGTGGTTTTTGTAAATGTTAGAATACGACTAAAAAGGGGTATTTGTTTTATTTTCCACTTGGAAAAATTTTTGAAGTCTTCCGAGTGCCGTATGATGTTGTAAAAAGTTATTGAATAGGATTTCGAACTGATATCACGTCCAATGTAGATCGCCATTTCCGCGTGTTTACTGCCTATATTTTGTGATGTCAAATTAAGATGTTCATTCGACGTAAAATTGTTCTGTCTGAAATTTTGACGTAAATAATGTAAGAAATCCATAGTTACCCATTTTCAATCGAGTGGAAGAGCGCTGTCGGGTGAGAGTATAGTGTGATGAATTTGGTCACGGAGTGAAATGTTTTTCTAGGCTCATTTAAATTGTGTCTTACTGACAATAAAAACATCTAGTAGAAATTTTCTGTCATTTCGTGAAAATCCAGTTATAAAAAATACGATATCATTTTATGCGAAGTTATTCATTATTAATGCATTGTGCTTTATTAGGCGTCGTGGATTCTAGTAAGGATTTTATTCCAGTTCTTTTTGTCGGTGATAGTCGTGAGTTGGGAAACAGAGGTTAGTTTTGTCGTGTGAGTCGAGATGAGATTTTTGAATCAGGTTGGAGACCTGTCAATGAAGCCGGGACTTGTGGAAGCCCGAGGAAGATTTTATAATGTTGGGAATGGAAAGCAATATACAAGGAATCCGCGCTGGTATTAATTTGCGACGTGTATAATTATTGTGGGCATCTTGAAGTATAATCTGTGCATTTTGTTGGTTAGAATATCGTGTTTGTTTAATTATGTCGGCAGAGTTTAAAGGGGAGCATTTTGAGAAGCCAGTCAGGTAGAACGAACCGGGTGTTTTACATCACTGCCAAGCAGGCTTGGGGGCGAGCGGCCGTCAGCGGATAGGGGTTCACCGCAAGATATAACGGGACACGCGTGGAATTGAGATTGTATTTCTCGGCCGGGGAGAACGTTATATGATGGATTTAGTTGAAATTTTCATCCGGTAATAACCTGAGTGTTATTAGATACTGTATTTTTTTAAATTGGGGACGTAACGTGCATTTGATACGACGGACTTAGAGTATAATGACCAAGATTAGCCAAATTCAGGGTTGTCCAAAATGTAGAGCGATGGTAGTGATGATTGTTTGTCTGTGAGGGGTGCCAAACTTTATAAAATATTATGACGAGATACGACATCGTAATTATATGGCGATTTGCTTTTGGTTTGTACGTAAATTATTAGGGTATCCAAGTGTTAATAAAGGCTAGGGTTGGATTAGATTTAAAGTATGAGGTCATGAAACAAGATATATAAACTGGACATGAATGATGTAATATTCTTTTCCAGCCATCGGAATCGACAGATAAACATCACAGGATTTAAAATTGTGAGAACACAATTGCGTAGGAATTTGTGAAGAAACCAGAGTCCGCGGAGATAGAATTTGTTGTCCTTTAAGATTTAAATTTATTTAATTATTAAATTCAGTGAAACTGCATTTTGAAATAACTTTAAATGAAGCGAATAACTTGGAGATGCGTTCTGGAAATCTTAGTTTGTTTTCTGGGGAATGTCTAAATGTTAAGGTAACGATTAAAGGGACATATCCGAAGGTAATGGATTTTACTGCCACAAAGTATTGTGAGCATTGCTATTGTTGTATTATTTAACTTTGATTGATTGAGCAGTGAATATGCTGGGGATAGTAAAGTGGAAACTTTGGTCATCAACCGATGTAACATAATTGTGTTTAGCCTTCAGCCTAGAAACTTGGATGGTCAGGGGGTCATCAACCTCAGTGACTTAGATTAGGGCCATATGCCACTGTAGCATCATTTTCCTTGCGGTCATCATCCACAATGACTTTACAGTAACGTAGAAATTTAGATGTCGGTCCATGACATAGACGCAGGTCACATCGATTCAATTAAGGGTCCATGCCGTAGAACCACTGTGTGGCACACACCGATTGGACTGCCTTAATTATACCCAGAGTCCAGAGTTCGTGTTACGAGGGCTGGACCATAACGAATCACTATGATGGTACATGTGGTCTCACATGGAAGCCGAATTTAAGGATTTCCAGACTTTCCTTTCTTAAATGATTAATAATTGAGACAATGGTTTCTAGTAAGAATGCCCATAAGGCAGTTACGTCAAAGGCTCACACCAGTGTTCTGACCTTATATGTAATAAAAATGATTGTGGTGTCCAGTGGACACGATTAATTTCAATGATACCGTTGACAAATCAGAATGGTTCAGAATTTCATGAATAAATAGGAATCTTTAAAACAGACCTTTCATTTAGTAGATAGATTAGAATTACTGAACCCTACCTTTACCTCAGCAAGTGACGAAGAACCCGATACGACCCAGGAGACAGAACTCATGAACTTTGCTGATAGGTAAGAAAGGTAGGTATCCCTCAATATGGACCAAAAACGGTTCAATACAATACCTGGCAACAGAACCCCTGCAGTCACAGGGTTATGAGGGATTTTCTCTTGCGACAACTACAGACGTACTGACCTTTGTTCCTTCCATTAATTTCGGGCAGTAGCCAGTTAGGCTTAGGTCAGATTTACGGCTTTATGGTCTCAAGGCTCTATATATATATCACCATTCTTCCATACCACTTTCAAGGGTAACCTAACCACGAGCAAAAGTATTAGTATACCTGAGTGAAAATCAATAAACTTCATTATTTGGTAATTATCAGCAAAATTATCCGCACTGCCATACAGTTTACATCCGCCATGACACTAACTTCGCGGATATCTGTTCAGGGCTCTATGGCTATACCACCTAAACTCTCTGAAAATTTAGACACCTACCAAAATAAAATTCTGGATAAAGAGCTACCTTAACCCCCTCTCCAAACACACACACCTCCCACTCCCACAAACTGAAATACTGGAAATCCTGGCTACGCCACTAGCTAACTCTATTTTAAAACTTTGTATATCTCGATCTAATTCTTGAATATCAATCTGATACTGTATACGGTATTTTATACGGAAATTTTGCTGCCCGCATGAATATGAGGGAGGACAGAGAGGGCAAAGAGAAACAAATGAGCTATTATCTCCGCTTGTAATAATATATATACAATTTCATAATTTAAATATGTGTATGAACTTACCATTGCTGTAGAAAACGTTATTTCCCTCATTTATCTCCTACACACTGACAAGGGAACATCCACAATGGTGAAGTCGTCGATCGCGATGAAAACTTAGCAAACACATTGAGGTACATGTAAAAACAATGCCAACATCAATTTTAGGCGCCAACATTCATTAGCGCGTTAACTAAGGGGCCTAAAATTTGCGACATTTCAAGTTCCGCGCGAACAGCGATGAATTCCTCCTGACCAATGCTTAGCTGGAACACTGCTTTGTCCCACACCTCTGCTCCTCCTCCCCTCCGCCCCGCCTGGTTCAGCACCACTCGTTTCCCTCTCCCCGCGCTGCCGTCTGCTTAGCTGTCGAACAGAACCTGTGCTACACTGCGTACGCTATCAGCCTTCCTCATAGCTCTCCCTTGGAACTTCCACATTGCATAGGCAGTTTACATTTTATGAAATATTTATGAAAACGTTTGCGACGAGTCCTTAAGGGCAATGTCACTGAGCGTGTCAAAAATTATTTTTCATTTTCAAGCAAAGCACGGAAGTCATGGTGAAGAAGGTCCGCTGAACTTTCGGGAGCTGCAGCTTTATGACGCGATTGAGGGTGACTATTGTCAAATAGGTTTTGACGCTCACGGGGAGATGTCACACTGCGGACATAGGCCGTAATAACGTAGATTGAAGCGTGGTCTTTTGCGCTGGATGTGAAATTGTAGGTTTATGATATGTTGATACCGATAACTCTGTCCGACTCGCTGGCTGAACGGTCAGCGTACTGGCCTTCGGTTCAGAGGGTCCCGGCCGGGTCGGGGATTGTAACCTTAATTGGTTGATTCCTACGGCACGGGGGCTGGGTGTATGTGTTGTCTTCATCATCATTTCATCCTCATCACGACGCGCAGGTCCCCTACGGATGTCAAATAGAAAGACCTGCACTTGGCGAGCCGAACCCGTCCTGGGATATCCCGGCACTAAAAGCCATACGACATTTCATTTCATTACCGATAACACTCTCGTTGTTTTTAAACGAACAGTTGTGTTCTCCGTTGTTCCTATCAATACATATACACATAACAACATGTATTTTAGTTATTTGTTTTATTTCTCCTCGCAAGCGCGAGGAGAAGGGAGGGGAACGTGCCGGGGAGAACCACTTGGAGGGTAAAAGGCGGTGCAGAGGGTGTGTCTCCAGACGGGAAGTGTGTGCGCCGGCTTAGCATTGGCCAGCAGGTATTCATCGCTGATCGCGCGGAACTTGAAATGTCGCAACTTTTAGGCCCCTTAGTTAAAGCGCTAATGAATTTTGGCGCCTAAAATTGATGCTGGCATTGTTTTTACATGTACCTCAATATGTTTGCTAAGTTTCATCGCGATCGGCGACTTCACCATTGTGGATGTTCCCTTGTGAGTGCCTTCGTGGAGAGCGGGCCGGGGACAGGGAGTCGTAATTGACAGACGTACCTTCCTATCTAGTCGATCCAGTTTCCAATCTAAGTCACTCCGAGTCCGATCTAAGATGCTCATGAAATACGGTTGTATCGTTCATTCTAGCACCGCTGTTTATCTCTATTAACCTGCTGAAGGTTTCACGTTTAAGTTAGCGAATTATTGTATTCATCCGGAATACATTTGAACCTACCAATAAAAAACGAACACTTTAAACATCAACACGTTATTCAAAGTTCCAATTCTGTGAAGAACGTTCAATAGATAGTTGACAAAAATGTAATCAATGACTTCCCCATCAACCACAAGTAGAACAGCTAGGGCATATATAACACTAAAAATGTGAACATAGCTGTAATGAAAGTTAACCTATCAATCATCAATGATCTGCCCTTAGGGCTGTCACCCAGATGGCAGATCCTCTATCAGTTGTTTGACTAGCATTGTCTTAAGTCTGCTCAAAGAACTTAGAAATTTCTCGAGCATTTCCCTTAATACATTATTCCAAACCCTTATTCCTCGTCCTATAAATGAATATTTTTTCTCTTGAATTCCAATTTTATGCTTATAAGGAATTATATTGGTATTTGTACCAGAAGGAAGATATCAAACGCACAGTAGCGGAATTGCAGAGGGCCAGAGAGTGCCAGGAAGCAAGTAAGTCTCAACAGGGAAAGGCCTACTTCTGAAAGTTCCATTCAAGTTTATTCGTCTACAAATGTCATTCCACGCTATTCTCCACTGATAGCTCGGAACACACTGCTTATTCGATAACGTCGTCCCCGCACACCCATTCTTAAAAGATCGGAACATTTTTGTAACACTACTCTTTTGTCGGAAATCACCAAGAACAAATGGTGTTGCTTTCATTTGGATCTTGTCCACTTCCCGTATCAAGTAATCCTGGCGTGGATACGATACACTTAATCCAAACTCTAATTACGGTGTTAACAGGGACTGATATGCCTTCTTCTTAATATCCCTACTTCATTCCTTAATTACTCTTAGAACCATGTGAAGAGATCCGCAAAAGGAGGTACAGATCAGTCGCGTTAATCTGAACTACGCTAGTCTGAAAATCTGTTTAATCCCAACAAAAATGGGAGAAAATACTAATTTAATTTTAAAACAAAATGTATTGTAATGGAATAAGGCTTCAAACACGAACAAATGTATATATATATACTCAGTTTCTATTGCTTTGAAAATGATTAAAATAGCATATCATAGCGAACTTTCAATCAATCCATCATTGAATCAATGATCGGCATTTATGGTAATCGCCTAAGAGGCAGATGCCGTACCTTTTGTTTACCCAGTATTTTCTTAAATAATTTCAAAGAACTTGGAAATTTAACGAATAAAACCCTTGGTAAATTATTACAATTCCTAACTCTTCTTCCTATGAACGAATATTTGCCCCAATATGTCCTCTAGAATTCCAACTTTGTCTTATTATTGTAATCTTTCCCACTTTTAAAAACATCACTCAAACTCATTCGTCTACTAATGCCATTCAAAGCCAGCTGTCCACTAAAAGTTTGGAATATACCACATAGTCGAGCAGCTCGTCTCCTGTCTCCCAAGTCTTCCCAACCCAAACTTTCCGGCATTTTCATTACGCTACTGTTTTGTCGGTCAGAACGAAATGAGACTAGTATTTACCACACAGTACATATTTATTTGACATGTTCATAAAAGCAGTCACTCCCTTTGGGCGCAATGAAGTGAACCCGTTGGCTGACGCAATATTTTGCCACCGCCTCATAAAGATCCCATCAGCTGGTGTCATGATGATTTCGATTAATCCGAAAATCTTCTAATCCGAATAGGTCCTGGACTCGATTAATTCGGATTAACGGTACTCTACTGTATAGTATTTTGCCTAATAAAATGCAATTGAATCGATCGGTGGAGAAAGGAATTAAGTAACTTTTTGCACATCTTCCTATTTTCAACTAATTTGATCAAGATGCATCATCCTGCGTTGAAAATAAATATGTGCGTCATATTGTATGATGAGGAGACTCACATCAACTTTCCTTATTATGAGGAGAAGGGTATTATGCCAGTGACATAGTTCCTTCCTCCACCGTAAGTTGGCAACCAAGACTGGCTACAGCACTTGTTATTACAGGAAAAATGTGGCGTCTAGAGAAACAACAAGGCTTTACCCCGCAATGAGAATCAAAGCTTCTGAATATTATTGTTTAAACAAGAACGCCTGGAATAGTAACTTCCTATACCTTTAGAAACAGCTGCGTTAATCATTCCTTCAACTTAGTAAAATAAGTATTAATAATAATAAGGTACCCGAATTTCCTAAATCCTTAAACCAGAATTTAGAAAGAAGGAAAAGTGAAGACAAACAAAAAAGCTGAAGTTATTTCAAGTAGTGATGATTCCTTCGAGTTGTTGAACTTGTATTTTGAAACATTTGTCTGCGATACTTTTCTTTTGATGAGCACTTGACATCATAAGGATATTTAGATTTTTGTTCCTATAGTGTAATTTATTTTAATTCTGGTTATTATCACGTATAAAATAATTTATTTATTTTACTTTATGTTAATTTTCATTTATTCATCAAAAATAATTTTATGATAAAAAATAAGTTTCCTGCAATATGTTAAATTCCGACAGCGACAAGAAATAGGAATTATGTTAACTTTTCAAAATTATTTTCCTAATCCCTCATTATGTATAAACAATAGTGTCCAAAAGTTAAGCATAATCACTAAACGAGGCCATACCGCCTGATAGGAATGTCAGACGGATTGCTGAACAAACGGAAGTTGACTCACACATCATATGTCACAAAACTTGTCCAAACAAAAAAATAAGTGTGAGAGAGGTTCTGATAGCTTAGGTACACCTTTGACAACAAGTAACAAAACTTGGCAATGTTTTCCACAACAAAATATGCTGTTTTGCATCAGGGAGATTGTGGGTTTGAACCCCACTGTCGGCAGACGTGAGATAGTTTCCCGTGGTTTCCCATTTCCACACCAGGCAAATGCTGGGGCTGTGCCTTACTTAAGGCCGCGGCCGCTTCCTTCCAACTCCTATGCCTTTCCCAACACATCGTCGCCATAAGAACTATCTGTACCGGTGCGACGTAAAGCAAACAGCAAAAAAATGTATGGTTACCCCTAACGGCCACACATGCTTCGTAGACCTCCCTGGCCAGTCCAGCGATGAATGTCTTCCCCAGCCAGAAACTCATCCAACAGAGCAGCGCGGTGCGGTCGGGCATCATCGTCCATTAAGAGGAAGTCTGGACCAACCGCACCTCTGAAGTGTCGAACATGTGGTCTCAGTACCTCATTCCTGTATCTCCGAGCGTTAACAGTGTTCCTCGGACCTCCCATGAAGATGTGCAGGTCCGTACGGCCATTCAACATGATGCCGCCCCACACCATTACGCCACCACCACCATACTGGTCCCGTTCTAGATGTTCCTGTAGTTGTATCGGCTACCCGGTTCTCTCCAGACTAATGTTCGACGGGAATCGTTCTGAAAACTGAAGCGGGATTCATCTGTGAAGAGCACATGCCTCCATCTATTCATGGTCCAGTTTCTATGCTGACGGCTCCACAGTAAACGGGCCCGTCTCTGCGCTGGAGTGAGCGGGACGCATACCGATTGACGTCGGGCAAACAGCCCTGCTATTATGAGCCCCCGGTACATAGTTAAGTGGGAAACGGCAACCCTTGAGACGGCTGCAACTCCGCTGACAATTGTCTTGCAGGTGCACTCCGATTACTTTTTTTTTAATCTAGTGGATTTACGTCGCACCGAAACAGACAGGTCTTATGGCGACGATGGGGTAGGAAATGGCTAGGAGTGGGAAGGAAGCGGCCGTGGCTTTAATTAAGGTACAGCTCCAGCATTTACCTGGTGTGAAAATGGGAAACCACATTAAATCACCTTCCGGGCAGCCGACAATGGGATTCGAACCCACTATCTCCCGGATGCAAGCTCACAGCTGCGCGCCCCTAACCGCACGACCAACTCGATTCCGATTCCATCGGGCGGTTAAGGCCAGATATCGGTTCTGCTGTGTGTGGTTACCCTTGGTCGACCTGGTAATGGCCTACGACTAACAACCCCTGTGTCTCGAAATCGTTTCCAAAGCTGGAAATGACACTTTGTGGCACATTCAAGGATACGGCGACTTCGGTCTGTGTCTGGCCTGCTTCCAGGCGGCCGAGTATTCTACCCTGCAAAACGGAGTACAAATGGCGTTGTTGTGCCATTATGTTGTCACGTTCACCACAAGGCTACCCTCCGCACACTATAACAGGGCAAACACGACTGAGGGAATAATAGGCACAGGCGCTGGCTGTGTTTATTTTGCGGTTACGCCGCTAGTCAAAGCTGGGAACACTCCTTTTCTATACAGAGCGAACACGTAAGGTTGGTAGGTGCATATGTCGTGCGATTTGCGGTCTATTTCCTGTTGCCCTGCTTACTCGTAACTTATGCTTAACTTTTGAACACTAGTGTAGGTTCTGGTGAATGGGAGATAATCGCAATAGGCCATATATCAAATTAATTATTTGTTCAGCGAAATACATTATTCACGACTCAGTTTTATGTTTCTCCTGAAAACTTAGGAGAAAATGAGTTCCTTTCTCTTTCTCCAACGACCGATTCGATTTATTAACCTACGTGTAGAGTATTCACATATTGGTAATACAATATTATTTTATAGTGTAATGAACCCCAGAACTGCTGGAAGTTAAAATATCAAGTGGTACAATGATTCTTCCCCAGTATACTGGATAATAAAACAAAGCTTGTAAACATATTTTAATCCTAGCATACCCTTATTATACACAATACACATCTGAACTACTCTTTTATATAATCGTTGTAGAAGTAAAAGTTATTACAATCATATGCAAAGATTATATATTAATAATATTATTTGAATTGAGAAATACCGGGTGAGTTGGCCGTGCGGTTAGGAGCGCGCAGCTGTGAGCCCGCATCCGGGAGATAGTGGGTTCGAACCCCACTGTCGGCGGCCCTGAAGATGGTTTTCCGTGGTTTCCCATTTTCACACCAGGCAAATTCTGGGGCTGTACCTTAATTAAGGCCTCGGCCGCTTCCTTCCCATTCCTAGGCCATTCCTATATCATCGTTGCCATAAGACCTATCTGCGTCGGTGTGACGAAAAGCAACTAGCAAAAAAAAAAAAATGAGAAAAATTATTAATGCTTTATACACAGCAAATGGAACTAAATGCATAACTTATTTTTGAAACGTAACTTTTGGGAACAGATCGCCTCTGTGGTGTAGTGGTTAGTGTGATTAGCTGTCACCACCGGAGACCCAGATGCGATTCCCGGCTCTGCCACGAAATTTGAAAAGTGGTACGAGGGCTGGAACCGGGTCCCCTCAGCCTCGGGAGGTCAACTGGATAGAGGGGTGTTCCATTCCCACCTCAGCCATCGTGGAAGTGGTTTTCCGTGGTTTCCCACTTCTCTTCCAGGAAAATGCCGGGATGGTATCTAAATTAAGGCCACGGCCGCTTCCTACCCTCTTCCTTGTCTATCCGTTCCAAACTTCCCATCCCCCTAACAAGGCCCCTGCTCAGCTTAGCAGGTGAGGCCGCCTGGGCGAGGTACAGGTCATCCTCCCCAGTTTCATCCCCCGACCCAGAGTCCGAAGCTCCAGGACACTGACCTTCAGACGGTAGAGGTGGGATCGCTCGCTGAGTCCGACTTAAAAACCGACCCTGGAGGGTAAACAGATGATGAAGAAGAAGAATTTTTGGGAACATAGAAGTTATATCTTACATATTCTATTTTTTAACTATTAGGTTCTTCAGTGTGTGAAACTCATTTACGAATAAATAAAATCTAACAACTACCTGGAAAAGAAAACATATGATTACAATGTTACACATAAAAATGCTAAATTGTTCCTTTTTCAGGTATAATTCTGCTATATCCTCTTTGAGGTAGTTGCTAAATTTTATTCATTTGTAAATTAGTATGTCACTTACTCCCATTGTCCGGAGATTCCATTGCCGGACTAACGCAACGGAGAACGACTTACTGTAGGTCAGAGTTCTGTGAACGGGGAAGTATGATTTGATCAGTTTTATAAGAAAACTAAAAGTAGAAAATCAAACATGATTTGAAATGGTACATTTCAAACCAAAACTGTAACTTCATTTTTTAAATAATTTAAACCACTATATTTTGCTGACATGTCCCGTTCGATAACTCTAATGACTATTAAGTCTTTACGGGATCTCGCACAACGTTGTATTTTCCGCTTCAATATATAGCAATTAAATCTGATATGTTTTCCTAGAATGAAGCTCAATAAAAATGCAAATTAACGAAGTAAATAAACACAACTCGCTGTATTTTAGAATACCACATTTCCCTACCGTATTAGTATATATCGCAGAATAAAAGTCCATTGGAAGTGAATAACGTTCTTTTCCAGCCCTATACTCACTTGTCACAATACAAACCATTCAAAATCAGAGGTACAATATGGCATTACCATTACAAGCCGATAGAATAAATGGCCGTTCGAAGTACGTAAGATTCAATTATAACTGCAATTTCGAATTAACCTCGTTGACCATTCATTACCTTCTTTGTTATGAACCTCCTCTCAAATCTTATCTTACAAATAAATTAGTTATCCTCGTACACCGCTAGGAATCCCGGCGGGAAGGAGGGCGATGGAGGAAAGGGGAATAGCGTGACAGGGACTTCATTTTCCTCCTCGGAAATACATTCCACTTGCCCGCTCCACCGTATTCTGCTGGTGGCCTATAAAGCAGTCAATTGCCGTTGGTCTTTGAGACCCATGTCCGAGATAAATTTGCAGTGATAGAAACATTCCTTCAGCATCTGAAACGTAGCCACATAGATGGGAAGTCAGTAACCGTGCTGGTCGGCTATCTTACACTCTAACGTAAACAAAATATTGCACCCGTCCCCTACCCTATGGGCTCCGGCGATAAGTCTACTGGGTCGCTATCGGGTTAAAATCAGGTGGGCGAATTACATAAATAACTTAGCGGCATACACGGTAGGAGAAGACGGAGCATAACTAGAATGAGAACACAATCCTTTAAAGTTTAAAATAAATCAAACGGGTTTATTCAATCCTGATATTGTGGAAATGAAACATATATACAAGTGATTTACATAATCGATTCTACATTTGTTATGAATTGTTTAAAAGAATAAGGTGTTGAGGGATAAGACTGAGTACGAACCCATCGCGATGCAGTACGCCATGACTCAACGTGTACGGAAAACATGTATCATAAACACTGAAGCTATATTATATTACTGGGCAAATAAATTCTCCACTCAATGCGACAAGTCTGAGAGACGCCTACTCCAGAACAAAATTGTTTCCCAACGGAATAACTGAAGATAATATTATACAAACTGTACAAGGATCAAACATCCTGGATTTGAACCGAACCCTCACTTGAAACACAATTCGCCGCACCGATGGGACAGAACCATCGCCGACGTTAAACGCAATCAATACAAAGTACACAAAATATCACAAGATAATCACACATTTTATATACATGAATCAGGTGTGATACTCATCATTCGTCCCACCACTGTGGAATGACTGTACACACGCCCAGGACTGATCTAGTGACCCCAATGTCGCAGGAGACGCTGAAAATCCTAATTCCGTTTAAAGTCAAATAAACAATAATAATACAAAATGTTAGATATCAGCTACCAAGTCGCTTATTTCCGAAATAAACTAATCAACTTTGCTAAATAAATCCATCAGCGTGCTTCGTACGAACAAACATTCAGTCAGGCAAAGTCCCTTTTGGTCCGAAGTCCCCACATTCAGGGCTATCACACGAAAAATATATCTGGTTCAAGGTCGACCTTGCAGTGGGTGGTCAGTGGCCTCGCCTAGTCATTAAGAGCATAACAAACCGTCCCTTTAACTATACATCGCATTACCGCAGCGCACACTATAATAATGAAGTCAATTCCTCATTAACAACAACTCTCTACATGAGCAATATTACAACATCTCACACCGTGAGTTCAAACCTTGAATCATCCTGACTTCCAAAAATAAGAGGAACCTCAATTCCGCACGTATTAGTACACAGCTGATCCACTGGAAGCTAATGTCACGCATTCCTCTAAACATCAAGACGCTGGCTTCTAATATTATTATTATCATTATTATTATTATTATTATTATTATTATTATTATTATTATTATTATTATTATTATTATTATTATTATTATTATTATTATTATTATTATTATATAATTCGCTGGGGCCATCAAGGAGCACGTTAAGCCTTTTTGCATTTGACACTGAACTTCGCCTTCTTCTCAGCCCAAATTTCCCTCATTCTTTGTCAATGGGCCTGCTTACGCTCCTCTGCCCAAGCGGCACCGTGTCTTCTCTTCGGTTGCTCATCTCGGTTTAGCCCGTTCGTCAATATTTTCTTGCGGAAGAGATCTCTGTTAAGGGCGTCTTCAGCTGAGATATGTAGCATTTGCAGGTCTTATCTGGTATTTCTAAACCAGGGGTTTGAATCAAAAAGTGAAAGATTTCTTTAGTTAACTTTCTTCCGTCCATTCTTTTCAGATGACCGTAAAATCGTGCCCGTCATTTTCTGATTGTGTCGGTAATTTTCTCTATTTTACTGTAGACTTCCTTGTTGGATCTCTTTTGATGGATTCCATTTCTGTACTTTGATCCCAAGATTCCTCTCACAATTTTGCGTTCTCTTTTCTCCAGTTCTTCAAGGAGTCCTTTGTTGGCATTTAGAGACAGGGTTTCGGCTGCATATAGAACTACTGGCTTCAGAACTGTTTCATAGTGACGTATCTTGGTGTTTTGGGAAAGGCATTTTTTGTTGTAGATTGTGCGGGGTGTTTGGTAGGCTATTTCCAGTTTGCGTACTCGCTCCTGAAGTGCTTCTTTGTCCAGTCCATTTTTCATGATGATCTCACCCAGGTATTTGAATTTGTCTACTCGGGTGATGTACCCGTATTTTATATGGAGTTTTGGTGGAGCCTCTTTGATGTTAGTCATTACTTGTGTTTTCTCAAACGATATCTGCAAACCAGTTTGTTTGGCAATTTCCTTTGAAATTTCAACTTGAGCTCTAGCGATTTCTATGTCATTTGAGAGAACAGCAATATCATCGGCAAATGCTAAGCAGTCTGTTGCGATCCCCTTGGATTTGGTTCCTATTCTCAATGGACTGTAGTTGGTTTCCTGTAATCGCACCCGCCAGGTTCTGATGATCTTTTCAAGAACACAGTTGAAGAGTATCGGGGATAGCCTATCATCTTGTCGGACTCCTATTTTGATGTCAAAGGAATGCGAGAGACATCCGTGGAACTTCACCTTGGATTTTGTATCGGTCAGGGTGGCTCTAATTAATGCCAGCAGTTTCAAATCAACTCCAAATTCATTTAAGATGTTTAGCAGGACTTCCCGGTCAATGGAGTCGTACGCTTTCTTAAAGTCCACAAGGACAGACACATACTGCTTGGACCTTAGTGTACAATATCTGATGATCGTTTTGAGATTTTGGATCTGTTCAGCTGTTGAGCGACCTTTTCTGAACCCTCCTTGGTATTCACCTATTTGATGTTCGACTTGTGCTTCCAAACGCTCCAGGATGGCAAGTGATAGAATTTTGTAAGTCACGGGTAGCAAAGATATTCCTCTGTAGTTGTTGATGTTCTTTATGCTGCCTTTTTTGTGTAATGGATTGATCAAAGCTATTTTCCAATCTTCGGGTAGGGTCTCCTTGTTCCAAATTTCTTCTATTTGCTTCTGCAAGATATCAAGTGATTCCTCTGGGGCATATTTCCATAGTTCTGCTACTACTGAGTCTTCCCCCGGAGCTTTGTTATTTTTGAGACGGGCAATGTGGCGCTTGATTTCATCTCTGTCGGGTGGTCTGGAATCTGGGTACCTGAGTAACGATTCCTTGGTCTCAATGGGGCTTTGCGGTTTAGAGCAATTAAGTAAATTCTTGAAGTAATCTGCCAGAATGCTGCAATTTTCTTCATTTGACGTCGCCAGTGCGCCGTCTTTTCGCTCAAAGCATAGAGATGGTGGTTTATAGCCAGTGAGTTTGCGTTTGAAGGCTCTGTAGTACTCTCTGCTTTCATTCTTCCTAAAGTTTTGTTCTATCCTTTCAATAAGAGATTTTTCGTATTTACGTTTCTCAGTTCTGAACACCCTAGCTGCTTGGGCACGTTGGGTTTTGCAGGTTTCCCAATCATGTTCTGATTTCGTAGAGTAGTACTGTTTCCACGCATTGAATCTTTCTTGGAGGACTGACTCGCAGGTACCATTCCACCAGGCATGCTTTTTGCTTCTCTTGATTTCTGCAACGTCTTTGGCGGCCTCAACAAGGAGACTTTTGGCATTGTTAAAGTCACAGTCATTTGGTCTAGCCTTCTCCTGGAACTCCTCGACCCTTTGCCGAAGTTTATCATTGTCGAAGCGTGTGATCTGTTTGGTTGTCTTCCTTGTATTTGCGGGAATTGGTTTGAATTTGATAAGAGACATATAATGATCTGAGGCCACATTGATGCCTTTCTTTACCTTGACATTCATAATCTCAGGGCTGTTTCTCCTGGAGACTGCAACATGATCAATTTGGAACTCTCCGAGAGCTTGGACGGGAGAACGCCAAGTCATTTGCTTTCTGGGGAGATGGCGAAAGTGGGTCGACATGACCTGCAGGTTGTGATTTTCGCAAATGGACACCAGTCTTTTGCCGTTGGGATTGGTTCTTTTGTGAGCAGGGTAATTTCCTATAACTCTCTTGTACTTCTGTTCACGACCTAGTTGGGCATTGAAGTCACCCAAAAGAAGCTTGACATGGTGTTTGGGGATTTTGTTTAATTTTTCATCCAGTAGGTCCCAGAAATTATCAACTTCGTCTGGATCAGACTTGTTCTTATCGTTTGTTGTAGCATGTGCGTTAACTAGGGTGTAGGTTTTGTTCGCGCATTTAATTGTGAGTATAGACAATCTGTCATTCACAGGTTCGAAATTTGCAACCGATTTAAGGATCCTGGTTCTAACAGCAAACACGGTTCCAAGCATCACAGCTCCATTGAGGATTCCTCTTTGCGCTTTGCTCTTGAAAAATCGGTAGTCTTCGGATTCCAAAATCTCTTCATCTGGGTACCTTGTTTCCTGTAGGGCCATTATGGATATCTGATTTTCGTGAAGAGCTTTGGTGAGGGTTTTCAGCTTGCCAGTTTGTGTAAGTGAATTTATGTTGAAAGTTGTTAGAAAGGGTTCAGATTTTGGCCTGAGTTTTTGACTCTTCTGGGTACACCGAGACGCTCCGACTCGTCTCTTGCATGATGTCGAGTCTCCCCCAGAATCCGAACGAGACTCGTGCGCCGTGGCGTTCACGACGAGGGATTTATCCGAAGATTTACCCCCTGGGGTATGTTTCTTGAAATGTTGTGCCATCATGCTTTTTGACTTGACTTTGCTTTGGACGGGTACCCATCCATTTACAACTAGGGTTGTTAGCCCTAGAGGTTGCCTTAAGATGTTCCACTTCCTTCATTAAGGCCGGCCACGGCCACTTCCTTCCACTTCCTAGACATTTCCTATCCCATCGTCGCCATAAGACATATCTGTGTCGGTGCGACGTAAAGGAAATAACAACAAAAAACGGGTAACATTTCGTATTAGCTCGGATTACCGTGGTACTCCTTTATTCTACAATGCCCATTGAAGGAAATTATTTTTATGTGCAGCTAATTTTACGGTTTTCATCGAATCCGAAGTGTCGGTAAAGTTTGGGAGTGGTATTTGAGTACCTTTAAATCCCACCGGAATACGCCAAGTCTGTAAACCATCAACGAACCACTAATATTTTCTGTTATAGAAAGACTGTAAACTCATTGTTATTTATCTTAATACGTAGACTTTCACGACCACTAAATGGCATTTTAATCATTCGGGATACTAGGTGGAGTAATGTTAATAATCTGCTGACGTGTTACGGTCCTGCGATCACGATCGTCTTTAGAGCAGTAGCAAATGAATGGAATGAACTATATTCATAACAGGATATCCGTCTCTTGAGTCTGGTTAGTATGGAGTGACAGGTGCTAATACATTATTTGTTATTGCTCTGAAGACGATCCTGGGCGCAGGATCGAAATGCGAAATCGAATATTACGCAACCTAATATCTTCAAACTATTATAATGTCGTTGTTATTTTATTACACTAAGTGTTAACACCAGCTTATGTTACTACATTCTCTATTATTGCAACTGGATCAATGGGAGTCAGAATAACGGAACCATACTATTGGTTTACCATGTAGACTTCTCCGTCTGCTGGCGTTACTTTTCCAGGCAGGTTCACTACGTGTATTCTCACATATAAAATCAACTAAATGTCTGATCTCTTCATTTCAGAATGTGGTCAACCAAAAAATAACTATATTAGTTTTATGTTCTAAGAGACCAGTTATAGCCTTTCCTCTATTATTTCAGACCCACCCACCCTACAATTCTGTTTTCTTTACGGTATGGCGTGCTATTGCGTGTAATTCTCGTTGAACTCGAGAAGGCAGATCGAATCTAATTATACTTTTAATGAACTTACACCTGCTGTCTAAAACGAACAGTTTTAATTCTGTTCATTACGAACGCTTTTATAAAAGCCTCCACTGAAAGCAAGTGGGTACTTGTAGGGCAGTGTAATGAAGTCCCCCTAATGAATATTTTAAATTTGTATCCTTTAATATCATATGAGATGGGTATTGTCTATGTGCATCTCTTAACAAGTGTCCGCTTGCACTGCTGACCAAGTATTATTTTTGGCAAGAATGGCACTTTCATATGAAAAAACTCAATCGCATTATAGGCTAATAAATCTTACATTCTAACACTGTAGAAAATTAGAAACGTAAGAATCATCTCATTTCAATTTTGGGACATTAATGTAGAAAATATAGGGTATTCTCAATCATGATTCTTAGCTCGTCATTCTGAGGAGATTCTTGCTTCCGCTTCACATGTCTCAATGGGACATGCTGCCGTGACTATCATGTGTATTAACTTTCAAAGAATGAGCAAAGGAAAAAATAGTCCCGTATTATTTTAAACAAAGGAACCACTTACAGTAATTCAAGTTTCAAATGTTGACTCTCAGACACGTTCAGAAAAAGTAAGAAATCCCCGTTCATGGAGATTTCTGATAATTTCTTCAGCCTCAATGTACTAACTGACTAGTGCGACTACGGTAATTTGGACAACGGGAGAGAACGTATTTTTACCTATAGCAATTGAGGACGACATTGTTCTATTTTTTTCTTTGCGTTTAGGCCATCTGTGGACCACGGTGCTTGTGTTCTAGCTGTGTTTTTGTTGTCGTCTGCCCCTTTTAGCGTACTGGATTGTGTTCTTAGTGGCCTCTTGAGCCTTCCTGTTGGCCCAGTATTCCTTCATTTTGTTGCTGAATTCTTTCCTGCGCTCCTCTGACCAATTCCCGGCTCCTTTGTGACTAGCTGATGTAAGGGATGTTAGAAAAGGTTTAGTTTTGACCATTAAACGGTATGCATTTCTGTCAGTAATTGCGGCTTGATTAATATTAAGCTCTGCAAGATCTTTGTCCACTTGTTTGGTCCAAGGGAATCCAGTAGCTTTACCTTTGTTAGCAACCTTGAAGATCTTATGGGATAATCTATTAGGATCCATTCTGTATAGGTGTCCATAGAAAGTCAGACGTTTTCTCCTGATGGCATCTATGAGGTTTTCTTGATGCTGGTAGAGTTCATTGTTGGGTTTGTACCATCGCCTTCCATCTGGTAGGATCCTTGGCCCTATTATTATTTTCAGGAATTTCCGTTCTTGCACTTCCAGGGCTCTCAGTGGGGTCTTTTTAGTTAGGGATAGGCATTCTGCTGCATAGAGGACTGATGGTCTGACTACTGCATTATAGTGTCTCAGTTTTACATTCTTTGATAAATGCTTTGAGGCATACAGTTTTCTGCAGGCATTATTATTATTATTATTATTATTATTATTATTATTATTATTATTATTATTATTATTATTATTATTATTATTATTATTATTATTATTATTATTATTGAAGATTGCACAAAAGGTCCTGATATCTCCTTTCACTTAACAATTATACGCACAAGTTAGAAACACATTCCAACGTTCTAAACAATATTAAATGACCCATTTAAGAGCGAATATGAAATGGCGTATGGCTTTTAGTACCGGGAGTGTCCGAAGACAAGTTCGGCTCACCAGGTGCATGTATTTTGATTTGACTCCCACAGGAGACCTGTGCGACGTAATGAGGATGAAGTGATGATGAATACAACACATCCACCCAGTCCCCGTACCACCGAAATTAACCAATGATGGTTAACATTCCTGACCCTGCCGGTAATCGAACCCGGGACCCCTGTGACCAAAGGCTAACCACTTAGCCATGGAGCCGGACCCATTTAAGACTGTCAATCCCAGATGGGAACTTCCAAAAATATCCTTCGCTACACTTATGCGATTGACTTACGGGATTTTTTTTTATTTCGGCGCGCGGCTGTGAGCTTGCATCCGGGAGATAGTAGGTTCGAATCCCACTATCGGCAGCCCTGAAGATGGTTTTCCGTGGTTTCCCATTTTCACACCAGGCAAATGCTGGGGCTGTACCTTAATTAAGGCCACGGCCGATTCCTTCCAACTCCTAGGCCTTTCCTATCCCAACGTCGCCATAAGACCTATCTGTGTCGGTGCGACGTAAAGCCCCTAGGAAAAAAATTTATTTTGGTGCGATTTAGCATTGGTAGTACTGAATAAACGTATGCATTTACTTTCTCTCCAATGCACATTATTGCTCAGTGTACTGTGTAGGAAACATGCATACTTCTGATCATCGTATAGAAGGTAAAATATAACTTCCATGCTATGGTCCGGCTCCGTGGCTAAATGGCTAGCTTTCTGGCCTTTGGTCACAGGGGTCCCGGGTTCGATTCCCGGCAGGGTCGGGAATTTTAACCATAATTGTTTAATTGCGCTGGCTTGGGGGCTGGGTGTATGTGTCGTCTTCATCATAAACCCATCCTCATCACGACGGGTAGGTCGTCTACGGGCGTCAAATCGAGAGACCTGCATCTGGCGAGCCGAACGTTTCCTCGGACACTCCCGGCACTAGGAGCCATACGCCATTTCATTTTTCCATATGTGGTGTTCTTTCTTTTCTACCGCTTTTCCAACACCTGTGGGGTATCGGGTGCGAACTGCGTCGCACATGTGGATTTGGCCCTGTTTTACAGCCGGATGCCCTTCCTGACGCCAACCCTGTATGGAGGGATGTAATCGCTATTGCGTGTTTCTGTGGTGGTTGGTAGTGTAGTATGTTGTCTGAATATGATGAGAAGAGTGTTGGGACTGACACATACACCCAGTCCCCGAGCCAGAAGAATTAATCACAAGCGATTAAAATCCCCGACCCGGCCGGGAATCGAACCCGGGACCCTCAGAACCGAAGGACAGTACGCTGACCATTCAGCCAACGAGTCGGACTTTTCCATATGTGGTGTAAATTGTTTATTTATACAAAGTATTGTAGTGAATCGATAGCAAAAGATTCATAGAAATGTATTGCTTCAGATTAGTATACTGTGTGTAGTGAAAATTAAGTAGAATTTGAAAACAACGAGCATCTTTAACTCCAGCTACGTCTTTCCTTTTTCAGATTCAGTTTGCACGAATTAGCATATATTTTTGCAAAGGATGGTATTCTAGAAGGTGCAATAACTCGTTTACCACCTGATGGTCTTAATTTGTTTGATGAAGACAACGATAATCTGGAATGCCTTCTGGAAAGCAGTTATTGTCTCACGCTGAAGTAATCGAAGGAGGAGTAGTATGACAGCATTAGGACAAATAAACATATTAGGTGAAGTCAGTTATGATATTTCTACCTCAACAATGTCTGTGAATTGTGATTTTACTTTATCTTCTTTTAGCATTGCATCATCTGCTTTTGAATACCAACGAAGTGTAATAACAGGGAATTCGACATAATAATATAGCTTCTCGGCTTTTGTCATGTCAATAAAACAAGGTGAAATTCTTTACGTTTCGCAAAGAAATTTGCTTCGCATCTTCAGAAGAAAATCTCGTCTGTTCACGAGGAAGACTTCTCTATTAATGAGAAAACCTATTTTTCCACTGGTCTACTGACAGTGGTGCCCTCGTTCGTCACGTGATAGCTCACTGTACCCGGGCTTCGCGAGCGGGAAGTAACGGGGGCTGGATGTGTGTGCCGGCTTCAACATGAAGTATTCTCAAATTCAAACCGTCGTTATTAGAAACGGTTTCTGGGAAGGACATTCCGGTAATCATAAATGATTAGAGAATGATCATTCAAAGAATGACAGAAGGCAGAAGTAGTTACTCAGCAGTATGTAAAGATTGTTGGATATATGGAAAATGTCCAGGTAGAGGAGGTGATTAATACTATACGTTTCTGCCTAAAGTACGTATATATCCCCTTCCATTAATTTTTTTGCGAAAACTCATATGAGTGTCATTTACGCTTGCTATCATGTTATTCTTAGCTGATTTATTCGCTACATTTAACTTCATTGTAATTTCCTGTAATGTCTTCTTACATCCACAACCATTCGTAACTTCATTTCTTCCCAACCTATATTTCCTTCTTAATCTCTTTGTCATTCCTTACCACCTTTAGAGGCACATACCTCTTGTCACACTTCACTACAATTGCTTTAGACCCATTCCTTAGGCTGTTTAGAGGCACCTACCTCTTGTCACACTTCAGTACAATTGCTTTAGACCTATTCCTTAGGCTGTTTAGATTTCGCCATTTTCCACTGATTGACTTATAATTACTTCTTCAGTATTAACCCATGCTTCTGTTATGATCGATATTGTATAACATAGTATTCCTACTTTTACAATCTTCCCTTCTATGACATTTATATCAACTACGACAAAAACAACATGATCCCTTATAGCACTTATAGCACTTTTATTTTATTTTATTTTATTTTCCCATAGAGCTCATCTGGTTTTATCAGCACCACGTCTTATTAATTTCTCTCTAGTTGGTTCCATCACTTCCTCGTTCAGCTGTTTTCCCAGATTTACCTACGATGTTGACTTGCTTTCTGCCATTTGTATTACCTTCCCAGTTAACATTTGGCAAACTGAAATCACCCACTACAGTCATGTCCCTTTCTGTGTCGTTTTCCACAAAACTTATTATTGTTTCATATCATACCAGCGTCAGTGCCACACTTCCCAGGTCTGTACACTCCAAATATTTCAAGTTGTCTAATATATTTGTAGATAAAGCTTGCACCTAGAATGTCATGTTTCTCATTCTTAACATTTTCGTAGATTACAGATTCTACTTTCACCAGTGTGAATACTGTCCATCGTACCGTTTCTGTCCTGTCTCTGCGAAATACACTCCATTTCCGTGTAATAAATTCCGAATCCATTATATCACTTCATCACTTCATATCATTACATCACTTCATAGCAATGATTCCATTTACAACATCTGGTAAATATGTACCTATTAAATTAGTTAATTGTCTTCCTTTATTTACAATACTTTTTCAGTTTAGCAATAACAAGGTAATGTCATCCTTACTTGACTTCTCCCTACCTGTATTCTCATCACTCTCCCTAGTCCAACTAGTCTCCGAACTAAAAACTTAACATACATCAGTCCATAGGTTCATGTTCGCCATTGCTCGGAAGGGGTCCGGAAGGGCGCGATAGCCTACCATGTTTCTACACCTTGATGCAAGCTGTGTCTGTATGACCTGAATCTGTACCTGGCTGAAAAAGGGTAGTACTTTAATCATTACGAATATTTTACAGCCATTTCTGCACAACATAAGACCTAAGCAGCTTTGCTTTCTTCAGCGAAACAACCCAACAACTATTCCATACTACTTCTTTTAACTTATAAAAATTCCTATGCAAAATAGTGTAAAAATACAACGTAGCTACTTAGAAATTCAGGCACGGAGGTTGGTATAAACTGTTTCGTGTTCTAAAGGGAGCGCACGCAAGTCTCAGCGAGCTGTATACAGTTGGCCTAGATTTCACCGGGGATGGAACAAGGCTTATCGCCTGACATTCGTTTGCACAGTAGACGGAGTTATCGCGAGGAAGATAGCAACAACACTTCATTCAACCCCTTCCTTAGAACCTCGCAACCAAATAACTAAAATTCGAAAACATAATTTTTTCGTCTATTAAACAATTTCACTGACAAGTTGAGATACTAAACTCTAGCGAACAGTCAGTACGAAAAATTATATCTAAGTGCAAAATGTTCATACAGATAGCAATAAGACATAAATGACTTATCATTTCCACCTATCTCACAATAACATTAGTATAGCAATTTCTATTGTAATATATCATTTTGTATTATTTCAGTTTTTTGTAATACCGTTTTATATACCAAGTACAGTTTGTTCAGTTCATTGCGGTACATATATATATCATTTAACTAGTAGGTAACGTATACTAAAGAAGTTTCTCTTCGTATTTCTGATGTAACACATTAAGTTGATGAGAATTATACATATCTTAAGAAAACCAGTTTGGTACGAGAGCACTTTTGAATCAAAATATATCTAACTGGCAGTATTTCATTCATGAACATATAAAATTATGTAATAAATAATACAAACTAAAAAAACAATGAAAAATGGTAAAGTTAATGAAATGATTTAATAATAATAATAATAATAATAATAATAATAATAATAATAATAATAATAATAATAATAATAATTAGAATCTCGTTTGGCTATTATTAGCCTTGTTGCAGCCTTTGTAAGGAAGATCCTCCTGTGAGGGTGGGTAGCTTCTGTCGTGCATAGGAAACTGCGTGTTATTGTGGTGGAGGATAGCATTATGTTTAGTGAATGAGTTGCAGGGATGATGGGGACAGCACAAATCGCAGTTCTCGAGCGAAGGGAGTTAACCATTAAAGATTTAAATTCCCTATCCGACAAGGAATCGAACCGGGGCTCTCTGAACAGAAGGCCACTACGATGATCATTCGGCCAAGGATACAGGGAAAATAAAAATTTACAGTCGATTAAATTTAGGCTATAAAATGTCCATGAAGAACATCTATACGGGGTGTATCCGTGTTGATGTTAAAACTTTCGGGGATGATGGTGGACGGCAAATGGATCAATTTGAGATAAGGAACCTTAATCCGGAAACGATCGAGTCAAAAGTTCTACTCATTTAAGTCCGTTTACCTGCACAATTTTCACAACCTCCTTCTTTTACAACAAATGTTCGAAATGGCGTCCCCCTACGTCAACGCAGGCACGGATTTGTCGTACAAAGTTCTGTCGTACCCGTTCGAATATCCCCGGTGACGTCTGAACAGCGTCGCAGACAGCGAGTTTGTTTCCAAGAGATCCTATTGTACTCTTAGCACGTGTAGTGTACAGTACAGTCGGAGGTATCAGGCCGATTATCCCTTTAACTGCCGGCCGCAGTGGTGTAGTAGACACGGCGTTGGTCTGCAAATCCCAAGTTAACGGGTTCAGACCCTACTGAGGTCGGTGGCTTTTAAGGGCGTTCAAAGATGACAACCCCATCGGAACGTTAGAGAAATACTACGGGACGAAATTCCGACACCTCGGCGTCTGTTAAAAACGGACGGACGTTAAACATCTTGGATTATCAATAATTTTTGACTCGATCACTTCTGGACAACGGTTCCTCATCTCAAACTGTTCCATTTGCCGTCCTTCATCATCCCCGAAAGTTTGTACCATCATCACGGACACACCCTGTAGAATATATTTTTATTACTACTGTGATTGTGGTTTATTATTATTATTAATAATAATGATATGATTATTATACTTTGTTATATTGAAAAATCCATGAATAAATGTTAATGGGCCAATTTAAGGCAAGGTTATTGCTTACTTGTTTGTGTACGCACTTCCATCAAGAGAATAATACAATAAACGATCAATGTGACATTTCGTGACTAATGATCCGATACCACGTAGTGATGACGTCAAGGATAACGTGCTGACCTCTCCTCTGCATCTCAGACGATAACGTTCAGCAGTTATTGGTCAACGTGGCGATTTCAGCGAATTTAATAGTGGGTGGATGATTGGTGCCCAGAGGTGTAATGCCAGTATCTGGACAGTAGCCGCTGGTATTCGCTGTTCAGGTATCACGGTATCAAGTGTGTCCCAAGACTGTAGGAATCGTGGACAGACATCGATCAGAAAAATAAACTGTGGTCGGCCGCGAGTGATTAATCAGCGAGGCGAACGTCGGATGTTACGAATAATATGGCAGCACTGACGCTTCCCAATGGAACATTGAACCCACCAGTAAAACAGCGGGCAGATACGTCCAGTTTCCACAATACGCATGCGACGTACCTTGCGTTAACTCTGTTTCGGGAGCCATAAATCAACGAGCGTACCCCAAATTTACCCTACGTCACCGCCAACAACGC
Organism: Anabrus simplex; assembly: GCF_040414725.1. NCBI lineage: Eukaryota > Metazoa > Arthropoda > Insecta > Orthoptera > Tettigoniidae > Anabrus > Anabrus simplex. The sequence continues at coordinate 1,606,187,786 of NC_090265.1, read as the reverse complement.
TTTGGGTAGGCCCAAAAAGTCCATGAATTAATATTAACGGGCCAATTTAAGGCAAAGTTATTGTTTACTTGTGTGGTTACTCACTTCTATCTGAATAACTTAATATCTTAGTATCTTGTCTGCAGTGACGAGTCCTATTTCCTATTGCATCGTTCTACACGACTGAGTCCTTATCTGGCGTAAAGAGCATGAGGTAGCCTGCTTGCACCATGAGCGTTCAACAGGCTGTTCCACAGGCATGCCCTACTGTCATTATTCAACAGGCCGTTCCACAGGCTGTCATTGGTCTTCTTACCACACACTTTGGATAATGGAGACTACAGGAACCTGTTAGCCCACAAGCTGTACCCCATCTCCATGCAATCTTTCCCGACAAAAAATGTCATATTCCAACAGGACAGTGGATCGCGTAACAGGACTCCGATCACTATTGACGTCCGAAACGGGGGAGGACCTTATGGTCAGCTGTTTCCAATATGGCGGCGAGATAGTGACGGGAAGTAAACACGACAGTGATCGGGTGTGAGTCTGTAGGATTTATTAAGTGTTCAAAATGTCTTTGGTGTCGTATGCGCAACTGTTGAGAGTTGTCGGAGATTTCACGCGTCCATTAGTGGAAGGGGAAGAAATATTCAAGCGTAATTACTTGATATGTGTAGGTAAAACGTTTGAAACAGAAGATGAAACTGGTGTAGCGTTGTGTTTACAGTCATCCCACGTCGATTCAAAACACCACAAAGTTAATGTTGTCTTGAACAAAGGGGGTGAAAATATGAACTGCAACTGTACATGTAAAGCGGGTTTGTCAGAGAAATGTCACTGTTGACACGCTAATTCACCCTAACAGTTAAGCTACTGTAATTTTCCACTATTAGAGGTTATGGAGTAATTTCTTGTTGATTTGGTCCATGACAAAGCCTTAGCCAGGTGACAGGGAGTTACCTGTTTCGTAAACTGTAATTCTGGGGAAGAAATAAAATAATAATTCTACTAAGTAAATGTTGTAAAGCAAATAAATCCTAGACTTTATACAGGCTTGTGTTAGAACAGCCTACATAATCTTCATGTTCTTCCATTTTTACCATCAGCACAAACGACGATAATAAAAATTATAACTACCTACAGAATATGCAGAGCAAAGTTTGAAAATTATAATTTAAGAGTACTATAACCTCTACAGTCACAGCTGTTTGGGGTTGAAAAAACTTGTTTTGTCCAATTCTACCAAATAATTAGGTTATAGCTTCTAATTTATGATGACCGGGCGAGTTGGCCGTGCGGTTAGGAGCGTGCAGCTGTGAGCTCGCATCCGGGAGATAGTGGGTTCGAACCCCACTGTCGGCAGCCCTGAAGATGGTTTTCCGTGGTTTCCCATTTTTACACCAGGAAAGTGCTTGGGCTGTACCTTAATTAAGGCCATGACCGCTTCCTTCCCATTACTAGACCTTTCCTGTCCCATCGTCGCCATAAGACCTATCTGTGTCGGTGTGGCGTAAAACAAATAGCAGAAAAAGCTAATTTATGATGCCAAAATACTAATTTTCTTTCATTGATAGAAGTATTTTATAAGCAATTTAAATGCAGTGCTTAATTACTACCAGTTAAAGATATTACTCACATGTAGATAGTTAATTTACTGTCTTCTGTTACATATATGAAGAAGTTTACAAAGAGCGGATTACATTTATGTGCGGCACAGAAGTATTAGGCTACAATTTTATCAGTATTTTTGATGTAGCTAAATCTTTGTGAATATAAATTAGAGACAATAACTATCAATGAGTACAATAAACAGTACCGGTACTTCCGCTGTGGAAAGAAGACGTCTTCACGAGAATGCAGACTGCACACTGTCATGTATCGCGTAACGCGTTTTCCAATTGACAGCGCGAAAGCCCATCTTTCTCTCTGAACTTTTTGTACAGGAACGTAATGAAGAGATTTCGCATCCGTTTTATACGATTTGCAACCGTATACAGAGCAGTAACTCCTCAAATTTGACAATTTTCTTTCTGTTTCCATTACGACGTTAATGCTTCACCATGTAAATAAACCTCACCAGTCACTATGTTGCAGCTTCAACATTCTACCGCGTGGCTGCGCCATCCAACTTTTCTGACGTCAATAGACTGACTGGAGGAACATGGCAATGAATTCTCTACTCTGCAATGGCCTCCAAATTCCCCGGACTGTAACTCATTAAACATGTCTGGGAGATGCTAGAACGCGCCCTGAGGACTGCTTTCTACTCCTCCACAAAACTTATGTGAACTGCAGGGGGTGCTGCAGCAGGCAAGGCTGCGGTTGGACATAGACGACATGCTCCATATTGTGGAATTAGTCCCACAACGTTTGTACGTCGCGATTGCTAGTAAAAGAAGGTGAACCCGTTATTAAGGGAGCAGTTCGGGTAAAATGTGAATTACCCTTACAGAGGAATTAATTTTGTAGTGCAAATATTTTTTGTTCTTCTCCCCGTTGCTTCTGTTACGAGTGATCAGCGTTTGAAGTCGGAGCGTGGTTCTGCGTTACGTCACTAGAGGTAAACTCTGTGTGTTCGTGTAGCTAACAAGAGCCCCTCAAGCGTTACCAAAATAACAGAAGTGCAAAGACATGTTGTCCGCCTCTGTGGTGTAGTGGTTAGTGTGATTAGCTGCCACCCCCGGAGTCCTGAGTTCGATTCCCGGCTCTGCCACGAAATTTAGAAAGTGGTACGAGGGCTGGAACGCGGTCCACTCAGCCTCGGGAGCTCAAATGAGTGGAGGTGGGTTCGATCCCCACCTCAGCTATTCTGAAGTGGTTTTCCGTAGTTTCCCACTTCTCCAGGCAAATACCGGGATGGTACCTAACTTAAGGCCACGGCCGCTTCCTTCCCTCTTCCTTGGCTATCCCTTCCACTCTTCCCGTCGCCCCACAAGGCCCCTGTTCAGCATAGCAGGTGAGGTCGCCTGGCCGAAGTACTGGTCATTTTGCACAGTTGTTTCCCCCGACCCAATGTCTTACTCTCCAGGACACTGCCCTTGAAGCGGTAGAGGTGGGATCCTTTGCTGAGTCCAGAGGAAAAACCAACCCTGTAGGGTAAACAGGTTAAGAAAGAAAGAAAACACATGTTACACATGTACATAGTTTGTACATTATTTTATTATGATTTTGTACTGAAGTAATTCAGTGGTTGGTCTTAATATCTTAACAAAAAGTGTGGTGTTTATAATTTTACTTCAATGCTTGGGAAAAGTACCTTAATGCTGTCTTTCCCTCACCCAGTACTTCAGTACGTACACTACCTCACCACAACCATATTTCAACTACACCACTCAATTATTGCCCCCAACCTTTCCAAGAAACGCTAGAAAAATAAGGGAGTCATCACTTGTAGCAACAACGCTTATAATTAAAACCATCCAACTAAACCATAAACGTCGAAACATGTAATTCACCACTCCGTTCTCAATGGACATAGGACGATCCTAGGTCAGTGGTCTCATTTGTTCCTCATTACCACTTGTGCACCCAAAGGTATCGCTCTTCACGGTGACTGTGACTGTAACTGACCAGTTGAGCAGGCTCCGGCTTAACTGTGGCTAGTTTCGGCTTGCCTTACAACTCTACTTTCGGAAGGCAGTGGGGCATCTCCTCACCTTTGACTGTTCCGAGATTTGTTTTCGTGGCTTTCCATTCTCTTGCACTAACGAGAATACAGGGACAATTCCTAGTGTAGTCCCCGACTGTCGACTCCCTGACCTCCTCCGTACAACAACTTGAGAGCACCAAATCTCCTTGGCCTGTGGGAAGGTGTAGAAGTCCAAGAGACCCGCCGAACCCCTTTAGGGTACGGAATGAAATTATTTAGTAGTAGTAGTTCATCGGTTTCCCTATAGTGAAAAATCGTCAAACAGATTCAAGTTATGGGAGCGCAAGGTAAACAGGGAAGATTTTAAGCCTAGAAAATTTAGTGTGGTTTCTTGTAAGCATTTCAATTTGAATTTTTTTGTCCTGAAACGAAAGTTTGGTACCATCGGAAATTTGAGGAATATTGTCTAAGAAACTTCCTACGCAAAGCTGTATTTAAGGGAAAACTAAAGAAAAAGCCAAATTGCCCATTAGTTTCTCCTGTAAAAGAAAGAAAACGGTAGAGGGAGCTGTAGGCAGCAAGAGTCAGGACTTTTAAGAAATGAAATGTGAACAAAGTGACATAGATAGTATTTTTATTTATTTATTTCATCTAATGAAAATAAATCCATATATGTAAATTCCTTGAAGTATACATAAACTATACTAAATAGAAGAAGGATTACTTTTTTATGAACCAAATAATGGTCGCTTCAAGTGGATTTGGTGTTTCCTTGGGCAGGTTTTACCCTGTGCAACTGGCTGGGCATGTACCGCATGCGGTCTGCTCTGCTTGCTCCATATTCACAAAAAGTGGAATCCACATCGAAGCCCCACTTCTGCAGGTTTTTCATACATCTTGTGACAGCTGAGCGCAGTCAGTTGAACGACTTCCATGTTACCAAATCTGCTGTGTGACCAGGAGGAGATGTTCATCTGCCATCATCCATTCATCAATATGCTGACTTCTTGCCTGCCACTCTTATTTGCCATGATGAACCTGAAAGTGCCTCAGTAAATATTAATTTCTTTCTCTATCTAAGCCGTTGGCAGGCTGGCTGATATGAAAACAGACGATGTGCGTGAGAAGTCTTTGCCACGGTCTTCTCTTTACTGCCTGATGCTTCGAGACGGATGTCGAGAGGTGCTATACTGACGAGGCATTTGAGCTTTTCCATAAATATGGGACGCTGACTGCCAGTGATAATTACGCACGTTTCGTTGAGTGCCACATCTACGGTTCTGGCATGGCAGGATTTATGCCATACTGGCATTCGAACTCAGCTGCAGAATAACACAGCACAAGGGGAGATATATTCACCGTATTTGGATGTACACACCTAGCAGTTCCAGTCAACTTCTGTACGATGTTATTTCTAGCAGCCACCTTCTGCTTGATGTTCGAGCAGTGCTTTCTGAACGTCCAAATACAATCAAGAGTAACTCCCAGATGTTTCATGGTATTGCAATGCTCCGGTGTCCCAACTGACTTTCAAAACTTGAAGATCCTATGTGTTCTTAAGATGGAAAGGACAAATCTGTGTATTAGATAGATTTTGTTGGTTATTCCTATAATAAACAATGAATGTGTCAAGAACTTCAGACAAATTCTGCTCAACGAACTCAAAATCATCCCCTTGATCAATTAGGACATTCAGACTCGATCGCCGAGCTCGATAGCTGCAGTCACTTAAGTGCGGCCAGTGTCCAGTATTCGGGAGATAGTGGGTTCGATCCCCACTGTCGGGAGCCCTGAAGATGGTTTTCCGTGGTTTCCCATTTTCACACTATGCAAATGCTGGGGCTGTACCTTAATTAAGGCCACGGCCGCTTCCTCCCCACTCCTAGCCCCTTCCTGTCCCATCGTCGCCATAAGACCTATCTGTGTCGGTGCGACGTAAAGCACCTTGCAGACTCGACTATCGTCAAAAATGAAATTTTTTTATCCCACCTGGTAACGGCTGATCGTTGGTGTAATTATTGAACGGTAATGGCGCAAGCACGCTCCCTTGGGTATTTTCCATCTGCTTCTGTGCCGCAGGAAATAAACGAGGAAACTCCAGTTTGAAGCAAATTTCGGATGACATTGTGATGTTACGGACCTTTTTGAGGAGAAACCTATTTTTAAGAGTATGATAAGCTCACAACAAAGCGCAATTTACTAAAGAACCGACAGTGACATTTCCAGACACTCTATAAAGTTGACTATTGCGATGAGTGTTACCCGCTTGATTTAGACACGTCTTTTAGAATTTCCGAAGAAGATAATGGATCTGATGAAGGAAGAAATGTAATTGCAAAAATATAGCGCAGAGGGGTTTGTTTCTTTCGAAGGGAGTGTTCGGCAATGCTTGCAATTGATATTTCGTTTCTATAACACAAGCCATGCTCCAGGACCTGGGTTCATTAATAATAGCTTCTACTGAATACCAGAACGGTCATAAATATGTGTGGGAATCAGACCCACGTAAAAAGAATAGTCAAACCAGGACCATAGCGGTTGCCTAGGCACTTGATTCATAGTGGATCGGTTTCAAGACTTTCAAAATTTCTGTACATCATTAAAAGTGCGTTTCATTAAAAATACTACATTTTATTAAATAATTAAGAAATTTGTCCTACCAACTATAAGGCATACCGTAGTTTTATACAATACAAACATAATTTAATGGACTCATTGATTGATCTATGGATTTCAGGTGGCGGGGAGTACAATCCTCCTGGCTATACTGCAAAATGTTTAACATAAAGTTCAATAGACTAGAAAACTGGCAGCATAATGGGGTTTAATGTGATGAAAAAATGAATGGCGGAAGGGGACATGGACACAGTAGCTTTTAAAGCATTGCTAATGACTTACCTTAGAATGTTACACATTTTTCTCTCCGACCGGAACAAGGACATAAGAAAATATCTCGAACAAATTTTCTAAATATTGAATAATAGTTTGACGTGTGACATTTAGCAGCGGGTTAAATCAGAACACTGTGAACAATTTATGACATGGAAAAATAGTTTAGTAAATCATCTGTGTTGAAAAAGTTGAGGTCATTGAATGATTTACATCTTCTATCGAACATTTGTAATATTCATGAGTGTACGATGGCAGTAAATTTAAAAAGTGTGAACCCGGTGCTAATGGAGAATATAAGAAAAAATAAACCCAGTATAAAGTCTTGTCATCACTAGAGAGGGAAATTTTCCTATTTGCCTACTTTATTCCTGTGTTCAGCAACGTAGGATTTTTTAAATAGTTGATTTACGTCGCACCGGCACAGACAGGTCTTATGGCGACTATGGGATAGGAAAGGCCTAGGAGTTGGAAGGAAGCGGCCGTGGCCTTCATTAAAGTACAGCTCCAGCATTTGCCTGGTGTGGAATGGGAATGCACGGAAAACCATCTTCAGGGCTGCCGACAGTGGGATTCGAACACACTATCTCCCGGATGCAAGCCCACAGACGAAGGCTTTTAGATATAAATCCGTTTTATGGTCTTTTCAGCTAGAGTGCATTGGTTTAATTGTGCCTATAAATGCCTATTTCAGGGGTTTGTGCCTATTTAGTGTATAATTGCCTGTTTGATACCTCTTGACTGTATTTTAAAGAAGCCAGTTTTCTTCTAATGCATTATATTGTAGCTGGTGTGCTGGACTGAATCTCGATATCTGTTTACCCCACGATCAAAAACGGAGAAACAGGGAACAATTTGACCTCGAAGCCTTCATCCCCTCCAACCTCCTAAGACATTTGCGAGAACCAATGAACATCGAACTATGTTGCACAACCTGTATCCCCTACCTCCCTCTCGATGCGAATTTTTGTACTCATACGTTCCATCTTCAGAACGTGTTGTAATTTATTTTGAAGAAGAGGAAGAAGTATGTCCGCGGCAATACCCAAAGAAAAATCGTCGAAGTCCTACTGGCTGAAGCAGTGGATCACAGGGGATCCCAGTTTCACTACGGATAGAACGGTAGTATTCTGCCAAGCTTTGCTGCAAGGAGGTAAATTTATTTGCTCTTTAATCTTTTTTGTGATTGAGAACTACGATCGCATTTCATTGCAGCATTTATAGGCCTATTTATTTATGTATTGTGGCAAGTTGTTTTGTTGTAGTGCTTTATTAGTCGTGAACTTTCAATAATTTAATTTGCTAAAATGTAAATAATCATTTAATTACTGGATGATCAGTTAGAATGCCGATGGTCTCTTGTCACAGAGTAGATATAAATTAAATAATCAGTATTTTGAAATGTGGTTCATTTCCTGTGAAAATAGAGATTTACAACAAAAATACTTTATTTTCCTTTCTTAATCTGTTTGCCCTCCAAGGTTGGGTTCTCCCTCGAACTCAGCGAGGAATCTCACCTATACCACCTCAAGGGCAGTATCCTGGGGCGTGTGACTTTGAGTTGGGAGGATACAACAGGGATGAAGGACCAGTGCCTCGCCCGGGCGGTCTCATCTGCCTTGCTCAAAGGGGCCTTGTGAGGGAGATAGTAAGATTGGAAGGGATAGACAAGGATGAGGGAAGGAAATGGCCGTGACTCTAAGTTAGGTTCTATCCCGGCATTTGCCTGGAAGAGAATTGGAAAATCACGGGAAACCACTTCGAGGATGGCTGAGGTGGAAATCGAACCCTTCTCTACTCATTTGACCTCCCGAGGCTGAATGGACCGCGTTCCAGCACTCATACCACCTTTCAATTTTTTTGGCAGAGCCGGGAATCGAACTCAGGCCTCCGGGGATGGCAGCTAAACACGCTAACCACTACAGCTCATAGGCGGACTACAACTAAAGCCTTCGCCAAGCAAGGTCTAATTTGGTGCGGCTAGGACTATGTCACAGAGGCTAGACTTATAACATGTCACTGCTTGGACGACGTCACAATGTGTTTTACAAGGCTGCCAAGACTATCTCTACAAGACCAGGCCAGTGGACTGGTGAGGTCCAGTTAGTAACTGTTGTGATGGGAGGCAAGCAAAGAGTCTGAGTGGCGAAAGATCCCAGGTTAGGGCTACGAAGCGGCCAAAAACCTCTAGCACCCCCTAGAGTCTTGCTAAATTGTGACAAAAATTAAGGTTATCGGCGCATGCCACGACAACTTCAAACTACACGGTATTCTGATTTTCAATGAGGGTGGCAGTCTTGTGGACACACATGATGCTGGATCTATTGCAAGCAGCAGAAAATAGTCTTCATGATAGCTAACGCGGCTGACCAAAGGCGGCGAATAGCAACTTTTTAAAAATGTTTACAAATCTGAGTTTTTAGTGCTTCCGTTTTGATTTTTCTATATAAGTAAAAATACTGCTGGAGGCAGCTTTGTAGTTCACTGGCAAACATAAAGGAAGGATCCCTCCTCTACGATACTCAGGTATCGTTTCACGGCCTTTTTTCAACCTGTGAGCTCGACACAATACTGCCAAGTTATAAATGAAAAACCTTTGAGGACTTATTTCCATATAAATTACGAATTTCATTGTTTCTGCTTTAAAGGTTTGAACTTCTGTGACTCCTGGAAACATCGTCTCTAATGAGCATCATTGCGAATTAGCCCAACTGTAGATACTAAAGATATAGGAACATTGTAATTTAAGTCAATTTTATTATTTTTCAGATCAAATGTGAATAGACCAACGTAGAAATACTGCGATGCATCTGACACAAGAACAGAAATCTGTATCAACGCAGCCTTTCTACCAGTCCTCTGTGAACAGCGACCAACGACAATTTTCTTCAGACCTATGCACTGCAATGGTGGGAGCTAATATCCCCCTGCATAAATATTCAAATAAGTTTTAAGAAAATACACAAGCAAAATAACGAGGTCAGATAGATGAAACAATGGAACTACGACCGGAGGAAGTGGCTTCATTGTAGTTTTGTCCGATGACTTCATGTAGTGTTGAGAGATCTTTCTCTCAGTGCAAAAACATTCTGCATTACAGCGAACAAGATTGTTACCGGAAAACATTAAAAAGTTGTTTGTTGTAAATTCCTTTTAGACCTATAGTAATTGAGTGTGTTATTAATTTATAAGTCATTTTTTCAAGCCTATTTTGTTACCTATTTTACATGTTTGTGCCCAATTACATGCCTATTTTGGCTATTTTAAGACCTACATGCCTGCCTATTTGAACAGTTTTTATTGCCTATAAATCTCATCTCTAGACATCACGCAGCGTTAATCTAAGTAAGTAAGCTCTCCTTAAATTCACTGTAATTTCCTTCCCTTTCAGGAAATATTTATATATTTTGCTAAATGCACACGGGGATATAATTTTTCTTACACTTTTCCCCAACATACACTGACTGACAGAGCAAATGCAACAACAAGAAGGAGTGGTCAGAACTTTATGCCAATTGCAGGGTAGACTGACGTCACTGAGGTATGCTCATGATGTGAAATGCGCCGCTGTGCTGCGCACGTAGCGAACGATAAATGGGACACGGCGTTGGCGAATGGCCCACTTCGTACCGTGATTTCTCAGCCGTCAGTCATTGTAGAACGTGTTGTCGTGTGCCACAGGACACGTGTATAGCTAAGAATGCCAGGCCGCCGTCAACGGAGGCATTTCCAGCAGACAGACGACTTTACGAGGAGTATGGTGATCGGGCTGAGAAGGGCAGGTTGGTCGCTTCGTCAAATCGCAGCCGATACCCATAGGGATGTGTCCACGGTGCAGCGCCTGTGGCGAAGATGGTTGGCGCAGGGACATGTGGCACGTGCGAGGGGTCCAGGCGCAGCCCGAGTGACGTCAGCACGCGAAGATCGGCGCATCCGCCGCCAAGCGGTGGCAACCCCGCACCCCACGTCAACCGCCATTCTTCAGCATGTGCAAGACACCCTGGCTGTTCCAATATCGACCAGAACAATTTCCCGTCGATTGGTTGAAGGAGGCAGGAGGCCTGCACTCCCGGCGTCCGCTCAGAAGACTACCATTGACTCCACGGCATAGACGTGCACGCCTGGTATGGTGCCGGGCTAGAGCAACTTGGATGAGGGAATGGCGGAACGTCGTGTTCTCCGATGAGTCACGCTTCTGTTCTGTCAGTGATAGTCACCGCAGACGAGTGTGGCGTCGGCGTGGAGAAAGGTCAAATCCGGCAGTAACTGTGGAGCGCCCTACCGCTAGACAACGCGGCATCATGGTTTGGGGCGCTATTGCGTATGATTCCACGTCACCTCTAGTGCGTATTCAAGGCACGTTAAATGCCCACCGCTACGTGCAGCATGTGCTGCGGCCGGTGGCAATCCCGTACCTTCAGGGGCTGCCCAATGCTCTGTTTCAGCAGGATAATGCCCGCCCACACACTGCTCGCATATCCCAACAGGCTCTACGAGGTGTACAGATGCTTCCGTGGCCAGCGTACTCTCCGGATCTCTCACCAATCGAACACGTGTGGGATCTCATTGGACGCCGTTTGCAAACTCTGCCCCAGCCTCGTACGGACGACCAACTGTGGCAAATGGTTGACAGAGAATGGAGAACCATCCCTCAGGACACCATCCGCACTCTTATTGACTCTGTACCTCGACGTGTTTCTGCGTGCATCGCCGCTCGCGGTGGTCCTACATCCTACTGAGTCGATGCCGTGCGCATTGTGTAACCTGCATATCGGTTTGAAATAAACATCAATTATTCTTCCGTACCGACTCTGTTTTTTCCCCAACTTTCATCCCTTTCGAACCACTCCTCCTTGGTGTTGCATTTGCTCTGTCAGTCAGTGTATTTCAGGAATTAGTTCAATATAAATATTTCCTGTATGCAATGCGACTCTGCTTGAAGTGTGTAGTGTGTACTGCACGTGCGACTTTCTTTTTAGTTGTGTTTGTGTGCATAATTATTAAATGTCAGGCATTGTTTCATGTATCAAGGTTCAAAATGACAGTATCAAAAGTTTCATATAACGTAATACAGTCCGCGCTTCCTTAACATTTTTTATCACTTCACTTTCATGGCATCATACACATTCGTTATCGGTAGACATATTAACACACAGTTCTAAATTAGACTTTCTTCGGCTTCGATTCTGGGAAGCCGTTTTTTATTTATTGGTTCCACTGACAATGGGCTGGAATTGATATGGTTTATATTTAGAAAGCTTGTTAAATAATCAACAACTGTGTCAGCAGCAAATTCCTCTCCTACTAACGTAACAGAAGTAGAGTACATGCGTACACGCGAAGGTCAAATTATTGACGACTGATTCAGCCTTACCGCTAGTGACGTAAGCAGCTTCGGAGAACATCTGAATAACTATGCAATTACTGAATTGAATAATTCGCTTTCAAATCGGTTTCCCTCGCATTTCCGATGTCCAGTTAAAAAGTTATTCTAACCCAATCTTCTCCTTACTCCAAGCTACCCGATTCTATTTTAACTCTTTCGTTTCTATGAAACTACTGCGTCTTATATTTACTCCAATCTGTTTGTTATATTCATGGCTTGGTTTACTCCTACCGTTCTTGACACTTGTGCTTCTCTCAAAAATGAACTGAGCAAGTCCTGGATGTCTTAAAAGGATGTAATCCGTCATTTTTTCTCATCTTCTGTCCGACTCCTGCCTAAACGGTTAGCGTGCTGGCCTTTAGTCCAAGGGGTCCCAGGTACAATTCCCGGTCGTGTCGGAGATTTCAACCTTCATTGCTTAATTCCCGGGAGCTACGTGTGTGTGTGTCGTCTTCAGCATTCGAATTTATCTTAGGTGGGCTCCATTCTCATAGAAGCTCAGGTCACCTATTAGGCGTCAACTCGAAAGGCCTGCACCAGGCCTCACCGGAGGCCACACGGCGTTATTATTATTCTTATTATTCTTATTCTTATTCTTATTCTTATTCTTATTCTTATTCTTATTCTTATTCTTATTCTTATTATTATTATTATTATTATTATTATTATTATTATTATTATTATTATTGTCCGACCTCGTTGGCTGAATGGTCAGCGTACTTCCCTTTGGTTCAGAGGATCCCGAGTTCGATTCCCGACTGGGTCGGGGATTTTAATAGTTTCGGATTAATCCTTCTGGCTCGCGGACTGGGTGTTTGTGTCTGTCCCAACACTCTCCTCTTCGTATTCAGACAACACACCCCACTACAAATCACTGGAGCCCTGCGCGGATGTACAAAACATTATCCGCATCCGCACACGCACCCGTGAATGTTTATCCGCGGATATTTAAATATTTAACTATATATTACAACCCAGATATTGAAACAGATAGACCTGTTAACATAATACAACAGGCCTCATACCTGGCACCAGAACCCCTACAGTCACAGGTTTATGACGGATTTCCTCTTGCGACAACTACCGACGTATTGACCTTCCTTACATTAATTGTGAATAGAAGCCAGTTAGTCTTATGTGACCGTTCATGACCTCGTCATACGTATATGGAGACATCCTGTAGAGAGAATATGCCGTTTTCCGCGCGGTTCTACGTTAAATAGCCGCCGAACGGGAATAATCTTGTCGGTTCCGGGATGCGAGCCGCCTCCCGTAGAGTCACGCGCCTCTCCTCTCGTTGCGCGTAATTGAGAAAACAGGGAGTACAGGCGCCCGTAAGTGGAATTCTTTCTCTCTCTGAGCGAGAGAGCTGGGGCAAGCGAGATGTCACATGACTGAGAGGTGAGGTCACGAAACAGCCTCAAGGAAGTCGTCCCAACATTCGAGACGATATCACCCCATGTATTCCCCTAAATATCTGGTGGTACCAATGTATAGCTTTCAACTGTTTCGAGGCTATCAACATTAATAACTCGGAAATGCTTGATAGATAATTTCGAGTTACAGCTTCAATAAATGAGGGGATTTTATGTGGATTTATCATGTAGAGAACCATTCTACATAATAAGAATCATGGGAAGTGCGCAGGTAGCGAATATCTTGAAGTGAGAAAGACCAGATGCCCGGCCCTGACAGGACCAGGAAAGCTAAAAGATCCCCGGAGTCAAGCTCCACCTACTTTAAATTGGTACTGACGCTTTAATAATTACAGGCGAGCCCGTGAAGGATTCGCAATGAAAAATGATCAACGGAAAGCGGGATGTACAGGCTTTAATTTGATACTCAATTCAAAGTGTAAATGCACCTGCCAGCGGAGCGATGTGTGACAAGGGGCGTGGACTGATTCCCCCTCCAGAAATAATTCGTTCCACCATATAGGCGAGAGGCAAGAGACCAGTGTACCCCAGTATATTCTGTGCCTTCGGTGTAATCAACAGGTCTATTCGTGAGTGAACAGTTAGTATGAATACTCAGTGTTTTACATTGTGGAAATTCCTCATCGAACAGTGATATGTAATAGTCAGTGACAACATATAGTGAGTGACAGTGCGTTGCAAGCCAGATATTGATCATGCTTCTAATGCAGTCTGCAATGATCTGGATGTGAATTTTTTAAAATTCGGATTATGTATCAGAGAGGCGCGGGGTGCTCAAGATATACTTCGATCACAGTGTTGCAGTGAGGTTCGAACCGACGACATCAGTGATTGGCATTCAGCCATCGGTTTGTAGACCGGGCAGTGTCCGCCGTATTCGCTCTAACGCAGTGAGTTGCACATTGGATTAAAGATTATTGAAGCGGAGTGGGTCGATTGATGACCGAAAAAAAATACATTAACACGTATGTTCAAACCCTGTGAGTGCGTCCGTCTAGTGCGTGGTGCTCCTAGAGTCAACTACAGTATTTATGAAGAACTAGTGTGTGCAAGGGAAGGCAATGGTGTCGAGCTGCAGGACAGATTAACAATCTAGGGCTAGGATACTTGAATATATGCGTACCTTTAGCCGTGACAGATTTAAAATGCATGACACACTTAGTGCATTTATAAAACATTAATCCTTCCTCATTGCATATTTCACCTCCAAGAACTTCAGGGCTGGTGAGCGGTCCGCTGTATAGTCACTTCAACATATCAGGTATATTCTGCACCTTCCGACGACATCTGAGGATCCAATCGGCATGCGGACGAACCGGCAGATGAGGACCCTGGACAACCCTGCAGATATCAACGCCCCGATGACCGCCTAAGCTGATGGATGTACTCCCTGAGGGTAGCGAATCGCAGAAGTGATGAGTACTCTTTCATTTATCTTGATAGCTAGTCACGTGTAGGGAAGTAAAATCGTTTGCATGTAAATACTTTGAATATCATTTGAGTATAACGCAGGTTTCAGGGATTATAGTTGATAAGATTTTCCTGTGAGATTTTCTTCGTGGCCGGAGCCACTCATTTCATTAATTAGGGGATATAATGCATGGTAATATTTCATTAATTAGGGGATATAATGCATGGTAATTAATAAGGCCCTAGTATAATTTACAGGTGACGTGATGTAGATAACGGGGAATAAGGTTTCATAATATGATCCGATCGTCCAAGGCTGAGTTTAAATGCTACGAATCATCACAAATTTCCCGATTAGTTATTTAGGATGATACGTCACCTGATGATAGAATTTCCTCCTGTATAGATTTAAGGCTGCATACTAAAAGACGGCAATAAACAAAGTGTGGGGTGTACTTGAATTTCATAAACCGCGATTAACCATGAATTATTTTTATTGTATTTTATTTTTATTCTGAAGGCTAGAGTCTTCTGGTTAAATGTGCATTGTTTTCGGGGTATGAGGATGAAAGGGGCGGTACGTGATTTGTGAGTTTGTAAGTTTGAAAGTACAGTGGTGTTTACATATGTGTACTCTCCGGTAGGGGAGATATTTGGGACGGTGAAAAATGCCGTCACATGGATAAGATGGCTGAGGTCATATGTAGGGTGGCACGCTGATAGCGCCAATGAATCGCAGAGGGAAAGTTGTTTTGCGATAATATGAGTATTTAAATATAGCAAGTAAGTGGATAGCCTTGCTCTGTGGGTGAAGGAAAAGAAAATAAAGGACAGACGAGCCGAACCGTTTGACAAGTTTATGGCCTGGAGGAACGAAAAGAGCTCGCTGGCCACTGTGTAAAAGGGATGCTTTCAGTCCTCCTTTCTTTCCATAGTAGAACGAAAACATGCACAATTCAAGATAAAGACACCGTCGCACAAATCATAGGTATGACAAATGAATGAACTCCTTCCACCTTTGTTATTATTATAAAAATAAAAACCGGGATAGGGTTTCAGGTTTTTTTTTGTACACCCCACATATGGAAGTCCTGAGCTCGAGGCTCCAGGGTTCGAAGGAGACTGTTACCCACATGTGGTAACTAATGGGAGCTGCACCAAGATCCTGTGTTGTTTTTTTTCTTCTTCTCTGGCATGGAGAAGCAAATGCAAGGTGTTATGTTATTTCTTCCAGTGTGTGTATTATATGTTAGGTGATGCAATTTATTGGTTGTCGGTTGATATGCCCGTTGTTTTTAGGAACACCGTTGAAATGAAATGTCATTTGTTACATTAACGCCTAGGTAAATCCCTATGAAACAGGCGTTATGAGGGGTAAATACTCCGTGTGATAAATCAGACGAGGTCATTAGCATAGAGAATGTGACATAGCTATCATGTGTTTCGAAGGGTACTCGATAATTTCAACAAACCTCAATTAACATGATACGAATAAATTGAGCGATACAACTCGTGCCGTAAGAAGATATGCCCTTGTAAATAACATACATTATGTGTAAAATGCTTAATATAATATCTTCGTGTGTTAGGTACTTCAAAAGGGGACGCCCTTTTTTTTCAGTGTGTTTAATGATTTGAAGGTTATGAAATGACAAATGCCGGTCTGAGAAAAAGACAGAAAAGGACATTCAAGCTCAGACCTGATTATGAATTAGTGTAGTGTATTAATAAATATCTCGGCATATCTGTATGTAATGAAATTTCAAGTGTTTTCCTTAGTTAATTAAAGGTGTTTGTGCAAATAGACGGTATTCCTTCTCATTAGTAATGTGTTCGTATTCCTATGATATCCGAGACTCTTTCCCCTTACTTGGAATTAAATAGTTTAAGCCCCCTTCCGGACATACCACGTACCCAAGCTCTTGAGCAAGCTGAAGAAAACTCAAGTAGGGGTGATGGTTTTCTATTCCAGGGAATGTCCAAGGGTCTCGTCGAATAAATCCTTACAGCCACTTTATAAGCCAATTAATATAAATTGTTATGCACTGGAGCCCTGGACAGGTGCACTTAGGTCAGATTTACGGAATTTATGGTCTGAAGGCTCTTTATATATAACCATTCTTCCATACCAGTGTCAAAGCTGGCCTAACCATACGCAAAAATAAGAATGTACCTGAGTGAAAATCAATAAACATTATTTAGATATTACTGTGGCAGCAAAATTATCCGCAGTGCTATGTATTTTGCATCCGCCAAGACACTAACTTCTCGGATATCCGCATCCTTGTAGGGCTTTACCAATCACCACAGCAATACGCTTTACTGTTTACATCCCTCCATGTAAGGTTGGCGTCAGGAAGGGCATCCGTCCGTAAAATATGGCAAAATCTACATGTAACGCAGTTCGCACCCGCAACCCCACAGGTGTGAGAAAAACGGTAGAATAATCATCATCATCATCATCATTATTATTATTATTATTATTATTATTATTATTATTATTATTATTATTACTATTACCTTATGGTCAAATTTCACCAAATCCTTCTCTCTTAACACTTCGATTCGGTATCTCTCCATTCGTGATTTAATCAAACCGTATAATCTTCAGCATTCTTCCGTAACACTAGATATCAAAAGCGTCGGTTGTCTTTCTTTCAGAGCTTGTAATTTTCCTTGTTTTACTCGGATAAAATGCCACCAATGCAACATATTTCTAATTTATATATCAATGTTTGATGCGGGCAAATTTATTTTCCTAAGGAAGGCCTTCCTTTATTGTGCCGGTGTGAATTGTATCTTACTGCAGGCATCGTTAGTTATTAAACTACCCAAGTAACACTATCCAACTACTTCCTTTCAGGTTTCATTTCCTAACATAATATTTCTTGCATGACCTGATTTCGTTCAACTACACTGCATTATTCTTCTTTTAGATTCATTTATTTTCATCTTTACCCGTTCTACAACACTGTGTCCATATCATTCAGCAATTGCTCCACATCTTCTGCAAACTGAGATAATTTGAGATATGCTGTCACTCATCTCCGCTAGATGACAGCACTGCCACAAGTGTACAAAGCAGCCGTCAACGACGAATACAGCAGTTAGAAAGGAATATTAATAACTACATAAATCGGGGAATAAGACCTGTGAATCAACAGAAGGAGTACAACGGTGATGACTGTCGATAACAGAAAGCCGAAATGTGAGGCAGATCGTCGTCCATAAATTTGTCAGCTTGGGCTCCATGATTTTGAATTTCTATGCCGACAGAAGGTTGGCGAATGCAGAGTGGGTCTCGGCCCATAAGTGGCCACTGCTGGTCCGTGGTCCGACAGCTCTCCACTCCGACCGACCAACCGAGCAGAGGACGGATGGCCACGGCTTTACCGTGGCTCTACGCCTCTGTGTTCGAGAGACGGAGAGGTATTGGTCCGCACCGTCGGCTGTCCTGAGAATGGTTTTCCGTGGTTTTCCATTTTCCTGCACTAAGGCGAATACCGAGACAGTTCCTAGTATAGGTCACGGCTGCCAACCCTCTCACCTTCTTCGCACATCTCCTGCTCTGAAACAAATCTCCCGGTCTGAGAGATAGCTTCATCGTATAGGAGGTCCGCCTTCCCCTTCATAAGAGGAATGAAAACATTTAGTAGTAGTAGCCGACGAAATCGTTTTACATCTGTGCAGAGTCCAGAGTCCAAAACTACCTTCAGGAAACCTCTTCCACTTTCGAAACCTGGCTTCGAAAGTGAAGAATCAAAATCTATGTCGCCAAGCGTAGTGCCAATCTTAATAAAATGCACTGGCCTTTATCCGCTAAGTGATCCGATGGTCAAATGTAACTAGATACTGGGTGTAACCTTGGACAGAGAATTGACATGTCATTCGAATTTCGACCCAGGCCATCAAGCGCCTTTCTGAAATTATACCACTAATTACAGCCGACAATGAGCTAAATTTAGAAAACAGGCTCACGCTGAACAAATCCTGCATAAGGCCACTCCTTGAATGTGCCATTCCCATCTAGGGAATCAAAGACAAAACCTATAGCTATATAATTCACGGCGTCCAGAATCAATTCCTACGCATGACCTCTGACGCGCAATGGTCTGAACGGAATCGAGAAACCCATGATGTCATACATATGGACAAAATTTACACCAGTAGCCAGAAGACAAGCCGGAAATTCTATTCTGGTGTAAACTCGAACCGCAGTGAGTTCTTTTCCTCATTGGGCAACTACGACAGCGAAGGCCCCAGAGACATAATGCCCATATCCCCGCTTTACTAACCACCCACCCACCAGGGTGAAGGCCACATTCTGGCCAGCTCGATTCCGTTCAAAAGCTACACCACATCCACATCTTTGCAGCTAAATAGAAAATAACTGTCACGAAATTGCACTCAGGACTCCACGGGCTCAATTACTCAATTTGTTCGAGACGTGTAGTCTGTCTGTCTGTCTGTCTGTCTGTCTGTCTGTCTGTCTGTCTGTCTGTCTGTCTGTCTGTCTGTCTGTCTGTCTGTCTGTCTGTCTGTCTGTCTGTCCGACGAAATCGAGGAAATAACATTCATGGCCATGGTAGGGCAAGACCGAATCGGAGTTGGGTAAGGATGTTGCGATATTATCAATATGAGTAAATATCGATATTCGATATTTTACTTCGATATTTTGAGGCACGCATTATATTTAATGAGTTTACTGGTATCGAAAATATCGTTCGGAAAAATTAATGAATAGTGGTATTATTCGAATAATGGGTACAACATTACATATAAGAATGAATCGCCTATTATCCTAAAAGAAAGGCACGAAATATCTTAATATAGAAGAAAATTAGTAACCTACAACGAGGACATTTGTCCTTATATTGTTGGCTATTCACTTAGTTATCTACTAGCTGATGTTCCGTGTTTCGCTACGGCATTCTCAGGAAGACTATCTTCGTAGTTTTCCCAACTGAAGTCAGCATAGGTCATTACAATGACGTCAGTAGGAACGTATTTTTAAAATCAATGTTATTTTAACATAAAATACTCCATCAAATGAAAAACGGCACATTTTCTCACTTTTAACGAACAGTGCTACGCTGCCGATCTAATAGTCCAAAGTTTGAATGCTGGAATTACCAGGCCGCAGACAGCCGCGAACACCCCTCTGCCATTATTCCGTTAAATGTGCACACTGCTCATTCTAATAAGGACGGCGGTTGCAGAGTGGGCTTCGGTTGGTCCGATGGCTCTGCACTCCGACCGACCAACTAAGCAGAGGACGGATGGCAGCGGCTCTGCCGTGGCTCTACGCCTCTCCATTCAGGAGACGAAGAGGGGCTGTCCTGAGAATGGTGTTCCATGGTTTTCCGTTCTCCTGCACTAAGGCGAATGCCGGTATAGTTCTTAGTTTAGGCCACGGCCTCCAATCCTCTCACCTTCTCCGCAAATCTCCTTCACCGTAACAAATCTCCTGGCCTGAGAGACGGCGTCACGGTCTAGAGGCACGCCTCCCCACTTCAGGGGAGAAATGAAAACATTTTCGTAGCATTCTAATCAGGCCCTCAGAGTAGGGATTGAATAGCCGGAATGCTGTGATGAACCAGTGTGTTACGTACCGGTAGTATAAGAAAATTTGTGAGTCAGAGGAATGGAATGCTAAAGAAGAGAGAGATCTAACTCCCCAGCTACTTCTCGCCAATATTCAGGCAGGTTGTTATACTCCGCACGCAACAGTAATCCCATCTATCGGAGATGAGTGGCAGCAGAAGACATAAAGCACATCACAATATACAACGATCAATGTAATGATCAATTTTATGAGCTTCCTATATTATAGGTCTTCATATTATCATTAGAATCTGTCTACTCATTTTCTGGAGACTCGGCGGTGATATGGACTTAGCAAGAAAAGATTCATGAATATCGCTTTTACCATGGCTGGGACGGTTAAAATGTATAATACATAAATGATCGGAAATTTATCACTATATAATTTTAGTTATATAGTATTTATCGAAAGGACCACTAATAACATAAATATTTGAGAATTAAATTTCAGGCCTTCCCATAAACTACCATATCATTCTGCGTGAATAAAATTATTTATGGCCTAGATTGTAGCGACTTATTCCTCTACTTTATATACCGATTTTCATTAAATTCTCTTCAGCGGTTTTCTCGCGCTGCGCGTACATACATACAGACAGACAGAAATTACGGAAAATTAAGAAGTGCATTTCCTTCCTACTGTGGACGCGACCGATACAGAAACACAATTATTTTAAAATTCTGAGGAATGTACATACAAAACTCGTATTATATATAGATAGATAGATGTTCTTTGTGTGTGTGGCTGCTGTTGGTCTGTTGCAAACTTTTGTATTTTGAGAGTAAATCTAAATTATTCATTGCTTTGGTGGTTTCCTGTGAAAGTTTCTTTCAATAGCGGAGCTGGCTCTCCCTGACTAGTAGGCTACTGTGTAGGTGTCGACAAAAATAGTATTTAAGTGTCACAGTGTAATGAACAATGTTCTAAACGTGTCGAATTCCGTAGAAATACCACAAACATTTTGATTATAATTCACAACAATACCTTGATGGTTATATTTTGTTTTTATTGTCTTGTTTTCCTTGGAAATTTTCTGATCTCAAATTTAAAGTAGTTCAATATAATTTCAAACCCTTTCATTTTGGAAAAAGTATAATTTGATATCGAGAGTTATCGATATTTTCTTTTGATAAAGTCGGCGTATCTATACTCTCTCATTAAGTACATAGTAACTTCTGTAGGCCATGTCAGCCACCGAAAACCTGAGCAGGATATGAAAGGATAGGACAGTTTCAAAGAACACAAAACTGTAATTAGCTAACTCACTCATATTCCCCGTTGCCCCCTGTACCATTACGTTACATTAGCGGCCGTCAATGGAATGAATACAGTGGACAAAGATGGCGGACAATAACTTCAGGTGCAAGTACACAGAGTAGTGATCGAATAAATCGATATCGCCCGGCCGCAAGGGAAAAGAATTTCAAGAGTTAAATAATGACGGACGGAAAAATTTGAAAGAGAACGATTCTTGACTACTTTGTGACTGATGAAAGATACAAGTTTAAGGGAAGCTGCACGGCTTATAATAAGATTATTAAAAGATCAACTCAACGTCACATACGGAAATATTGATATATTAACGGAATAGAAGACTCTATCTGCAAGAATACAATACGGAAAAGGAGTATATTTGAAAGAAATATTCGTCACTGTGAGATCTGAAGTCAGAATCGGGGAAAGAAAGCTTCAGCTGAATTACACGTTGCCGAAAGTAGTATCATAACGGCAAAATTTATTGTTTCCAGGAGGGAGGCAATAGCTGTTTAAGCAAAAGAAAGAACAAGGAATAGGCCAAATTAGAGAACATTATAAATTTAAAGAAAAGAATATTTTCGTCTAACACGAGTTTCCAACAACAAGTATTGGGAATTGAATTGCCTATTTTTCACCAGTATACTATGTACTCTACCATATTTTTGTTCTTTTATGATTGCATGATGACTGGTGACATGGACTCAGCTTAAACAGAGGAAATGTTTTGCTCAAGACTGATTAGCTCAAGCCAAGACCCAAGATGAAGCCGCAGATGACGTAGTCTTCGGATCGCAGCGATTGCCTGTTCCATGATGCCGTAGTCCAGCTGAGAGCCAGCAGAAATCCAGTTACGAGATAAGTATTACGAGTTGCATCGTAATGAATTTCAAATCAATTAGTGAAAAATATTTATAGGTGTACAGGAGTGCTAGATATAAGAGATCAAGTGCCAATGAGAAGATATATGAATACAAATGCGATTCATTAGCCGATGAAAAGTGCTATTTTGTGCTATATAACTGCAGTGCTAATGTGATAATGTTAAGGTTATTGGAAACTAGATCTGACTGTGTATTTATGCATGTTTTGTGCCAATTAATACGTATAGACCGTGAAGCGTTTAACCAGTTGTGGATGTATAAATATAAGCGAGATATAAGACGTAACCTAGAAATTCGGGTCTATATGTATACCAACCATGGCCAGTATGATAATAATATGGTAAAGAAGTGTTTGATATTACGAAGTTGCAGTGTATAAAGTATAGTCAGGTTATTGAATACTGCGTCCGTAACACAGGGGTTATTTTAGTGGAATTGAGTGATGATATATTTTAAATATGAAGATATATATATTTACAGAGGAAATGAAATGTTAATGTGGCATGTTATATGTAGAATGAGGAAACATGCTTCTGTTCGTTATTGAAGAATGGGATAGATAATTAGAATGCGGATTCCTGTGTTACGTAATATATTTAGATTTGGGTTAGCACTGCAAGTAATGAATATAGGCCATGTTGAGTTGAATGCATGTTTCGATCCATGCTGTTTTTGTTTCGTTGTAACTTTCGGAAGAGGATATGGTGAGGTTACGTGTTTGTTACGTATTACGATATATATATCTTTAGGAGTAGAATGAAATCTCGCACATTTTCGTATTTGAAGGTCAGCATGTTAGCGCTTACACGAAGTACGGTCTGCTTTATCGAAACTATGGCACAGCGAAGAAATATTTGGGAGTATGTAAATATTTTAGCACATGACTTGCACTGTATGGCACGATTTTCGCAGATTAGAATGACGTACCGTCAAATCTATGGCACTCCGTACTAGATTTAGTTGGTTTATGTTGTACAGATGGTGATGTACTGAATTAATCTATTCATTTGGGTTATGATAGGAATTTTTGGTAACTATATGGGTGTTTTGAACCCATAATTAAAAATGCTAATGCTTATCTCGTAACGTGGAAAGTCACTAACAAGAAGCCAAACGTATATTTAAATTGTTGGTCAAATAGACCGTAAACCAAAATAAAACTTAACTTATGCCCCAAAGAAAATTCCAAACAACATTAAATGAAAGATATTCCACTCCTCCTTGATTTAATAAAGGTCTGATCCCTATTTGTCCCCTCATACGAATTTAATCATGGAAGATATGGTATAATTTGGTTATTATCAATTATGTAAGCAAATGTATTGAAGATTTGAACGTTTTACAAATATGTTTATTCCGGAATCCAAGCACTTTGAGGATGATACTTAAAATATTACGATTTTCCTTTCCTTATTGCCAATGAATATATATGATTCATTGTAATTATACATTAGCATGCTAATAAATTGTATATAGATTTGATTTTGCATTTATAATCCTTAAGTAGGTAATAGTAGGATAGCATGCGGAATTATTGAGCTAGCTTACGCTTAATATTAGGCGAGGATCTGATAACTTCTTTTAATATAAGGATATATTATAAATATTTCAACGGATGGCGACTCTTCAACGGAATCCGCGATTTAATTAATGCATATAGGAACAACGAAGCGAGTTTTACCCTGAGAAATGATTATATGCCATATGTTAGAACTTATGCTCGTGAATACAATTCCAGTTTGGAATCTTTGTGTGACTTGCGACCCGATACTTAGAATTAAGAGACCGGAGTAATATTTACATATGTGTATGCACAGGTAATATTTCAAAAACGTAAGACAGATATGCTGGTAAAGGTCGCAACTCAAAAGTAAGGCATATATAAAATTGGTCGCCCAACGTGGCGCAACAACATAAGATAGAGGCATCGGGAAAGGTTACACTGATCATATGGTATACCCCTATGTAGCTGAATTCTGGACAGTCAAATAGGTAGAGAGGAGGCCTTTGATCTGTGGGTTTACCGAAGGAATTCTTCGCATTTGTTCGACTGAACATCGCACGGTGCTGATAGAACTGGGTATCCAGACTAGTCTGCTCAAGGGGATCAGCACGCTTACCTTCAGTACCTCTGACATATCACCGAAAGAAGAGGAACCTTGGGGAAAATTGTGATGGCAATTACTCGTATTAATGCCGAGGGACCCGAAGGAAGACAACCAATCATATGGGTGGACCAGCTAAAGCCCCAGGTAGAAAAATCTTTCCACGAGGCTACCTTTATGGCGGCAGACCGGAAATATGAAAACTCTGCAATGCCATATCGAGGACAGGCGATTGAGGAGGTTGAACTAAATCAGGCAATGAAGCCTTACATAACGTTCCAGACTACTACCACTAAACCATAGCTTTATTTTCAGTGACCGCATTATAGTTTCTATAATTCCTTGTACTGGTTTCCTTACAGCAAACATAACGGCATGTATAAAACAGAACATAAATTAATGTCACTTATCCGCTTCTCCGTTCTTAATTTATGCCCTTGTTTGTATTATGCTCATATTCGCTACATTATACTCGATAAATGAAATAACAGGGTTTCTGTACATCTGTTAATCCACTTTGTCCCTGTCACACTGAAACAAAACAAATGCATTTAGTACAAAGCTCTGTGGAACTCACTAATTGATTTAACCTTTATCTCCACCGTTAAACTCAATACAAAGTTTAATTCTATTAAGCTCTCTCAAATAGTTGTATGAAACATGTCAGTTATGCCTAGATGGAGAGTCATTTAAAACTACATCCTTTGAGAGCTAATACTATTATTTTAACACACAATGCACCAGGTAATTGAAAAATGCTACGAGAGGAATAGGCAGTTGTGTTTATGTTTTGTAGATCTAGAGAAAGCTTATGACCGGGTACCGAGGGAAAAGATGTTCGCCATACTGGGGGACTATGGAATTAAAGGCAGATTATTAAAAGCAATCGAAGGCATTTATGTTGACAATTGGGCTTCAGTGAGAATTGATGGTAGAATGAGTTCTTGGTTCAGGGTACTTACAGGGGTTAGACATGGCTGTAATCTTTCACCTTTGTTGTTCGTAGTTTACATGGATCATCTGCTGAAAGGTATAAAATGGCAGGGAGGGATTCAATTAGGTGGAAATGTAGTAAGCAGTCTGGCCTATGCTGACGATTTGGTCCTAATGGCAGATTGTGCCGAAAGCCTACAGTCTAATATCTGGGAACTAGAAAATAGGTGCAATGAGTATGGTATGAAAATTAGCCTCTCGAAGACAAAATTGATGTCAGTAGGTAAGAAATTCAACAGAATTGAATGTCAGATGGGCGATACAAAGCTAGAACAGGTCGATAATTTCAAGTATTTAGGTTGTGTGTTCTCCCAGAGTGGTAATATAGTAAGTGAGATTGAACCAAGGTGTCGTAAAGCTAATGCAGTGAGCTCGCAGCTGCGATCAACAGTATTCTGTAAGAAGGAAGTGAGCTCCCAGACGAAACTATTTTTATATCGGTCTGTTTTCAGACCAACTTTGCTTTACGGGAGCGAAAGCTGGGTGGACTCAGGATATCTTATTCATAAGTTAGAAGTAACAGACATGAAAGTAGCAAGAATGATTGCTGGTACAAACAGGTGGGAACAATGGCAGGAGGGTACTCGGAATGAGGAGATAAAGGCTAATTTAGGAATGAACTCGATGGATGAAGCTGTACGCACAAACCGGCTTCGGTGGTGGGGTCATGTGAGGCGAATGGAGGAGGATAGGTTACCTACGAGAATAATGGTCTCTGCTATGGAGGGTAAGAGAAGTAGAGGTTGACCAAGACGACGATGGTTAGACTCGGTTTCTAACGATTTAAAGATAAGAGGTATAGAACTAAATGAGGCCACAACACTAGTTGCAAATCGAGGATTGTGGCGACGTTTAGAAAATTCACAGAGGCTTGCAGACTGAACGCTGAAAGGCATAACAGTCTATAATGATAATGTATGTATGTATGTAATGTACAATCTGACAGTTTTTTACTGATGCATTATTGGATCTTCTCTGTAATACTCTACCAACGATAAAAAGAAATTACGTAAACCATGAACGGTCTACAGGTGTACAAAATAACAGTTTATAATTTGAGAACTATACCTCGATGTGGTGGACAAATTTGCCGTCCCGCATGCCGGTTTCACATTCCAGCAGGATGGTGCCTAGGGGTGCCAGATGTATGGATTTTCCCGGAAAGATAATATTTTTCTTATTTTTTCCGTGTACAGTGCACCCTTTTAAACCGTACGATGAATATTCCGCTTTCCTTAATATCGCGGTTTATACAAAGAGAGAAAAAGGGCGCGGTTAGGATCGAGTACAAAACATTCTGTATAGAGACCAATGATCAGACACCACAGCTGACAACAGCTTTACTAGTGCGTATGAAGATCATGTTAAGAATGGTTACAAAGTGACTCGCACATTAAATCAATTTAATGATAAGTTTTCTGATGAAGTTAATGTCTGTGAAAAAATGTAAACCCGTCTATGAGGTTAATTATGTATGTAAATGGTTTGATTTTATTGATACTAATGTTTCTGCGTTGATAAATTGAATAAGTCTAGAAAACTCCCCTCAGTTCAGCAAGATTTTAACGTTAGTGCAAAGACTAGGTCTAGGGGAGAAGATGAATATGGGTGGCATATGTTCAGAAGTTGTTTAAATGGTAAATTTGTTTTCTGGGGATGGTGCTCATGGTGCAATACTCTTCGAGGTAATCCAATACCAGGTTTAATCTGCCAATAAATACTGAAGAAGATTTTGGCAGTGCATAAGTTTGTATTACGTATATTTCCATCGAATGAATATAGGTCTATTATTTAATTTTATAACTTCTTGAATTATAGGGTTGCCACTAGGACAAAGTATACTTTATTTTTCAATACACAACATACCATCACTGGTTATAAAAATAATACTATGTAGTAAATAATATTATTATGGAATATGAAATGTCTTTCACATACAGTATGAAAAAGAACTAAGAAGCGAAAGGTAGGCACACGATGCTATTGAAAATTTAATTGGTTTCTCAAATAAGTTGTTATTGAACCGCGGGTGACTTCTACCGCTATGGTTTTCAACAGATGTTCTTCTATACCTAAGTAATTAATGGCAATAAAAGAGAGGGATGACAGAAACAGCAGCTCTGTAGCTTTTATAAGTATGGACAGTTTGTATACCGGTATTTCAGTTATGATGAAAATTGCAAAGAATTTCAGAAAAAAAGTTTTGTTGAATAAGAAACTGTTGCAAATTGCATCTTCAAATAGCAAGTTCTTATGAAATGTACATTTCAATCTAACGACGCATTGTTAGTTTGTAATTAAATAAATATTCCCGCCGGTATTTAAGAGATAATACATCCCTGGCCTCTGCTCTCATTCAATAAACGGCTAGGGAGTTCCAGTTTAGCGCTGCATGGGAAAGAAATCGCAATGTTCCTTATTTCATATCTGGCAACCTGGCAACCCCAGTGATGCCCCAACTCACTTCCAACACAGTTGTTAACAGTTTTGGGAACGAAACATTCCATGGATTTTCGTTTGGTAGAAGGGGTTCTAACGCCTGTGCTCCAACTCCGATCTCCAGATATGAATCCCGTTTAGACTGTTTTTCGTTAAGGGGGAGACCCAGCCTAACACGGGGAAAATAGGCCAATATTCATTCGATTGTTATGTATGCTACAAACGTTGTTGAAAAATGCTGCACATATCCCGGTATTGCCAGGCTTCCTGGCAATCAGAAGCAACTTCAATAATGTCAAAATTCTATTTATAATAATTTTAAATAACATGTTAAAAATTCCCCACCTTTTCAACAATATATCACGGTTTCCTTCATAACTCTCTTACTGTTTGACGGATAATTATTAATTTTTCAGAGTTTCCTCCCATAGTGTTGTACTACAATCTGTACCTCATTCAGATCAATAGGAGTTATATTAGATTTTATATAACATATTTCTTTACAAACATATTAATATTGTCAGATGCTCAGAATAAAAACTCGACAAAAAATCTATATCACAGTCTATGTTAGTGATTGAGGTTCCTTTTTGTAGGTGGAGGTTTGATACACACTTTAAAACAGGAAAAGTACGAACATTCTTATAAACTTAGAATTTGTAAGGTAAACAGTGATATACTGTTAAAGCGGAAAATTTTGAACATTTTATTTTAAAATACTATAATTATTACAATTTTGACATTATTGAAGTTGCTTCCGGTTGCCAGAAAGCATCTCAATACTGGGATATGTGCAGAAATGGTCAACAACAATTGTAGCATATTTAACAATCGAATGAAGATCAACCATTTATTTTTCTTTGTTAAGTTGGGTCTCCCCAGGTTTATTTAGAACACTGTGTGCCGGAGAATATTTCAAGGACTGGATTATTTCAGTAAGACATAACATTGAACAAGGTTAGCTTATAACAACTGCAGTGCGTATAAATGTAATTCAAGAACTTGATTATCTGCAGTCATATCATGAAAGATCCAGAATTTATCAAGAGACAATCTGGAAACTGAGTTGTATTTTTGAACATTTAGTGAATGACTATTTAATAAACCCTAGTGTAGTCGCGCAGCTTCTGAGAGACGCCACGTTAAATTATTTTTCGTAACTGCAAAGAAACTACCACGGCCACTGACTAGAAATACTATCTACCTCTCAAGTAACTATTCAAAACCAACATGATAATGCATCAGCGCCCCAGTGCTAGTCTAACTCGTGTGATGGTGAGTCATTATTACGCAAGTGCCAATGGCATCTGATAGACACCATACGAACTTCACCGCTATGACCTTCCGTTCCGGTTTTGAAGTAGTATCTTCAATATTATTGCAACAATTATTTTTCAGAATTCTCAGGCATAAGTAACGTAAACGTCTCATATTATTTAGGGCTGAGAATGAGTGGAAAGGAGAGGAGATACGAGTATAACTATCATCGCCTTGACGATAGAAGCATTGCGCAGTTTGTTTAAGGAAGATGATGACGATGACGAATAAGGTGATTTGTACAGTGACGAGGACGAAGATGTTCTAGAAACCAGAAGTCAAATTACAGACACTGAACAAGTTACAAACACTAGTGATGAAGGAGAATTTCACAGTGTTTATTCCCTAAGGCAAGATGGAGTTTCCAAATAGCGTAAAGCTAATCCTCCCAGAAATGTTCAACCCCGGCGGCAAAATACATCACACATTCATCTAGTGAGAAAGGTGTTGCAAATCTTGCTAAAATTCCTAAAGAATGCTGGGAACTATTCTCTGATGACACAATGCTATCTAATATAATGGAGTGCACAACCGGGAAAATTGATGAGTTTCAAGAGAACTACAGCAGAGAAAGGGACGCTCGAGCTACCATCGTATGTGAAATAAAGGCCCTAATTGACATACTGTACCTTCCACGAAGAAATATAACCACACAAACATAAAGAACATTTGGGCTAGCGCTACGTTATGTCAGAGGGTCATTTTAGGTTCCTACACTATTGCGTAAAAATGAAATGGCGTATGGCTTTTAGCGCCGGGAGTGTCCGAGGACAAGTTCGGCTCGCCAGATGCAGGTGTTTTGATTTGACTCCCGTAGGCGACCTGCGCGTCGTGATGAGGATGAAATGATGATGAAGCTCCCGTGCCAGCGAAATTAACCAATTAAGGTTAAAATTCCCGACCCTGCCGGGAATTGAACCCGGGACCCCTGTGACCAAAGGCCAGCACGCTAACCATTTAGCCATGGAGACGGACACTATTGCCTAAGATTTGACAAGAAGGATACCAGGAGAGGAGAGGTAAAGGTAGGATAACTTGTCACCAGTTCCAGAAATAGTGACCTTGCTTATGAATAACTTTCAGAAGGCATGTTGTGTAGGAGAGTAAAGTACACTGGATGAATAACTGTAAGGTTTTCGTGAAAAACTGCCGCTTTAAACATTGCAAGCAAGCCGAATAAGAACGGCTTAAAGATGAATGTGCTACACAGTAAACCTGCAAGTTGGAGTGAGTAGGCGGCCTGATGAACCATTTGAAATGAAAATGCTCAACATTGGTTTCAGAATTGTTCTGGTTCACTCGACAGTGCATCATGATGTACCAGTCGATCCTGGAAATGGAGACAGATACAAACCGGAAATGGCGACGTTCTATAGTTCTACTACTATGTGATGATATTATAGAGCAATCAGTCTATCACCAACGATCTGCATTTAGGGCGGTCGCCCGGTTGGCAGAAACCCTATATGTTGTTTACCTGGTCTTTTATTAAATAATTGCGAAGAATTTTGGAAATTGAATATCTCCCGTGTTAAATTACTACAAGACCTAACTCCTATTCTTATAAAATAATATTTTCCCCAATTTTTCCTCCCGAATTGCAACTTTATCTTCATATTGTGATTTTTCCTTCTTAAATAAACGCAACTTATTCGACTACTAATACCATTCGAAACCAGATCTCCACTGACTGCAGTTTAGCAGTACATATATTGTAGCGGAGATCTATGGAGCGGAGATTTCAGAGTTTTGTACTCTGGCTGTTCAGACGGAAAATGTGGTGTTGGATTTATACTGACAAAGCAGTTAGGACAGCGAGTGTCAGGTATTTGGAGATATAATGAAAGAATACTGCTCATAAAATTAAAGACAGAACCTAGAGATACAGCTCTAATCCAGATGAACATGACCACTTCTACATATACAAAGGACGTACTGGAAGAAGTGTACGAACAACTGGAAGAAGTGTTACTAAAGGTCCAGGATGAAGAAAATCCAATCATCCTTGGAGATATGAACGCAGATGATGCGGTGGACGATTGTGCTCTTGGTTCCAGAAACAAAAGTGGAGAAAAGCTCATCAAATTTTGTCGAAGTCACTCCCTTGTAAGTAGTACTACTCTCTTCTAACCGCCAGAAAGGAGAAGATATACATGAACAATGTCTGGATATGGTAGTAGATATCAAATGGACTATATAATAGTTAGAGAACGGTATCGAAATCAAGTAAAATCAAGTAAAAGCTATCCTGGGGCTGATATTGACTCCGATCATAACCCCGTGGTAATGACAGACCAACTGAAACTTAAGAAAAGAAGAACAGAAAGATGCCCCTGAAAATTGAATTTATGTAAATTAAAGAAAGACAGCTAGACTATCAAAATGTTCAAATAAGAAACGAATACTGAAGTACTGCCTGGAAGTAGTGCTCAAGAAAAATGGGAAGAAACCAAGAAACAAAAATTGATGCAGTAGAAGATTGTTTTGGAAAAGAAGTAAGGAAAATCTATAAGCCGTGGGTTACAACCCACATTTTGGAAATTATGAACGCGCGCCAGATGGCCAAAAGGAAAGGAAACAATGGAGAATACAAGAAAAAAGATATAAAAACAAACGAGAAACTAAAAGAGCAAAGGAAGATTGGAACGAAACACAATATAAACGGATAGATGAAAATATAACCAAAGGTCCGGATGCAATTCCAAAGAAAGATAAGAGCATGAGTACAATAAAATGAAGCAATGGAGATGTGATAATAGAGCAAAATAAGATAGCTATAATAAGGAAACAATATGTAGAAGGCCTATATGAAGGACAAATAGATGACGATGTATTAGAAAATGAAAGTGAGATAGAACAAGATGATCTGGGACCATGTATACTTAGAGAGGAATTTGATGAAGATTTGGATGAGCTAAAACAAAGAAAAACTCCTGGAATAGACTCAATTCCAAGTTCTAGTGGATAAGGCAGAAACTTCCTTATATCAACTAGTAAATAATATTTATACCAGCGGAGAAACACCAAAAGATTTTGAGAAAACTGTAATGATACCTATTTCAAAAAGTAATCATGCAAAGAGATGTCAAGATTATAGAACGTAAAGTCTGGTAACATATGCCTCCAAACTTATTACAAGAATTGTTTACCATCGCATGGAGAAAAGAATAGAAGAAATCTCTCAGAGGATCAATTCGAGTTTAGAAGAAACAGAGAAACAAGAGAAGCAATTCTGAGCCTTAGAACAATTATTGAGCAAGCGCTAAGAATCAATAAGAACATCCTAATTGCTTTCATTGATATAGAGAAAGCGTTTGATAATGTTTAAAGCTCTTAGAAGTCTTACAGTGGACTACAGAATCGGAAAATCATCTACCATCTGTACAACAACCACACAGCGCTTATAGGAAAGGAGCAAATCAACGCGAATATAAGAAAACGAGTAAGGCAAAGATGTGGTCTGTCATTTCTATTATTCAATGCGTATTTAGAAGAAGCAATGAAAGAGGTTTCACCACCTCCACCCATGGAATAAAAATAAATGGCCATCTATACTAAACAATACGTTTCGCGGATGATATTTCCTCCATAGCTGAAACTGAGAAAGAGATAGAGACCTCACTAAAGAAAGTGAATGATCTACTAATACTAAAATGTAACATGAATGTTAACAAAACAAAAACCAAGATAATTAAATGTACTCCGGGTGGCAAACAGGATGTTAATGTTTGGTTGGAAGGAGAAAAATTTACACAAGTAAAACTGTTCATTTACTTGGGAAGCATCATTACATCTAATGGGAGGTGTGAAAAAGACGTACGTTCTCGAATAGGCCAGGCTAAAGAAGCTTTCAATAAAAAAGAAGCCTTTTGACCTCCAAGGCCACATCCCTATCAGTAAGAAAGCATTTCATTAAGAGCTCCATTTGGAGCATAGCAACCTATGGCTCTGAAACCTGGACTCTATTAAAGGCTGATAAGAAAAGAATAGATGCATTAGAAATGTGGTGCTGGCGTCGAATGTTACGAATAACCTGGACTCACAGTCTAACAAATGAAGAAGTTCTCAAGAGAGCTGAAGAAACCATTAGTCTAGAGAAAATGATCGCGAAAAGAAGACGTAGTTGGATAGGTCATTTACTCCTGCATTCATCATGGTGCACCACACTGCTTGAAGGGAAAATGGAAGGAAAGACTAGAAGAGGACGACGAAGAGCAGGGTTCCTCGATGGCATTAAAGGGCGACGTCCATATCAACTAATCAAGCAGCTGGCTTAGGATAGAAGGTCGTTGGACGAGGACAGTAATGCTACCCACCAACTATCAGGTTGAGGAGAACGAGAGAGATAATATTGCAAGGAGAACAAAGAGATGACCAACTGTAGTGTTCTATAGCGCATTGAACGTAACAGGAATCAATTCTTAAATTGTTTTTCAAAGAAAAGAAAATGCTTATGTTAGACGGAGTCTGGTTGATTATTACTTGCGTGTGTGCTAGTAGTGCTCTTCTTTGACAGTAGGTCTCAAAATGGGTTTTTATAATCTGCTTACCAAAGCTATGGAGCAAGAAATGACAAGGAAAAGTTGTTAATTCCTCTTCTTCTTCTGCTTATTCTTCATTGTCCTCACATAATATTGGCGACCATCATGGTGTATATTTCTTGCACTGTCGGAGGTCCCGAACCCAGTATAATATCCTCTGAATACGTCCACTTTTTTCCTCCATCTTGCCTTCTATAATCAGTAGCATCAGGCGTTATTTGTAATTTTGGAACATTTGACCGAAATAAGCTACTTTCCTACGTGATGACAGCTAGTTCTCAGCATTCTTTCCTGTCATGACAGAGATCCTCCTCATTGTTGTTGTGATCAGTCCATAGAATCTTAAACTTTCTGCTATACATGTACATTTTAATTACCTATAATTGGTTATTCATGGAGCAATTACCCATACTTCAACAACGTAAACACATGGCACTTCACAGTATGACAACGAGTTTCGATGCGCGGAACATGGTTGCACGTTAGATGTTTTGAAGATTTGATCGACAATTGCGATTATAATTTGATTTCTACGTACATCCTAAGTACTTGAAATACATTTTATTATATTTCTGTTCAAAGTGCCAACAACGTTGATGATTTACTGCTAGTTGATTATCTTGATTTTTTTGAATGTTTAAGATAATCTAGTAGGACATCCTCGTGCTGGTAGATTCACTGGTATGAAAGACTATTGTACGTCGCTGTGTCCTCATAGTTTAAATAATAGGTAGAGGGATGTGAACCAACGACATTGAGGTTACAGCATAGTAATACAAAATAAACATTTACACCGTGTGCCTCAGATACATAGAGCCCGGTAAGTTAAATGGCCAAAGTAACAGGTGCTTCGGAGAAATACTGTAGATTTTCAGACCTAACTCCCGATGTGTCGACAACCTATCTATTCTACCTGTATAGCGGGTTAGTCTACTCTAAAGTTGAATGCTTCGGGTAATGGAATGAAGAAAAATCTAAACAAATTACCTAATATTATTTCCTTACTATGTAGCACCATTTTCAATTCCGTCTCTGTAGCATTATATCGTGGTAGCCACGGGACCTTTTCGCGATGGTGGTGATTACTGTTTTTGTGAGATTGCAGAACGTTGCCACCATCCTCCCTTAACAATAACCAGAAAAAAGTCGAATAGGTCCGACTCTCTTTTAGGAAAAAATAAGGGAAAGGCCACGAAGGACGTGAAAATATAAGACCTAGACTTGGCAAACATCGTACCGTGGAGGTCGGAAGAGAACAATAGTTGACCAAGAGAGGCCGGACAGAAATAAGGATAGAATATATTTATCATCTACAGAATAATGTTGCCAAAAACATGACATGACTTGCTCTACTCCTTCAGACACACCCAGGTGACGATTTCATGTTGACTTTCTCTATACTTTCCGTACATATAACCACTTTCCTTATTAATAACTGTGAAATCCATGACAGCACACGAAAATAAATACTTACACCAAGAAGTTTCGATATATAATTGTGTTTGTGTCTGAAGTTTTCTGTCTCTAAGTAACACCCGAGGGAGAAAATGGATGATCTACAAGGAGCGAGCAGGAGCTCAGGCAGGTTATCGGGGATACCCCGAGATAAAGCTAATGAGGCCCACCCTCTGCTGCAGTAACCACAAAAGTCCTGTGACAACTGGGGAATTTCCGTGAGTGAGCCCAAGTTTATCTCAGTGGCCGCAAATGTCCGTGATTTTGTGATGACCGCAAATATCCGTGACCGCAAATGTCCGGACACCAAAGAACATACACCAGCAGCATCAAAACGAACGGATATTAAGGAATTACCTAACAAAAAAGAATGGCACTTTGTTCCTGAAAATTTAAAACAAGTCCACATAACCACCGGGATTTCTTGTGTAATCAGAGGTATCAGTTAGGGGATGGTCATCCGAAATTCTTTGTTGCTTACCTAGAGGAGGAGTTGAATAATAACCGGTTTGATTATAAGGAAATGGTTCAGTACTCCATGTCATAGACGGACATGAATGAGATCCCGCAAAGGTATTGGTATCTAGTGTGTTTTGTATTGTTTGTAATAGTTTTATTTTGGTGGAATCTGTTTTGTGTTCGGGAATTCTTCTGAAATCGGAAACAGTGATAACAAGAACATCCTGTCCTCATCCTTTTCTAAGGCAGCCTCCCGTTCTATCCTAGCATCCATAGATCGTCGCAATTCAGTAAACAACAACTGATCAGTATCACCACTACAGGGCCTCTGGTAGCCAAACGATGTACCGAGTATGATCCAGTAGCATCTTGGTCGGATAAACCAACCTCTTCTGGCATGCTGTTTGCAGTACCTGAAGTTTCAGTGGTGTGTTTTGTGATATATTCACTCTTTCTTCATGCTGCACCTCCACTTTTTCAGTCTTCTCACCTCTCTTGCGTAGCAGCTTCTAATATTTTTCCATCTTTTTTTGGAGAGATATACCTGCGAAGAAAGAAATAATCATCAATTTATATACGAATAATAAATAGCCCGTAATTTTTATATTTTTTGTATACACTTTTATACCTATTTACTATTTATCTATACACATTCTTTGTTACAGATACCTGGCAAGTGGCTGCAAATTCGTGGATCTACATTACTCATTTAGAACAATTTCTGCAATAATTAGGGAAGTCACCTACTTCATCTTGCATTTTTTCAGAGAGACATGTTTACCTTTACCTACAAGGGAAAAGTGGCTTGATATAGCAGGCGGGTTCAATGTCCGAGCAAATCTCTCCTACTGCATAGGAGCGGTGGATGACAAACGTATTCGGGTAATCGAACCGTGTCACAGTGGGTCACTGTATTACAACTACAAGAATTTCCCTGCAATAGCCACACTTACAATTTGCGATGCGGATTACAACTTCATTTATGCAACGTGATGTCATAGTTATATTAGTGAGCCCGCGGCGCTTACAGCGGCAAATTAGAATCTCACACATTTGCGTTTTTAAGAGTTCATATGTATCGTATTCATAAATATCGAAGCCTTTCTAAATGTATCTTCTTATATATTTCCCTTCCAGTATCATTCACCGGGCGAGTTGGCCGTGTTGTTAGGGGCGCGCGGCTGTGAGCTTGCATCCGGGAGATAGTGGATTCGAATCCCACTGTTGGCAGCCCTGAAGATGGTTTTCCGTGGTTTCCCATTTTCACACCAGGCAAATGCTGGGGGTGTACCTTAATTAAGGCCATGGACGCTTCCTTCCTACTCCTCGGCCTTTCCTATTCCATCGTCGCCATAAGACGTATCTGTGTCGGTGCGACGTAAAGCCACTAGCAATATCATTCATAGTCAAAATACGATCGACCCGTTTTTTGTTCTAAAATCACACTTTAATCCAGAAAACTGAATTTTAATGATAAAATGATAAAAGACCGCAAAAACTAACAATATTTGACACAAGAACAAAGGAAATCGGGCGCTTGGTTCAAACGCTATGCTCAAAAATTCCAAACATTGCCTCGGTTTTACCAAGAGGGTGGATTTTCACAAGTAGGATAGTTTGGGATGTTTGGAATTTCAATTACGATATCATCCTGAACATTTCCACCAATGTTTAGTTTGTTATTATTATTATACCGAGCTCGATAGCTGAAGTCGCTTAAGTGCGGCCAGTGTCCAGTATTCGGGAGATAGTAGGTTCGAACCCCACTGTCGGCAGCCCTGAAAATGGTTTTCCGTGGTTTCCCATTTTCACACCTAGGCAAATGCTGGGGCTGTACCTTAATTAAGGCCACGGCCGCTTCCTTCCCACTCCTAGCCCTTTCCCGTCCCATCGTCGCCATAAGACCTATCTGTGTCGGTGCGACGTAAAGTAACTAGCAAAAAAGAAAAGTTTGTTATTACAATGTCCGGGTTTGGGCAACTTTTTGTCTAATCAGACTGCAATATGAGGCGCGCCTAGTGATTTGTACCGTAGTACGGTGGCGATATTTTAATGCAGAATATCTGAGAAACATATATACGTTTGGTTAATTTTGAACCAGAATGGATTCTGACATATTTTAAGAAATTCAGGATATCTACGAATTATTCAGATGATTTAGAAAATTTCGCTGCCAACCGCGCAACCTAACTCCTCGTAGTTCATCAGTTTGAATTTTATGGATGAGTAGCATTAGCTTTTGATGTAGACATTTGTTGTATTACAATTTAACCTAAAATTCTGAAGTGGAATGAATATAATTAGTGTCTCGATTTAGGTTTATGTCAGCAAAAACGAGGTTCATTATGCCCATTCCAACCAAAATAACTGTTATGTGAATAAGACTTGTAAACTGAGTCTATGGATGCATTAAATTCCCTTTCACATATTCAGCTTTTGGCTCTGATAATCTGGCCATCAATATCCACAGACTAAACACAAAAAGTACATCGTAACAAGAAAAAGGCATGAAGATCAAAGCAACAAAGAATTACGACCTGCACTTTTTCAAGTATTCATGTGTAAATGGGTGTAATTACAATCAAAACTCTAAGAATCTAAGTAGAAAGTATGGTTCAAGGATGCTGATATCTAGGAGAAAAAAGCAACGTTCTCAAGTTTTCATTGCCAGAAAAAGGGGATCTGCCATTATATCGGCAGCGATGGATGAGACAGGCTCATGCATGTTTATATATCTTCAACTAGCAGTTCTAGGATAAAAATTACAAATCTTCGGCTAATAGTAGTGCGTGGGAACGGAAAGGGTCTCCTTCATTTACACTCCATTCTGCCCGCTACGGTTGTTGAAGTAGGGAGTAACATAACGAGCTGTTATTATCAGCACATTTCCACGGCTGACACACGGCCACTTGCCACAATAGCGCTTTGTACATTCAATACAGGTGCACTGCGATAAAACGCGCTGCAAGGGAATTTGAAGTGTATTTACCCTTCCTGTCACTCGAAAATGTCCACACAATTATTCCTTGGGAGCTTATCGAAGGATGTGCCACTTTGAACAAAATAATCAATGTTCCCTCCCCTCTGCATTCAAAGTCCGTGAACCTTGAGCCCTGTCGTATAACACACAGAGTACGGTACAGCAATGTTCATTGCATATCTAGCAGCCAGAGAAAGATTTTCAGTACGGCCATGTTGAAATATCGAACTTCGTAAATCTTCAGGTTTCGCAACATCGGAAGTGGTTAGTACTTGGATCGATCACTACGTGTTTGCCATTCGAAGAAGAAGTGAAAGTAACTGACCTCTTAAGTTGGCTCAGAATACCTTCACGAGACTTAAAATTTGTGATTATGATAATAATAATAACAATAATAATAAAAATAATAATAATCTGCACTTCATCTTAGTTTTAGGTTCATAGAATTAAACGTTTAATACTAGAAACTTTCTAAAGAACTTCTTAACAAAATTCAACATATTGAAAAAACTTTGTAATTAACATAACTGTGAACATAGAACAAACATAGAACACACCCTTTCACTTCCTTGTAGGCCGATATAAGAAAGGGATAACATTTCATTCACGACAGTAAACGTTCCATATTTTGGTTGTTAACGGAGTCCATAACTCAGAACATGTTTAAGTTCGTGAAATTATCAAGGGCTAAAATCTGATGTATTTCAAGTTACCTTCAGCACGCCGTTTCTTAAGATCTTCGTCCAAGAGAGTAAGTAGTCATTGTAAACTGTAATGTGACAGATTCCATCATCGTGAATATCACAAGATCAAAGTATCTTTTATTCCTAAATTCTATTGATATAAAGAATATTTCATGAAAATACATCTTTAAAACACTATCACAATAGACTTCAAATAGAAAACTTCTCCCGAGTTTAATAATGATATCGAAACTATACATCAACCACGTTTCAGCTTTATAGAATTAGGAACTTTCTAATCAATTTATTAATAAAATGGAACATTTTACAATAAGTTCGGGACTAACACAACTGAGAACAGAGAGCATAATATTTCTGAAAGAGGTTTAATGTCACACTAACATATCAAAGGATTTCGGTGACGCAATGGTGGGGAAAGCTAGGCTTTATTGGTTAGCCTTAATTAAGATTGAGCCTCACTATTTGCCTGGTGTGAAAATGAGAAACCATCTCAAGACCACCAACGGTGTGATACAAATGCATACAATCTCCCGAATTCAAGTTGACAGCTATGTGACCATCTCGACGGCCGCTCTCGAAATTCTCATTCCTACTGCTCATGAGTGAAATTCTTATTCATGAAATTATTTTCAGTTTTATGACTGAAACGATATAGCAGTACCTTCATATTCTTGCAGCAAAGATAGTAATGAGGTGTACGATCTACGGAGCACTTAAAAATCTTCTGAAATTGAAACGCAACCCACAGAAATGTACGTCTACGATGATAAATTCTAACAAAAACCAATTTGCAATTCATTGTATATTTCATTTCGTATCCAATTGCTGTATCCTTTATACCGAAAGTTCGTTGATTTTTGCTTAAATACATTTTTAAGTATTAAATCAATTTCATCCTGCATTTAGCCAGGAGTTAAACTGTATCTTGTACTATTTAATTTTTCATATGAGCGACCGCAGGGGCCATGAATTACAATTGAGTTTCATAATTTTGGATTATAATGAGTAATCTGCAAGTTAATGCTAACACAGTATTCTCGATGCAGGCTCTTCAGGCACTTAGCATTAATTACAATATATTGAGCGTGGAACTTCGTAAACGGTTGCATGATAATTGCACCAACGTTTAATTAAGTGACCAATATTCAATGTTCGCTTGCTAAATAAAGTCTTACTTGTCGTGATGTATAAGCCTTGAAGTAACATCAATATCCAAACCATATTTAAAATTATACTTGTACCTGTATTTCATCATTCCATTTTGGAAGTAAACGTTGTATTTGCGTGATGTTGCTATATTGAGGATGAAATGTAAATTGAGAGAGTTACCGTGCCCTTCCCCCAGATAAAACATATCCGTGTTATCTTAGGTTGCTTTAATGAAGTAGATAGTGATTCACCATAAAACTGGCTGAATATGCCTTCACAGGACCTATAGTATACTGAGGGCTTTAAGTAGATCTTGAAAAAGTAACGTTAGGTACTAGAATTCAAACCTATACAAAAAGTATTATAAACGCCATCATTCTTCTTTTATTATGAGGTTTATCTCGACATCATATACTTTTTCGTTTTGTTTTGCTTTGTGTTTTATTTTGTATTATTTTGTTTTGCTTTGTGTTTTATTTTGTATTCTTTTGTTTCCTTTTATTTTGGTTTTGTTTTGTTTTGTTTTGTTTTGTTTTGTTTTGTTTTGTTTTGTTTTGTTTTGTTTTGTTTTGTTTTGTTTTGTTTTGTTTTGTTTTGTTTTGTTTTGTTTTGTTTTGTTTTGTTTTGTTTTGTTTTGTTTTGTTTTGTTTTGTTTTGTTTTGTTTTGTTTTGTTTTGTTTTGTTTTGTTTTGTTTTGTTTTGTTTTGTTTTGTTTTGTTTTGTTTTGTTTTGTTTTGTTTTGTTTTGTTTTGTTTTGTTTTGTTTTGTTTTGTTTTGTTTTGTTTTGTTTGGTTTTGTTTTGTTTTGTTTTGTTTTGTTTTGTTTTGTTTTGTTTTGTTTTGTTTTGTTTTGTTTTGTTTTGTTTTGTTTTGTTTTGTTTTGTTTTGTTTTGTTTTGTTTTGTTTTGTTTTGTTTTGTTTTGTTTTGTTTTGTTTTGTTTTGTTTTGTTTTGTTTTGTTTTGTTTTGTTTTGTTTTGTTTTGTTTTGTTTTGTTTTGTTTTGTT
Organism: Anabrus simplex; assembly: GCF_040414725.1. NCBI lineage: Eukaryota > Metazoa > Arthropoda > Insecta > Orthoptera > Tettigoniidae > Anabrus > Anabrus simplex. The sequence goes on along the minus strand of NC_090265.1, from coordinate 1,606,146,205 downwards.
TTGTTTTGTTTTGTTTTGTTTTGTTTTGTTTTGTTTTGTTTTGTTTTGTATCTTGAATACTTCTTCGAACGTTGAATTTCAACTACATAATTCTCTAACTCTCTGAGACATAATAAGCCTAGTGTTTACTTAATGTACTCGATTGCATACTTATGAAACTAATTTCAATTGGGTACAAGCGAAGAAGGGTTATTTTACAACCAACGTAAGGTTTCAATTACAATTACAATGATAAAAACAAAAGAATTTCAAATAGCAATTATACAAAAAGAAACGAGGTAGGACTGTACTTTGCCAAAATCCTCCTTAATATTTAAATACAGAAAGAACATGTGGTAAAAAATCAAAGAGAAATCTGAGAATAATCACGTTCCGTAGAGAGGAAATATAAACTCTGAGATATTATGTTAGTTTTGTTACTTTCTCTCAATCTGCTTCGGATCTAGAGTATTTGCTAAATGGCAGGGGCTCCCGTCAAAAAAAGAACTACTGTCGTCCTCCCAAGCTTTAATCACAGGATGGAGATGGGTGGAAAACCATTTACAGTGGGGGCAGTCTACCTAGAAAATGTGACATTAACATCCATCTGTGATTCTGTAGAGGCATTACTTGGGAATATACACCTACAAGGAATCCGAAACTCTGATTATATCCACGACTGTAAATCACAAAAATGAAGAATATGGAATGTTTTATCAAAAGAAGTTAGTTCCAGAAGAGAAGATCCCTCCAAACTCTGCATTGTTGATTTCACATATCTATACAAATAAACAGAACACAGAGAGCAGTGCTGGATAAAGTACGTATATCATATCTTCAGCCTGGAGGCTGATTGGATCCTCAACAGCTCTAGCATCAGCTGCAATAAACGGCCAGGACGTTACTGCGGCGTTTCAGGGGAATGATGTGTGAGGTAGTTTCCCTATGATTCCCACACCGCATCAAAAATCCTTCAAATATTGTCGTTGCTATGCCAAACCGCGAATTTGACAATGTTCTTTCTATCCATTATTTCTCCCAAGACTGGCCATGCCTCCCAGCTACATCTGAATATGTAGTCCATCGGAACAATTTTCCTTGAGTTAATTTAATTTTAATGCTGGGACTGTACTTTAATTAGAGTCCGGGCCGACACCTTCCCATTCCTAGCCATTTCCCATCCTTGCGTCGCCGAAAATATTCGATGTGTTAGTGCGACGTTAAACCAGTAGAGATTGTCATCCTGAAATGACGTTTACTCAGCTTCGTGAGACCAACTCAGGTTTTGTCTCATGTGAGGGACAAAACCATCTCAATGAACCTATTCCAAAGTATAAACATAACAGTCTAAAGGTTGTCGAGGACTTTATTTGAATCGGTTAGTTCCAAAACTCGACATGTCCACAAAAAATTAAAAGTTGAGATAATTCATGATTAAAAATATGTTAGGTTCTCTATTTAATACGTGATAATGCTTTGCACCATAACTCTTCTTATTCCTTAGATATTAAAACTTAAAAATTCAGTTCTGTTTTAAAATTGGGTATGTCCACAACATGTTTTGTTCCATAACTTAGCCTGTCCAAAGTAACCTGGTAACAGAAGGAATTATTGAAGATGAAAATTTTTCCATGTTTCTGGTGTACAATATAGCATTGTCATCAAATTACAGCTATGTTGAACAACATGAAAATACGTAAGCCCATGTTTAGTTGTATTAAGACTGCAACTTCCCTCTTAATCCATTCCAAAACACATTGTGTACATTGTTGTTTGTTCCAAAACTGAACATGACCACTTGTACTTTCCAAAACTCAACCTGTCCCATCAACTTTCATCATTATTTAAATGTAGGGAAATCCTACTTTATTGTCATTGTTACTTCAATCACAACAAATATCATCATGATACACATGTTTGTCGATTTAAGACGGATATTAACATTGATAACAGTTTCTTCCTCTTTTCTCTATTCACTTTAACATGGATATGTTGAGTTTTGGAACTAAGCGCTTCATTTGTCCTCTCCGCTGAAATGACATTTTTATTATTTTCTTACTTTGAATTCTTTTGGACCTAATATATACTAATTGTTAAACATTATAATTCCATACATTTAGCAGTTTTATATATAAAGGGCCATATCAGACAGGGAGAGTAATAATCTTTAGAGAGGACTACGTATAAATCAATTGTATCTGTACATCGGTAAATGTCACCTCTGCATTCTTTCACAGGTAGGTGGAGGATAAATTTTTCATTTATGTGGCTATCATAAGAGGTTATCTATATATATAAAAGAACTTGTCCTGACTGACTGACTGACTGACTGACTGACTGACTGACTGACTGACTGACTGACTGACTGACTGACTGACTGACTGACTGACTGACTGACTGACTGACTGACTGACTGATTCATCATCGCCGAGCCGAAACTACTGGGCATAGAGAAATGAAATTTTGGGGATACATTCATATTAACATGTAGGTGCTCGCTAAGGGAGGATTTGTGTATATTCCGTCGCTAAGGGGGTGAAAAGGGGGGTTAATTTTTAAAATGGGAATATCTATATCTAAAAAACGTAAAGGTTTAGAGTAATAAAAATTGGTATTTGGTATATTCATTCAAAATAAAGAAACACGTATTTTTTGTTTTCGGAAAATCACATAAAGGGGGGTTAAAAGAGGGGGAAAAGTGGCTGAACATCTTTTATGAGGAAACTTATATCTCAAAAACTGGACATGTTATAGTCATAAAAATTTAAATTTGGAACCTCCTTTAAAAATAAAGAAACAGGTATGTTTTGTTTTTGGAAAATCCAAATAATGGGGGTGAAAAGGTGGGTGAATATTTAAAATGAGTGAATCTATATACTGTAAAAGTTTTCAGACGTAGAAATTGGTATTTGGAATCTCCTTTTAAAATAAAGAAACACGTATGTTTTGGTTTCCGGAAAATCCCAATAGGAGGGGTGAAAAGGAGTGAATGCCTTTAATGAAGATACTTATATCTCAGAAACTGAAGATATTAGAGACCTGAAAAAGGTATTTGGGATCTCCTTTAAAAATAAAGAAACATGTACTTTTGTTTTTGGAAAATCAGAATAGTGGAAGGTTGAAAGGGGGGTGAATTTTAAAATGAGTGTATATATCTCAAATCTTTAAAAGTTTACAGATGTAAAAATTGGTACTTAGAATCTCCTTTCAAAATAAACACGTATTTTTTGTTTTCGGAAAATCCCATGAAAGGAGGTGAAAAGGGAGGGAAAAGGGGTTGAACACCTTTTATGAGGAAACTTATATCTCTAAAACTGAAGATGTTACTGTCATGAAAATTTAAATTTGGAACTTCCTTTAAAAACAAAGACACTTTTTTCTGAAAATCCAAATAATGGGGGGTGAAGAGGGGGGTGAATTTTTCAAATGTGTATCTATACCTCGAAACCGTAAAAGTTTACAGACGTAGAAATTGATATTTAGAATCTCTTTTCAAAATAAAGAGGTAAAGGTTATTCTGCCCGAAGGCAGGTCCGAACCTCCGCAGAGGTGTTCCAGAGCCGGAGTTTACGTGCGGTAGGTGGCCAGTTCCTTTCCGCTCCTCCATTCCCTCAGCCCCACCAACAGCGCGTGGCAACCCTACCAACTCCTGACCACGGCCAATGTTGCTTAACTACGGAGATCTCACGGCATCCGGCGTTTCAACACGCCTACGGCCGTTGGCTCAAAATAAACAAACACGTATTTTTTTGTTTTCGGAAAATCCCAATAGGAGGGGTGAAAAGGAGTGAAAAATGTGTTGAATGCCTTTAATGAGGATACTTATATCTCAGAAACTGAAGATATTGCAGACCTGAAAAAAGGTTTTTGGGATCTCCTTTAAAAAAGAAACATGTACTTTTGTTTTCGGAAAATCCAAGTAGTGGAGGGTAGAAAGGGGGTGAATTTTTAAAATGAGTGTATCTATATCTCAAAACTTTCAAACTTTACAGAAGTAAAAATTGGTATTTAGATTCTACTTTCAAAATAAACAAACGCATATTTTTTGGTTTTCGGAAGATCCGAGTAGGAGGGGTGAAAAGGGGTGAAAAATGGTTGAATGCCTTTAATAAGGATCCTTATATCTCAGAAACTGAAGATGTTACAGACCTGAAAATCAGTATTTGGGACCTCCTTTATAAATAAAGAAACATGTATTTTTTGTTTTTAGAATATCCAAATAGTGGGGGGGGGGGGGGTGAGAGGGGGGTATTTTAAAAATGAGTGTAGCTATATCTCAAAACTTCAAAAGTTTGCAGATGTAAAAATTGATATTTAGAATCTCCTTTAAAAATAAAAGAACACGTATTTCTTTGTTTTCTGTAAAAAGTGTGAATAGGGGGTTGAATGTCTTTAATGAGGATACTTATATCTCAGAAACTGAAGATATTACGGACCAGACAGTTAGTATATGGGTGAAAAATGGTTGAATGCCTTTAATAAGGATCCTTATATCTCAGAAACTGAAGATGTTACAGACCTGAAAATCAGTATTTGGGACCTCCTTTAAAAATACGGAAACATTTATTTTTTTGTTTTTGGAAAATCTAATTAATGGGGGTTAAACAGGAGTGACAAATTGGGTTGAATTTTCAGAAAGACTATATCTACAGTATATCTCAGAAACGTGAAATGTTACAGACGTAAAAACAGGTATTTTCAATCTTCTGTTAAAGTAAAGAAACAGGTATTCTTGGAAAATCCAATGATGGGAGGGGGGGTGAAAAATTGAAAAATTAATTGAATTAATTGTATGAGGATACTTACATCTAATAAAAACTAAAGTTGTTACAGGCGTGAAAATTATTATTTAGATCTTCTTTAAAAATAAAACGACGCATTTTGGGGGTGGGGCGGGGTATCATCTTTGGGAGCGGGTGTGAAAAGGAGGTGAATTCGTTTCATGAGGACACATATATAAAAAACTGAAGATAATGGGTATTTAGAAGATCCTTTACTATTAAAGAAACAATATTTTTTGCTGGAAAATTCACTTAATTGGAGGGGGGGGCGAAAGTAAGTGAAAGTGAATTATTTTTATGGGAATACTTATATCTCAAAACTGAAGGTAACACACGTGAACATTGGTATTTGGAATCTCCTTCAAACATAAAGAAACACGCCTTCTTTTATTGAGGGGGGGGGGGGTAAATCAACTTAACCGCGGTGGGGTGAAAACGGAGGTGAGACCTAACGTACTTATAAGGAGCCTCCGTGGCTCAGGCGACAGCGCGCTGGGCTCTCACCGCTGGGTTTCGTGGTTCACATCCCGGTCACTCCATGTGAGATTTGTGCTGGACAAAGCGGCGGCAGGACAGGTTTTTCTCCGGATACTCCGGTTTTCGCCGTCATCATTCATTCCAGCAACACTCTCCAATATCATTTCATTTCATTTGTAATTCATTAATCATTGCCCCAGAGGAGTGCGACAGGCTTCGGCAGCCGGCACAATTCTTATCCTCACCGCTAGCTGGTAGCTTATTCATTCCATTCCTGACCCGGTTGAATGACTGGAAACAGGCTGTGGATTTTCAATGTACTTATTCTGATCATAAACCGATCATTTTTTAATCTTTCCTGGGTTCGTTTTCAAGAGCCACATTTTCCTTTGGAGAACCTTCTTAGATTACAGTAGATTCTTCTGGCATATAATAAAAAAATTAACACATTTGAAATAAACGATAGGTATATGATTGACCGTGCAATTGTTCACCTCTATAATAAGGTCAATAATGCACGGAAGTATGTCATTAGTATCGCCAGAAGTCCTGCGCACTTGCCTACGGGCGACAATGGTGCTGGTCATACTGTCATCAATGACAATGGCAGCAAATGTAATTTACCGCCAAGTAGCGGTCTTGAATCTTGATGTGGGGTCCAGAATATCAATAATAATAATAATAATAATAATAATAATAATAATAATAATAATAATAATAATAATAATAATAATAATAATGTTCTGGACCGTCGTCAAAATGTGCGGACCGTGCTGGAAATGGGTCCTGGGCGGTTAATGACTACGATTGCAGTCCGGCCGCCGGTTCAGTGCCGCCAAGGCACCCAAGGCGGCACCATGCCTATCTCCTCAAGGATTTGATCGACATTAAAAATGCTTGTAGGAAAAGATGGCAAAGATTTAGGGACCCAACTGACCGGGTAGAATACCTGGACCTAGCCTAGGAAGTACGAAATCGATTGCTGGAAAAATGATTGAAAAATGGGAGGAACGTGGCCGTAATCTCTCAGAAAACGAGTCAGATCGCGAATTTTGGCGGAATCTGTCAGAAAACGAGTCAGATCGCTAATATCGGTGGGTTATATATATAATAATAATAATAATGCTAATTGCTTTACGTCCCACTAACTAATTTAACGGTTTTCGGAGACGCCGAGGTGCCGGAATTTTGTCCCGCAGGAGTTCTTTTACGTGCCAGTAAATCTACCGACACGAGGCTGACATATTTGAGCACCTTCAAATATCACCGGACTGAGCCAGGATCGAACCTGCCAAGTTGGGGTCAGAAGGCCAGCGCCTCAACCGTCTGAGCCACTCAGCCCGGCGGTTATATATATAAAACGTTAAGCATTCAAATATAAATTTCAGTATAATACCGTAGCGAAGCACGGGTATCTTGCTAGTTAAATTATAAAGTACCGTTAGCATTTAGCAATGCAGTGGCAAATGCATTTTCAATTATTTTCAAGTTATCGTACATTCCTCAATAATGGTACAAGTAATTCCTGGTTAGAAATACTGATTTTTTGAACGTGGTAAAAGCAATATCAGTTATTAAATTATGAACAACTTAGTAGATTTTACCATTAGCTTTACATCACACCAATTAAGAGAGGTCAACAGCGGCGATGGGATAGTACATGACTAGCATTGGGATGGAAGCGATCACGGCCTTAACTAAGGTACAGCCACTTGCCTGGTTTGAAAATGGGAAACCACGGAAAAACACTTTGCTTTGCTGATACTTTCGACATTTAGTTGGAGGAGTCGAATGGTTGGTCCAATGTTTCTCGTTAGGGAGCTCTTAAAAGAGCTGTTGTGACGTGTTTGATATGTCATTGCATGTATTTGCTAGGAGATCGCAGTGATAGACTGACTGCCAAATATACCCCTGGATGGAATGAAGAAAGTGAAGCACTATATCGAGACTTTCAACGATGTGGAGATCCTAACATAGCAACCGAGCTTTTTCCAGCCTGGACTCATCCCGAAGGCATAAGTAGATAAAAACAGTTGAGAGGATAGATTTTACTCGCTATAGTAGAGAAGCTTGGAGCCTTCTCAGAAAATTAGGAGGAAGCCCACCAGTATGCAGATAACAGGCTGAAGTTACATCAGATCAAATTGCCTCACACAGCACTGCAACGTCACGAGTTCAAAGTGACAAGAAACACGCCAAATATATTAGACGACAACTTCAAGTCTTGAAGTCAACAGCATCTCAGTCTTCAGAATATGTAAATCCCTTCACAGTATCCGAGATTGATACAGCACTGAAAGATCTAAAATCATTTCATGCTCCTGGCTTCGATGGAATTCATTCCGAGTTCTTGATCAATCTGGGACAAAATGCGAAAAACTTTCTGGCAACATTTTTTACAGACATTTTACTAATTGGACACTTGCCATTGGAGTTCTAAAAGGCTAATATAATTGCAATATTGAAACATGGCAAACCCAAAAACAAGCCAAAAAAATATCGCCCGATAGCTCTCCTTAGCTGTAGCTACAAACTCTTTGAAAAACTCATATTTAACAGAATAAGCAGTCCCATTTTACAGCACATTGCCATGGATCAGGCAGCTTTCAGACCAGATCGCAGCTGCTGTGATCAAATTTTGGCACTTACAACATTCACAGAAGTGGGGTTCCAAAGAAAATTGAAAACATCTGTTGCTTTTGTCGATCTCACTGCTGCATTTGATACCGTGTGGAGGGAAGATATGGTCTATAAACTTCTCCGGGTTATACCATGCAGAAAAATAGCAAGACTTGTTAACAATATGCTGAGCGACAGGGGGCTTCAGGTTATCATCGCGAACAATGTGAGCACGGAGAGGAAGCTTAAAAATGGTTTGCCTCAAGGTTCAGTCTTATCACCACTCTTGTTCAGCTTATACATATCTGACCTTCCTCAAATTACATCACGGAAATTCTGCTACGCTGATGATATAGCATTAGCTGTGCAGCACAAAGAACTGGAGAAAACTGAAGAGATGTTAACAAGGGATTTGGCCATTTTAGAAACTTACGTCAGGGACTGGAGACTCAAGCCCAGCACTAATAAAACGGAGGTGTCTTGTTTCCATGTAAACAATCACTTAGCAAGTACTAAATTGAACGCGAGTTTCTGTGGCAGGATACTTCACCACAACTGGAACCCAAAATATCTTGGAGTAACCTTGGATCGAACACTAACCTACAAGTAACATCTGCTGAACACCGCACAGAAACTGAAAACACGTAACAACATCATTCATAAGCTTTGTAGAACTACTTGGGGCTCTTCGGCAAGCGTTTTACGGTCTTCAGCTTTAGGCTTGGTGTATTTAAGTGCTGAGTACTGTGCTCCAGTATGGATGAACATTAATCACACAAGATTTATTGATACTGAATTGAATTCCACCATGCGCGTGATAACTGGCACAATTCGATCTACGCCAACTCATTGGCTAACGCTTTTATCTGGAATAATGCCATCTGATTTACGCAGATCCACCGCTCTCATCAAGGAATTTAATAAAATCTTACGGAACCCCAATCTACCTGTACATGAAGATCTACAGACTAAAAATCAAAACAGATTACATTCACGCCATCCAACTTTATGTAAAGCCTTAGACATGGTTGCTAGGGGCTACAACCCAACTACAGAGCGGAAAAGACGGTGGGAAGCAACAACGGAGATCCACTTTCACAGTATGTTCTCGAATGCAAACCTTGCACATAGATTTCAGCTATCACGTAAAACATAGTCTGCTCTGAAGGGAATAAGACCAGGCATGGCAGATACAGAGACATGTTGTTTAAATGGAACAAGTTGCCGACACCCGCGTGTGACTGCGGAGCTGCACGACAAACCGTACACCATATTGTCAGAGAGTGTGAAACGCGGGCATACACGGGCAGCAAAGTGGATTTTATGATGGCAAATCCAGAAGCAATACAGTGGATCAATGATCTTGACATTCATTTCTAAGGAGTCTTCTCTTATTCATTGTTTTCTTGTATGTATATCTGTATACAATTTATTTCTTTACTCAACTTGCTACGCTAAATAAATAAATAAATACAGAAAAACATCTTCAGGGCTGGCAACAGAGGGATTCGAACCCGTTATCTCCCGATTGCAACCTAACAGATACACTCTGGGAACCACGTGCGCAACTTGCTCTGTAGTAGATTTTCAAATAGTTACTAAGAATAGATCTGGCATAAACAAACCAAATATTAACATAAATTTCGTTAACAAATAAGAGCTCGTTCCCTTTCGTTGACATATATATACGCAGTTAAACTAGTAAGGACTTTATTATTAACCATACTATTATGTATAAATCGCACACAAATAGTAAAATCAATATTCTGATGAAAAACGAGTATTTTTTCATTTGGTGACGTTTTGTATATCGACCCCACTGGATGCTACCGGCCAAGGGTAAAGCGGGCATTTTTAAAATGGCAAACGTGTCACCTATATGGCATTTATAACTGCACTACAGTCTATTTACCTTTTGTAACAATCACACGGCATTCTTTGACTCATATTATTTGCAGGTTTGCAAGAAACTTTTATAGAACCTAGAGATTCCGCAATGTGACTGAAATGACTCAAGGCATTTTACAAATATTGTCTAGGCATATTATAAACTACGGGGCTAATTTACTAAAGCTAGCGTTCTACAAGTTGTCTAGTCTTTCCTTAAAAGACTAATTGAAATTTGCATTAGACATCTACATCATTACTGGGTTTGATGTAGTGATACATACAATGAATTTTCTTTTATGCATGCAGGATTATATGATGCAAGTGATTTCATCGCAACGTGCATAAGAAGTTTCCAAGCTCCATTAACAGAACATGCTCTTGAAATTCTACGACGTACTGAGTTCGAACTTGAAATATATTTTGAGGCTCTTTTACCCGCAATGTTGAGACTTAAAAGTAATATGAGTTGTATCAACTGTCTATCAGATGTGAGCAGTTCTTCTTATAAATTACATTTATTGCCTATGACACTTTGGATCACATGAGCACTTCGCAACTTATTAGGCTAGTGGAAGTTGGTGTAACTTACCCAAAATAATTTATGATAGTGCACAGAGCGAGTTGGCCGTGCGGTTAGAGGCTGTGCCTTAATTTAGGCCATGTTTACTTCCTTCCCTATCCCATCGTCGCCATACGACCAATCCGTGTCTGTGCGACGTAAAGCAACTTGTTAAAAATGTAGTAGCAGTAAGAGGTGAGTTTTGCTGCAATTCGTACTTTTTCTAGCTGTACTTTTCCAGACCGTTGTTGATGGCCTAATTGAGTACAGATGATTGCCAAGTATCACATAAATACCATTTCCATATTTTAAAATGTTCTATGACAGAAATTGTCGTTTAAAACCTTTTCTGTACTTTACCATTTTTACACAACTCAAATGCTCGGGCTGTACATTAATTAAGGCTACACCGGGCGAGTTGGCCGTGCGCGTAGAGGCGCGCGGCTGTGAGCTTGCATCCGGGAGATAGTAGGTTCGAATCCCACTATCGGCAGCCCTGAAGATGGTTTTCCGTGGTTTCCCATTTTCACACCAGGAAAATGCTGGGGCTGTACCTTAATTAAGGCCACGGCCGCTTCCTTCCAACTCCTAGGCCTTTCCTATCCCATCGTCGCCATAAGACCTATCTGTGTCGGTGCGACGTAAAGACCCTAGCAAAAAAAAAAAATTAAGGCTACGGTATTCGAAATTGATACTCAGGTAGCCATCATGGTATGAAATTCAAAATATATGCACACAAAATCTGATACCAACTTTACGCTTGTCTGTCTCGTTAATTATATTAGACCTTCCCGACCCGAGGGCTTCAACATTTATAGTTTTCATGCTAGAATGTAATGACAAATTACAGGGCGAAATAATATTAATAATAATAACATGATCTTCTTGCACAATGTTACGACCTACAGGTTCGTGTGATCTGAATCATAACTGTAATTTTTATCATTTCCTTCCACAGTAATTTGTGGTTCATGGTGTGGGTTACTCTAGTCGCATCCTCGTTCGTGAACAATGAGCAACGGCTGAGTGGCCTAGAAAGAGTCGGGACCAGATGTTATGGAAGAGGATTGGGCACCTCGGACATATTCTGAGTTATCTCCCTACTTACGCTCAAGCGGCTAGGACTACGCATTGCACTCGTAGTCCCTAACCCGTTAAAGTAGACATTCACTGGGAAAATGTGTAAGTTGGGTAGCATCTTTCTTCACTAAATTATTTGAGAACAGAAAATTTTAAGCAAGAGTCGGGCCTATGGCAGTAACGGAATTCCACTTCTATTTAACAGGCGAGGGCCACTTGGAAACACTCGGTGAACGAAATGGAATTCGATAGGGATCCGTCAATATTAATCGGGATTATGGAATAAATAAAGTAGAACTGGCTGAATCAGCAAAGAGGATGGGTCTGAATGTGATAGGAGTCAATGATATTCGTGTAAGGGGAGATAACAAGGAAGAGAAGGAGATTATGAAGTGTTCTTGACTGGTGCTAAACCGGGAAGGGTAGGACTATTCATCAGTAATATTTCACGCAACATAGTTTCTGTTAGACACGTAAATGAGCAAATTATGTGGGTAGATTTAGCAATTGTAGGAACCAGGATGAGAATTGTTGCAGTTTATTAACCATATGAGGGTACAGATGAGGATCAATCTGGCAAGTTTTATGGAGCAGTGAGTGACGCCGTAGTCAGGATCAACCGCAAGGATAGGAACACGTGTTAATGGGCGATTTCAGTGCGAGAGATGAAACTTTTTTTTTTGGCTATTGGATTTACGTCGCACCGACACAGATAGGTCTCACGGCGACAGTAGTATAATACAGGGATTCAGCCGCCACCTCCACCTCAGGCTCCCAGTGGCCACCTCCACCTCCACCTCAGCCAGAGGCCTCCCAGATGCCTCCTCCACCTCCACCTCAGCCAGAGGCCTCCCAGAGGTCTCCTCCACCTCCCGCGGGAAATTTGAATTTGTAAACAAAGCCACGTGCTTTTTGACAGCTGTCATCGACAACAACGCATCGCTAACCTCAGTACTGCCATCTTGACGGGCCTAAACCTCAGTAGTGCCAACTTAACCTAACTAGCGCGAGGTAAACAAAGCCACGTGCTTTTTGAAAACCACGTGCTTCTTGACAGATTTGTAAACAAAGCCACGTGCTTTTTGACAGACAACAACGCATCGCAAACCTCAGTACTACCATCTTGACGGGCCTAAACCCAGTAGTGCCAACTTAACCTAACTAGCATGAGGTAAACAAAGCCACGTGCTTTTTGACAGCCACGTGCTTTTTGACAGCTGTCATCCGCCATCTTTAAACTACAGAGCGCTGTGCTGCCCTCTTTCGTCACCTGTCATCGGCAGTGCTGCCATCTTGGCGGGCCTAAACCTTAGTGCTACCAACTTAACCTCACTAGCTCGAGATAAACAAATCCACGTGCTTTTTGACAGCCACGTGCTTTTTTGACAGCTGTCATCCGCCATCTTTAATCCATAGAGCACAGTGCTGCCCTCTTTAGCTACTTACCTTTGAAATGTGGTGGCGGATAATTTGAAAAAATGCTTTTTTGATAGCAGCCATCTTTGAGCGCCGTGCTACACTCTTTAGCTAGTTACCTTTGAAATGTGGTGGCAGGCAATTCCACATGACAGCAGTCATCTTTAATCAAGAGAGCACCGTGCTGCCCTCTATGTGGTGGCGGCAAATTGAAAAATTCTACATGCTCTTGTTTGGAAACAAACTCACGCGCTTTTTTGACAGCCGTCATCCGCCATCTTTAATCAACAGAGCACAGTGCTGCACTCTTTAGCTAGATACCTTTGAAATGTGGTGGCGGCAATTTGAAAAATTCTATGTGCTCTTGTTGGGAAACAAAGCCACGTGCTTTTTTGACAGCTGTCATCCGCCATCTTTAATCAATAGAGCACTGTGCTGCTATCATGCGGGCAATTTCGTTAGCTGTCATCCGCCATCTTTAATCCAGAGAGAACAGTGCTGCACTCTATGTGGTGGCGGTAAATTCCATGTGCTTTACAAACCTATGTGCTTTTCTGACAGCTGTCATCCGCCATCTTTAATCTAGAGAGAACAGTGCTGCACTCTATGTGGTGGCGGCAAATTCCACGTGCTTTACAAACCTATGCGCTTTTCTGTCATCCACCATCTTTAATCTAGAGAGAACAGTGCTGCACTCTATGCGGTGGCGGCAAATTCTACGTGCTTTACAAACCTATGCGCTTTTCTGTCATCCACCATCTTTAATCTAGAGAGAACAGTGCTGCACTCTATGCGGTGGCGGCAAATTCCACGTGCTTTACAAACCTATGCGCTTTTCTGTCATCCACCATCTTTAATCTAGAGAGAACAGTGCTGCACTCTATGTGGTGGCGGCAAATTCTACGTGCTCTTATTTGGAAACAAATTCTACTCGCTCTTCAGCTGTCATCCACCATCTTTAATCAAGAGAGCACCGTGCTGCCCTCTTTGTGGTGGCGGATAATTTGAAAAAATTCTTTTTGACAAGCAGCCATCTTTAATCCAGAGAGAACAGTGCTGCCCTCTTTAGCTACTTACCTTTGAGGCGGTTAATTTGAAAAATTCTTTTCGACAAGCTGCCATCTTTAATCCAGAGAGAACAGTGCTGCCCTCTTTAGCTACTTACCTTTGAGGCGGTTAATTTGAAAAATTCTAGCTGCCATCTTTAATGAAAAGGGCATCGTGGTGCTATCTTGCGGGTAATATTTTACGTCACAGCTGTCATCCACCATCTTGCATTGCTAACCTTAGTGCTGCCCTCTTTAGCTACTTACCTTTGACAAGCTGTCACCCGCTATATTGCATCGCAAACCTCAGTGCTGCACTCTATGTGGTGGCGGATAATTTGAAAAAATCTTTTTGACAGGCAGCCATCTTTAATCCAGAGAGAACAGTGCTACCATCTTTAGCTACTGCTATCTTACATCGCTTACCTCGCTGCTGTACTCTATGTGGTGGCGGTTAATTCGAACAAGTTTAATCACGCATCGGGAAAGCTAGAGTAAGCACGTGCTGCAGTGATGACGTCATCATGCATGTTTAAACCCGTTCGTTGACTAAAAGCTTTAGTCTTCGGGAAACAGTGGAGTGCAAACATGACGAAAACATTAATAGTTGATGTGCAAGGCTTTAAAGTAAACGGAAACAAGTTTGTGTTTAAAGAGGTGGCTGTGTTAGATTGCTGTGTGTTGTGGGCACCAAAACTTGTTAGTTTAGTATTTAGTCCACCGTTCCCTTACTGTTTGCAAACAGATGAAGATAAAAAGCAGACTCAGTGGATTGAAAACAATTTAGGTTTGAAGTGGGAAGAAAAAGGAATACCTTATCGTTTTCTACCTTTAATGATGAATGCACATTTGTCAAGAGCAGATCTTGTTCTTTTAAAGGGTTGTGAAAAGAAAGAATGGTTGCGTGATTTTCTACCATCATCATGTGAAGTTATCGACATGCATGAATTGGGGTGCCCATCATTTAAAACTCTTCCGAAAGAGCATAGTAGAGAAACAACTAAACAGGTCTTTACAACATGTATGCATGCTCTTTGATTGGTTGTGTCGCAGTGCATGCCGGGAAGTGAACAACATATGTAAACTGCAGTGTCGAAATAACCTTAGTGTAAAAGAAACATTTGTAGAGTAAAGACATCATGTCATTTCTAACAGATACTAAGTGTAACGCAGTTGAAAAGGCGATCGTAAAGTTTTATGCATGCAAAAAGAAACTAAACACTTTTACTGAAGAAGAGTTAAATGCATTACCAAAGGCATTTTTGGTCAATGTAGCTGCGAATGCTGTAAAGAAGATTTGGGATAAGGTGCCTCGTGAGTGGACTCAAGATCCTGTTTTGTCAGAGCTTCAAACGTGTAGTTTACATCATGAACACGTGAGTTTAGCTAGAAGACCTTCTGTGAGACAGTGCCGTACATGTCAACTATTTAAACTGTATCACGGACCTAAAACTAACGAGTTGTCTTCGCTTATAAACACTTATCATGGCTGTGGAGAGAGTAAACAAGGAAAAGGTGAAGAAACGTGCTGGGAGAAAGATGAGGAAGCATGTTGGGCGTGGACTCATCAATAGAGTGATTGATCTTCTTTTCTTCGTGCTTCATCTCCCCTGCGGCCCTAGAACACGTTCGCCTGACATGTAGTTACATGCTGCCTGCATAGAGTATGTCGTGTAGCTGTTAAAATCTGCTTCGTAAAGTTATGCTGTGTGTGTATGTGTTATTACCTAGTGCTTTAGCTGCTCAGAAGAATATAGCAGCACTTGTCGTTGTTGGTGTAATAAAACGAAAACTGAGTGTCAAAGACCGTAACATGAACAAAGGATAAAAATGTATGTATATAGTCTAAAATAAATATGAATTGTCAAAACATATTACAGGTGTTGTTTAATCCTACAGCATGTCCTAGTGACTTAGAAGAAAGGAAACGTAGAGGATTAAAAGAAAACACACATAAGATTTAAAGTACATCCTCTTTATTAATCCATGAATTAAAGCTGTTATTAAAACCAAGCCATTTAACATACAGTTTATTACCACGACGTCGAATAACACGTTCAACTAAATAGTGATCAGGATATTTTGTTTTCTGCAGTTCTTCGATGTAGAATCCTCCTTCAATAGGCTGTCCTCTGAGATCGCGAAGTAAATACGTAACTGGATTAGTAAGCTTAACACTTCTGATTTGAAAAATTTCAGTGCTCCAGTTAGGTGTGTATCCTTTTGCAAAGATAGACTTGTGTTTGCTGATGCGAACGAAATCACCTTCTTTAAAGCGATAGCGACGTGGATCAGCTGTTTTGATTACAAGATGAATAGCATCTAGACGAGGTGTATTCTTTGTAACAAGACGTGGCTTTGTACCGATAGTGCGATGAGGTGTATCGTTGTAGGTAGATAAAAGTCTAGGTAGCAGATCAATCCAACGATATGAACCTTGCGCTGTAAATTCTCGCCACATCATTGTTTTGAGTGTACGATTAAAGCGTTCTACAACACTTGCCTTGAGATTACTGAACGTAGAGTAGTGTTAAATGCCAAGTAACTTGAGGTAAGAAGAAAAATCCTTGTTGTAAAACTCTTTACCTTGATCAGTTTGAAGAAGCCTTGGGCAGCGTTTCGATTCTTCAACAATATGTTTAAATGCTTCTTTAACTTGAGCTGCTGTTTTAGAACGCACGGGTTGTGCAAAAGCAAACTTTGAGTACACATCGATAACAGTAAGTAGATACTTATAGCCCTTATTACTAGAAGCATATGGAATCATTTCTACTAAGTCTGCTTGCCAGAGATCATCTTTTCCTCGTGTAATAACGCGTCTGCGACAGTAGGTGCGACGTGCTGGTTTATGTAACTCATGTGCGATGTTTACCTTTACAGGTGAGATCTTCTCTTGACGAGCCATTACAAAATAATACCGGCATAACGTAGTTCTCTTTCTATTTCTAGAATTTCTGATCCGTGACCAGTGTGACCAGCCTCTTGCGATGCTCTTAAAAGTTGTAATCGTTCAACGAGTAAGTTTGGGTCATTCCAGTATCTTACATCCACATACGGCAACAAAGGCTTGTAGATAACGTCTAGACTACGTGCAGTCGGAAACAGCTTAGAAATAAACTCACGATACTTGTAACTCTTATTCGCATTTACAGCTTCTGTTCTCTTGTAATTACGTCGTGTTGCATCGGTAGCAAAAAGTATTGCTTTATACTTTTTAAGATCATCTTGTAAAATTATATCCTTGTCAGGTATTCGTGAGAAAAGAAGTTCTAAGAGTCCTTTCGTAGGTTTATAGGTAACACCTTTTACAATGAGTTTGTTGCTATTAATCTTAACATTTGAATTTCCTATCCGGAAACAGTCATCTTCGTAGCGAATACCATAGGTAGTGTCAGTTTGTCCTGTAAAAAGTTTTTCTATATAAGGTGCAAAGAGAGATCCATAGGTATCTTGAATAAAAGTTCTAAACTGATTGCGATACTCTGGTGTAATCATAACCTCAGACAAAGATGGTAGATTTTGCGTCGATGTAGTAGGTGTTTCTGCAATAACATCTGTAGTTAAAAACTCAACACGCTTAGATGGTGATGCATCATTAAGTTCTTCTTCTTCTTCTTCTTCCTTATCTTCCTCTTCTTGATCTACATCCTGCTTCTTCTCTTCCGTATCTTCTTCATGCTTTTCTTCTTCATGCTTCTCTTTATGATATGATGTTTGCATAGAAGCAAAACTTGAAGTAGACTGCGGTAATGAAGTAGAATTAAAAATTTCTTTGAGTGGTGTACTTAGTTGTGTTTTTAAAAATAAATCCGTGTCTGCTTGAATACGTTTAAGCTCTTTAAATTTCCCTCGAATATTGTTTCGAGCTTGGATGATATGTTTTGTGATCTCCTTGCTAGATGTTAACATGATGGTGGTTTTTAATCAAGTAGTTACTGTAATTCTGTGTTAATGCATATAAAATGATCGAAACCCATGCGATATCGTCCATGCTGTACATCACTTTCTTTATCAATAACTAAAAAGCTGTAACGGTGTAATGACCAACATTTAGCACACATACGTTTAAAGTCATCGAATGTCATATCAGTGTTAACATGATCGTTATACACATGTCGTATGTTGCGCTCATCTTGCCGAAAAAGCACAATAACATTTGCGTTGTCCCGTATCAACTGCTTGGGCACACGAGAATAGGTTTGGCACAAATAGATGCAATCAACATATTTATGTCGACCCATACTAAAGAATGCACGAATAACGTTTTGCTGTTCTGTTGCGACATCATCAAAGATCATAAGAGAATTAGGAAGCACATCGTCTGGTGATGGTACTTGCTCATGTGAATTAAATTTAAAATATCTTATTCCATCTTTAACTAGATCGTGCATTACAGTTTGTAGAATAGTATATAGCGGCTGATAGAGTGACTTTGCGAAAACGTAAATATTCTCGAAGCGTACACCATTTACAGAAGTAATAAGTGTGAGTAAAAGATTTGTTTTACCGCATCCCGACGGACCTGATATAATACATCGAACAGTAAAAGGAAACAACGTTCCATGACGTTTTCTTGTAGTTGTACTAGAACTAGGTAAGAGATGTGGTACAATGTCGGTAACAGGTAGCGTGTCTTGCTGCTTTATAATCTTCATGATAACTGAATCATAAAGTACGTAATAGCAATATATATATTAAACGAAACAAGAGGCAACGGTTAGTTTATGATTTGCTCTTGACTAGTAAAGTCGTGTCCAGCATGGTGAAACAACGATATCGAAACGACATGAAGAAGAAGAAGAAAGTAAAAACTGTTGGATGGAAAGATGTTATAAAGGCTGCGCAAAAAGCTATTCGAGGGGAATACAATCCTCGTGTAGCTATTACTAAGGCGTTACGCGCAGCAAGAGCGAGAATTTCTCCAAAGTGCAGAGCAATATTTAGTAAACGTGCGCGAATTATTCCTGTACCAAAACGAGGAGGATTTCTTCCTGCGCTGTTTGCTGGCTTAGCAGCTTTAGGGTCATTGCTAGGTGGTGCTAGTGCTGTAGCGAGAACTGTCAAAGCTGTAGAAGAAGCGAAACAACAGTTGAAAGAGAGTGAACGTCATAACAAGACGATGGAGGCAATTGCGTTACGAGGCAAAGGTGTGAACATGAAGCTAGCGCCATACAAGAAAGGGCTTGGTATCTACATTTCTCCAAAAAACGTCTACTGAATGCACTGCCATATCGAGCTCTAACGCATGATGAAGTTTTTACGTTTGCTAAACAACTAGGAATTCATTATTTTCGAGGAGTGTATATGCGCGATCAACTACCAGCACGTCCACGTGAACGTGAAAGTGCCGTAATTAACTTGGACGACAGTCGTGGACCTGGAACTCATTACGTTGCTTATGTAAAACGTAAATCTAAAGTATGGTATTTTGATAGCTATGGAGATTTACCTCCTCCTTTTGAGCTCATACGTTATTTCGGAAGCAGTGCAGACATTGTTTACAATAAAAACCGTGTGCAAAACTTTAATACACGCATGTGCGGACGATTATGTCTTATGTTCTTATATCAAACCCAGACAGTAGAGAAAGTGTATTAGTGTCTACGTGATGACGAACAGTGAAAGAACGTTTGCTGTACGTGGAGAAGGACCTGAAACAACCATCTATTTTAATCCGCCAATCGAACTTAGTTATCAGCCGCATAGTCTTGGACTAGTATCGTTTGAAAGCTACAATAAAATCTATAATGTGCGTGATGGTTTAAACAAGTTCTATTACGATGAGTATGTGCTAACACTACCCTCAGGTAGTTATACAGTAGATGATATTCACGACTATATTGAAAGTACGTTAATTGATCAGTTTGGGGAAGATAGTTTTAGTAATCATAATTACAAGTTCTCAATCACTATAAGCAACATTACGCATAAATGTGTTATTGAATCATCATTTAAGATTGACTTCAAATCACAACCTGATTCGATTGGACCACTGCTTGGATTTTCATCGAGGGAGCTCCTACCGAACGTACGTTACGAGTCTGATCAACCTATAAAACTCTTCGATGATTATAATGTGAACATTACTTGTAATATTATTACAGACTTGAATAGTAATCTACAACCTTCGCACGTCCTGCACGACTTTATTGTTACAGAGGAACGTGGATATACTATTTGTGAGAAACCAGCAGTAGTTCTTTATCATCCTGTGTCTGTAAAACACATTAGCAACATTACTCTTAGACTTGTAAATAAACATAATCAGCTTATTCATTTAGATCAGCACGCGTACGTAGCTTACAAACTACATCTTAAACCAGTATGAAAACCATCTATAAAACACGGTGTACATTCCGAAGACATACTACATGTGTGCAGAGACTCATCGAGTTAACAGATACCCATAAGCAGATACTCCAAGATTTAGGATATACACTACTACAACAGAATGGAAGAAATGCTAGACATTACGAATACAGTAGAAAGTCGTGAAGGTGTAGTACGAAGTGAGCTTCATTCCTATCAACCTTTTACGTTTGGATTAAATAACAATGATGAAATTCATTTTATTATTAATCAACAAGATGTTTACACCTTACCACACGAAAGCTACCTCTATATTGAAGGACGATTAGAAAAGTCTGATGGAAGTGGACCAAGCACTTCACAACTAAACAACCATGCTCTAGCTTTTCTCTTTTCTGAAGCGCGATATGAAGTAAATAATGTTGAAATAGATCGAACGAAGAATGTTGGTATTACAAGCGCAATGAAACTCTACCCTTCTTTCTGTGATGAAGAAAGTAATCTTTTGCGGATGGCTGGATGGTGTCCAAAAGCTACTAACAACTGGATGATTAATGAGGATGGAACTTTTACGGGTATGTTATCACTGAAACATATTTTTGGATTCGCAGAAGACTTCACACGTATTATAATCAACGTAAAACAAGAGCTTATTCTAATCCGTGATCGAAGTGATTACAATTCTCTTAAAGCAGTAGAAACACCTGTAGAATCGAAAATAACACTGCATCGTATACTGTGGCGGATCCCACATGTAACCTTATCTGATCGTGAAAAACTTCGATTGCTCAAGATTGTAGAAAATGATACACCATTACCTATACGTTTTAGAAGTTGGGAGCTGCATGAATATCCTGTGTTACCACCTACAAACAAGCATAGCTGGGCTGTTAAAACATCACGTTTTACTGAGAAGCCCTTGTACATTATTTTTGGATTTCAAACTAATCGTAAATTCAATCACGAAAAAGATAGCTCACTGTTTGATCACTGCAAATTAAGACACGTTAGACTATATCTCAATGGAATTACGTATCCCTACGAAAACATCGACATTAACTTTGAGAAAAATAAGTTTGGGATGCTCTATGACATGTTTTGTAAATTTCAATCATCGTATTATCAGAAAGAAGATCGTCCGCTATTTACACCTCAAGAATTTAAAAATAAAGCACCGATTGTAGTTATAGACTGCTCTTATCACGAAGAATCTATAAAAGAATCTCCAGTTGATATTCGTTTAGAATTTGAAACATCTGAAAACATTCCTGCTAACACAGCAGCCTATTGTCTTATTATTCATATGAGTGATGTTACTTACCATCCGCTAACGAATATTGTTACGAGACTATAAATAAGAATAGATCTTTATCATTTTCATTAGTGTGTGCTTCGACATCGTACGCTATGGAACAAAACTGTAAATGTGCATGCTGTTTGCATGCTCATACGCAACATCTTATTTATGTTTCACGAGTGAGTGAGGCTATTAAGATGTTCTATAAACGTAGATCGTCGATGCCGAAACATCTTATTCAATACTTACCACCAGGATTTTTATATACGTACGCTGCCTCTTACGTACATAATTTTTGGGACATCCTTCCTCTACACAGTAAGATGTCAATCGAAGTAGCTTTATGCAGAACTTGTGAACGACATTACAAGCATCGAGGAGAAAATGGTGATGATGATTGGGATGGACCAAATCCGAGGATTGAACACTGTACACAGTGTATGAATGAACTTTCTCTAGTACCTCATGATGATGATGATGATGATTCCGAAAAGGAAAAACAGCAAGGTAAGAAGTATATGATCTTCTCTGTAAAGCATAACATACTTAGTATAATATATTTCTAAATGCTTTGTTTAATTTGAATGTTGCAGGAGGCATTTCAGAAGCATACGTTGTTAAGAAGCACACCAACCTTGTCAGCAGCAAAAACGAACACTGTTGTAGTACATTTGTAAATAAATATTTGATCGCATTCAAAAAATGTTGTACTTATTGCATTGCTTTACACCGACTTACTCTTAAGAAAAACGATCAGGTCTAAACATGCACAATGACGCCATCACAACAGCACTTGCTTACTCTAGCTTTCCCGATGCATGTTTAAACTTGTTCGAATTTACCGCTACCACATTCCTTTACACCGACTTACTCTTAAGAAAACGGACAAGTCTAAACATGCATGATGACGTCATCACTGCAGCACGTGCTTACTCTAGCTTTCCCGATGCGTGATTAAACTTGTTCGAATTTACCGCCACCACATAGAGTGCAGCAGCGAGGTAAGCGATGTAAGATGGCGGTAGCTAAAGATGTCAGCACGGTGCTCTGTTGATTAAAGATGGCTGCTTGTCAAAAAGATTTTTTCAAATTATCCGCCACCACATAGAGTGCAGCACTGAGGTTTGCGATGCAATATAGCGGGTGACAGCTTGTCAAAGGTAAGTAGCTAAAGAGGGCAGCACTAAGGTTAGCAATGCAAGATGGTGGATGACAGCTGTGATGTAAAATATTACCCGCAATATAGCACCACGATGCTCTTTTCATTAAAGATGGCAGCTAGAATATTTCAAATTAACCGCCTCAAAGGTAAGTAGCTAAAGAGGGCAGCACTGTTCTCTCTGGATTAAAGATGGCAGCTTGTCGAAAAGAATTTTTCAAATTAACCGCCTCAAAGGTAAGTAGCTAAAGAGGGCAGCACTGTTCTCTCTGGATTAAAGATGGCTGCTTGTCGAAAAGAATTTTTTCAAATTATCCGCCACCACAAAGAGGGCAGCACGGTGCTCTCTTGATTAAAGATGGTGGATGACAGCTGAAGAGCGAGTAGAATTTGTTTCCAAATAAGAGCACGTAGAATTTGCCGCCACCACATAGAGTGCAGCACTGTTCTCTCTAGATTAAAGATGGTGGATGACAGAAAAGCGCATAGGTTTGTAAAGCACGTGGAATTTGCCGCCACCGCATAGAGTGCAGCACTGTTCTCTCTAGATTAAAGATGGTGGATGACAGAAAAGCGCATAGGTTTGTAAAGCACGTAGAATTTGCCGCCACCGCATAGAGTGCAGCACTGTTCTCTCTAGATTAAAGATGGTGGATGACAGAAAAGCGCATAGGTTTGTAAAGCACGTGGAATTTGCCGCCACCACATAGAGTGCAGCACTGTTCTCTCTAGATTAAAGATGGCGGATGACAGCTGTCAGAAAAGCACATAGGTTTGTAAAGCACATGGAATTTACCGCCACCACATAGAGTGCAGCACTGTTCTCTCTGGATTAAAGATGGCGGATGACAGCTAACGAAATTGCCCGCATGATAGCAGCACAGTGCTCTATTGATTAAAGATGGCGGATGACAGCTGTCAAAAAAGCACGTGGCTTTGTTTCCCAACAAGAGCACATAGAATTTTTCAAATTGCCGCCACCACATTTCAAAGGTATCTAGCTAAAGAGTACAGCACTGTGCTCTGTTGATTAAAGATGGCGGATGACGGCTGTCAAAAAAGCGCGTGAGTTTGTTTCCAAACAAGAGCATGTAGAATTTTTCAATTTGCCGCCACCACATAGAGGGCAGCACGGTGCTCTCTTGATTAAAGATGACTGCTGTCATGTGGAATTGCCTGCCACCACATTTCAAAGGTAACTAGCTAAAGAGTGTAGCACGGCGCTCAAAGATGGCTGCTGTCAAAAAAGCATTTTTTCAAATTATCCGCCACCACATTTCAAAGGTAAGTAGCTAAAGAGGGCAGCACTGTGCTCTATGGATTAAAGATGGCGGATGACAGCTGTCAAAAAAGCACGTGGCTGTCAAAAAGCACGTGGATTTGTTTATCTCGAGCTAGTGAGGTTAAGTTGGTAGCACTAAGGTTTAGGCCCGCCAAGATGGCAGCACTGCCGATGACAGGTGACGAAAGAGGGCAGCACAGCGCTCTGTAGTTTAAAGATGGCGGATGACAGCTGTCAAAAAGCACGTGGCTTTGTTTACCTCATGCTAGTTAGGTTAAGTTGGCACTACTGGGGTTTAGGCCCGTCAAGATGGTAGTACTGAGGTTTGCGATGCGTTGTTGTCTGTCAAAAAGCACGTGGCTTTGTTTACAAATCTGTCAAAAAGCACGTGGTTGTCAAAAAGCACGTGGCTTTGTTTACCTCGCGCTAGTTAGGTTAAGTTGGCACTACTGAGGTTTAGGCCCGTCAAGATGGCAGTACTGAGGTTAGCGATGCGTTGTTGTCTGTCAAAAAGCACGTGGCTGTCAAAAAACACGTGGCTTTGTTTACCTCACGCTAGTTAGGTTAAGTTGGCACTAGTGAGGTTTAGGCCCGTCAAGATGGCAGCAGTGAGGTTAGCGATGCGTTGTTGTCGATGACAGCTGTCAAAAAGCACGTGGCTTTGTTTACAAATTCAAATCTCGCGTCAAAATTCAAATTTCCCGCCAAAATTCAAATTTCCCGCGGGCGGCGGCGGCGGAGGCGGAGGCGGCGGCGGAGGAGGAGGCGGGCGGAGGCGTGCGGCGGCGGAGGTGCCGCAGAACTCTCCCATTATACTACTGGCGACGATGGGACAGAAAAGGGCTAGG
Source organism: Anabrus simplex (assembly GCF_040414725.1). Taxonomy (NCBI): domain Eukaryota; kingdom Metazoa; phylum Arthropoda; class Insecta; order Orthoptera; family Tettigoniidae; genus Anabrus; species Anabrus simplex. The sequence goes on along the minus strand of NC_090265.1, from coordinate 1,606,121,463 downwards.
ACTGGGAAGAAAGCGGCCGTGGCCTTAATTAAGGTACAGCCCCAGCATTTTCCTGGTGTGAAAATGGGAAACCACGGATAACCATTTTCAGGGATGCCGACAGTGGGGTTCGAACTCACTATCTCCCGAATACTGGATACTGGCCGCACTAAAGCGACTGCAGCTATCGAGCTCGGTGGAGATGAAACTAGAACTGGGAGATGTGAGAAGGTGATGGGTTAATATGTGGACGATATGGAAGCTAAGAGGAGTGGGAAGCTTTTACTGGACTTCTGTGTTGGTGTAGTATTAGTATTTACGAATACCTTCTTCAGACATAAAAATATTACCGCTGCATTGGGGGGAGAGGGCAGTGGCACTAGTCCCATAATATACTACGTCCAAACTGACTATGAATTCAGAAAACCTATTAAGAAAGCATTACGGGAATTTTCTATCATACTGACCACTATCTGATCTATAGTGAATTAAACATCTCTAGGCTTAGAATTGAGAAAGTTAAATCTGTTTGCAGAAGAATAAGAGTACAGAATTTCCAAGAGGAGAAAATTAGGCGTAAGTATGCTGACATGGTTACTGAAAAGTTCCAGACCGTAGACCGTAGACAGTAAAAATCTTCAGAATATGGAAAGAGAATAGGGTGTAATGGAAATTGCAAAGAAATGTCTAGGAACAACCGTGTGTAAAGAAGGGAGATGTGGAACATTTTAGTGAAATCATGAAGCGAGGAAAGCTTGTATACGAATCAGAAATGGCTACAAAAATGGACTGATGCAGACAGAGAACTATATAGATGAAACAGAGCGAAAGGTAACTGTTGAATCCAAGGAAAAGTTGGAAAAATGTCGGTATAATCACGAGAGGCTTAGGAAACCTTCCTGGTCAGTAATAAAAAAGCTTATAAAGGGAAGGGAGAAGGTAATGTGTGGGGTAAATCAGGCGACCTCATAACAGGTCCGAAGGAATCACTGGACAGGCGACCGAGCAAGTGGCCGTGCAGCTGTGAGCTTGCATTCGGGAGATAGTGGTTTCGAACCCCACTATCAACAGCCCTAAAGATGGTTTTCCGTGGCTTCCCATTTTCACACCAGGCAAATTCTGGAGATGTACCTTAATTTAGGCCGCGGCCACTTCTTTCCGCTCCTAGCCTTTTCCTGTCCCATCGTCGGCATGGCACCTAACTGTGTCGGTGCAACTTAAGGCAGATTGATTTGACTAGAGAGGCGAAAGGAATATCCACAACGTGGAAGGAAATATTTCGGTTGACATCGTGAACAACTCAGCTCATGGGGAGGATGACAATAGTGTTGATGGAATTACGCTTGAGGAAGTGTAAAGGCTGACATAATAAACCCCATTGTCTTATAGCAGCGTGAGTAGATGAAATAAGACCAGAAATGACTAAATATAGTGGGATGGCAGGAGAGAAATGGCTTCATTGAGTAATAATATTAGCATGGCAAGTGAGAAAGATAACTTTAAATCGGACGAAAGTCGTAAGTCCACCTATTTATAAGCAAGAGAACAGGAAGGATTGCAACAACTACCGAAGTATTCCATTGAACGGTAGAACAGGCAAAGTTCTCAATTACATTTTAGAAGTGAGGGAGTGACCAATTGTTGAGAGAGAGAGAGATGCGAACCATTGTGATTTCAGGCCACATAGGAGCTATCAGAAGCAGATTTTCACTATGCGCCAGTTAATTAAAACAATTTACGAGATGAATAATGTTTATTTTTTGTAGATCTAGAGAAGGGAAAAATGTTAATGTTAGCCGTACTGAGGGATTGTGGAATTAAGGACAGATTATTGAAAACAATCCAAAGGTACAATGACCAGTGGGAATTGATGGTAGAATGAGTTTCGGTTCAACGTACTTACAGGGTTAGACAAATCTGTAATATTTCAACTTTGTTCTTCATAGTTTTCATGCACATGAAGAGGCTGTTGATGCTGATGAAATTGGAGACCCAATTTTGAAGTCAGAGTTTGACAGAGCTGTGAGTGACCTAAATAGGAACAAGGCACCTGGAATTGATGACATTCCCTCTGAATTACTGACTGCCTTAGGAGAAACCAGCATTGCAAGGTTATTTCATTTAGTGTGCAAGATGTATGAGACAGGAGAAGTCCCATCCGATTTTCGGCAGAATGTTGTTATACCTATTCCAAAGAAAGCCGGTGCTGACAGGTGTGAAAACTACCGCACCATTAGTTTAGTATCTCATGCCTGCAAAATTTTAATACGTATTATTTACAGAAGAATGGAAAAACAAGTTGAAGCTGAGTTGGGAGAAGATCAATTTGGCTTCAGAAGAAATGTAGGAACACGTGAAGCAATCCTGACTTTACGTCTGATCTTAGAGGATCGAATCAAGAAGGACAAGCCCACGTACATGGCATTCGTAGATCTAGAAAAGGCATTCGATAATGTTGATTGGACCAAGCTATATATGATTCTGAAGATGATAGGGATCATATACCGAGAACGAAGAATTATCTACAATCTGTATAAAAATCAGTCTGCAGTGATAAGAATCGAGGGATTTGAAAAAGAAGCAGCAATCCAGAAAGGAGTGAGGCAAGGCTGCAGTTTGTCCCCTGTCCTTTTCAATGTTTACATAGAGCAGGCAGTAAAGGACATCAAAGAAAAATTTGGAAAGGGAATCACAGTCCAAGGAGAGAAAATCAAAACCTTGAGATTTGCCGATGATATGGTTATTTTATCTGAGACTGCAGAAGATCTCGAGAAGTTGCTGAATGGTATGGATGAAGTCTTGGGTAAGGAGTATCAGATGAAAATAAATAAGTCCAAAACAAAAGTAATGGAGTGCAGTCGAACGAAGGCAGGTGATGTAGGAAACATTAGATTAGGAAATGAAGTCTTAAAGGAAGTAGATGAATATTGTTACTTGGGTGGTAAAATAACTAACGATGGCAGAAGTAAGGAGGACATAAAATGCAGACTAGCACAAGAAAAGAAATTTGCTCACTTCAAACATTGATATCGGAATCAGAAAGATGCTTTTAAAAACTTTCGTGTGGAGCGTGGCATTGTATGGAAGTGAAACATGGACGATAACTAGTTCAGAAAGAAAGACAATAGAAGCTTTTGAAATGTGGTTGTACAGAAGAATGCTGAAGGTGAGATGGATAGATCGAATCACGAATGAAGAGATACTGAATCGAATTGGTGAGAGGAGATCGATTTGACTAAATTTGACGAGAAGAGATAGAATGATAGGACACATCTTAAGACACCCAGGACTTGTTCAGTTGGTTTTTGAAGGAAGTGTAGGTGGTAAGAACGGTAGGGGTAGACCAAGGTATGAATATGACAAGCAGATTAGAGCAGATGTAGGATGCAATAGTTACGTAGAAATGAAAAGGTTAGCACAGGATAGGGTGGCATGGACGCTGCATCAAACCAGTCTATGGACTGATGACTCAAAAACAGTTTTTATGCATCATCTACTGAAACCTATTAAACCGGCTGGGAGGAATTCAGTTACCGGTATGTGAAAATGTAGTAAGCAGTTTGGCCTCTGCTGACGTCTTGGTCTTAATGTCAGACTGTGCTGATGGCCGGCAATATCTAGGAACTTGAAACTAGGTGCAGTGATATGATATGCATATTTCGTCGTTGCCGGGACGAAACCTCCTATGTAATAATATATCTGGAGAAATACTGACCCGCAGCACATACATTATGAAGAGCGAGAATGCCTTCACGACATTCACACAATATTGCACCTTAGATGACAGAATCTTACCGGCCAAAGTGCTAAGCTAAAATATTTCACATAGGAGGCTTTGTCCCGGCTGCGACGATTTGTTTTTCCAAGACTAATGTGATGCCAATGGGGAAGGAACCTATGAGAATTAAATTTCAGGTCGGGAACACAGAATTGGAAGTATTTAAGATATGTGTACTTCCAAGGTGCTAGTATAGTAAGCTGGACTGAATCAAGGTGCAGCAAAGCTAATGCAATGAGCTAGCAGCTGCGGTCAACAATATTCTGTAAAAGGAAACAAGACAGCTCCCGGGTGAAACTATCCTTACACCGGTCTGTTTTAGACCAACTTTGGTGTACGGGAGTGAAGTCTACGTGGAGTCAGAATATCTTATTCATAAGTTAGGAATAATAGAACCAGAATGATCGCTTGTACATACAGGTGGAGCAATGGCAGGAGATTATTCTTAATACAAAATAAAGACTAAGTTAGGAATGATCCCGGTGGATGAACGGTACGCATAAACTGGCTTCGGTAGTGGGGCCATGTGAGGCTAATGGTGGGGCACAAGTTGCCCAGAAGAATGATGGACTCTGTCATAGAAAGTAAGAGAAGTGGAGGGAGACCAAGACGACGATGGTTAGACTCAGTTTCTAATTATTTAATGATAAGAGATATGGAACTAAAGGAAGGCACAGAGCGTGTAGTTATTTCACAGAGGTTTATATACTGAACGCTGAAAGGAAAAACAGCCTATGATAAAAATGTATGTATGTTATTTTCTTCGTCTTATTATTACACAACACTTAACACTAAAATTTCGCACATTCCGTACGTCCAGAACCAGAATGATCGCTTGTACATACAGGTGGAGCAATGGCAGGAGATTATTCTTAATACAAAATAAAGACTAAGTTAGGAATGATCCCGGTGGATGAACGGTACGCATGAATTTTTGAATCAAGTTGTGTACACTTCAAATAGAAAGATTTCTAACAATTAATGGACAACTTGCATACTCTACTCCGTTAAGTTTCTGAAATCTCCTTGCTGAAACTGTGACGAAAGTTTGTTCACATGACTGGGACCAAGTTGGGCACCATATACAAAAAAATCTGTGAGGCGTGTTGCGTGGGGAAGTATTCATGTGTGGAGAACTGTACTGATTTTAAATTTTTTTATGTAATTTGTTTTACGTAGCACCGGCGAAAATAGGTCTTATGGTGACGAGAGAATAAGAAAGCGACCGTGGCCATAAGGTACATCCCCAGCACATGAGCGGTGTGAAAACTTGAAACCGAGGAAAACCATCTTCAACGATATCGAATTGATGTCTTGTAGTGAGGTATTCCCTTTGTAGGTCATCATCTTCTTTCTATAACAGACATTAGCAGCAGGTAATTTGTCATTAACTTCTTGTGAATTTATCTTCAACGCTTTCTCGTTATTCACTTTTATTTACTTTTTATGTTTATTTTTACTATTGCATTTTACGATGGCTTTGTGTTGCGATCGTATACTCTTCTCGCAACTGCAGAGAACCGCAGGCAATGTAGGTTAGTAGACCACGTAAAGGTAAGCCGTTAAAATAAGTAAAGCGACCGTCAAACTATGTAATCTGGAAAAGTATGACAGCTGCATGGTGCTATTTTGTCAGCTGTATACCGACCTTGCCTGTCGAGCTCTTTCATCAGCCTGCGATAATTAACCCCGTTTAGAGATAACAGCGGAGCAAAAGAATAATTTCTTATATTCAACCCTCGTGAAAGAATGCTGCGAATACGATGAGATACACAGGTGAACCACACATCAACATTATTATTATTATTATTTGCTATTTGCATAACGTCTCACCGACACAGATAGGACTTATGGCTACGATGGGATAGGAAAGGTTTAGGAGTGGGAAGGCTGTGGCCATAATTAAGGTACAGCCCCAGCATTTGCCTGGTGTGAAGATGGGAAACCACGGAAAACCATCTTCAGGGCTGCTGACAGTGGGGTTCGAACCCACCATCTCCCGGATGCAAGCTCACACCTGCGCGCCCCTAACTGCACGGCCAGTTCGCCCGGTATTTTTTTTTCTTTTTTTTTTTTGCTATTTGTTTTACGTCGCACCGATACAGAGACACAGATAGGTCTTATGGCGACGATAGGATAGGAAAGGCCTAGTAATTTGAAGGAAGCGGCCGTGGCCTTAATTAAGGTACAGCCCGACATTTGTCTGGTGTGAAAATGGTTTTATTATTATTATTATTATTATTATTATTATTATTATTATTATTATTATTATTATTACTATTATTATTATTATTATTATTATTATTATTATTATTATTATTATTATTATTATTATTATTATTATTATTATTATTATTCAATAATTGCGAGATAAAAGACTTGCAAGAGATGCGTACAAATTCCGTCAGCGTTGTCCAAGCAAAACTGAATTGGTAGTCGTGAGAAAAAGGTTTAGTTTTCTCCAAGGAAAATCAGTGCTCGTGGGTGGCTGTTACGGCACTGACACTTATCTTTGCGTATGGATGGCCATAAACCAGGCTCGGCTTTTTAATATGATCTCCAGAGTTGAGGAACCGTCAAAATGTACAATAAAATATAAAAACGATGATCGATCACATCCTATATTGTCTGTTGTCATCGAGCCAAAAATCGATACCCTTCAGTTACTGGTGATCCGGTAAGCTTGCTTGTATCTGTAAACAACACATTAGGACGAAAGCGTAGGAGCGCGACAACGTGGTCCTTATGAGTCGCCCATAAGGTTCTGTATAATCCGCACTCTTCGCAGCACGGCCGGCCTATTCGTGTTAATTGGAGGGATTGTGTCGCTGATATGTTCCAATACTCGGGATCGTTGACACGTTCTTCCCAAACCGCGGCTGTAAATCATACCATCTCCTCTCTTGGGACGAGGATGTGAAAGGAAAGAAAGGCTTTTAGACTTCGTTTTGCGATTTGTATTGAAATGTCACTATTCCGGTTTGGCATCTAGCTATTATATCACGTTGTGAGTAGTATAATACAGGGATTCGGCCGCCTCCTCCTCCTACGGCTCTCGGGAGAGGCCTCCTCCTCCCGCGGGAAATTTGAATTTTGGCGGGAAATTTGAATTTTAGCGCGAGATTTGAATTTGTAAACAAAGCCACGTGCTTTTTGACAGCTGTCATCGACAACAACGCAACGCTAACCTCACTGCTGCCATCTTGACGGGCCTAAACCTCACTAGTGCCAACTTAACCTAACTAGCGTGAGGCAAACAAAGCCACGTGTTTTTTGACAGCCACGTGCTTTTTGACAGACAACAACGCATTGCTAACCTCAGTACTGCCATCTTGACGGACCTAAACCTCAGTAGTGCCAACTTAACCTCACTAGCATGAGGTAAACAAAGCCACGTGCTTTTTGACAACCACGTGCTTTTTGACAGATTTGTAAACAAAGCCACGTGCTTTTTGACAGACAACAACGCATCGCAAACCTCAGTACTGCCATCTTGACGGGAATAAACCTTAGTGGTACCAACTTAACCTAACTCGCGCGAGGTAAACAAAGCCACGTGCTTTTTGACAGCCACGTGCTTTTTTGATAGCTGTCATCTGCCATCTTTGAGCACAGTGCTGCCCTCTTTAGCTACATACCTTTGAAATGTGGTGGCGGATAATTTGAAAAAATGCTTTTCGACATGCAGCCATCTTTAATCCAGAGAGAACAGTGCTGCCCTCTATGTGGTGGCGGCAAATTCCACGTGCTCTTGTTTGAAAACATACTCACGTGCTTTTTTGACAGCTGTCATCCGCCATCTTTAATCCAGAGAGAACAGTGCTGCCCTCTATGTGGCGACGGTAAATTCCACGTGCTCTTGTTTGAAAACATACTCACGTGCTTTTTTGACAGCTGTCATCCGCCATCTTTAATCCAGAGAGAACAGTGCTGCCCTCTATGTGGTGGCGGCAAATTGAAAAATTCCACGTGCTCTTGTTTGAAAACATACTCACGTGCTTTTTTGACAGCTGTCATCCACCATCTTTAATCCAGAGAGAACAGTGCTGCCCTCTATGTGGTGACGGCAAATTCCACGTAGAAACAAAGCCATGTGCAGCTGTCATCCGTCATCTTTAATCACCGTGCTGCCCGGTGACGGCAAATTCCACGTGGAAACAAAGCCATGTGCTTTTTTGACAGCTGTCATCCGTCATCTTTAATCACCGTGCTACACTCTATGTGGTGGCGACAAATTCTAAATGCTTTACAAACCCATGTGCTTTTCTGACAGAGCTGTCATCCACCATCTTTAATCACCGTGCTGCCCCGGTGACGGCAAATTCTACGTGCTCTTGTTTGGAAACAAAGCTTTTAATCCAGAGAGAACAGTGCTGCCCCCCCCCCCTGGTGGTGGCAAATTCTACGTGCTCTTGTTAGTTCGTGATTTAAAATCTAAGCTAGCTGTAAATCCCCGATTCTCGACAGATTCTTAATCCGAGTTGTCAGGAAGGGCAACCAAGAGCTTAGATACTGCTAGTTTTGCATCAGGGAGGGCGACTAGTCTTAAAAACAAATTCTTGCGATTTAAAATCTTAGTCAGGAAGGGCATCCAGCCGTAAAACAATAGTTCGTGATTTAAAATCTAAGAAGTGGATCTAGCTGTAAATCCCCGATTCTCGACAGATTCTTAATCCGAGTTGTCAGGAAGGGCAACCGGTCGTAAAACTATGAGGTTAGATACTGCTAGTTTTGGATCAGGAAGGACAACTCAACACATTCATGCGATTTAAACACATTTTTATTCCCAAGAGAATCGAACCCGAGACTACCGGGTGAGAGGCATGCATACTGTAGGCTATAGATTTGTCCTACAGTCCTCGAAGTATCGGCACAGTCATTCTGAGCGAGTTGTGTGGAATGCATGTGTTAGCTGAAATTGTATACGTATCTTCCGGCTCGACCTTGAACGAAGACACTGATAAGCGGCTTGTAACTCGCGAACGTCTTCTTATGTGAGTACCATTCAAGCTCTTAAAACATAGTACTAATTAAGGTTGTAAAATATTCTGAAATAGTCCACCTCTGTAGTGCAGTAGTTAGCTGCTACCCTCGGAGGTCCGAGTTCGATTCCTGGCTCTGCCACGGAATGTGTAGCATTTAGCCTATGTAAGTTCCTAACGTAAACTATCATGATTGTACGGAGAGGTTAAAACACACACAGTGCCTACTCCTATCGAAAGAACCTGCACGGTACCGGCATGTAGGCTTCTCCTGGTGAAGGAGCTTGCACATGGTTTAACGCCTCCTATCAACAGCCCTTACTTAATGCTGGCTTTTTTGCACACCCCGCCTCACACCATACGACCGGCTGCCCTTCCTGACTAGGATTTTAAATCGCAGTATACGTGATAAATTTGTTGTAGCGGGTTTTATAACTAGATATCCCGGTACCGATACATAGCCTACTCCCGACTAGAAGAAGCCTGCACAAGGCTTATTGCCTCCATCCGACAAATGAATCACTGTCAAGTCTTGTACTCAAAAAATCATTTTCGGAGGAGTCTGCACAAGGTTTAACGTCCCCATCAACAGCCCTTACTTATTGCTAGCTTTTTTGCACACCCCGCCTCACACCATACGACCGGCTGCCCTTCCTGACTAGGATTTTAAATCGCAGTATACGTGATAAATTTGTTGTAGCGGGTTTTATAACTAGATATCCCGGTACCGATACATAGCCTACTCGACTGAAGAAGCCTGCACAAGGCTTATTGCCTCCATCCGACAAATGAATCACTGTCAAGTCATGTACTCAAAAAATCATTTTCGAAGGAGTCTGCACAAGGTTTAACGTCCCCATCAACAGCCCTTACTTATTGCTAGCTTTTTTGCACACCCCGCCTCACACCATACGACCGGCTGCCCTTCCTGACTAGGATTTTAAATCGCAGTATACGTGATAAATTTGTTGTAGCGGGTTTTATAACTAGATATCCCGGTACCGACACATAGCCTACTCCCGACTAGAAGAAGCCTGCACAAGGCTTATTGCCTCCATCCGACAAATGAATCACTGTCAAGTCTTGTACTCAAAAAATCATTTTCGAAGGAGTCTGCACAAGGTTTAACGTCCCCATCAACAGCCCTTACTTATTGCTAGCTTTTTTGCACACCCCGCCTCACACCATACGACCGGCTGCCCTTCCTGACTAGGATTTTAAATCGCAGTATACGCGATAAATTTGTTGTAGCGGGTTTTATAACTAGATATCCCGGTACCGATACATAGCCTACTCGACTGAAGAAGCCTGCACAAGGCTTATTGCCTCCATCCGACAAATGAATCACTGTCAAGTCATGTACTCAAAAAATCATTTTCGAAGGAGTCTGCACAAGGTTTAACGTCCCCATCAACAGCCCTTACGTATAGCTAGCTTTTTTGCGCACCCCGCCTCACACCATACGACCGGTTGTCCTTCCTGACTAGGATTTTAAATCGATATCCCGACATAGCCTACTCCTACCGAAGAAGTCAGCTTAACACCTCCATCCAACGCGGATAGCGGGTTCGAACTAGAAGCCGTAAATGCTAGGCGAGGAGCCTGCGCGATCGTCATTACATGATCTAGCTTTAGCTCAATACCTACAGGTAAGGAATACCGCGTATGTACCCTCGAGAAGTCGAGGATCACACGCTAACTTTCCAAGGATCGAACTCTTAAATTCTGACACCTCGGTATCAACAGGAGGTTTGAATACGTCAGCCTGCAGGTAGGAGCTCTTGTTGCATTCGTTCCGACTGTACCGCAGTTGTCAGCTCAGCGATTATCATATCCGCTTGGTAACAAGCAGAATATTTAGCCGCAGCAGTCTGCGTGAAGTGCTCACAGTTCTCTGTATGCGTTTATCACGTACACACACATCTCCCGTCTGCTGTGAATATTATTCTTCAGCCTTTATCTTAAGGTAAGCTAGAACTGTTAGTTACTGTCTGCAAAGCAACTTCTACGCTAGGTAATAGACATCTACATTCATATATGTTTGTTCTTTTCTTTTTAGGTACCGTTCGAGTTACAGGCTTGAAAGTACGCATTTTATTCATCCGAGTAACAGTCTGCAGCACGTGCATTTTTAAGGTATGTTTTCGAACTTTGAGTTGTAAAGATAACTAGGCTAGCTGATACACCCTACACTACATTCATATATGTTTGTTCTTTTCTTTTTTAGGTACCGTTCGAGTTACAGGCTTGAAAGTACGCATTTTATTCATCCGAGTAACAGTCTGCAGCACATTCATTTTTTTTTTTAAGGTATGTTTTCGAACTTTGAGTTGTAAAGATAACTAGGCTAGCTGATACACCCTACACTACATTCATATATGTTTGTTCTTTTCTTTTTTAGGTACCGTTCGAGTTACAGGCTTGAAAGTACGCATTTTATTCATCCGAGTAACAGTTTGCAGCGCGAAGATTTTAAGGTATGTCTGACCTCTATTCGTTGAAACTTGGTTTCTTCTAAAACATCGTAACTTTAGTCTATTGATAAATAGTTGTTCTCTTTAATCCTCACGCTATAGACGAGGTGCGTACATAGCTATGTCTGCCCTCAACAGGCTGAAACTTGGTTTCTTCCGTAACTTTAAGCTATTCATAAATAATTGTTCTCTTCAACCTACATACTATAGACGTGGTATAATTTCAAACACGCACACATAGCTATGTCTGCCCTCAACAGGTTGAAAGTTGGTTTCTTCCGAACATCGTAACTTTAAGCTAATCATAAATAGTTGTTCTCTTTAATCAACATACTATAGACGTGGTATAATTTCAAACACGTACACATAGCTATGTCTGCCCTCAACGGGCTGAAACTTGGTTTCTTCTGTAACTTTAAGCTATTCATAAATAGTTGTTCTCTTTAATCTACATACTATAGACGTGGTATAATTTCAAACACGTACACATAGCTATGTCCGTCCTCAACAGGCTTAAACTTGGTTTCTTCCGAACATCGTAACTTTAGTCTATTGATAAATAGTTGTTCTCTTTAATCTACATACTATAGACGAGGTGCGTACATAGCTATGTCCGTCCTCAACAGGCTTAAACTTGGTTTCTTCCGAACATCGTAACTTTAGTCTATTGATAAATAGTTGTTCTCTTTAATCTACATACTATAGACGTAGCATAATTTCAAACACGCACACATAGCTATGTCTGCCCTCAACAGGTTGAAAGTTGGTTTCTTCCGAACATCGTAACTTTAAGCTAATCATAAATAGTTGTTCTCTTTAATCAACATACTATAGACGTGGTATGATTTCAAACACGTACACATAGCTATGTCTGCCCTCAACGGGCTGAAACTTGGTTTCTTCCGAACATCGTAACTTTAGTCTATTGATAAATAGTTGTTCTCTTTAATCTACATACTATAGACGAGGTGCGTACATAGCTATGTCCGTCCTCAACAGGCTTAAACTTGGTTTCTTCCGAACATCGTAACTTTAGTCTATTGATAAATAGTTGTTCTCTTTAATCTACATACTATAGACGTAGTATAATTTCAAACACGCACACATAGCTATGTCTGCCCTCAACAGGTTGAAAGTTGGTTTCTTCCGAACATCGTAACTTTAAGCTAATCATAAATAGTTGTTCTCTTTAATCAACATACTATAGACGTGGTATAATTTCAAACACGCACACGTAGCTATGTCTGTCCTCAACAGGTTGAAACTTGGTTTCTTCCGAACATTGTAACTTTAGTCTATTGATAAATAGTTGTTCTCTTTAATCTACATACTATAGACGAGGTGCGTACATAGCTATGTCCGTCCTCAACAGGCTTAAACTTGGTTTCTTCCGAACATCGTAACTTTAGTCTATTGATAAATAGTTGTTCTCTTTAATCTACATACTATAGACGTAGTATAATTTCAAACACGCACACATAGCTATGTCTGCCCTCAACAGGTTGAAAGTTGGTTTCTTCCGAACATCGTAACTTTAAGCTAATCATAAATAGTTGTTCTCTTTAATCAACATACTATAGACGTGGTATAATTTCAAACACGCACACGTAGCTATGTCTGTCCTCAACAGGTTGAAACTTGGTTTCTTCCGAACATCGTAACTTTAGTCGTTCTCTTCAATCCTCATGCTATAGGCCTAACTCACAGCCATGTCCAACCTCTATAGGTTGAACATCGCAACTTTAGGCTAATCTCTATTGGTTGTTCTCTTTTCAGAACTTGTTGCATACGCTGTTCACCTAAACACTTTATTCGAAGAAAGAGAAGACACTATGTTCCCATGCGAGCTGTGTAAGGCAATGTTCACAAGACGTGACAACCTTGCACGTCATGTAAAAACAAAACATCATCAGCTATCTGCTTGCGACTATAACCCTACTATGTTCCCCTGCGAGCGGTGTAAGGCAACGTTCGCAAGACAGGATAACCTCGCACGTCATATAAAAGCAAAACACCCTAGCATAACATCTGCTTTATGTGATGTTTGCGGGCTGTACTTCGCTAATGTAGAGCAATACCAGGCTCACTTAGCAGAGGTACATCAAATATCTACTTGCCCTCAGGTAGTAGTAGGGAAAAAGCGTGCAGCTACTGATGTAGCTGTAGAAAGTACTAGTAGTAAAAAACCTAGGAAAAATGAACTTCAAACTATTCACTGCGAGCACTGTAACACTGATGTACCATCTTCGCATTTTCAGGGACACTTACGGAGTAATGCGCATAAAAATAATGCGTGTAGAAGTGGTAGTAACGCAAACATCGAGGAAATTAATACAGCATTTAAAAGTAGGATTGCTAGTTACCGAATTCGCACCAGTCAAAAGTTTCAAAGCACTTCAAACTTTTTAAATTGCGTTCAACCGGATGTACAACAGCTTCTTGCTAAATCTTTGTCCAATCATAGTTTATTTAAAGTTAATTTTGAACTTTTCGCCTTGTACATTAAAAGCACGGATGAATCCGAAATAACGGACATTAAATCATTTAATACGAAGAATTTTGTCATAAGTGAGTCGACTAATTTTGGTGATGTACTTAGGGATGTCTCTAACATTATTTCAACTAAGAGCGAGGAATTTCAGGAAAAGGAATCAGGGTGGGCTTTAGTTGAGATAATGTATCTAGAAGTTAACATCAATAAGTACAATCCCATGCGAGGTTCATCGTACATCGAGCTGCCGACATGGATTCAGCGAAAAGAAGCTGTTGTAAACATCCAAAACAATGACGAAGCATGTTTTGCATGGGCGGTAATGTCAGCTTTAAATCCTGCTAAATCGAATGTAGCGTATAGAACATCATCCTATCCACACTATTCAACGCAACTAAATTTCGATAGTATAGAATTTCCTGTACAGATAAAGGATATTAAGCGCTTTGAGGAACTAAATAACATTAGTATTAATGTGTATGGTGTAGAGAAAAAGTCTGTAGTAGGTCCTCTGTATTATACATGTCATAAGAAGAGTACTCACGTTAATTTACTCTATATTGAAAACAGTGAGAATAGCCACTTTTGCTGGATTAAAAATCTAAGTAGACTTGTTGGCAGTCAGTTATCCAAAGAAAGGTGTAAAAAGTGGCTATGTGATGGATGCTTGCAGTATTTCAGAAATGAAGATCAGTTAACGAAGCATTCCAAGAATGACTGCAATCATGTACGTACAGAGATACCTACTACAGGCAATAATGTTTTAAAATTTACAAATTTTCACAAGCAGATGTGGGTACCGTTCGTGATTTATGCAGACTTTGAAGCCATCCTCACGCCATGCAACACATGCTCACCTAATCCTGACAACTCTTTCACTAATACTACGCACATGCATGTCCCGTATAGCTTCGCGTATTACATCAAGTGTAGTTACGATAGTACGCTTAACAAGTTAGAGCTGTATCGAGGACATGATGCTGCTAAAGTATTTTTAGAAAGACTTGAAAGTGATGCAGTTCGTCTCGGTCGTATTCTGAATAGTAATATTCCTATGAAGCCACTCACCGACATTCAGTCAAATGATCATGAACGTGCTACAAAGTGTAGCATTTGTGATGGGGAATTTTCCGAAAAAGACCCTAAAGTTTTTGATCATGATCATTTAACTGGTTTCTACAGATGTGCCGCTCATTATAGCTGTAATCTTAAGTATAGAGTTCCTAAATTTATCCCTGTAATTTTTCATAACTTATCTGGTTACGACTCTCATTTCATCATTTCACAATTTGGAGCTTCGGATGAAAAAGTAGATATAATCCCTCAGAATAAAGAGCGGTACATTGCGTTTGCAAAGTCTGTAAAAGTAGATGCTGAGCATTCTATAAAACTGAGATTCCTTGACTCGTTTCGCTTTATGGCGAGTAGCCTCGATAAACTTTCTAGTCATTTACAGCCTGAACAATTTACAGAAATTCGACGCGTTTTCCCTGAAGAAGCGCAGTTTAATTTACTTCGGCGTAAGGGTGTTTTTTGTTACGAATATCTCGACTGCTTAGACCGCCTCGAAGAACGTGCTTTACCATCGAAACAATCCTTTTACAGCTCGCTGAATTCAGCAGATATTAGTGATGATGACTATTTACATGCACAACATATCTGGGAGCAGTTCCACATTCAAACGCTGGGTGAATACTCCGATTTATATTTAAAGACAGATGTACTTTTGTTAGCTGATGTTTTTGAAAATTTTCGCTGTGTTTGCATGAACACCTACAGCCTTGACCCATGTCAGTATTTTACTGCACCTGGGTTAAGTTGGGACGCGATGTTAAAATACACGCGTGTGAATTTGGAGCTGCTAACGGATATCGATATGGTGCACTTTATAAAAGCATCCATTCGAGGCGGTCTGAGTCAGTGTAGCGGCCGGTATTCGAGTGCTAATAATAAGTACATGCCGAGTTTCGATTCCAGTCAGGAATCTCGGTATATCGTTTACCTCGATGCTAATAATCAGTATGGGTGGGCGATGAGTCAGCATCTACCGGTGAGTGGTTTCCGCTGGCTGACGCAGTGCGAAATTGATGCTTTACAGCTACACACCCTAGGTGATGAAGCTGATAAAGGTTATTTCCTCGAAGTTGACTTACAGTATCCTAAAGAGTTACACACTTCTCATAATGACCTACCGTTCTGCCCTGAAAATATGAAGTCCCCGTACATTGCATCAACGACGAAAATGCTCATTGCTAATTTATGCGATAAATCTAAGTATATCATTCATTACCGAAATTTAAAACAGTGTTTGCAGCATGGTTTGAAGTTATCCAAAATTCATCGCGTACTAGAATTTAATCAGTCACCGTGGCTAAAGCCATATATCGATCTGAACAATAATTTAAGAACGAATGCGGTTAACGAGTTTGAAAAAGATTTCTACAAGCTCATGAATAATAGTGTGTTTGGTAAGACTATGGAGAATGTTGACAAACGCGTTGATGTAAAATTGATTACAAACTGGGATAATATTAAGAAAAGGTATGGTGCTAACTATTTAATAAGTAAACCAAAT
The DNA here is from genome assembly GCF_040414725.1 of Anabrus simplex. Classification (NCBI taxonomy): domain Eukaryota; kingdom Metazoa; phylum Arthropoda; class Insecta; order Orthoptera; family Tettigoniidae; genus Anabrus; species Anabrus simplex. The sequence goes on along the minus strand of NC_090265.1, from coordinate 1,606,105,184 downwards.
TTCCACAGCTGCACCATCATACACGAGAATTTAGTTATTATACAGATGAATCGTGTCAAGGTTAAGTATGACAAACCTACCTACGTCGGCTTTACAGTACTTGAATTGGCTAAAACACTCATGTATGAATTCCATTACGATTATATGATGAAGAAGTACGCGCATAATGCGCAATTGCTCTACACAGATACCGATTCGTTTATTTATCAAATCAAAACTGATGACTATTACAATGATATAAAGCCTGACTTGGGTAGGTTTGATACGAGTAACTATCCTGCAGATAATCAATATCATCTACCGCTAGTGAACAAAAAGGTTCTAGGTAAAATGAAAGATGAATGTGCTGGGAATATTATCGATTCATTTGTAGGTACTAAATCCAAGTCATATTGCATAAAACTCTTAAATGAATTACAAATAAAGAGATTGAAGGGGGTTAAAAAGAATGTCGTTCAGAATCAGCTAAGTTTTGAAAACTATAACAATTGCATTAAAAGTAATCCACCTGTTTTGCATAAGCAAATGTCTGTCATTAGAAGCAAGAAGCACCAGTTGTACACTCATTTAATTAGTAAGGTAGCCCTTAATAGCGATGATTGTAAACGGTTTGTCATTCCAAATTCTACCAACACGCTAGCCTGGGGGCATAGTAGTATTGATAAGTACTACTTTACATAAACATTATGCTAGAGGTGTGTGTACTTACGTTACGCTGTCTTACATCACAATTCGGGAGAGGAACGCTGGTACGGCAAGTCTAAACTTGTACATTCAAGAATTGCATCGAGAAGTACGCTAGGGTGAAATGATTCGAGATAAAACTTGTACATACAAGATGTAAATAAATAATGTAGAATTGGCATATTCTTTTATTTTAGGTTAGGTATCACCTTCCTCCCGCTCCTTATTTGCAGGATAGAGTTTTTGTTTATTACTCATAGAAGAAAGAAGGTGATGAGCAGTTTCGTGAGTATAGTTCGGTAAGTATCTCGAGAACAGAATTTTTTTGTCAAAAAAGCACATAGCTTTGTAAAGCACGTAGAATTTGCCACCACCGGGGGGGGGGGGGCAGCACTGTTCTCTCTGGATTAAAAGCTTTGTTTCCAAACAAGAGCACGTAGAATTTGCCGTCACCGGGGCAGCACGGTGATTAAAGATGGTGGATGACAGCTCTGTCAGAAAAGCACATGGGTTTGTAAAGCATTTAGAATTTGTCGCCACCACATAGAGTGTAGCACGGTGATTAAAGATGACGGATGACAGCTGTCAAAAAAGCACATGGCTTTGTTTCCACGTGGAATTTGCCGTCACCGGGCAGCACGGTGATTAAAGATGACGGATGACAGCTGCACATGGCTTTGTTTCTACGTGGAATTTGCCGTCACCACATAGAGGGCAGCACTGTTCTCTCTGGATTAAAGATGGTGGATGACAGCTGTCAAAAAAGCACGTGAGTATGTTTTCAAACAAGAGCACGTGGAATTTTTCAATTTGCCGCCACCACATAGAGGGCAGCACTGTTCTCTCTGGATTAAAGATGGCGGATGACAGCTGTCAAAAAAGCACGTGAGTATGTTTTCAAACAAGAGCACGTGGAATTTACCGTCGCCACATAGAGGGCAGCACTGTTCTCTCTGGATTAAAGATGGCGGATGACAGCTGTCAAAAAAGCACGTGAGTATGTTTTCAAACAAGAGCACGTGGAATTTGCCGCCACCACATAGAGGGCAGCACTGTTCTCTCTGGATTAAAGATGGCTGCATGTCGAAAAGCATTTTTTCAAATTATCCGCCACCACATTTCAAAGGTATGTAGCTAAAGAGGGCAGCACTGTGCTCAAAGATGGCAGATGACAGCTATCAAAAAAGCACGTGGCTGTCAAAAAGCACGTGGCTTTGTTTACCTCGCGCGAGTTAGGTTAAGTTGGTACCACTAAGGTTTATTCCCGTCAAGATGGCAGTACTGAGGTTTGCGATGCGTTGTTGTCTGTCAAAAAGCACGTGGCTTTGTTTACAAATCTGTCAAAAAGCACGTGGTTGTCAAAAAGCACGTGGCTTTGTTTACCTCATGCTAGTGAGGTTAAGTTGGCACTACTGAGGTTTAGGTCCGTCAAGATGGCAGTACTGAGGTTAGCAATGCGTTGTTGTCTGTCAAAAAGCACGTGGCTGTCAAAAAACACGTGGCTTTGTTTACCTCACGCTAGTTAGGTTAAGTTGGCACTAGTGAGGTTTAGGCCCGTCAAGATGGCAGCAGTGAGGTTAGCGTTGCGTTGTTGTCGATGACAGCTGTCAAAAAGCACGTGGCTTTGTTTACAAATTCAAATCTCGCGCTAAAATTCAAATTTCCCGCCAAAATTCAAATTTCCCGCGGGAGGAGGAGGCGGCCGAATCCCTGTATTATACTACTGTTGTGGCGAAGAATCATCGAAATAATAATAATAATAATAATAATAATAATAATAATAATAATAATAATAATAATAATCGTATGGCCTCGGCTACCGTGTGCAGACATTTCTATTCGACGCCCTCTGGCTGTCTGCTCGCCAATTCTGACGTTCCGTTTTATTATTATTATTATTATTATTATTATTATTATTATTATTATTATTATTATTATTATTATTATTATTATTATTATTATTATTATTATTATTATTATTATTATTATTGTACCGGGCTGTACACCTCCACGCCGCTAATTCAAACTTTGCGCCAGTTGAAACTCCTCTACTGGAGGAAGTCTGAACTTTATCTACTGTGTTAATTTTCAAGTTTCTCAGAAGATGTCTCTACTTGTAAATTTTGAAGTTTCTGAACTGGGTTGTTTTCGATGTATTCGTTTTGCCTGTAGTAAGAAGTGTGGACATTCTCTTCTAGATGGCACTACTGAAGGACTACAATTATGCACCCTAGTGCGAAGTGAAAGAACTGTGTTTTTGGAGAAATTTTGGGTTCATAAGTTTGTTTTTTGTTAAATTTCTTTCAGTTATTGTTTAAGATGCCAATATTAACCCTTTCTTTCTGCCAGTTTTAAAACTGTCCAATCATAATTTTCTGTAATTAATTTTCCACCAATAATGTGTTTCTTCTTCATCTTGTGTAGGGGTTTTCGTGGGTAGCCAATAAAATTCTTGTGGGAGAGTGTTCTCATTCCTGAAACGCCTCGAACTTTTCACGAGGGTATATAAACTGCTGATTTTCGGGTCTCCGCGCCACTTCAGTAACATCTATCAGTGTGTAAAGTACGTAGCAGGGGGCGGGAAGCGCCTCTTTCTTCGGGCAGCAGTTCAGCCATCAGGTAGTGGCCGTTTAATAACTTCTTTTCTTGCTAGCTCAGCAGTTTAACTCTCGGGGCAGGTCCGAAGCCTTTCTACCGTGTAACTTTTCCCCTAAAATGTAAAGACACTTAGTATCAATTCTATCTTTTAAACTACATATTGGGATAGAGAGTGCTTAACCCTCTCGAGCTCCCACTCATATTGCGTTGAGGTGAACTTATTTTCTCAACCGTTTCTTCCTTAATGTAATGTAAATTGTCTCCTTCTACAAGTCACCTCTCTAGTATGGGATTAGCCCTTGCAGTAACGGCCTAGTGCCAAGTAGGTTTTATATAAAGTGTATTAGGAGTGCAAGTACGCCTCCTCTCTAGTTGGTATTTTAGAGGCCATGTAATTGACCTGTTTCTTTACTTAATAGGCCTCAGTAATTTGGGTATTTTTACCCCTGTTTTTATGTCCTTGGAGGACAACTTGAAAGTGGAGTTTGGTGTGGTCTTTGATAGGCCCGAACTTAAGAGCAGGTTGCTCTTTCTAAAATTTTGTTTTCTGCGCGCCTCGAGGAGGCTTTACTGTCTAATTGGGAGCAAGTGCTCCTGGGCATGATAGGGGTCTTCTGCCCCTTTGTTGAATTCTGTATATCGTAAGGTTGGGCTTATAGCTCAAGAATTGTGTGTCTGGCTCTCGGAGCCCAAATCCTGTAATCACTGTAATTGTACATTTTCCAATTGTGTTTCGGCTACTGAGTACCTGTTCTATTTGTGATTTCTTAATCTTGAAAAGAAAATATAACCTTGTTAAATTTTACCTTAACTTTAATTTCGTATTTTGAGACCTGTTCACCCCCGCACCTTCTTTCACCTCTGCTAATCCACCAAACCACGGTAACAAGTGGTAGCAGAGCGTGGTTGAATGGGTCTCAATTTAGCCCCTTTTGACGGCTAAACATTGCTTCGATTCGAACTCTAACAATTTTCTCTGTTGCTGGAATTTTTTGATTTTTCCTTTTTCAAAATTGTTCTGTCATCATGTCCGGCCCTCGCGAGGTTCTTCATCCTTTCTATTTGCGTAAAGAGGAATTAATTTATGAACTATCTCTTAGAAATGTTCAATCTGGAGGCACGGTTGCAGTCGACTCCAATCAGCTAAAAGATTCCCTTGATTTACCTATTACCATCCCGATTTTGGGAGAAAAGGAGGTTGACGACGCTCTCTCCATGATCAATGACAATACTACTGAGCTAGCATCTGTAGTTAGTTTTTTGAAGTAAGTGATCCATCTCCTAATCAACTCAAACGAGTACAGGCTAGGTTGTACCACTTTTATAATAGAGTGTGTGATCTATTGTCTCTGAAGTTAAATGATCTTCAGGGTAAGGAAGCTAGTGCCCTTGCTGAAAACTTGTCCGACATGTCTAGTAAGGTTAGTCAGTTGTCATCTGGACCTGCCATCCCTGAAGTCGACCAACCTATGGTTAGTAAATATTGTTAGTGGGGAGGATTCCTCGAAAGAGGAAGGAAGTAGTACTGAGGCGACTACACAACGTACATCGGCCCCATCAGAAAATATGTCAGATCGTCGCAAGTCCATTCCACCCTTCGTGTTGAATAATGCTCCTTCTGAATCTGCTTCTCCGCCAATAGGCCCCTTCCTACTACGTCTCCTGGTTTCAGCAGTTTGCCCCATCCATTAGCTATGTTGCTTAGAGGTATCTCTAAGTTTTCGGTTAACTCTACCAGTGACATAATTGCATTTTTACGGTTTTTAGTTGAGTTTCAGGACCATGCTATTGTTTTTTCTCTTTCTCCGTGTCAAATTTTGCAGATAATTTATCCCTATGCAATTGGTGTTTTCTCGGACAAAATTGTTAGAGCAATAGCTGAACAGTCATCTATTGAAGATTTTCATGCACACCTTCTTGCAAATTTCATTCCTGCTCGTGCGAGGTCATCCCTGATTCAGAAGTACTATTATCGTGTACAGCGGTTGGATGAAAATTTGGCAGATTTCATCCAAGATATTAAGTTCTATACCAGGGTGTTTGCTCTTCATTTTCCTGAAGATCAGATTGTACAGGCTATTGTAGAAGGTATTTCACCACCTTACCGATCATACTTGTGTATTGCGTCGCGTCTACAAACTTTCGCTGAGCTAGAAGCTATGGCTGTATCGGCCGAAGGAGTTAGATACGCTGATTCCTTGCGTGTCGCGAAAGAACCCCCTCCTTCTTTTAGTAATCCTCGGCCTCCACCACGCCGACCAGTCACACCCCGTAAATGTTATGCTTGCGGGTCGCCTGACCATCTTCGGAACAAGTGCCCAACAATCAAGTCTAGTGGGACAAGGAATGGAGCTGGTTCATCACAAGGCTGTTTTAAATGTGCGGCTTTCTCACATATCGCCAAGAATTGCACAAATTCGAATAGCACCCCCTCCTGCTCAACTTCTGGTGCAACTTCCACCAACGCCAATAATAAAAAGTGACTAGTGGCTTCGGCTGAGACGACTAATCCATCTTCCCGAGGCTCAGCCCCTGGTAAACAGGTAGAAAATTCAGGGAAAACTCAGTCTTCAGATTTATCTTTTGAATGCCCCAAATAATGTCTTAGGATTGCGGCGGATTCCCCCGCACCTGTGCCCTTCCTCAAAATTGAGTTAAATAATGAACCTGTAACAGCTCTTTTAGATTCAGGCAGTGTTTGTTCAATTATTTCGGCTCAATGGTATTCGAAATTGAAATCTACTTGTAAACTTCCTGACTATTGCTCATCTCCTGTTCAATATGTTTCGGCTAATTCTTCTCCATTAGAAATTTTAGGTTCCTTAAAAGCCAAAATTCGTATTTTTAAATTTACTTGGAAAGTTAAATTCTTTGTGGCCAAGCACTTGTCTTGCCCCATTATATTGGGAGCTGACTTCATTTCTCACACTGGTCTTGTGCTCGATCTTCAGAGTAGGTCGTGCACTTTCAAATTTGCGTCTAATTGTAAAATCCCCTTATTGAAATGTAATTCTGCATCATGTTCATCTATTTCGCCTACCCAGGATGAGATGTTGTTAGACCTTAGTCATCTACCTGAGGAGCAGGCTGATAGTATTCGTAAGTTGTGTCAGTCGTTTCCAGAGGTGTTCTCTGATACTCTTGGTGTTACTGACCTTATTGAATACAAAATTGAGGTCACGGATTCGGTTCCTGTCCGTTTTCCACCTTATAGGCTATCTCCACCTAAAATGAAGGCTCTGAAAGAAATCAATGATCAAATGTTGAAGGATGGTATTATTATTCCCTCTAAGTCGGCGTATTCTTCACCTATTTCTCTAGTCCCGAAACCCCAAGGGGGATTCAGGCCTGTCATTGATTATAGGGCTCTCAATCGGAAGGTGGTGTTACAATCTGTACCCCTTCCTGACCTTCATTCTTGTTTTTCATGGTTTAGTAAGGCCAAGTTCTTCACCATCTTGGATTTGAATCAGGCCTATAATCAAATTCCCCTAGCTGAAGAGTCTAAACACCTTACAGCGTTTGCCACGGATTGGAATTTGTATGAATACAACCGCGTGCCTTTCGTGCTCCCCACGGGAGCAGCTGTACTCATTAGACTGCTAGATAGGGTCTTCTCCGACATCAAATTCGAGTACTTGTATCACTATCATGATGATGTCGTCGTATTTTCGGAGACTTTTGAAGAACATCTAGATCATCTATGAGAAGTTCTCAATCGCCTTCGTAAGGCCGGGTTAACTGTGAAGTTGTCCAAGGTTGCCTTTGCTAAGCCCTCCATGTCATTCCTAGGGCATATTGTGTCACCTGATGGTGTTGCAGTCGATCATTCTAGAACACAGGCCATCCGTGATTTTAAACCTCCCAGAGGACATCAAAGGTATCGCCAGGTTCATTGGTATGGTGAATTTCTTCAGGAAGTTTATTCCTAACTTCGCTAATAGAGCGGCGCCCTTGAACATTCTTCGTAGGAAAGGCATCAAATTTGAGTGGGGAACTTCTCAACAAGCCACTTTTGAAGATCTTAAATTAGCTCTCTGTAATGCCCCTGTCCTTGCTATGCGAGATTTCTCGAAGAAATTCATCGTCCAAACCGACGCGTCGTCGTCGGCGGTAGCTGCAGTCCTTCTTCAAGAGACTGAACTAGGGAGGCGACCCATCGCCTATGCATCTAGGACTCTATCGGCTCAAGAAGCCAAGTATTCCATCTATGAGCTCGAAGGTTTGGCAGTCTTTTTTGCCTTAGAAAAGTTCTGTCTCTATCTGGAACATGTCAAATTCGACCTGGAGACGGATAATCAAGCCTTAAGCTGGGTCTTAGGTAGGCCGCGTCGTACTGGTCGTATAGCCCGTTGGGCCATCCGATTTTTTGCCTTCCAATTAGATGTTAGGCATATCAGAGGTACTGAAAATGTTGTCGCAGACGGACTCAGCCGTATGTTTTCCAACGACGTCGAGACCCATGAACCGGTCGATAGTTCATCACCTCCCGAGTCCATACTATCTGAGGTTAATGCCATCTTAACAGATGCTCCCATGCTCTTTAGGGACATTGAGAAATATCAACGTGAAGATCCGACGCTGGCTCCGATAATGGAAACCCTTTCTTCTGGGGAACATGTCGTCCCTTATGTACTGAGGAATGGTGTTTTATGTTGCCTTTCGAGGCATGATAAGATGATGAAAGTTGTCGTTCCAGCTGTTCTTGTACCTATGATCTTTAAGTACTATCATGAGACCCCATTAGGGGGGCATCTAGGCATCTTTAAAACTCGTGAAAAGATTCGTGAAAGGTTCATCTGGAAAGGTATGGACGGTGAAATCCGTGAACTAGTAAAGGCTTGTAAATCCTGCTTGCTTAGTAAACCCACCATGTCCACCAAGGTAGGCCCTTTGTCTTCTCATCAAGCGTCGCACCCTATGGAACGCCTGTATATTGATTATGTAGGACCCTTCCCCCAGTCAAAGGGAAATGCCAACAAGTTCATCTTTGTATGTGTAGATGGTTTTACAAGATTTTCCTGGTTATTTCCGACTAAGCTGGCTACCGCTCAGTTCACCATTACTTGTCTAAATTCAATCTTTGCTTCTTTTGGTCCGTGTTAATATATTGTGTCTGATAATGCTAAGGCTTTCACATCTAATCTATTTCGTAAATTCTGCTTTGACCTGTCCATCTCTCATGTGACAACTTCTGCTTATTACCCTCAACCAACTCTGGCTGAACGGATTAATCGTAACCTGAGGTCCGCGCTTATTGCCTATCATCATGAAGATCATTCTAGGTGGGACACGTCCCTGCATTGGTTAGCGTTTGCTTTGAACTCGGCTGTTCATGAATCACATAAATTTACTCCAGCTTCGTTGATGTTCAAGTTTGTTCCCAACACGCCGCTCTCTAACCTCTGGTCTCTGAGTGACATTCTACCTGAGACAATAGATCCCGATAACATTATAGATCTTTGGAAGAAGGCTAAAGCCAATCTTAAAGTGTCTCATGAAAAGGTTAGGGAAAGATATGATCGTGGACGGAGACCCACCAATTTGAAGGTAGGCGACCAGGTGATGGTCAAGAATTTTGTTCCCGCGGGCAAGCTTGCCCCCAGATTTCATGGGCCGTGTACTATTCTCGATTTCCTTACTCCCGTTACCTTATTGCTAAGCAATCCAGCCACCGAGAGGATATTTAGGGTTCACCTGTCACAGGTGAAACCGGTGTAATTTCTGTGTTAACTTGCTTCATATAATTTTGAAAGAAATATGAAGGTTATATTTTTGTTTGAGGGGTTTCACTTTTAAGGCCTTCTGCCCTTGGAATCTGTTTCCTTTGTGTGTAACCATTTATTGTAAACCTTCCCCGACCAGTTAAACTGCCATCCTGTCCTTACCACGGCCATTACCACGCTCCCGTCTCCTGCCCAACAACACACAGTGGCTTTCAAATTAAATAAATATTTCTACGCCGCTGGCCCCTCAGTTCCACCACAATGAATGTACCCTAAAATCATTCTGGTCCAACAAAATTCTGCCGCCGAGCTTTAATGTTTCAGTGCCCCCGCAGCAGCGCGGCGGAGTACCGCTACTGAGGTAGGGTATTGGCCCGCCCTTCTCCAGTGAGGCCAACCAGTGTACGGCGAGCCGGAGTCCTCCTCCCGGCCAAGGCTGATGTGCGGCGCACAACCTGTAACTGGCCCGCGACCTGCATGTTCGCCGCGGGCGCGGCGTGCTTCAACTCCACTACTCCTCTCATAGTGCGGGCGAGCGGTATCTCAGGGTACTTGAGGGGTCCGAGCGGCCTCCTCTGGACACAAGCAGCAGCGGCCGGTCTGGCCGTCTAACTTAATCAACCTTGGATATATGTAATCAGCTACATGGACATTTAACATCAACATTACTACTATTTTTGAATTCAACGACAATATCTGGTGGACTTAGAAAATTTTTCCTCAACTTTAAAAACTAAAAGTTTCCGTCTGAATTCGACTTCTACAAGCATAAAGACTTTACATATAAAGTAACTATAAAGAATTTTGAAACTGGATCCAATCATTTTAAGAAAACATGTTGGCAAATACTTCTGCAATTAATTTCTATATCAACATCGTAACTTGGACCTTATTTTGAAACAAAAGTTTATGTTCTTCTGTGTTACCCCTTGGAGGAACTTTTGGGGGGGGGGAGGTCTGTACCGGGTTTTACACCTCCACGCCGCTAATTCAAACTTTGCGCCAGTTGAAACTCCTCTACTGGAGGAAGTCTGAACTTTATCTACTGTGTTAATTTTCAAGTTTCTCAGAAGATGTCTCTACTTGTAAATTTTGAAGTTTCTGAACTGGGTTGCTTTCGATGTATTTTTGTTTTGCCTGTAGTAAGAAGTGTGGACATTCTCTTCTAGATGACACTACTGAAGGACTACAATTATGCACCCAAGTGCGAAGTAAAAGAACTGTGTTTTTGGAGAAATTTTGAATTCATAAGTTTGTTTTTTGTTAAATTTCTTTCAGTTATTGTTGAAGTTGGCAATATTAACCCTTTCTTTCTGCCAGTTTTAAAACTGTCCAATCATAATTTTCTGTATTTAATTTTCCACCAATAATGTGTTTCTTCTTCATCTTGTGTAGGGGTTTTCGTGGGTAGCCAATAAAATTCTTGTGGGAGGGTGTTCTCATTCCTGAAATGCCTCGAACTTTTCACGAGGGTATATAAACTGCTGATTTTCGGGTCTCCGCGCCACTTCAGTAACATCTATCAGTGTGTAAAGTACGTAGCAGGGGGCGGGAAGCGCCTCTTTCTTCGGGCAGCAGTTCAGCCATCAGGTAATGGCCGTTTAATAACTTCTTTTCTTGCTAGCTCAGCAGTTTAACTCTCGGGGCAGGTCCGAAGCCTTTCTACCGTGTAACTTTTCCCCTAAAATGTAAAGACACTTAGTATCAATTCTATCTTTTAAACTACATATTGGGATAGAGAGTGCTTAACCCTCTCGAGCTCCCACTCATATTGCGTTGAGGTGAACTTATTTTCTCAACCGTTTCTTCCTTAATGTAATGTAAATTGTCTCCTTCTACAAGTCACCTCTCTAGTATGGGATTAGCCCTTGCAGTAACGGCCTAGTGCCAAGTAGGTTTTATATAAAGTGTATTAGGAGTGCAAGTACGCCTCCTCTCTAGTTGGTATTTTAGAGGCCATGTAATTGACCTGTTTCTTTACTTAATAGGCCTCAGTAATTTGGGTATTTTTACCCCTGTTTTTATGTCCTTGGAGGACAACTTGAAAGTGGAGTTTGGTGTGGTCTTTGATAGGCCCGAACTTAAGAGCAGGTTGCTCTTTCTAAAATTTTGTTTTCTGCGCGCCTCGAGGAGGCTTTACTGTCTAATTGGGAGCAAGTACTCCTGGGCATGATAGGGGTCTTCTGCCCCTTTGTTGAATTCTGTATATCGTAAGGTTGAGCTTATAGCTCAAGAATTGTGTGTCTGGCTCTCGGAGCCCAAATCCTGTAATCACTGTAATTGTACATTTTCCAATTGTGTTTCGGCTACTGAGTACCTGTTCTATTTGTGATTTCTTAATCTTGAAAAGAAAATATAACCTTGTTAAATTTTACCTTAACTTTAATTTCGTATTTTGAGACCTGTTCACCCCCGCACCTTCTTTCACCTCTGCTAATCCACCAAACCACGGTAACAATTATTATTATTATTATTATTATTATTATTATTATCGAAATGGTTTAAACAGACCATCTTTCCAGAAAGGTTTTAATAGGTAGCCTTTAAGTCTTCGTAACATAGATAGCAAAATTGAATAATACGTAAAAGTATTTACGTCAGTACTTGAATAGAATTCCACAGGTAATCATGAAAATGTTTCTCCGTAATGGTACAGATACAGGCGAATTAGGTGGTCATGAAAATGAAAATAGAACTTTAGTATTGTCAAAAAATGATTCCCCCACCACACCACTGAGAAAGCCGGCTCCAGAAAACAGCTGGTAATTTCTGGCTTAAGTTAAGGGCCATGTGCCTCTTCAGATATGGAACTCTTGAAACCACGTCCCACCGGGTGAACTACGGATGATACAGGCGAATTAGGTGGTCATGAAATTGAAAATGTAACTTTAGTATTGTCATAAGATTATTTCCTCCCCCCACCACTCCATTGAGAAAGCCGGCTCCAGAAACCAGGTGCTCATTTCTGGCTTAAGTTCAGGGCCATGTGCCTCTTCAGATATGGAACTCTTGAAACCACGTCCCATCGGGTGAACTACGGATGACAGAGGCGAATTATTCGGTCATGAAGATGGAAATAGAACTTTAGTATCGTCAGACGATGAACCCGCACGCCACCTCTCCATTGAGAAAGCCGGCTCCGAAAGTTGTATACAGGTCCCGGAACTTCTATAAACATGAATGTGTCGAAACTAGATCAAAATTATTTGTGTAACTTTTTAACCGGTTTTTTATACAGGTCAGTTGTTTATATCGTCTAAGTCGTCGAAATTAGGAAGTCTTATGAATTGAAATGCATGAATACCTGTATGCTTTCTGTACGTTGTTAGGAACTTCATAGCTGATAGAACATGGAGATAAAGAGAGCGACACATAGGCGTGTCCGCAGGGTTCGAGAACGAATTCACAGGAGCTCAGTTGGCATTTGCAATACGAATTTAAATTATTTTGTCTATTACACTTACGGCAGTGGCCTGGGCGTCACAGTACAGAACCACCAACGTAATTCAACAAGAGCCGCCACTGCCATGAGCACAAGAAAATGTCGAACATATCAAAATTGTACACAACAGTAAATAAAACAAAGTCATCTCTGTCAAGTGATGAAATCTCATGGAGGAGTGAAAAATAAACTAAACTATTTTCCATGACTTCGGTATATAGTGGGAAGGAGTGATAAGATTTACACTCGGTGGTTTTTACCTCGAAAACAAGTCCCACCGGGTGAACTACGGGTGATTTGGCGACCTCGACATGGCAGCCCCTTCAGTGTTTTGTAACAAGTCTTCAAATATTTCCTATGAACTGCATTTGCAACAGGTCCGTTAAATTTCACGCCAGAATGAATATTATAATTTATACTAATTCGTAGGCAACCTGGTGGCCATGATCGTCAAGGCTTGAAGTTTGTGTGGTCTGACACCGTGGTTAGCCGGTTCGAGTCCCGTAGGTCGAAAAAAGTCATCTCCAGAATGTTGGCCGGAACAGTAGGAGAGGTGATGGCATACAGTTTCTGATCACTAGATTGAGTGCCAAAAGCCTGGATTTAATTCTTCCACAGTGTTCATATGTAGTGAGGGTATATGACGCTCTTGATGGTGATTCGTCCGTCAGATGGCGACGTTAAGCCTTGAACAGACCTGTTCGTTCTATACGACGGAACAGGCTATATGCCTGCATGAGAGTGCACCACCTCCCTTCCTAATAACATATATCACGTCATTCATTTTATCTCATTAACTCCTCCGATGAAGTTGACGTCGTAAAGGGCATCCGTCGTAGAAATTCGCTACTAATCTCACTTCATATCCGACCCCGTAGCGAAACGAGACAAGAGTTGGACATACATTAATAATAATTCGTGTAGGCCCTACATATTACGCAAAGTTATCTTGAGAGCTGAAAGTGGTCGACGGCCCCACCTGGCGATCTGGAAGTCAAACAGTACTAATACAACAACCGGAGTCACGATGGTAATAGGAGAGTTTCGGGCTTCTAGATCGTAGTCCAAATACACCTTAAGTTTCACCGGGCACATCCCTAGGCCTACATTTCGAAAGGGCTATCCTCTGTGAAGGTCAGTAGTGATCCACTGCCAAGCGTAATATCCGATGAAACGTTGGGAGCTTCAAACCCAATTCGAACTCAGCCTACCATCCCGAGAATTCTTTATGATCAAACGGGACTATGCTTCTGCGACTTTATTTTTCAAGAGAAACGTTATCTTTTCAAATGCCAGTAAGCATGCAGTCGCGCCCCACGTTTAAATGCTATTCTGCAATTAATCAGAAGTTTACAGGTATATAAACTAACACCTATTGAAGTAATAAGTTTGGTGACTGAGGCTAGAAGCACAATGACATTTCGTAAAAAGAAACTGGCTTGAGAACACTTTGATAACTGAAGTGTGTCTACTATACAGGGTGTTTCAAAAATGGGGGGCATAATTTCAGGTATGTATTTGTTATATGTAGACAATCAAAATAGTTCATTACAACACGTGTCCGGAAATGCTTCATTTCCGAGTTATGGCGTTCACAACACTGAACTTCACCGGAACGTTTTTCTTTCGCAGGTCATTGTCATTACAGAAGATGATCAAAATGTCCACCTCCTGCTTGAATACAGACCTCACATCGATGTCTCATTGGCTTTGTTCGAACGTTTCCTGATCGATGGATAGGTAGAGGTGGCCCGATTGCTTGGTCTCCACGCTCACCTGACCTGAACCCTCTCGTTTTCTACTTGTGGGGCCATTTAAAATCATTGGTGTATTCGTCTCCGATGCCTGATGTGGAAACTCATCGGAACAGAATTGTCGCATCGTGTGACGACATACGCAATACTCCTGGAGTTTGGGATCGTGTTCGCAGGTCAATGAGACATCAATGTGAGGTCCGTATTCAAGCAGGAGGTGGATATTTTTAACTTCTTCTTTAATGACAATGACCTGCGGAAGAAAACGTTCCGGTGAAGTACAGTGTTGTGAACTCCATAACTCGGAAATGGAGCATTTCCGGACACATGTTCTAATGCACTATTTTGATTGTCTACATGTAACAAATACATACCTGAAATTATGCCCCCTATTTTTGAAACACTCTGTATAAACTCTCAGAGGTTCCCTAAATACCCGTAGACACCGTCTATATAGAATGCCTAATAATCATGGTCTAAGTATGAAAAATTGAAACGATTTAATTCCAATTATAATATTTAAATATAAAATATATTAATCCAAAACAAGAGTTTTATGGAATCGCTCCATTTTTGTAGATACCAGGTTATAAAATAATCTAATTCTTATGTAAACTTCGTCCAAATATGGTGAAGAAGAATAAATAATGTATTCAAAATATGAGTGAAAAATAAAGTTAATTTTGTAACATTCTTTTACAAGTGTAACACGTCTTATACGTGCGAGAAATATAGTATTGGACGATGCCATTACTCTGTAGGTCGCCAGATTAAGCAATTCGTGGAGGAGAATTCCATGCTCTAATCCATCGAATCTTTTTCCTAGCAGTTCAACATCACATTAGCACATATTGTCAATGACAAAAAATATGGGAATGATGGAGACTAGACTTTAATAGGACACATTTTCTAAACGTGGAAATGAGAAAACGTGGAAAACCATTTACGGGGTTCCAACAATCTACCGTATAGTTAATACTCTAGTCCGGTTCCATGGCTAAATGGTTAGCATGCTGGCCTTTGGTCCAATGGGTTCTCCGTTCTATTCCCGACCGTGTCTAGGATTTTAACTTTCATTATTTAATTCCTCCTGCTCGGGGTCTGTGTACGTCTGACGTCTTCAGCATTAGAAGTCATCTTAGGAAGGTCCCACCTTCGTAGACGTACAGGTCGCCTATATGGTGTCAACTGGAAAGACCTGCACTAGGCCAGTCCGGAGGCCTTTGTTATTATTATTATTATTATTATTATTATTATTATTATTATTATTATTATTATTATTATTATTATTATTATTATTATTATTATTATTAAATTAGGTCAGGTCGGATCGTTAAACGCTCAGTTATGTTATAATTGTCTTCCTGGATGTCATCGTTATCCAGGTGTACCTTATCGCCTGTCGGTCTTGCGGATGAGGTAACCGGCGTGTTCGGCTGACGCAGCACGCAAGAATGATAAACAGTACGTCACTCAAGATCGTATCAAACACGCTTCTTAATACATTCTCTCTCCAATCTTTTTAAATTTCTGCTTCTCTGTTATGAAATATTTTATAAATGGATATAACCTCTCCTGACGAAGTCAGCGAACATAGGAAGCCTACCTTTAAATGTTGGAAGTTGTGGAAACACACTAAAGAGTGATTAATGATTATGCATTGTTTTGTTTAAAATCGAAAGCATTACATTTCCCTGGTAATACATGATAGAAAATGCTTCTTATTGATCCGATTCCACAGGTATATTTTAGTTATACAACAGAAACTCCTTCTTTCTCTATGACTACTTTCCTAATTGACTGAGGTTGAAACTAAAAGCGAATTTGGCACATTTTTACGGCCTGATGACCTTCCTGACGCCAATCCTATGGTGGAGAGATGTATTCACTACTGCGTACTTTCGTGGTCTCTATAATGTCGTGTGTTTATGTAGATGAAGGGAAGCGTATTATGACGGACACCAGCACCCTGTACCAATGTCAGAGAATTTGACCATTCGCAATTAAAATCCTCGGTCTGGTCGTGATTCAAAGCCGGGCTGCTCTGAACCGCGGGCCAGTGCTGACGTTTCATCCAAAGAGAGGTAGTTACAAAATAGTAACTCTAACACAAATTAAGCTATTTTATAATTAATTTCGAAATAAAATATGTTTAGTTGGCCTACCATGTTAGTTACATCATCATATAAAATAACAACCTGAAATATTGGCTTAACTAAGAATATCGAGATCAATTGAAGGGTGTGGTTTTATTGTGCGATTGTATTACGTCACAGGATTCTTACGTGACAAAAATGTCATAATCTTTTGATGAATGTGTTCTTACTGCATATACAGGTTGAGTCATATGTCAGGTGACAGCATTGTCATAGGAAAGACTGGTTTGTTGGCAGTTTATATTGGCCACATATTATATTTCGCGGGTGGCGCTAACTCTAGGACACACCTGACCACTCCGGCCGCAATCTTGGAACCCAACATCTTGAAGTCAAGATTTTTAAATGGAAAGATAAGCATGCGACACATCACTTCCACTTGCATTTTCTTGAGAAGTGCAATGCCGCAAACCGTTTTGTCCTATCATGAACCGTTTATTAATTATGGCCGTATTTATCTTTTTATCTTTCCAGGTATCGCCGATTGAATGATGGTGATGACGACTGAACAACGTAGGGATATCATCCTCATGTGTGGAATCAGAGCGCATGTGTGGTGGCTGCAGAGTTTAATGCATTGCACCCCGATAGGGGGTCAATTATCCACAATGGTGTTGCCAAACTAGTCAGCAAATTCCGAGAGACGGACCCCTGTCGGGATGGTTAGGCCCCTTTCATACGAGGCAACTAGTAGCGGCGATCGGTGGCGGCAGCTGATCGCCTGTCCTTTCATACGAGGCAACTAGTGGCGGCGACCGGTGGCGGCAGCCGATCGCCTGTCCTTTCATACGAGGCAACTAGTGGCGGCGATCGGTGGCGGCAGCTGATCGCCTGTCCTTTCATACGAGGCAACTAGTGGCGGTGATCGGTGGCGGCAGCCGATCGCCTGTCCTTTCATACGAGGCAACTAGTAGCGGCGACCGGTGGCGGCAGCCGATCGCCTGTCCTTTCATACGAGGCAACTAGTAGCGGCGATCGGTGGCGGCAGCTGATCGCCTGTCCTTTCATACGAGGCAACTAGTAGCGGCGATCGGTGGCGGCAGCTGATCGCCTGTCCTTTCATACGAGGCAACTAGTGGCGGCGATCGGTGGCGGCAGCTGATCGCCTGTCCTTTCATACGAGGCAACTAGTGGCGGCAGCCGATCGCCTGTCCTTTCATACGAGGCAACTAGTAGCGGAGACCGGTGGCGGCAGCCGATCGCCTGTCCTTTCATACGAGGCAACTAGTGGCGGCGATCGGTGGCGGCAGCTGATCGCCTGTCCTTTCACAGAGGCAACTAGTGGCGGCAGCTGATCGCCTGTCCTTTCATACGAGGCAACTAGTGGCGGCAGCTGATCGCCTGTCCTTTCATACGAGGCAACTAGTGGCAGCGATCGGTGGCGGCAGCCATCGCCCGTCCTTTCATACGAGGCAACTAGTGGCGGCAGCCGATCGCCTGTCCTTTCATACGAGGCAACTAGTGGCGGCAGCCGATCGCCTGTCCTTTCATACGAGGCAACTAGTAGCGGCGATCGGTGGCGGCAGCCATCGCCTGTCCTTTCATACGAGGCAACTAGTGGTGGCGATCGGTGGCGGCAGCTGATCGCCTGTCCTTTCATACGAGGCAACTAGTGGCGGCAGCCGATCGCCTGTCCTTTCATACGAGGCAACTAGTAGCGGCGATCGGTGGCGGCAGCCATCGCCTGTCCTTTCATACGAGGCAACTAGTGGCGGCGATCGGTGGCGGCAGCTGATCGCCTGTCCTTTCATACGAGGCAACTAGTGGCGGCAGCTGATCGCCTGTCCTTTCATACGAGGCAACTAGTGGCGGCAGCTGATCGCCTGTCCTTTCATACGAGGCAACTAGTGGCGGCAGCCGATCGCCTGTCCTTTCATACGAGGCAACTAGTGGCGGCAGCCGATCGCCTGTCCTTTCATACGAGGCAACTAGTAGCGGCGACCGGTGGCGGCAGCCGATCGCCTGTCCTTTCATACGAGGCAACTAGTGGCGGCGATCGGTGGCGGCAGCTGATCGCCTGTCCTTTCATACGAGGCAACTAGTGGCAGCGATCGGTGGCGGCAGCCGATCGCCTGTACGTAAAACAGGTCTACTTCTCATTTCTAAAATGGTATAAAGAGTGAGGAACTGCTTCTGCTTGCTTTGCTAATCCAAAAGAAAAAGATAAATAAACGCAGGGCAAGAGCAATGAAGGCGCATCATCCACCACAGAGCTCGTACACAGGATTTGATGAATCAATGCCCTTTGTATTTGTAGCTGATAAGAAATTTGCTGTTTCCCGTCATATACTGCGACCATATGCGGGCACTTTTCTGAGTGTAAAGAAACGTGTGTTTTAATTACAGACTTTCAACGGCACGCAGGTACATTGAATGTACGTTTGAAATACTTGCAAACAAATGGCGTATTTTCCATAGACCAGTGAATGTTGACACCACACTAGCAGAGGACATAGTGAAAGTGTGTTGTGTTTTGCATAATTTTGTACGAGAGAGGTATGGTGTTCAAATCGAGGATACTTTGACAGTAGATGGATTGTTTGCAATGGACCCTGCTTCAGGACCTACATATAAATTCTTGCCAGAAATTTACGAGTCAAGTTTGCCAACTACTTTATCAGTGAGGAAGGTGCAGTTTCATGGCAAATGGATCGTATTTAGAGACATAATTATTGTGTCTAGAGTACTATACAGATCATAGATGGACACCAAAAATACAATTCTACTTTACATGCGTTTAGTAATTTTCAGTTTGCCAATGGGCTCTTTTTAATAACATTAGTTAAGTAGTGATCGTTTATCTTTCATTCTATTGCTATCTTGCGTACCATGTAAAACTCCTGCATGATTGAAACTTTTCACTGCAGTAAAAATTATTGAAGTAAATATTGAATGAAATTGACTTGCTAAATTGAGTTTTCTTGTAACAAATTAACAAAAGGTTGTACGTAAGGTATAAGGAAAACGCCTACTTATCTCGTTTCTCTCTGCTGGTGTTTTGTCATCAAACTCGGGAAGAACCTGAATATAATGTTATGCCATGCGTTTCCTCGTTCAGTTTTCCATACTCATCGACTGAAGCGTCCGACTCGTTGGCTGAACGGTCAGCGTACTGGTCTTCGATTCAGAGGGTCCCGGGTTCGATTCCCGATAACCTTAATTGGTTAATTCCAATGGCACGGGGGCTGGGCGTATGTGTTTTCATCATCATTTCATCCTCATCACGACGCGCAGGTTGCCTACGGGAGTCAAATAGACGTGCACCTGGCGAGCCGAACCCGTCCTGGGATATCCCGGCACTAAAAGCCCTACGACATTTCATTTCATTGACTGAAGCGTTCCAAATAGTGGAATATTTTTCGACTCCATATATCAGGTCTTCCGTTTCACTTGTTCATCTGTTAATCTAATAAGGCTACTTCGTTCCACGTTTGCACTCATATCTGACAATCAACGCAGTACGCTCGTTATTCAGGACTTCCTAAATTACACGAACTGGATCAAACTGGAGTGGACAGTGAGAAGTAGCGGCTACTAGTGGCACCGTGTGAAAGCTCTCATTTAAAATAATGCTTTTCCTCAAGTGCCGGCGACTCCTAGTGGCGGCCGCTAGCTGCGCGAGTGAGCGACTGTAGGCGACTGTTTCCAGCTTCCGCAACTGCAGTCGCCACGTACGAAAGCTCTCATTTAAAATAATGATCCGCTGTAAGTTGTCGCCACCGGTGGCTGCCACTAGTCGCCTCGTATGAAAGGGCCCTTACGTGCCAGATGCGACCGTGCCGGATGCGACCCGCCCTTTATCGTGCCAATAGCGACGGAGCGGATAAGCATCATGCCGCATGCGACCCATCAATCACTTACAACTGATCTGCATTAAGGGCTGTCACCAATTGGCAGATTGCTTATAAATGGCTAACTTGGTCTTTTCTGAAATAAAGGTCTGACACCGTTGTTAGCAGGTTCGAGTGCCGTTGTTCGAAAGAAAAATATAATAATGTTGCTGGCTTTACGGTCCCAGTAACTACTTTTGTGGTTTAAGGGGACGCCGAGGTGTCGTAATTTAGTCCCGCAAGGACTTATTTTACGTGCCAGTAAATCCACGACACAAAGCTGACGTATTTGAGCACGTTCAAATACCACCGGACTGAGCCAGGATCGAACCTGCCAAGTTGGAGTCGGAAGACTAGCATCTCAACCGTCTGAGACGTCTGAGCCACTTAGCCTGGATGAAAAAAAAATCACCATAAGAATGTTGGCCGGCAGGGCGGGAAAGTTGGTGGTAGACAGTTTCTAATCACTAGATTGCATGCCAAAAGACTGGATTCAAATCCAAACCTTTTCGCAGTGTTCAAATGCAGTGAGGGGATATGATGCTGTTGATAATCATTCGGCCGTCGGATGGCGACGTAAAGCATTGAGCAGACCCCTTGGTATTATTCGAGAGGAGTAGGCTACGTGCCGAAACCGGGTTTCATCTGTCCCTACTTCATTATCATAATCCCACATCCAGACGCGCAAGCCGCCCACGGGAGTCAGTAGAAAGACCTGCACCAGACAAGCCGAACACGTCCTCGAACACTCCTGGTACTAATAGAACACGATAAGTAAGTAGGCCTAAGTCGTAAATAATTTCAAAGAATTAGTATCTTTTTTATTGCTAGTGGCATTACGTCGCACAGACACAGACAGGTCTTAAGGCGACGATGGGATAGTAAAGGGCTAGGAATGGGAAAGAAGCGGTCCTGGTCTTAATTAAAGTACAGCCCCAGCATTTGCCTGGTGTAAAAATGGGAAACCATGTAAAACCATCCTCAGGGCTGCCGACAGTGGGATTCGTACCCACTATCTCCCGGATGCAAGCTCAGGGCCGCGCGCCTCTAACCGCATGGTCAACTCGCCTGGTGGGAAAAGACGTAAACGCATTACCATGTTTCGTGTTGTAAAACGAGTTTCCCCCAGAAGTGTTATGTCAAGTAGGGGCAGTAGCTGCTTATAGGACTTATTGAAATGGCATTGCACTTCGTTTAGCTTACCTTATCTTGGGTGATGACACAACTTATCAAATGACAATTTGCTTGTCAACGCCGGTCGCATCCGGCACGGTTACAGATTATGCGGTCGCTAGTGGCACGGGTCGCATGCGGCACGGTCGCATCTGGCACGCCACCATCGGGATATACTGTAATGCGTTCAAATCTGCAGCCACCACATGGGAGCTCCGATTTCCACACATGAGGATGATCTAGACACATTCTTTAGTCGTCAGCAGGGGCGCACGGTGTAGCCAACGATGTGGGTTACTTGGGATCAGAAACCCTTGCCCCATGGAATTTATACAAAAAGAAAACAATTGCAGAACCAACGGATCTGTTGAATCTATTTTCTAAGAAGCCTCGAAAGTTAGATTTTAGATTGTAAACTGAACATACCATTGATTTTGACCTTGATCGTATTGTTCTTTACTTCAACGTAACATTTTGTAGTGTGTCAGACTGTGATCTGAATATCAACTTAATCCACTTGTATCAGTGTCCTTGCTATGAAAAATATTGCATGCGCGCACCACACACGCATCTATCATCATTTTCTAACAATAACCCCCCTAGCCATCCAATCGGCAGATCTTGGCTACGCTGTTGGTTGTCATCACCATTATTCAGTGGGTGGTACCTGTAAAGATAAGTAGGAATAATTAGACAACATCTCATGATAGGACAAAACGATATGAGCCATTGAAATCCTCAAGAAAACGCCAGTGGATATGATGTGTCACATGCCTATCGTTCCATTCAAAAACTTAAGTTGAGCTCAAGATTGCGTCCGTAGTGATCATATGCGTTCTTGGGTTTGTCCCACCTCCAAACAATAATATGTGTCAATGTGGATTTCCAACGCACCAGTCATTCCCATGGCAATGCTGTTACCTGACTTTTGGCTCATCCTGTAATCTATTGGGTCAAGGGATCATTCCTCACAGCACAGCAACAATTTGAGACAAAGCACAGGATCCTTGATAATGAATGTGGGTTATCTCAACCACTCATACCAGGGAGAACTACAGTCGATATAACAGGATAGAACGTACACTTAAGAAGCCTTTGCATCGATTGTCCCATTCCAATAGTTAGCGGAGTGGTCTACGGTTCAGAGGTTTGGATTCCAGTCCCGGCCGAGTCGGGTACTTTAATCTTCAATGATTATTTCCCTTGGCTCTGGGACTGGGTATTTACGGTGTCCCCAGTATACCTGCAGTTAATCCACCACACGCAACACTATACTCTTCGGAGTGTCTGCTTTAGAAGGGTTGATGAGGCTAGCAACAACCTCACGAAATTATGTATTATTATTATTATTATTATTATTATTATTATTATTATTATTATTATTATTAATTATTATTATTATTATTATTATTATTTTTGATTCGTTGTGCCCAGCTGTGGAGCGCGTTTGAACTTATTTTGCACAATGTTTCTTCTTCTTTTCTTCCCAATATTTCTTCATTTTTTCACTGTGTTCCTTTCTGCGTGTTTCTGTCCAGCCTGTATTTTTTCTTGTTGGTTTCTCTGCAAATTTATGTTTGTTTACTAAGCTTCTAAATTTCATTCTATCTTGAATGGTTTCGTCCTCAATACCCATTTCTTGTAGATCTTCATGAATTTCTGCTAACCAATTGTTGCGGATTTTCAGGGTTAGAGCTAGATTTAGAATTTTCTTTGTCAGCCTGTTGTTATCCATTCTGTGTAGGTGTCCGTAGAATTTTAGTCGTCTCTTTCTGATGGTATCTGTGATTTTTTCTGTGAATTGAAAAATTTCGTGTGGTTTCTTTTTCATCCAAATTCCATTTTCGAACTTTGGTCCTAGGATTTTTCTGAGAATTTTCCTCTCTTGTTTCTCAATGCTTTTCATTTGTGACCTGCCGCCAATATTATTATTATTATTATTATTATTATTATTATTATTATTATTATTATTATTCCGGAAAATCACTTGCATCTGCACGATTACATGTTCGTAGACCATTTATTGAACATTTTATACACAACTGGGACTTTGAAATATACGAATATTGGTTTAATATATTGAAGGTTCGAGCGATGCGGCTGTGAAAACGCAGCCCGAACTATTTATTACAGATTTGTCAAAACATTATCTGGATAACATTTGAAACTGTTGATGGCCGAGCAAGTGGCTTTAGGTCACGTAGCTCTAAGCTTGCCTTCGGGAGATAGTGGGTTCGAACCCCATTGTCGGCAGTCCTGAAGAGGTTTTTCCGTGGTTTTTCATTTTCACACGAGGAAAATGCTGGGACTGTACCTTAATCGAAGCCACGGTGACTTCCTTCGAATTCCTAGCTCTTTCTGCCATAAGACGTAAAACAAGTTATTGTTTTTTAGAAAGTAAACTGTAGGCGGTGCTTATCTAATGTCATTCATCGTCTGGTGGAGTGTTTACTGTAACGCTCTGTATAAATGAAAGCGTGCTGTAATACCTTTCAATTTCAAAGAATACCGAGTGAATTGGCCGTGTGGTTAGGGTCGCGCAGCTGTAAGCTTGCATTCGGGAGATAGTGGGTTCGAATTCCTCCGTCAGCAGCCCTGAAGATGGTTTTCCCTGGTTTCCCATTTTCACACGAGGCAAATGCTGGGGCTGTATCATAATTAATGCGACGATCGCCACCTTCCCAGTTCTAGCCATTTCCCATCCCTCTGTGTTAGTGCGACATTAAACATGTAGCAAAAAGTTTCAGAGAATCTACAGATTGTCGAAGCGTTCTAATATCGATATTGCAATAGCATAGAATGCTCGGCAGATATCTGTTTATCAGGAAGACGTGTTAAACATCAATCGTTGCTTAGAGCAATCGTAACGTCACCTGTAAAGGCACTGGCGGATATACATGACATTTGCGATAAATTCCTTCATTAAATTCACATGCAATTAAATCACATTCCGACAAAAATAGTCCGTATTATAGGTAAGTAGCTTCTTGTCTTACGTTACGTCTGTAGTATTTAACGTATAATGACTCGGTAGCTGAAGCTTTACTATTGCTATTATTATTATTATTATTATTATTATTATTATTATTATTATTATTATTATTATTATTATTATTATTATCTCGCAAGGCAGAACTCTCAATATTACGTGATCGGAGAGAGAATAATCCACTCAACTTGTCTATGTTCTCCCTTTAATTCCAGGAGCTGTGTGCATAAGATATTTTCCTATATGGGTGAGATGTGTACTGCACCCAACACTTCCTTTAACGTCACGAGCAGCCTCGGAGGCAGGGCCGACAGTACCTTAGGTGCTGAAGTGCTGCAGCACATTGTCTTCTTGAAAAATAGATTACTTTAATATTATTATGTACACTCAAATACAGTACATTAAAAAGACGTCAGCCAAAGATAGGAAATCATTCAAATCCCTTCACAACCACGTAACAAGTCGTGCGATCCACGCCGGGTGCTGTGCAGATCACAGCTTAGCGAGAATTTCTAAGATTTTTGCCAGAAAGCAGAAAGTCTACCTTTTGCGCATGCGTTCCCAACTTTTCCGATGTACTGTGAAAGAAACAGCCAAGACATCACTTCACAGTGAGACTTCGCCTTCGACCACAGAGAGGCAGCACTGGTCACATTTGCACTTCGACCAAAATTAGATTGTGGCAGGTGGCACCCTCTTTTTTTTCACAAGGTTATTTCATTCCTACCCTAAGGGTAGGCGGGCCGTCAGCTATACAAAGTAGCTCTTAGGCCGTGTACAATATACATATATGAAAGGAAATCTAATATATTTAGTGGTATGTATATACATACTTAGGGAAAAGTAGGAGAACACTGTTATACAGATAGGTACAGAAGAGGATAACAAATGGATGGAGGAATATAAAGAATAGTACAGAGAGTTACATTATATATATTGAGCTGGAGTAATGAGCGGGTGTGGTAGGAAGTTGGAGACAGGAGGAGGGTAATGTTGTGAGAGAAGGTAGGACAGGTTTGTGGTCATGTTGGTGACGGAAGTAGCGAGTAAACGGAGAAGGTCCAATATCGGGAGGGGCGGGAGAAAATGAATGGGCGGCGGAACGGGGACGTTAAGTGGTGGCGGCGGGGGAGTGGGCGGCGGGACTGGTGATGGGCGAGAAGAAGGGTTTGGAGAAGAAGAACGGACAGGGCGGGGTGGGGAGCGGGAAGGTTCTACTCGATAAGTTCTTCCGCGAAGACGGACGCCAGTGGTGATCAGTCGGTCAACGGCGGCGGTAGACGAGAGCTGAAGACGGACCATGAACGTTGGGCCATGATCGTTTAAGATGCGGAACGCTCGACGGGCCTCCACCACCAGCCAGTTGAAGTTCGGTCTGGATATCCTGTTCTGGGATGGCCGGGTCGATGCCACGGATGACGCAGCTCAGAGACGGTGGGAGAGGTAGCGTTGCTGCGTCGGGTGTGGATCCTTGGCGAGCATGCGGAGCCGCAGAGGTGGCAGCCGAAACGGTGACAGGGGTTAGCACTGGACTCGGGAGAGAGACAGGTAGGGAGATAGGTGAAGTAGACATGACAGGAGAGGAGTGGCTAGTCGTGGTAAGGACGGGCGAAGTAGTTATAGGAGTGGAGGCAGAAGAGGTGAAGGTGGGAGTGGTGCTGGTAAACGTAATGGAGGTTGGGGGTGGTGGGGACCTCGTCGGGCGGGAGGAACGTGGTGGAACAGTGAGAGGGGGGTCCATAATGGAGCGCAGGTCACGGATGATATACGCGGGAGTCGGAACCACCTCGTGCCGGCGACCGGAGATGATGGCGCCAGCGGTGATGAAGTTCTCCACTTGGGCCTGTTCCCGGAAGAAGGCGAGGACGTCCTGCGAAGGCTGTCCAGAAGATCTGTCCTGTAGCCGTGCAACTTCCCAGATCGAGTGGCCGTGTCCATCAACTTCATTACAAATGAACCAGTCCGTGAAGGATGTGTCCACGCCTTTGATGAGACAGGTCTACATGGTAAGGGATAGGCGACAGCCAACTAGGCGTCTGCCCGTTTGATTGTCCTTGGGCCGACTGAGCTGCAGCAGAGAAGAGCGCCACCCAGCCGAAAAAAGAGCGTGGAGATGCGAAGAGGACGTGTCACCGAAGCCCCTTTCGTAGTGATGTGTGTGTGTGGCACTCTCTTGACTCAGCGGTATTACTTAAGAGAGGATCGCTCAAAGCAAACGGGAAAACAAAATATTGTAGAGAAAGCCATCAGCTGTTCCCGTCAGGTCTTGTAATACTCCCCAATTTGCCTATTCCATAGCCAAATGTGTAAATCAGTGAACTATACAAATTGTACTTTTTATGTTATCAAAATAAGGACATTATATTGTGATTTTCTTTAATTACAAAATGTCTCGTTTATAAATTTCACTATAACAACATAACATGTAATTTCGCGTTACGACGTTGCTGGTTTTATTTCAATGATTTTGATAACAGTGAGAAGTTCTGTTTTTGCGCGCTCACACCAAGTGTTTCTGAGTTCGTGAATTTTTTGTCATTGCAGGTGTTATTGTGTGTTTAATGAGTTTTGTATGAGGAATGTGTATATGTCTTGGAGTTGTTGAATGTTTGTTCAGTAGTGAAAACGCAGTGGAGAGACTCTTGAAAAACGCGGATAATTCCAAAAAAATTTATTTTTTGAGTGGGACGGGGGTGGGCGGATGGGTTATAGCACACAACTGGTTTTCTGTACCAGCCACCACTGCTCGGAGAGTGCTAAACTTGTGCATCTCTGTCCTATCCTGTGACAGGTACACATGCAAGAATACCAGATGGATGCTTAATGGATTCATAAATTGTAGAAGGTGATACCTAGACCTCTTAGACAAACCATTTGTCATCTAAAGTTAATTCCTCAACCACGAATGTATTTCTGTGGAGTACACTTATTTATTAGGAGCCTCCGTGGCTCAGGCGGCAGCGCGATGGCCTCTCACCGCTGGGTTCCATGGTTCAAATCCCCGTCACTCAATGTGAGATTTGTGCTGGACAAGGCGAAGGCGGGACAGGTTTATCTCGGGGTACTCCGGTTTTCCCTGTCACCTTTCATTCCAGCAACACGCTCAGATATCATTTCATTTCATCTGTCAGTCATTAATCATTGCCCCAGAGGAGTGCGACAGGTTTCGGCAGCCGGCAACATTCCTATCGTCGCCGCTAGACGGGGCTTCATTCATTGCATTTCTGACCTAATCGAATGACTGGAAATAGGCTATGGATTTTCGCACTTATGTACTATCTCTGTATATAAAAATGAATATTTCTTTGTGTGTCCTTGATAGACTCAAAATCTACTGGACCAATTTTTGCTGAAATATTTGCCATTTGTTCTTATTACTCCTGAGAGAGTTTAGGAAGTGGTTTGACCGATATCCGGTCGGTAGATCAGCATGGGAGGTGAGAAGGGTTGAAAAAAAAATAGCGGAAGGCAAACAAACCCCAAGACAGGGCTCACTAGCGGGTTGACTAATCAACAGTATGTGAAGATCATGGTGTGTTTCTTAAAGCTATTCTTCTGTTTTTTCCTCTTCCTCTACAAATAATGACGTAAGGGCTGAAAAAATAAAATGTCGAAAATTACAGAGATTACGGGTGAATGTATATATGTTCCAGCATAGCTCTCAACCAAATATGATACACATGTGACTTATTGTTTGGGAAAGAAAACTGCGGGGTAAGACACCCCTACGGCGGGGTGGAAAGTGCGTGAAATATTAAAATAATACAAAACGACCAATTTTAAATTTGAAAACTGTGTATGTGAATAAATACATTTAATGTTGCTTTTAAATAAACGGTTTAGAAACATCTAAAGCGGTTGAATTAATAAACGCCGGCGAAGCCGCAGGCACCTACTAGCAACATATATTGATGAAATTCATCAAATATACTGTCCGACTCGTTGGCTGAATGGTCAGCGTACTGGTCTTCGGTTCAGAGGGTCCCGAGTTCGATTCCCGGCCGGGTCGGAGATTTTAACCTTTATTGGTTAATTCCAGTGACTCGGGGGGCTGGGTGTTTGTGTTGTCCCCAACATCCCTGCAACTCACACACTATATATGACACTATCCTCCACCACAATAACACGCAGTTACCTACACATGGCAGATGCCGCCCTCCCTCATCGGAGGGTCTGCCTTACAAGGGCTGCACCCGGCTAGAAATAGCCACACGAAATTATTATTATTTATCAAATATACTCCTCTCAGAATACAGGCCGCAAGAGTAATATACGTCTTAAAGTCTGATTATACAGATATAGTGGAGATAATTTACAGACGTATATTGTAAATGTCGATAGAAAGATTCTTTTGAGTCATTGACGGTGGTTTAAAGATCCAAATATTCTTTTCTGTTGCCTCGTGCTGTTCTCAAGTCCCATTTGAAACCGCGGGGATTCAAACTAGAACCATTTGGGTTGGGAGTAGATTTTGTAAGGCACTACGCACGTGCTGCCTTCTGAATAAATTAATAATTGTCAGTTGACACGACAGAGGAAGAATTTCCACCAGTGTTGTTGATACAGTGTACTGTATATTCAAAATTCACCAGCATGCTCATTCTCCATTCATTTATGTAGTCTAAGCACTAAAGCAGAATAGTATTAGCAGGGACAAATGGAATCCCGGATTGAATATGTGTGCTGATGACGGTATTGAAGTGGGATTCTGCTGTCATATTACATTATCGAAATATCACCCGCGGAGAGTAATGGTGTGATGCAGTATTCAGGACGAGCGGATCTCAACCGCTTGATACTTTAAGCCAGGCCGACAGCCTGATGTACAGCAACCTACAGCTCAAGGAAGCTCTAATGCTTGCTACTTCATAATTTATTTCTGTTTGAGAGATTAAGTATGAAACAGAAATTTCGATTAGACCTGTTTAATAGGGCGTGATTACAGATTATCGCTAAAAAATATTTTACCTCTCGGTTTATTACTAACCGGCTTATCGCCACCATAATGGATGGTGCCACTGAAATCAGTCTTTATATACAGGATGGTCGGAAACAACATGAACCGCCTATATGAATGGTACAGGGTTGGTCATGAAAATACACAGCCTGTTTCCAGTCAATCGACCGGGTCAGGGATGGAATGAAGACCCCATCTATCGGCGAGGATAGGTGGTGATGGTGGTTATTATTGTTTTAAGAGGAAGTACAACTAGGCAACCATCCTCTATATAACACTAATCAGAGAGAAAAAATGAAAGGTGTTCGACACTTCGAAAAATAAAGGTATCGGCCAAAGGAAGACAAGGGCCACGAAGGGCTTGAAAATGAAATACTCCCTAGGCCTCCATACGTAATACAGTCCAGGTCTGAAAAGAACAAGAGTTGACCAAGGGAGGTCGGATAGGATAGTTGAAAGTGAGGAGCCGGTCACAAGTAAGTGGAAGCAATGCCAGGACACAGCTGAGGGCCCCGTGGTCGCTAACCCACGCTCCAAAGTTCAGAACTCCTGAGGCCGCTTTTAGTCGCCTCTTACGACATGCAGGTCATACTGTGGGTGTTATTCTACCACCACCACCCGCAGGGGGAGGCGAGGATAGGAATTGTGCCGGCTGCCGAAGCCTGTCGCACTCCTCTGGGGCGATGATTAATGAATGACAGATTAAATTAAATTATATTGGAGTGTGTTGTTGGAATGAAATATGACAGGGAAAACCGGAGTACCCGGAGGAAAAACCTGTCCCACCTCCGCTTTACCCAGCACAATCTCACATGGAGTGACCGGGATTTGAACCACGAAACCCAGCGGTGAGAGGTCGGCGCGCAGCAGCCTGAGCCACGGAGGCTCTTGGGGTTGGTCCTACTAATAAATAATGTGAAAACAATTCGTTATCTAACGCCGTTGTCTTTTTCTCAGCTGATGAATTTAGCCAATCACATCACTTCGCTGGAGAATTAAAATGGGCGGGCTATCAGAGGTGGTATTGCAAAATCTGTACGTGTGTTAGGACCGGCTTGAAAGCACCAATCAAAGAAAATAATTTGACAGGAGAGGGATTTTAATACGGACCTCCGAGCTGAGAGGATCGCACCATAGCAACTAGGCTACAGCCAAACCGTCTGAGAACCACGGTGTGCTAGATACTGATTTATCAGTCTGAAACCCACTGTGTG
Organism: Anabrus simplex; assembly: GCF_040414725.1. Taxonomy (NCBI): domain Eukaryota; kingdom Metazoa; phylum Arthropoda; class Insecta; order Orthoptera; family Tettigoniidae; genus Anabrus; species Anabrus simplex. Next base: position 1,606,074,661 of record NC_090265.1, on the reverse strand, counting down.
TTTGATGCTGATTTATCGGTCCGAAACCCACGGTGTGTTTGATGCTTATTTATCCGTCTGAAACCCACAGTGTGTTTGATGCTGATTTATCAGTCTGAAACCCACTGTGTGTTTGATGCTGATTTATCGGTCCGAAACCCACGGTGTGTTTGATGCTTGTTTATCCGTCTGAAACCCACAGTGTGTTTGATGCTGATTTATCGGTCTGAAACCCACGGTGTGTTTGATGCTGATTGATCGGTCTGAAATCCACGGTGTGTTTGATGCTGAATTATCGGTCTGAAACCCACGGTGTGTTTGATGCTGATTTATCGGTCTGAAATTTATGGTGTGTTTGATGCTGATTTATCGGTCTGAAACCCATGATGTGTTTGATGCTGATTTATCGGTCCGAAACCGACGGTGTATTTGATGCTTATTTATCCGTATGAAACCCACAGTGTTTGATGCTGATTTATCGGTCTGAAACCCACCGTGTGTTTGATGCTGATTTATCGGTCCGAAACCGACGGTGTGTTTGATGTTTATTTATCCGTATGAGACCCACAGTGTGTTTGATGCTGATTTATCGGTCTGAAACCCACGGTATGTTTGATGCTGATTTATCGGTCTGAAACCCACGGTGTGTTTGATGCTAATTTATCGGTATGGCTCTAAAGCCGATCTTTTGCCACGTGCAGATTTAACAGCACCTCCTAGCATAGTCGATTTGAATTTGCCCTAGAAGCAATTTGATTGGCCAAATTCACCAGCTGATAATATGACAACTGGACGAGATATCATTTCTTTTTTCAAACTATTCATCATTTCGACCAACCCCCTAATGTTCACATGCTCGGTTCAGGATGTTTCCGACCACCCTGTATATTGGTTTTATTTCCTACTATGATATAATTGCCTTATTTTCGTACTCAAAATAGAACGGAAAATGTCACTTCACCGTACTGTAATTAATTTCCGCAACTGTTTTATTATAAATCGTCTCTGATTGCCTGAGCTCCACTTCACACATGTAAATAAGGGTCATGAAAGAGATCATGAATCAAAGAAACCACGGAAAGTGATCGAACGTGAACTTGTCCTGGAGCGTGAGACCTTCACTCGAGGGATACAACTTGCGAGAAGGACTAGTACCCCGTCCAGGCGTCTTCACCTGCTATGCTGACAAGGGGCGTTATGGTGGGTTGGGAAGATTGGAAGGAATAGACAAGGAAGATGAAAGGAAGCGGACGCGGCCTTAAGTTAGGTAACATCCCGACATTTGCCTGGAGGAGAAGTGGGAAACCACGAGAAACCACTTCGAGGATGGCTGAAGTGGGAATCGAACCCCCCCCCCCCGCCTCCACTCTACTTAGTTGACCTGCCGAGGCTGAGTGGACCCCGTTCCAGCCCTCGTACCACTTTTCAAATTTCGTGGCAGATCCAGGAATCGAACCCAGACTTCCCGGGGGTGGGAGAGATCTAATCACTACACCACAGACGCGAACAATGGTGAATTTATTTTACATCAAATGATTTCAGTTATAAATAACACCGGTCTACGAAGAAAAACTTATCTCCGGTGAAAGATTGAAGAGGTGATTTACCCTAATTTAGCTGTGCTGATTTCAAATATGTAAACGGTTTTTGCCTATCAAGTACAGTTTTTTGCTATTTGAAATACAAATTTGACATATTGTTGTAATTTCGATAGAAAACACCATAAGAGAGAATGTATGTAATTTTAATGGGACATGATCAAAATGCAACGAATATACAAAAAAGTAACATGTTCATTGCTTGAATTATGAATCTCACTACAATAACACTATTGTTTGCTGCACTTTGATGTGAATGAAGGTTGTACTGATTTGCGTTTGTGTTCCTCAGTAGTGTTTATCTCGCACTAGACACCAACAGTAATCTGACATCATGGAGACGTCCCATCGCCCCTGATACCTTCGTTCCATTTCGTATAGATCCTGATGGAACCGCTCGCCGTGTTCCTAGATTAACGCTCCTAAATTTGCAGAAAAATAATACAGATGACTGTGCAGGAAATGTAAATTTAGGCTCATGCGGCAACCCAATTTCTGAAAGTTGCGCAGCATGGTTTCCACAATCTGTTGGTAGTTGACATCTTTAACATTACCCAGGAATTTGCTACAAACATCCCTGAATGATTCCCATGCCTGAAGCTGTGTTTCGTTTATCGTCGTACTGAATGTCGGATCCTTCATAAGCTTCCGAATTTGGAGGCCGTCGTAACACCTTCCTTAATTTTGGCGTCCAACAGTCCTGGAAATTTCGGAGAGAGGTACTGAAAGCTGGGACTGCTTCTATCCAAACTCTTCACGTGCTGCTTCATAATTCCCAATTTAATATTTACAGGCGGCAATAACACACTTTGAGGGTCAATTCATGGACGATTTACAACGTTTCTTTCTCCAAATACGAACTGTTTGCTCTCAGGGCACTAAGACGATTCCTGTCCCGAGAGTCCTACTCACACAGAAAACACGGGAACTTTGTACATCCTCCTTTCTGCCCTAATATGATACCGCAGACTTTTAAATCACAGCACAGTAACCATCTGTGTTCATCGTAGTTCAGTTTCTGGAACCCCACAGATAAAGTGTGATAGTTTTCACGAAGAGATGTTCAATGGGCGACTGGCACTGAAGCAAGCTTGTTTCCATTGAGCAGAAGAACACCTTTGAGACTTCATTTACTGGTATCAATAAATAGATGCCACTCCTTTGCTTGGTAAATAGTTCCAAGGCGACGAATCAAGTTCAGAAATATCACAGCAAAACACAAGTTCGTCTTCGTAAAAATTAAACTGCCGGAATCCTTCCTCCCGATTTCTGTAACAATATGAATTCGTCCCAGGAAGTAAAAAGTTCTATCTTTTAATCTTGATCCAAAATGTTCACTCTTTTCTTATCCTCAACATCCGGCACAAAAGTATCATCATCACCATCCTCTGCACTTGAAGATGACGAAGACACTCTCTCTGGTAACTGTATTGGTGGTTTTGGGACAGGAATATCGGGTCCATGTGGTACGGGGTTTATGGCAGATGGAAGGCAGGGATACGCAATGTGGTTCTTTTTTCGTATTGAACCCGGACACTTTACATCCACAAAAATAACATTCGTCAAAATGATTTCTTTGTTCCCGGCAAGCCATCGGGATTCCGACTAGCATTGATGGCAACAACTCATTGTACCACTGCCGCAGGTTTTCTACACACGTTTTACATACAATATGGGGTGCGAAATTCTTGTCCTGATCATCTAACTTCATGTTAAAATATGACAAGTACAGGCTTTTAATAAATGGCGTAATATTTCGCTTTTGGCCTTTAACTGTATACTGGCCACATGTATAACAGAAATAGTTGGGGTTGTTCACATATTTTCGCCTCCGAACATCACTGCTACTTGCCATTATAAGAGAAACTAACTCACTTATTCACTCAGTCGACTTCAAGTGCACGTTGTATCTTGCAGACAAAGGCATGACACACGTTCTCAGATTCTCCTCTCAAGGCGATCTAGGCATTTTGACCTTGTCTGACATAGCGCATGCGGGAACTGCAACTGTTCTAATTGTTCTTCCTGTGTTTCTGCATGATTACGTACTCCCCTCCAAAACAGAGCACATACAGTATTTTCTCTCAGGTATGCCCATATCTGTATTCCATACAACCAATCCAAACCTCATTTACAACAACGAAGCTTTATTAGCATAAGCATGAGACGGACTTTTGACAAATCTGTACGTGATACGAAATAATTGGTACTATTGGTCCGACTCGTTGGCTGAACGGTCAGCGTACTGGCCTTCGGTTCAGAGGGTCCCGGGTTCGATTCCCGGTCGGGTCGAGGATTTTAACCTTAATTGGTTAATTCCAATGGCACGGGGGTTGGGTGTATGTGTTGCCTTCATCATCATTTCATCCTCATCACGACGCGCAGGTCACCTACGGGTGTCAAATAGAGAGACCTGCACCTGGCGAGCCGAACCCGTCCTGGGATATCCCGGCACTAAAAGCCATACGACATTTCATTTACTGGTATTATTTGTTACATAAGCACATTAAATGTAACGTATGTATATTTCATACGATGCGAAAGAGCTGGCCAAAACACATTTTACAGTGGAAGAAACATATTCAGGAAATTTTCAACAGTACTTTAACTTAGAACACCATTCTTCAGAAGTAATGGGCACAATCTAAGCGGGCAGTAACAGGTTCATTGTTTATTTAAATTTTGATGACGGGCACACATCCTGGAGTGTCGCGGACAATTTTCAGGCATTCTTTAGGACTTTCAAAGAAAGCTTGTGGCGGTCTTCTTTCCTCAATTCTTAGATAGGTGTGTAAATGATCCACATTTGATACAGTCTTAACAAGACGACGATCCACATTTAGATCCTTTGTTATTTAATTGAGGACACTTATTTCTTAAATGGTCCGCAGACCCACAAGCATAACATTTGCAGGGAATTAAAGTCTTACGCAGGGGAGGCCGAGAAATATTAGAAGAAGGTGGTCGATCGCGAGCGACTCGCAGTGTATCGGCATATTTTACTCTTTCCGCAGGCACGGAACACACCACTAAACGTTTTCGCCCTCTTACAGGTCATATGTGTGTGCTTTGCTTCCCGTCCTCAAACCTTCGAGGATCTAGAAAAGATTATATCGAGCCTCAAAAACAACGAATCATCGGGAGAATACCAGACCACAGCCGAATTTTGGAAGAATGCCAACAAGGAAGCAAAAAATGTTGCAAAGTTTCGGCTGGGAAGACTTGGGAGAAAGAAGCCGAGCTGCTCGTTTAAGTGGTGTGTTCCGAGCTGTCAGCGAAGTGATGGCGTGGAATGACATTAGTAGATGAATAAGTTTGAGTGGTGTCTTCAAAAGTAGGAAAGATCACAAAATGAAGATAAAGTCGAAATTCAAGAGGGCAAATTGGGGCAAATATTCGTTTCTAGGAAGTGGAGTTAGGGATTGGAATAACTTCCCAAGGGAGATGTTCAATAAATGTCCAATTTCTTTGCAGTCATTTAAGAAAAGGCCAGGAAACAACAGATAGGGAATCTGCAACCTGGGCGACTGGCCTAAATGCAGATCAGGATGGATGGATTGATTGATTGATTGATTGATTGATTGATTGATTGATTGATTGATTGATTGATTGATTGATTGATTGATTGATTGATTGATTGATTGATTGATTGATTGATTGATTGATTGATTGATTGATTGATTGATTGATTGATTGATTGATTGATTGATTGATTGATTGATTGATTGATTGATTGATTGATTGATTGATTGATTGATTGATTGATTGATTGATTGATTGATTGATTGATTGATTGATTGATTGATTGATTGATTGATTGATTCCCTACAAAAAATTAAATAAATCTGGGTCAAAGAAAAGATTCCAGAAGAATGGAATCCCCAAGAAGGAGGATAAAATGAACCTCAACATTTATAGAGGCACTTTTGGATATTACATATAAGATATTTTCAAAGGCCTTAATAATAGAACAGAACCATAGTTATATCATCAATTGGGAAAATATAAAGCGGGATCCAGAAAAGGGAGGTCCTGTCAGGAACAAATCTTGAACCTTAAGAATCTTATGGCATACCAGAAATCTAGGGCAGAACCGTACGTCATCACCTCAATTGACTTTCGAATCTCACTAGACCGGGAAAATCTCTTTTCTGTTCTCAAGGAATTCGGTCTGGACAATAAAAAAAAACCTCATTTGGAAAACTCTCACTAATACATTTTCCAATGTCAAATTCATGGGAGAATTTTCGGCTCCTTTTGAGATTAAAACTGGTGCCCGACAGGGTGACGGACTGTCCCCCATACTGATCAATTGTGCCTTGGAGAAGGTAATCAGAGAAAGGGATAAGACAACAGTGGTGGAATTAGATTGGGATCAGTACACAAGGGTATCAAGTTCAAAAGTCTAGCTTTCGCAGACGACATGGTCTTACTAGCTGAGACGTGGGAGGAAGCCAAGGAGCAGTCGGTCCATCGAACTCTTGAAGCAAGCAGATAATATAGGTCTCAAAATCGCCTTTCGAAAGACCAGAATAATAACCAACATTAAGAATCCTCCAAAATATTTGAAAGTGGGGGAACAAAAAATAGAGATCGTCAGGGAATTCAAATACGTGGTGAATGGATCATTTGGAATGTTCTTGAGGATAAAGCAATGGAATCTGGACGAACAAAAATAGAAACAGCCCTCCAGCTTACGAAAGACACCTGTGACAAAATATCCCTCTCCCGCAATTCCAAGATCAGACATTATAATGCAGTAGTCAAGCCTGAAGCCTCTTAGGCTGCAGAAACGCTGTCTATAACTACAGTACATATGGTCCAATGGAAAAGTCGGAGATCGAGGAAAGGAACATACATATACACATACTTTATCAATATAGACTGTTATGCCTTTCAGCGTCCAGTCTGCAATCCTCTGAGAATTTACTAAACGTCGCCACAATCCTCGATTTGCAACTAGTGTTGTGGCCTCATTCAGTTCTATAATTCTTATCTTTAAATCGTTAGAAACCGAGTCTAACCATCGACGTCTTGGTCTCCCTCTACTTCTCTTACCCTCCATAGCAGAGTCCATTCTCCTAGGTAACCTATCCTCCTCCACTCGCCTCACATGACCCCACCACCGAAGCCGGTTTATGCGTACAGCTTCATCCATCGAGTTCATTCCTAAATTAACCTTTATCGCCTCATTCCGAGTTCCCTCCTGCCATTGTTCCCACCTGTTTGTACCAGCAATCATTCTTGCTACTTTCATGTCTGTTACTTCTAACTTATGAATAAGATATCCTGAGTCCACCCAGCTTTCGCTCCCGTAAAGCAAAGTTGGTCTGAAAACAGACCGATGTAAAGATAGTTTCGTCTGGGAGCTGACTTCCTTCCTACAAAATACTGCTGATCGCAACTGCGAGCTCACTGCATTAGCTTTACTACAATTTGATTCAATCTCACTTACCATATTACCATCCTGGGAGAACACACAACCTAAATACTTGAAATTATCTACCTGTTCTAGCTTTGTATCACCAATCTAACATTCAGTTCTGTTGAATTTCTTACCTACTGACATCAATTTGGTCTTCGAGAGGCTAATTTTCATACCATACTCATTGCACCTATTTTCAAGTTCCAAGATATTAGACTGCAGGCTTTCTTCACAGTCTGCCATTAAGACCAAGTCGTCAGCATAGGCCAAACTGCTTACTACATTTCCACCTAACTGAATCCCTCCCTGCCATTTTATACTTTTCAGCAGATGATCCTTGTAAACTACAAACAGCAAAGGTGAAAGATTACAGCCTTGTCTAACCCTTGTATCCTGAACCAGGAACTCATTCTACCATCAATTCTCACTGAAGCGCAATTGTCAACATAAATGCCTTTGATTGATTTTAATAAGCTACCTTTAATTCCATTGTCCCCCAGTATAGTGAACATCTTTTCCCTCGGTACCCTGTCATATGCTTTCTCTAGATCTACGATACATAAACACAATTGCCTATTCCTCTCGTAGCATTTCTCAATTACCTGGCGCATACTGAAAATCTGATCCTGACAGCCTCTCTGTGATCTGGAACCACACTGCTTTTCATCCAGCTTCCTCTCAACGACTGATCGCACCCTCCCTTCCAAGATGCCAGTGAATACTTTGCCTGGTATACTAATCAATGAGATACCTCGATAGTTGTTGCAATCCTTCCTGTTCCCTTGCTTATAGATAGGTGCAATTACTGCTTTTGTCCAATCTGAAGGTACCTTACCAACACTCCACGCTAATTTGACTACTCTATGAAGCCATTTCATCCCTGCCTTCCCACTATACTTCACCATTTCAGATCGAATTTCATCTATTCCTGCTGCTTTATGACAATGGAGTTTATTTACCATCCTTTCCACTTCCTCAAGCATAATTTCACCAACATCATTTTCCTCCTCCCCATGAGCTTGGCTGTTTGCAACACCCCCAGGATGATTTCCTTACACATTGAGAAGATGTTCAAAATATTCCCTCCACCTCTCCAGTGATTCCCTGGGATCTGTTATGAGTTCACCTGAATTACTCAAAACACTGTTCATTTCCTTTTTCCCTCCCTTCCTAAGATTCTTTATTACTGTCCAGAAAGGTTTCCCTGCTGCTTGACCTAGCCTTTCCATGTTATTACCAAAATCTTCCCATGACTTCTTTTTGGATTCAACAACTATTTGTTTCGCTCTGTTTCTTTCATCTACGTACAAATCCCTGTCTGCCTCGGCCCTTGTTTGGAGCCACTTCTGATAAGCCTTTTACGTTTACAGGCTGCTTTCACTTCATTATTCCACCAAGATGTTCGCCTTTTCCCATCTTTACACACAGTTGTTCCTAGGCATTCCAAGGAAAGGAAAATACTACGAAAATTTCTAGGCCCCAAATCCCATAATAACGAGCTTTCACACATGAGGAATGAAATACTGTATAGGAAAACAGAAAGGATTGCCGACACAATAAGGAAAAGGAGAATATAGACTTCTATGGCCACATCCTAATAATGGACCCGAAATGGATACCGGTACGGTAACTAAAAGAACCTTCGACTTCCGCGGTAAGAAAACCAAGCCGAACTGGTTTAGGGAAACTGAGAAGGACCTAAAAGAGTTTGAATTACAGAATAGGTGCTTGCAGTTGGATACGCGGAGAAATTAACCAAAGATAAAATAAAGAGGTTTCAAGTCACAAAAGAAGAGATGAAGCCAAGGTCTGAAAGGATGAAAAATTACTGCGAGGGCAAGGAGACACGACTTAGTAACAACTGACTGATCTATCGTAGTCCAAAGTGGGTGAAAAGGACAATAATAATAATAATAATAATAATAATAATAATAATAATAATAATAATAATAATATGTTTCATTTATTCTAGCAAAGTTAAGGATTTATTCCCTTTCTTATATTTAACCAGTCTTAACCTACAAGACTCTTAGTAATAATTATTGATGACAATAATAGGAAAACACTATTTAGAATAATAATTAGAATAATAACAGTAATAGTATTAATAAAATAATCAAACGAAGTGATATTAAGGGAGAATTATATCATACTTAAAATACAAATCATATCATCTATATTGTACCAGGAAAAGTTGATTTTCAAGAACATGAGGTCTTTCGAGGGGTGCCTAGTCCTTAGGAGGGAGGATCGCAAGGAGAAATAATAGACATTGTATCTTTCTTTCCTTTATTCAATCTCTGGAAGGTCACCCCAATATATCGCCGAATCATACATATTTACTAGAAAATAAATCCCAATTTCAACAACAGAATACCGAAAAATTAAGTTGATCAAGTAAAATGCAACTAAATAATGTCCTTTTCAGTCAGTTAAGTCCATCATAACTTCCATGGCATATTTTTTTTTCTATTGGCTTTACGTCGCACCGACACAGATATGTCTTATGGCGACGATGGGACAGGAAAGGGCTGGGAGTGGGAAGGAAGTGGCCGTGGCCTTAATTAAGGTACAGCCCCAGCATTTGCCTGGTGTGAAAATGGGAAACCACGGAAAACGATCTTCAGGGCTGCCGACAGTGGGGCTCGAACCCACTATCTCCCGAATACTGGATACTGGCCGCACTTAAGCGACTGCAGCTATCGAATGGCATAAATAAATAACAAACCATGTTGTAAGTAAATAAGAAATCCTAAAGTCTTTTCTAAATAACAAACCATGTTGTAAGTAAATAAGAAATCCTAAAGTCTTTTCTATTGGCACTTGCGATTTCAGGTTACGCTTTTGGTAATTCTTTCTTGTGAACACATCAAACTCAAATATGAAACACTTGAAATTAAATCTGATCTTCTAGCATAAAGTTCTGAGTATTGTCCTATTTTTTGTAGCTTATTGTAAACTTTACGTAAATATTGTAAATTAAGTTTATGATACACTTTCACTATGAATAAATTACTCGATTGATATTTTAAAGTTCCAATAAATGAGAATATCCGACGAGAGCACACTGTTATTTGAAAGTCTGTCTTTACTTTCAAGAGTTGTAAAACGTTAATTTTCCAAGTAAAATATTAAGTAAGTGAGCCTTTAATGTTCTTTGTCAGTAACGACACTGTTTATGAGAGTTCTGTTCAAAGTCAGAATTATATTTTTGAATGGAAAAAGCACTGATATCACCTGACATATGCTTTCTTGTTGAACTCGAATAGTTTAATACTGCTCTGCACGCAGCAATCTGGAACTCAGCTGTTAGCAAACACCACTATGTTCCATAGTACCACGTCCCTGGAACTGTCCCTCGTAGTACCAAGTACACGTTGATCTGCATCAAATCTACGTCGATCTACGTCGATCTCCGTCGTCTCGAGTCAGGATTTCTCATGTTAATAAAAAAGTGGCTTTAACACGAGAAAGTCCAACTGACTAGGTTGAAATGTGCACCATTTGATTTTGCACTGTTAGAACTGATTATCACTGTCTCATAAATAATCACCATTCACTGGATGAGAAATACGTCGGAGCACTGTCTATTATCGTAAATTACGATACTGAGAAAATACACTTCCCTGCACAGTTCATCTTGACACTTACTGCACACTGTTCGTATTGTCAAAAATAACTTTCGTTCGAAGCACAGTTTATCATGGCTCACATTCACAACAAAGAAATAAATAAATATCTCTCTCTCTCGTAATATCTCGTAATGTTCCTTCTCACTATCACAGTTCTACAAGTATTCATGTATGAGTCCTATACTTCACAATATCACTGAATTACGAAGTTCATTATACAGTCTATCCACACGGGTTGTTTTAAATGGTACAGTCTGTTGTGATGATACGCGAACAGTCTTTGGGAGCAAATTAAAGTGTTTTCGGCTCTGAAAATACTCAAAATCGTCGATGTGTTGCGACCTACACTCACGATATTCGGAGTTGAAACAGTCCAAGATCATTACAATTTAAAGTAACCGTGCTAACTTCAAGTTTGTTATGGTTATTCACACGAAAATTAAGACATTTGTCAAGTTCAAATATTGGTGAAATATTATAAGTCCTATGACTCCGATGCTGTACACACGTTAATTTCCAAAGTTTGAATGTCTGACGAATTGTTTATAAGTTGCTCACTGGTATTCACAGAAAGTGTCAACTTGCAGTCGAAGTTATATAAGTATTATGATGTCCGGCAGTATGAATACTGAGTTCGACCCGTCGCGTGCAGCATGACATGCGAGTCAGCTGTGAAGAATGCGAACTGAATTGCTACGGTCTGGTCCGCTGCTTATATTCCGTACGACCCAAGGTTGCTTGCCACGTCACTGGGGAAAGTGTGATTCCTTTCTCGCTTATATCTCTTGAATGCCGTGATGGATTTTATTGAAATTGACATATTTTTACGTTCAGAACATGAGCTACACGATGATGTACGCCTCATTTATGTAGCTTTATCGGCTGAAAAGTTAGAAATTTTCCTTCCAGTACATTCGAGAGAAAGGTGCACAACATGTGGCAGTGACGTCACCCGCAGGTTCATTGCTCGTGACTTGTCCAGCTCGCCACGAGCAGTTTCGTATTGCGCTCGCACAAGATATCTGGCATACGAACACATATTATCGCCGTCCCTTTTCCATGCATTCCGGCAATTATAAAATAATGTACCGGGCTGGAACAGTTCCTATTACAATATAAAACATATTTTCCGTAGATATTATTAAAATTATATGAATATACTACTTAAAAGAAAGTGACCTAATTAATGTTAACAAAAACATTTGAAAATAGTCTTCCTGTATATGCCAAATCTACATGATTACCACGACATCATATGCACCTGCTAACACAATCCTAAGGGAGTAGATTCCAAATATATAGTTTGGTTAAAATAAGTCCAGCAGTATTCCACTTTTAGAAGTATAAAACAGATAGATAACCAGACAGACAGACAGACAGACAGACACCAAAGGGAAATGTTTTACCTCATGGTTCCTCGGTGTTCAGTTACATTAGGTGGGATTAATTTTCAGTCTGAACGAAAAAGTATGCATCTCGTAATTAGATCCTGTTAGGGGTCGTTCAAATAGCCGCCGAGCATGAAGAACGTAGAAAATAGTAATTTTCTCCGTCATTTGAAGAGTAAGCGTAATTATGTCTTTCTTTCTTTCTTTCGTAATCTGCTTACCCACTAGGGTTGGATTTTTCCTCCGACTCAGCGAGGGATCCCAAATATACCGCATCAAGGGCGGGGTCGGGGTATACAACTGGGGAGGATGACCAGTACCTCGCCCAGGCGGCCTCACCTGCTATGCTGAACAGGGGCCTTGGTGGGGGATGGGAAGATTGGAAGGGATGGACAAGGCAGAGGGAAGGAAGTGGCCATGGCCTTAAGTTAGGTACCATCCTTGCATTTGCCTGGACGAGAAATGGGAAACCACGGAAAACCACTTCCAGGATGCCTGAGGTGGGAATCGAACCCACCTCTACTCAGTTGACCTCCTGAGGCTGAGTGGACGCCGTTCCAGCCCTCGTACCACTTTTCAAATTTCGTGGCAGACCCTGGAATCGAACCCGGGCCTCTAGGTGTGGCAGCTAATCACACTAACCACTACACCACAGGGACGGTGCAAAATTATGTACATAACAAAAATTACCGGTTTCCCGCAAGCGTTGCTCAAGTCGACGAAAAACATTCTTATCGGAATGGCACCTTTGTGTGTAACGTGCTGCATACTCACGAGCAGCAGCAGAAGCTTGGTTATCGGATGCACCCAACACTAAAAGGATATCGGCGTATTCGCTGTTTGTGTACTCCATTAGGAACCCGCCCTACATACACTTGACACATACAGGCTACATATTTTACATACCTATATACAGGGTGAACAAAAAATGCCGCACTTGGAGGTCGGCATGCGATTCCTCATCCCATTGCAAGACAATAGGCAAATCGCATCTGGTGCTTTTAGAAAACAAGTCGAAAACGAGAAGCTGGCAACACTGTCACATCTTGCAGCGCATCGGAATGTAAAAAAGAAACGTGCACCATCTCGCTCTACCGTACCCACCGTCGCAGCTCACTGAATAGACGGTTGGGTTATCAAACCCACGTGCACCATGCAGCTACGGCTCGAATCTACGTCAGGTTTTTTTTCTCTTCTTTTCTTGTGAGTGCGACGTCAGGTGCCTAGTTCCCGTTTAAGTATGGCATCCTGTTGTCACATGACAATAGTCGAACACATGACAATGTGATCCATTCAACTGAATGCATGAGTCGACTAACCACGCAGTGCACAACCATAACTGGTCCTGTCAAGTGTATGTAGGGCGGGTTCCTAATGGAGTACACAAACAGCGAATACGCCGATATCCTTTTAGTGTTGGGTGCTATTGCTATTGCTAGTTGCTTTACGTCGCACCGACACAGATAGGTCCCCTGGCGACGATGGGACAGGGAAGGGCTAGGAGTGGGAAGGAAGCGGCCGTGGCCTTAATTAAGGTACAGCCCCAGCATTTGCCTGGTGTGAAAATGGGAAACCACGGAAAACCATTTTCAGGGCTGCCGACATTGGGGTTCGAACCTACTATCTCCCGCATACTGGATACTGGCCGCACTTAAGCGACTGCAGCTATCGAGCTCGGTAGTGTTGGGTGCATCCGATAACCAAGCTTCTGCAGCTGCTCGTGAGTATGCAGCACGTTACACTCAAAGGTGCCATCCCGATAAGAATGTTTTTCGTCGACTTGAGCAACGCCTGCGGAAAACCGGTAATCTTCGTCCACAAGTAGTGGACAGAGGTCGTCCAAGGACTAGACGTACTCCACAAACAGAGAACGACATTCTCGAAGCCGTTCACATGTCACCTCGGCGAAGTACTCGTGATATAGCAAGGCAGTTACAGGTATCTCAAACACTGGTTGTTGACGTGTTGCACGACGAAACACTACATCCACATCATAACACGTTAACTCAACACCAGCGGCCAGAAGACCGCATTCAACGAGTACAGGTCTATGAATGGCTTTTGCAACAAGTTGAAGATAACGAACATTTCATGAAGAATGTGATATGTACAGTAGCTTCACTCGGGAAGGTATTTTCAACCATCACAACAGCCATTATTGGTCTGACCATAACCCACATGTCAACCGGAAACGTAGCTCTCAGGCACGCTTTGGCATAAACTTGTGGGCTGGAATCGTGGGAGGAGTGCTTTTAGACCCTTACCTATTGCCGGAAAAGTTGAATGCGCCCCGCTATCGTTCGTTTTTGGGCAATACTTTGCCTGAAGCTTTAGAAAACGTTCCACTTTGTGTTCGGCGACAGCTATGGTTTCAGCATGATGGTGCACCGCCACACTTTGGAATGACTGTGCGTAACTGGTTAAATGAAGCGTTTCCAGGAAAATGGATTGGTCGTGGAGGTCCAATGTTCTGGCCTTCACGTTCCCAGGACCTAATTCCGCTGGATTTTTATTTGTGGGGACACTTAAAGGAACATGTTTATAGTTCTCCACCCATGGATGTACAATACCTACTAGCTCGCGTGCATGCTGCATCGGCAATGGTGGATGTAGGTGTGTTGCGTAAGGTCCGGCAAAGTATGCTCCAGAGAGTGGCGAAGTGTTTGCAAATGAAAAGTGGTCGCTTCAAACATCTGCTGTGAAGTGAACGTTGCTCGTAAGTGTACAGTACGTACCAGCTCTGTGAAGATAAGACTGGGCGCCACGTGTACACTATGGAATTATTGTGCGTAGCATAATGGACAATCCAGTGTAGCCTACCTACTGTACTTTATTGTGTTTCCTTGTACCGCATTGCATAGAGACGATGTTACTGTATCCACTATTATGTTCTACGTATTGACTTTATTCGTGCCATCGACGAATCAAATTGGTCGTTTACGTCTGTAACAAGTTCATGTTGTGATTGAAAGTTTAAATAAAGGCCACTGTAACTGTAAGACAGAACATTCGTGTATTGCATAGTGGTGATGTATATGGATACAATTTGATACATTAACTGAAGAAAAGTCGGCGGCAACGCGACTCGAACATCGGCTCGTCCGAACAAGCGGCATTCATGACAATACGTCGTCTCACTGAGCCAATGAGACAGCTCGGCAGAGCGCCCAGTTAATGCGACCTGTGCTTAGCCACGCTGCACGCCGTTACAGCGTTGCCAGAGCCTCGTTTCTTAACTCGAATTTCTATTAAACCTGTTGGTGGGACTAGGTTTTGCAACATAAACTTTTGACGTGAATTTCGACGTGTAACCGCATGCCGACCTCCACATGCTGCATTTTTTGATCACCCAGTATATAAAATAAGAATTGTTTCTATACACTGCTCAGAATTTGAAAATAATTTTATTTCTGTATCGGTCGTGTCTACAGAAACAAGGAAATGAACTTTTAATTTTCCGTCATGTCTGTCTGTCTATCTGCATGTATGTATGGGCATCACAAGAAAATAGCTGAAGATAATTTAATGAAAATCGGTATGTAAAGTCGGGGAATGATGCACTAAAATCTAGGCTATAAATTGTTTTATTTACGAGTGAAATGGTAGTTTAGGGAAGGGCCTAAACTGTAATTCTCAAATATTTATGTTATCAAAGGTCCTATCGATAAATACTAGATAACTAAAGTTGTATAGAATTAAAATTAAATTTTAGAATTAGAATTACATTTTCAACGTACCGGCTATGATAACAGAGATATTCATGAATGTCTATTTTTGTTGCTAAGTCCACACCACCGACGAACAAGAGAAAATGGGTGAACAGAATTAAATGAAAATCTATATATAAAGCCTGGGAGTAAGGTGATGTCCGCCTCTGTGGTGTAGTGGTTAGTGTGATTAGCTGCCACCCCCGGAGGCCCGAGTTCGATTCCCGGCCCAGCCACGAAATTTGAAAAGTGGTACGAGGGCTGGAACGGGGTTCATTCAGCCTCAGGAAGTCAATTGAGTAAAGGTGGGTTCGATTCCCACCTCAGCCATCCTGGAAGTGGTTTTCCACTTCTTCTCCAGGCAAATGCCGGGATGGTACCTAACCCCAAGGCCACGGCCGCTTCCTTCCCTATTCCTTGTCTCTCCCTTCCAATCTTCCCATCCCCCACCAAGGCCCCTGTTCAGCATAGCAGGTGAGGCCACCTGGGCGAGGTACTGGTTATCCTCCCCAGTTGTATACCCCCACCCGGAGTATGAAGCTCCAGGACACTGCCCTTGAGACGGTAGAGGTGGGATCCCTTGCTGAGTCCGAGGGAAAAACCGACCCTGGATGGTAACCGGATTAAGAAGAAGAAGAAGAAAAAGAGTAAGGTGATGCATTCTATATTATAAATAAATATTATTCACGTGAGATGAAATGGTAGTTTAGGGGAAGGTGCCTAATTTTTAAAAAATACCTATGTTATTGGTCCTATCGGAAAGTAGTACACACAGTACAAAAGTTATAGAGAATATTAGTTCCAATCATTTGTGTCTTATAGCATTTTATGCTACCAACAATGAATTTAGACTTTTGTTTCTTGTCTATATTAAGCCAAGCATTATTAACATGGAAATACAGTCGACTCTCGATAATTTGAAACTCAAGGGACCAGAGAAAAAGTTCAATTTACCAAGAGTTCAAAATAATAGGAGTTCAAGTAACCAAGAGGGAGGGAGGGAAAAATTCAAATGAACAAGAGTTTCACTTATACTTACTCATTTCTTTCACAACATTTGTACAATTATGAATTTGTACAATTCATACAGAAATGTTTTCTTGAATGTTCATAGAGAAATGTTCATTTGCATGTTCATACAGAAATGTTCATTTTGAAAAGAAGTCCGTAATTTTCTTTTGAGTGAGCGACTTCCATCTATCATGGTCCAATGAATTTTCGATAGTGGTGAGATCTGAGAAGAAATCGTCACTTGTGTCCGTTCTGAGGGCGTAGGAGCGTAGGGTAGTAAGAGCTGTCCTTTCCTCGCTCAATGTGACTGGAATTGGCGGTTGTTCTTCTTCGTTTTCTTCCTCGTCCTCATCCAGATAGGCTAAATCCAACAGTTCAGCATCGGTTAGGGCACCGTGGCCACCGATGTCATCGTCAACTTGAAAGTAATCCTCAAACGTTAACTCTCCACAGTTAGGTAGAAATCCCCATCCTGAGTCAAAATTCGTAAATTTTGGCAGCTCTGATGACTGTTTCACGCTTTCGGTTTGCTTAAACCCGCACTTTTTGAATCAGTTATAAATGGTGATAGGGTTGACATTTTCCAGACCTTATCAATCATGATTATAGCGGTCAAAACTGTTATGTTCGCCTTCTCACCTTTTTCGATGCTATCCAGCACAACAGAAACAATTTTTCTGCGGTAGAGAGTTTTTAAATATGGAATAATGCCTTGGTCTAATGGTTGCAATCTTGATGTAGTGTTGGGTGGAAAAAAATCAATTTTACGTGGTCTAATGGTGGTGGGTTATTATGCACGGTGCAGTGGTCCAAAAACAGCAATGTTTTGCGTTTTTCTTTTTTCATGTCCTGTTAACCGAGGTCAGCCATTCATTAAACAACTCTGTTGTCATCCATGCTTTTTTGTTTGACCGATAAGCTGTGGGCAACGATTTTATTCCTTTGAAGCAGCGTGGTTTGCCAGATTTCCCTATAATGAGTGGTTTCAACTTTTGAGATCCATCCATGTTACATGCTAGAAGGACAGCTATTCTTTCCTTGCTCAGTTTCCCTCCATGACACTTCTCGTCCTTGAACGACAGGGTGCGATCAGGAAGACATTTTTATAAAAAAAAAGCCCGGTTTTGTCTGTGTTGAAAATGTTCCTTGGGTCATAGCTATTCAAAAGTTCATTTATTTCGTCAATTCATTCGGAACAAATGGAACTATCCACGCTGGCGCTCTCTCCGCAGACCTTTTTAAACGTGATGGCGTGTCGTTTTTTGAAATTTGAAAGCCACCCCTCACTTGCTGCAAATCCTTTAATCCCGAGAGAGTGGGCTAAAGACTTGGCTTTTTCCTTCAGCATCAAACCGCTCAGAGGAACGTTTTGTCCTCTACACTGACGAATCCACTTAAGCAAGCACTCTTCAAGACGGGGAAATTCACCCTGACGTGACCTTTTCCTACTCGCACTTAAGGCAATTTGTGTGACGCGATCTTTATTTTCAAAATCATCGACAATGACGATGGTAAAATACCGAACTGTTTGGCGACATGCTTTTTTAATTTTCCATCCTCCACAGCTTGTATCACACGCTTATTTTTTACTTATGGAAAGACACTTGTTCATTCTTGAACTCATTGTGATGCTTAAAAATTAAACAAATCAAACGTTAACATACTGTACCACACTTTAGCGTTCGAAAGAAGACTCACGACTGCAAACTCATTCATACATCTTATTATTGATGTAAACAAACCACAGGTCTGTGCACAATAACAATACGTACTGTAATCACCGACTTCAAATTATGGAGAGTAGGGAAGCCCGACTTCAAATTATAGAATGTCGGCGAGCAAGATGCCATTCCTACAACTTCAAATTACAGAGGGGACTAAAGAACATTGATTTTTTTCAATTTATCGAGTATTTTTCAAGGAACAAAGAGAAAACTTCAAATTATCGAGAGATTCAAATTAACGAGTGTCAAATTATCGAGAGTCGACTGTACTGTTAAATCGTGTTACCTGGTGATGGCTTTTGTCATGATTGCTTTACATACATATATGTATTATCATTATAGACCGTTATACCTTTGAGGGATCAATCTGCAAGCCTCTGTGAATTTACTAAATGTCGCCACAATCCTCTGTTTGCAACTAGTGCTGTAACCTCATTTAGTTCTATACCTCTTATCCTTAAATCGTTAGAAACTGAGTCTAACCATCGTCCCCTTGTCTTCCTCTACTCCTGTTACCCTCCATAACTAAGTCCTTTATTCTCCTAGGTAACCTATCCTCCTCCATTCGCCTCACATGGCCCCAACACCGAAGCCTGTTTATGCGTACAACTTCATTCATCGAGTTTATTCCTAACTCAAGCTTTATCTCCTCGTTCCGAGTACCCTCCGCCCATTGTTCCCATCTGATTGCACCAGCAGTAGTTCTCGATACTTTCATGTCGGTTACTTCTAACATATGAATAAGATATCTAGAGCCCACCAAGCTTTCACTCCCGTAAAGCAACGTTGGTCTGAAAACAGACCGATGTAAAGATAGTTTCGTCCGAGAACTTACTTCCATCCTACGGAACACTGCGAGCTCACTGCATTTGCTTTACTACACTTTGATTCAATCTCACTTACTATATTACCATCCTGGAACAACACACACCCTAAATACTTAAAATTATGTAACTGTTCCAGCTTTGTATCGCCAATCTGACATTCAATTCTGTAGAATTTCTTACCTACTGATTTTCATACCATACCCATTGCACTTATTTTCAAGTTCTAAGATACTAGACTGCAGGCTTTCGGCACAATCTGCCATTAAGACCAAATTGTCAGCATAGGCCAAACTGATTTCTACATTTCCACCTAACTGAATCCCTCCCTGCCATTTTATACCTTTCAGCAGATGATCCATGTAAACTACGAACAGCGAAGTTGAAAGATTACAGCCTTGTCTAACCCTGCGAGTACCCTGAAACAAGAACTCATTCTACCATCAATTCTATCTGCAGCCCAATTGTCAGCATAAATGCCTTTGATTGATTTTAATAATCTACCCTTAATTCCATAGTCCCCCAGTATGGCGAACATCTTTTCCCTCGGTACCCTGTCATATGCTTTCTCTAGATCTAAAAAACGTAAACACAACTGTCTATTCCTCCCATAACATTTTTCCGTTACCTGGCGCATACTGAAAATCTGATCCTGACAGCCCCTCTGTGGTCTGAATCCACACTGGTTTTCATTCAACTTCCTCCCAACCACTAATCGCACCCTCCTTTCCAAGATCCCGGTGAATACTTTGCCAGGTATACTAATCAATGACATACCTCGATAGTTATTACAATCCTTCCTGTTCCCTTGTTTATAGATAGGTGCAGTTATTGCTTTTGTCCAATCTGAAGGTACCTCACCAACACTCCATGCTAATCGTACTACTCTATGAAGCCATTTCAGCCCTGCCTTCCCACTATATTTCACAATTTCAGGTCTAATTACATATATTCCTTCTGTTTATAACAATGGAGTTTATTTACCTTACTTTTCACTTCCTCAAGCGTAATTTCACCAACATCATTTTCTTCCTCCCCATGAGCTTGGTTGTTCGCGACACCACCAGGAAGATTTCATTTTACGTTGAGAAGATTTTTCAAAATATTCCCTCCACCTGTCCAATGATTCTCTGAGATCTATTACGACTTCACCTGAAATACGCAAATCACTATTCATTTCCTTTTCCCCTCCATTTCTAAGATTCTTTATTACTGTCCAGAAAGGTTTCCCTGCTGCTTGACCTAACCTTTCCAGGTTATTACCAAAATCTTCCCACGATTTCTTTTTGGATTCAACAACTACTTGTTTCGCTCTGTTTATTTCATCTACGTACAATTCCCTGTCTGCCTTGGCCCTTGTTTGGAGCCATTTCTGATCAGCCTTCTTTTTACGTTTACAAGCTGCTCTCACTTCATCATTCCATCAAGATGTTCCTTTTTTCCCATCTTTACACACAATCGTTCCTGGGCATTCCCTTGCTGTTTCTACTACAGCATCCCTGTATGCCATCCATTCTCTTTCTATATCCTGAAACTGCTTACTGTCCATTGTTTGAAACTTCTCACTAATCATATCCATGTAATTCTGTCTAATTTCCTCGTCCTGGAGATTTTCTACCCTTATTCGTTTGCAGGCATATTTCACTTTCTCTATCCTAGGCCTAGAGATACTTAGTTCACTACAGATCAGAGAGTGTCTGTTTCTTCCAAAAATCCACGAAAACACCATACATTCCTAACAGACTTCCTGAATTCGAAGTCGATTAAAATATAGTCTGTTATAGATCTGGTACCCGTAGGCTCCCATGTGTAGCGGTGAAGAGCCTTATGCTTGAAGAATGCATTCGTACCTGCTAAACTCATACTAGCACAGAAGTCCAGCAAACGCTTCCCATTAGTTTCCATATCTTTCCCACATTTACCAATCACCCTTTCGTATCCTTCATTTCTATTTCCAGCTCTCGCATTGAAATCGCCCATTAGTACGATCCCATCTTTGCTGTTGACCCTGACTACGTTGTCACTCAATACTTCATGAAACTTGTCAACTTCATCCTCATCTGCACCCTCACATGGTGAATACACTGAGACAATTCTCGTCCTAACTCCTCCAACTGCCAAATCTACCCACATCATTCACTCGTGTACGTGCCTAACAGAAACTATGTTGCGTACAATACTATTCCTGGTGAACAGTCCTCCCACCACACTCTGCCCTTCCCTTTTTAACACCCGTCACGGACACTTTATAATCTCTTAACTCTTATCTCTTCCTCTCCCCTTACCCGAATATCACTTATTCCTAGTTCATCCAGACGCATCGTCTTTGCTCACTCAGCCAGCTCCACTTTCTTTCTTCATAGGCCCTATTAATATTGATAGCTCCCCATCGAATTACAATGAGTAATGTTCGCTATGTTGTTTCAAGGGAGTCTCTCGCCTGTCAAATGAGAGTGGGACTCCGTAACTCCCATAGGTCCGAAGCTTGCTCATGATTGTCTTAAAGTGTAAAATCGCTTGGTTATCGGTCCGTATCGACAAAGAAAAATGTGATGATTATAAAAAATTGAGACAAAATCGTAAAGAAACGATCGCTTGAAGAATAAGAGGGAGTTGTGAAAGGCGGAAAGACTGCCTTTACATTAGATACTCGAATAACTCAGGAAATGAAAATCCACAGCCTGTTTACAGTCATTAGACCGGGTCAGGAATGGAATGAATTAAGCCCATCTGGCGACGAGGATAGGAAATGTGCCGGTTGCCGAAGCCTGTCGCACTCCTCTGGGGCAATGATTAATGAATGATTAATGAAATGATATACTGTAGAGTGTTTCTGGAATGAAAGACGACAGGGAAAACCGCATTCCCCGGAGAAAAACCTTTCCTACCTCCGCTTTGTCCAGCACAAATCTCACATGGAGTGACCGGGATTTGAACCACGGTATCCAGCGGTGAGAGGAGAGCGCGCTCCCGCCTGAACCACGGAGGCTGAGATCCCAGAGTCGGGAGAAAACTAAATGCGGATACCTACAGTATCGAATGCTCAAAGAACTGATGAATAATAACTTTATATTGCCCATTGTTGTGATGTGATTTGTCACTTCTGCTGCCACTCATCTCCGACTACTGCATACCGAGTAAAACAGCATGCCTGAATATGGCGAAAAGTAGCTAGGGAGTGAGATAACTTTGCACATTCTGCATATACGTGTTCCTGTATTCTTAAAGGACTTTCCAAATTCCAAGTTTCATATCTGTAACATGTTAAGTTTTGACAAATACTATAGATACACCGGTACTCATTTTAAAAATTCACCCGGTTTTCTATCCTTTTCAGCCCCTTAAGAGGATTTTCCTAAAGGAAATAAATACGTGTTTCTTTATTTTTTAGGGGAGATTCAAAATACCAACATTCACGTCTGTAACATCTTCAGATTTTGAAATATAAGTATCCTCATAAAAATAATACAACTTGTTCTTCACTTCCTTCCACCCCCTTTCCCCCTTAAGTGGACTTTCCGTAAACAAAAAATGCATGTTTCTTTATTTTTAAAGGAGATTTAAAATACCAACTTTTACGTCTGTGACATCTTCAGTTTTTTAGATATAAGTATAGTCTTAAACATATTTCAACTCCTTTTATGTATTTTCACCCGCCCCACCACCCCTTAAGTCGATTTACAAAAAACAAAAAATACCTGTTTCTTCATTTTTGAAGGAAATTACAAATACCAATTTTCACGTCTGTAACATCTTAAGCTTTTATAAATATAAGTATCCTCATACAAATAATTCAACTCATTTTTCAATCCTTTCACCTACTTAAGTGAATTTTCGGAAACTCCTTTATCTTTACAGGAGGTTCACAATACCAATTTTCACATCTGTAACATCTTAAGTTTTTGAGATATAAGTATCCTCATATAAATAACTCAACTATTATTTCAATTCATTCACCCATCCCCTTAAGTGGATTTTCCGAAAAACAGGCGTTTCTTTACTTTGAAAGAAGATACCAAATACAAATTGACATGTCTGTAACATCTTCAGTTTTGAGGTAGAACTATCCTCATAAAAATATTTCAACTATTTTTCACACCTCTCCCGTTAAGTGGGCCCCACCAATGAACGTGTGTTCCTTTATTTTTAAAGGAGATTCCAAATGCCAATTTTTACGTCCGTAACATAATCAGTTTTTGAGATATCAGTAATAAAAAGACGTCAATCCTCTTTTCAGTCCATTTACACCCCAACCCCCCAAGGTTTTTCCGAAAACAAATTATCTATGTCTCTTTACTTTTACAGGAGATTCAAAATACCAATTTTATCCTCATAAAAATATTTCAACTCCTTTTTCACACCTCCCCCGTTAAGTGGACTCCTCCAATGAATGTGTGTTTCTTTATTTCTGAAGGAGATTCCAAATACCAATATTCATGTCTGTATCGTCTTCAGATTTTGCAATATAATTATCTTCATAAAAAGTATTAGCTGCTTTTTCACATTATTTCTGCTCCGTGAATGGGATTTTTCCGGGAACAAAAAAACGTATTTCTTTACTTTTAAAGGAGATTTCAAATTCCAATTTTACGCCTGTAAATTTAAAGTTTTGAGATACCTAGGTATATATACTCATTACAGCAATTCACCCCCCTTTTCACCCTCCTTAGCAACGGAATACCCATAAATCCTCCCTTAGCGAGCACCTACACTCTAACATAAATGTATCCCCAAAATTTCATTTCCTTATGTCCAGTAATTTTGGCTCAGCGATGATGAGTCAGTCAGTCAGTCAGTCAGTCAGTCATTCAGACAGTCAGTCAGTCAGACAGACAGTCAGTCAGTCAGTCAGTCAGTCAGTCAGTCAGTCAGTCAGTCAGTCAGTCAGTCAGTCAGTTAGTCAGTCAGTCAGTCAGTCAGTCAGTCAGTCAGTCAGTCAGTCAGTCAGGACATGTTTTTTTATATATATAGATACATATTTAAGCCAATTAAGACTACGCAAAGTACTTATTTGCCTTCCTTTGCGCCCATATTTCTTTCTTTTACTGAAAGCTTCTTTTTGTCCTCAGACCAGGTTGTTCCAATCTTCTTCCTAGGTCTTTCCTCTTGGTCAACTTGTCGTTTTTTTTAATTTTGGATCTGAAGATTGCCATGTTTGGGACATCTGCTAGTGTAATTCCTGCCTGTTTGGAATCCAATTTGATTTCGCGAGTCCATTTCATTGTGTTTGTTTTGGCCTTACTTCCGTCTTCATAGATTTCGACTATTTGTTTGGTAAGTCTGTCTGGATGCATTCTTTTAATATATCCATAGAATATTAGCCTGCGTTTTCTGATGCCACTGTGAATATGTGTGTGTTGTTTGATTTCCTCTCTGCCTGTAAGTTGGTATTGTCCGTCGGCGAGTTTTAGGCCTAGAAGGTTTCTTATGATTTTTCGTTCCTTTTCGTCAATGTTTTCAATGTATGCTTTCCTGTTCAAAATTAGCGTCTCTGATCCATAGAAACATTCTGGTTTAATGACTGTATTATTATTATTATTATTATTATTATTATTATTATTGTTGTTGTTATTATTAATAATAGTAGTAGTATTATTATGATAGATCTTGTTTATAATCAGAGTTGCATATTTGTATTGCTAGTATATATGTAATGATTCCAAACATTTCACAGCTGGATCCAAAAATCCACTTTTATCACTTTTTAACAAACTTCACAATACACCTTGGTAATTTAATACTTCGCCTCGCAATGTGACTATTAAATTTTGCCTTGTGAAATTTCCATCCTTCTCGTTTTAATGTAAGAAACTTATGGATGTAGATGTACGACCAGTAGAGGTGATAATGGTACTGGATTGCGCGTGTTAAATAAATTGGCGTATGTTTATACAGTGAGCGGTGAATATTGACGGCTATAAGTGGACATGGCGGGCGGACAAGCAAACAGAAGGAGGTTTCGGGGCGCTAAAGTGCTTCATGTCGGATTATCACTAGACGTATAGTAACCGTGAGGAAACCACACAGCTCTAGAGTTCACAGAACATTTCAATGCGTGTGAATATAGTTTTATAGTATATACCTTTAACGGTGTGTATTACATCTCTATAAATGTATAGAAGATTTAATCTGTGATATATCCAAATTGCTCTGGGTTTTTTACTATCCATTAACGAACAATACAGTAGAAGGCATGATATATTAAGGACATTTCAAAATTGCCATGGCTTAGTTGGCGAAGAAGGATCACTTTAACCCTTGACAGCAGAGTCAATCCTATTCTTAGTCAAATGCATTTTAATGTGTTGGATTATGACAGTCACATAACGATAAATTTAGAGGGGTATAAAAGGAAGGAACATGAATCAAATAGAACCCCGTTATATGAAAATTAGAAATTCTGACATAACTGTCGAAGTGCTCATCATAGGTTTGAGAATTGAGTTTTTCAGAATAATAAAGCTGGACGTCTTCAGTTGACGAGAACGGAGATATATCGTCATACGTGTTGTGCGAGCAATTGTTGTGGACATGTGAATGTATAATATCAGACATACAGTTTTTCCCACGTTCTACAAAAATACGATTTCAAATATTATTATGAATTATAATTATAGTTTCAGTAAATATTGCGAAACGTGGTCGGCATTCACTACTGGATAATCTATCACCAAAACGACTAGCAAGATTTGCATGAAATAATCAACTTGAAAACAAAATTAAAAGTCTTCAAAGTTATCAACAAAGGAAGTGTCCTCAAGTTTCGAGAGATATTGAAGCATCGTATTGCACACAACAGGAAACTACTGTGTATACAATAACTAATATGAATGGAAGGAAGTTTCATTCATCAGCTGCAGTCAGTGATTCATTAGGTTAGTATTTTTACAAATTCGTACGCGATTCAATGAATGAAGTAATTTGATACTGTAACAACGGGTAGGTTCGTAGATTGACGTGCAATGAATGAAAGGATGTTTACTATAACTGACACTGGGTGGGGGTGTTACACTATATCCGCGATAGGTCACTGTTAGTTTGCAAAATTCTCATTCACTTCTAACAAGACAGTTGTGGAGGTCGATTCATTCATTGACCAACGAACGGAGTGGAAAGGGTGCACCTCTGGTTTTTGCTGTTATCTGAAGGCTCATATGAAATGGACTATCCAAATCAAAGTTCTCCATATTTTCCACCAATGAATCATCAAAACGCAGGTAAGATTGAATAATCAGAGTATATTATGTTATGGTACCATCATTAGATTGAATTTTGCTTAAATTCAAAATTCTCACCTGCCAATTCACATTTGTCTAGATGTTTACAGTTAGTTATTAAATTCAATGTTAATGAATGCAACAACAAGTTACTAAGGATAAAGAATGTTTGTAAGTTATTTCTATGAATTGTTCGTGTAATTACTGTATTTCTAGGAAATGCGATAGTGTTTAAAATGAGCACTTCGTTCATTTCTAGTGCAAGGGAACGGTATTACATTAATGCAACGAAAGGGTTCTTCAGTTTTGTTCGTGGGATATTGTTTGGTCCTATTCTTGATGAAACAAAATATTCTGAAAACATTGCTTCTCGACTTATTCTCATGTTTCAGACACCAGAATTGGTTTCTGCCAATAGCATTCACTAACACTTACAACTTGTACCGAACAATGAATACCATCATATTTCCAAAGAATCCTCAGTTGGAAATTTATCACTTGTTGCTTAAGTAAAGAAATTAACTGTATGTTAACCATTCATCAACAGTGTACCAGTTTGGTAAAATTACAGTTAAAACATAGGCAATATTCAAAATGACTAAATAACGGAACATACATATTTTCTGATCACTTCATATTAATACAATGTGTGTAAATTAGCTCAATCTCATTATGACATGGCATATTAATGAATATACATTAGACAGTGTAAATTTTGCAAAAACCGAACTTTGCTTCCTTCCTTCCTTCCTTCCTTCCTTCCTTCCTTCCTTCCTTCCTTCCTTCCTTCCTTCCTGCCGTTATTATCGATGACTTGACAGTTGGTGCTGAAGTACGTTAAAAATATATGCCTATATTGTAGATGCGTTGTACTTGAGTTTGGGCTAAAAGTTAAATCTGCATTAAAAACTACAAATGTGAGCATGAAATGTTTCACTAATAGTATAAACTTTGTGAGTGAGTGACTGTTAAGTGATTACACCGTACCACTCTTTGAAATTGCTCTTCCCTTCTTATTGTTACCGTCTGATTTTATGAGCATCAGAACGTATTTCATCGTCTTTAATTCCAGAAAACGGTTTCGTATTCCAATCAATCAATCAATCAATCAATCAATCAATGACAACTGATTTATTGTCACCCTTGTTGCAGTTTCCCTATCAGTTGTTTACCTAGTAATTTCTTAAATGATTTCAAAGCACTTGGAAATTTATCAAACATTTTCCGTGGTAAGTTATTCAGATCCCTAATTTCTCTTTCTATAGACGAATATTTGTCCCAGTTTGTCCTTTTTTAATTCCAACATTAACTTCATAGCATGATCTTTCCGAGTTTTAAAGACCCTACTCAAGCTTATTCGTTTTCTAATATCATCCATCGCAATCTCTCCAAAGACAGCTCGAAGCATACGACTTAGTCAAGCAGCTCGTCTCCTAAGTCAACATTTTCCCAGCCCAAAGTTTGCAATATTTTCGCAACACTACTCCGTTCTCAGAAATCACCCAGAAGAAGTAGCGATTTCTTTTAGATCTTTTCCACTTTTCGAATAAAATAACCTTGAGGATACCATGAAATGGAACCACACCGTAATTGGGGTCTTACCAATGACTTATACGCCCTCTCCTTTCCACCCTTACTACAAACATTTAATATCCACGTAACTATATGAAGTGCTCTGTAAACTTTATTTACAACCTCGTTAATGTGATGACTCCAGTGATGATGTTTCCTATTATTAACACGTAGGTACCTACAGTGATCCCATGATGTATGAAGAAACTGTCTTCTTCGTCTTATTATTCGTCTTGCTTCGAATGGGCATAATTTGGACCACTCTTTTTCAATTGTTGGCTTTGATCTTTTCCCAGTATTCTCGCAATTTCCGCCGGTGTAACTCCTTTCTTTCATCTGCCCAGGGGGTACCTTCCTCCCGGAGGTTTTCCTGAAATCCATGGACTTCTTTCAGGGTATGTCGTACAGACCATCTACCTTGAAGATCTGATATTCCCAATTCGTCAATGTCCTTCTTCTCATTTTCTGTCAGCCAAGT
This sequence comes from Anabrus simplex, assembly GCF_040414725.1. Taxonomy (NCBI): domain Eukaryota; kingdom Metazoa; phylum Arthropoda; class Insecta; order Orthoptera; family Tettigoniidae; genus Anabrus; species Anabrus simplex. Next base: position 1,606,046,106 of record NC_090265.1, on the reverse strand, counting down.
GGCACGAACTTGTTCTGCCAGAAGATGAACAGAGGATTTCTCAGTTTTTTGGGAAGCAGTCTTACTATTTGGCCATAGAAAGCTACTCTCCTGTTCCTAGCACAGTCAGAGATCCTCTCTATATGTTCGTAGAGCTCGGAATTGTGCTGTCTACGGAATTCTTCTGTCTGTTATACGTTTTGTTATGAGGTCTGTGGATGTATCGGTAGCAATTTCTAAACTCACGATATGATACAGTTATTCAAGGTTATCGACAGATAAGTCCCATATCGTTGACATCTTTCATAATTTAATGGGATATAATGAGGTACCCGCTATAGAATCGTTTCTCTGCATGTTTTTATGTTATCATAAAATCTTAAAACTTCACATGGCTTTTTCTTCTTCTCCTTCTTCTCTTTTTTATTTTTGGTCTTGACATAATGAATATTATTCACTATTGCATTTTCCTCTGTAGTTCTTGTTGTGTGACATTTTGCATGTAAAAAACCTGCTTAATAAGAGTGGCACACACTCCCAGCCCTCGAGCTATGGGAAATAACTAGACGCTGCTAACTTCCCCGGCCCAGTCGGGAATCGAACCCAGAAGCCGCTGAATTACGACCGCACATATTGCACAGACACAGTCCTCCGGAGAGTGATGACAGGTTCTGAGTTTCCTGAACACAGAATATGTATCACCTATCCCTTTGACCAGTCTTTCAGTAGCTCTGCTATTCACGTGACAACATCTCACTCCGCAGGTCAACTGGAAATTGACGTTGCTGGCAAACTATAGTTGATACAGTCGATCTTACGATGTGTGTCTACCCCTTAGGGCCGAATGCATAGTCAGCACTTATATATAAGTGGAGCCCTTAAGTAATAAGGGATCACTTATAATAAGTATTCACTGATATGAGTTTACATTTCATAGACAGCACTTATAGAGCATACTCACTGATACAGTATCACTGGAGATGTGGCAATGCTGTATATTATGCCCATGTTTCCTGGATCGTGTAGTTTTGGCTACCGAATAGTGGGATGATCTATTGTGTTTTGTTCATCGAAGGACATCGCGCGTACGCGCGCGAAATTTTTTAGGTTTAAAGATCGTCTATATTGGATTTGATTATCAGAATGGATAACAAAACAGCGAGCTGGGACGGTACCTGCAAGAACTTGTATCGAAGTACAGTACATGCACATAATATAGAACAAGTAGACCGACGCAGTTTCTCATCAGAATATGAATGACGTGAGAAAAACTTGTTGTGGACAATGCAAACTACGAAAATGCCCAGAGTCTAATTTTTTCTTAATATAATATGTTTATATATAGTTATCCAGGCACTCGAACCTATACAAATATTCATCCAAATGTAGAACATCTATCCTTACAACGCTTTTAATTATTTGACAAATATATCAGTAGCCGTTATGTTGTAATAGGCCTAATTACTTCCCCAATAAAATGTAATTAGTATGTTTTGATGTGCGATGCCATAATTTCAGAAACTTCTGATATATACCGGCAAACGATTGGTTGACTAACCTGATATAATTAGCACAAATCAACCTTAAAATAAATGGTAGTAGTGCAACACGTTCATTTTTCTTATAACTCAGTATAGTTCTTTGCTATTCCATAGGCCTACAGTCTTGGTAACTTATCAACTTGTAACACATTTCCAGTTAATTAAGCGAAATACCGGTAATGATGATGATGATAATAATATCAATCATAATAATAATAACCTGAAATTAAGAGGTGGCATAAAATCTCAAACAATATCTTCATTAATAGTGAGATAGTGAGTCCCCTAGAGGTTAAATCAAAGGAACAAGAATATTCATAAATCTCACTTTACTAAAACGAAACCTTCTTTAAATTGTTGGTCACATTACATTTCGACAGGATTTTCCATCTCTACTGTGTGCACGGAAAGTATTCTCTGAATGAAATGCAACATATTCAGCAAAATCATCCTCCATCTTGCTACAACATAAGTGAGTCACTTAAGTGTGTGTGGGAGGTCCACTTATAGCAATAAGTGGGACACTTAAGTAGGTAATATGAAATGAAACCTGGCTTATAAGGGACACTTATGTATAAGTGCTGTCTATGAATTCCGCCCTTAGTCTCGTTTCCTGATACCATTTCGGGGATGAAGTGGGATGAATTTTTTACGGCGGGTGTTTCGTGATGTGGATTACTTTAGTTCGCGAATTAAGTTCATCATTCTTCGTTTTCATACGTTGCTGTAGATGTTCTCGTTGTTTTTGTTCTGTTTGTGTCACCTGTCCAGAAACTTCGATGGTTACAGACGTGAATATTTACTGACCTAGTGTTTAAGAACTTCTGACAATATGGTATCAGTCCCATATAACTGAATTTTTATGAGTGGTATATTATTCATTTGGTATTACTCCAGTTGCAAACAAGTTCACATTTGTAATTAGAATAACTGTTTCCAGAATAATTTGATTTCTGCAAACAGGTCGATATATTTTCTTGATTTTGCTTGGACCCTAGTTTGCATGTTGTGGGAATTTTATTATTATTATTATTATTATTATTATTATTATTATTATTATTATTATTATTATTATTATTATTATTATTATTATTATTATTATTGTGGTTGTTGTTGTTTTTGTTTGAGTCATCAGTCCACATATTGGTTTGATGCAGCTCTCCATGCCACCCTATCATGTGCTAACCTTTTCATTTCTACGTAACTACTACATCCTATATCTGCTCTAATCTGCTTGTCATATTCATACCTTGGTCTATATTATTCTTACCACTTACACTTCGCTCAAAAACCAACCGTACAAGACCTGGGTGTCTTGAGATGTGTCCTATCATTCTATCCCTTCTTCTAGTCAAATTTAGCCAAATCGATCTCCTCTCACCAATTCGATTCAGTATCTCTTCATTCGTGATTCTATCAACCCATCTCACCTTCAGCATTCCTCTGTGACACCACATTTCAAAAGCTTCTATTCTCTTTCTTTCTGAACTAGTTATCGGCCATGTTTCACTTCCATACAATTGGATTGCTCCAGACGGAAGTCTTCAAAAACATATTTCTAATTCCTATATCAATGTTCGAGATAAATTTCTTTACTTAAGAAAGGCCTTCCTTGCTTGTGCTAGTCTTCATTTTATGTACTCCTTACTTCTGCCATCATTAGTGATATTACTACCCAAGTAACAAATAGTCATCTACTTCCTTTAACCCTCTACTGCATACTGTTGCCATTAGGCAACAAATAAATTTTCACCTGTATAGATGGAAAAATATTGTAGGCAGAGGTAGTTTTAGGCCACACCTTTAACTGTACAATCAATTAAACATATATTCATATATTCCAGTGATGCCTTTTTTTTTTTTTTTTTTTTTTTTTTTTTTTACATAACTTAAGACAAAACAGCCCTACAACCAAAGGTACTCCTTCCACCCCGTCAACATCCACGCGTACCAACCAACGTGGGCCACAACACATACGAGTGTTAAGCTATTAGGCCCAGTCAAGAATTACTGGTACATCTAAAACACTGAGCGTATGTTGAACATTAAAGCTTGAAATTTTCTTCACCAAACGGAAACGAAAAATAATTCATGCAGTAGAGGGTTAAGGCTTCATTCCCTAATCTAATATTTCCTGCATTGCATGACTTTGTTCGACCGCACTCCATTACTTTTGTTTAGGATTTATTTCTCTTCATCTTGTATTCGTTCCCCAAGACTCTGCCCATACCATTCAGCATTTTCTCCAGATCTTTTGCAGAGTCAAATAAAATAACAATATCATCGCAAATCTCAGGGTTTTGATTTCCTCTTCTTGAACTTTGATACCATTTCCAAATTCCTATTTGATTTATTTTATTACCTGTTCTATCTAAACATTGGAAGGGAGAGGGGACAAACTTCAGCCTTGCCTCACTCCTTTGATTTGCTGCCTCTTTTTCAAAGCCCTCGATTCTTATCACGGCAGACTATTTTTTGTATATATAGATTGTAGATAATATTCTCCTTTTGTATCTGATCCTGATCACCTTTAGAATCTCAAACAGCTTGATCCAATCAAAATTATCGAATGCGTTTTCTACATCTATGAACGCCATGTACGTTGGCTTATCTTTCTTAATTCTGTCCTCTAAGTCAGGATTGCTTCACGTGTTTCCACATTTCTTCTGAAGCCAAATTCATCATCTCCCAACTCAGTTTCAACTTGTCTTTCCATTCTTATGTAAATAATGTATGTATGTTCAGTCCGTCAGCGATTCCGCTGGTGGGATCCTCAAAAGCTCTGCCATCAGCTGTCATAGATGGCCTATGCATCACTAAAGAGGCGTACTAGGGAAATGAGGAGTGAGGTAATTTCCCGTTGCTTTCCTCACCGAGTCAGAGTTGCTATTACATATCAGTCTGCTAAGCCCACTAAAATGCCTACACCAACCGACCCTATGAGCAACATTTTCACACCATTCATAGCAGGGACTGGCTGCATAAGGATTGGCATTACTAGCATCGCTCATACCTCAGTCACTTTCATATTGTCAAAGCCAAGGATAAGACAGAGACAGATCTATGAAAGTAACAAAATTGCTCTAGCCTATACCAGAAGACATAGTGTACTGTAAACAGTAGGTCCTGCCAGCAAAGGCATTCTGTAAATGATACGTGTTAAAATTTTTCAGGCTTGAGATACTAAACTAATGGTGCGGTAGTTTTCACACTTGTCATCAGCGGCTTTCTTGGGAACAGGTATAGCAACATTCTGCCGAAAATCAACTGGCACTTCTCCTGTATCATACATCTTGCACACGAAACGGAATAACCTCTCAATACTGGTTTCTCCTAAAGCAGTAGTAATCCTACTTAGGTCTCTCAAAGCTCTGTCAAATTCTGTCCTCAAAATTGGATCTCCCATGCCATCAGCATCAACAGCCTCTTCTTGTTCCAGAACACTACCATCTACTTCTTTGCCTTGATACTGCCATCTTTCTGACTTGTCTTCTTTCCCAAGATGTGATTCTCCATCTGAGCTTTTAATATTCATACACCTACTTATCTTTTCTCCAAAGGTTTCCTTAATTTTCTGTATGCAGCATCTACCTTTCCTAGGACCATACAACCTTCAATATCTTTGCACTTCTCTTTCAGCCATTCGTCCTTAGTTGTCCTGCACTTTCGATCTACTTCATTCTTTATTCGCTTGTATTATTTTCCGCCCACCAAATTTTTTGCATTCTTGTACTTTTGTCCTTCGTCAATCAGGTCTAGCATCCACTTATCCATTCTTTCTTAGGCGATCTTTCCTTTCTTCCCAACTGTTCTTCAGCATCCTTACTGATCTCATTCCTCATGACTGTCCACTCTTCCTCTACTGCGTTTCCTTCAGCCTTTTCATTTAGTCCCTGTGTTACATGTTCCTTGAAAAAATCCCCCGCACTATTTTCTTTCAACTTGTCTAGATTCCATCTCCTTGCATCCCTTCCTTTCTTCAATTTCTTCAATTCAGATGGCATTCATGACCAACAGGTTGTGGACAGAGTCCACATCTGCTGCTGGAAAAGTCTTGCAATTCAACACCTAGTTTCTAAATCTCTACCTAATCATAATGAAGTCTATTTGATACCTTTCTGTTTTTCCAGGTCTCGTTCATGTACAGAGCCTATTCAATCGAGAGGATTGCAAGAGCGGGTATTTTCTCACGCGTTGAACTACGTAAGAAAGTCTTTTTTTTTTTTTTTTTTTGCTAGGGGCTTTACGTCGCTCCGACACAGATAGGTCTTATGGCGTTATGGCGACGATGGGATAGGAATGGCCTAGGAGTTGGAAGGAAGCGGCCATGGCCTTAATTAAGGTACAGCCCCAGCATTTGCCTGGTGTGAAAATGGGAAACCACGGAAAACCATCTTCAGGGCTGCCGATAGTGGGATTCGAACCTACTATCTCCCGGATGCAAGCTCACAGCCGCGCGCCTCAACGCGCACGGTCAACTCGCCCGGTAAGAAGTCTTTATCCTCCTCAACGTTGAGCTTCCGATGCTGTCATATGCACTGTTATGACGAGTTTCAGTCATTTCATTATTTCACTAAATTATTTTTAAGCAAAAATTGAAGAAGGTGTAAAGCACCGTACACAGATCGAAAATCTAATCTCATATACAGAATTTCCTGTTCCGTTTTAGGTTTATTTGGCTCAATAAAAGGATAAACTTCACACACTTCCTTCAGGGTAACAAATGGGAACTGCCTTTCATACTTTTCAAGACTGTCAGCCTGAAACAGTTCTCCGCAAGAAGATGATTGATGAACTGAAAACGTTCCGTGGGTTGGAGTATAATTGTATCGCAAATTTTCTTGGCTGCCACTCTCTTTTAGATGCATGTATCTTCTTTTTTTCTTGCTATTTGCTTTACGTCGCACCGACACAGATATGTCTTACGGCGACGATGGGATAGGAAAGGCCTAGGAATTAGCAGGAAGCGGCCGTGGCCTTAATTAAGGTACAGCCCCGGCATTTGCCTGGTGTGAAAATGGTAAACCACGGAAAACCATCTTCAGGTCTGCCGACAGTGGGGCTCGAACCCACTACTTCACGATTACTGGATACTGGCCGCACTTAAGCGACTACAGCTATCGAGCTGGTGATGCATGTATCTGTACGTGTTTTCTCTTACTGTCTGGAGCATGGTATCATACGCAATGGAAAGCTACACATTTAAAATTATAAAGTGTCTTTTTAATTTCGACTGGGTCTGCAACTGGTTGTATAAAATATCAACATGTGGCATTATTAAATAAAATACAAACAGCCAAAACTGAAATGTAGGTTGTTCTAGTTCAAGGCGCAATCCCCCCTTGCCTGTAATACTGCTGTACCTTGTAGAGACGTTGTTTTCATTTCTTCATGGCATTCAATGAGGGATTCCTTGTTCTCATAAACTACTTCAACAGTTCGTGGTTTAAAGTTTCACCTAGTGTTAGAAGCGCGTGGCACTCTTCTACCTGCTATGTCGTGGCATTATTATAACTGCATACGTCGTCTGTTATTTTAAAAGAAATTGCTTTAGTAATTGGTTTAGCTGATCAAAACCAATAGCAGCCAGAAGGAACCTCGCATTGCGGAACTCGCTTTGACGCACATCTGTGGGAGTGCAGGAAGCAGAGAGAGATGCATGTTCTCGGGAGTTAGTTATGGCTGTAGTTTCCCGTTGCTTTCAGCCGTGTAGCAATATCAACACAGCTAAGCCATATTAAGTATTATTACAAGACCATATCAGTCAATCATATAGACTGCCGCCCTTGCAGCTTCCGAAAGGCTGCTACCCCCCTTTCATGAACCATTAGTTAGTCTGGTCTCTCGGCAGATACCCATCCGATATCGTTGCACCTGCGGCTCGGCTACCTGCTTCATTGGGACACACGCAAGCCTCCCCACCGCGGCAAGGTCACATGGTTCACAGGAGAGGATTATTATTATTATTATTATTATTATTATTATTATTATTATTATTATTATTATTATTATTATTATTATTATTATTATATTCTCGGTCCATTCCCCTTTAAAATGGTAAAGAATGAAAAATAATAGAAAAATGAGCGCCAACAGTCTGTTAGACCTTCTCAATTTCATAGTTACAAATTATTGAGTCCGCCTCTGTGGTGTAGTGGTTAGCGTGATTAGCTGCCACCCCCGGAGGCCCGGGTTCGATTCCCGGCTCTGCCACGAAATTTGAAAAGCGGTACGAGGGCTGGAACGGGGTCCACTCAGCCTCGGGAGGTCAACTGAGTAGAGGTGGGTTCGATTCCCACCTCAGCCATCTTGGAAGTGGTTTTCCGTGGTTTCCCACTTCTCCTCCAGGCGAATGCCGGGATGGTACCTAACTTAAGGCCACGGCCGCTTCCTTCCCTCTTCCTTGCCTATCCCTTCCAATTTCCCATCCCTCCACAAGGCCCCTGTTCAGCATAGCAGGTGAGGCCGCCTGGGCGAGTTACTGGTCATTCTCCCCAGTTGTATCCCCGACCAAGAGTCTGAAGCTCCAGGACACTGCCCTTGAGGTGGTAGAGGTGGGATCCCTCGCTGTGTCCGAGGGAAAAGCCGACCCTGGAGGGTAAACAGATAATGATGATAATGATGACAAATTATTGAGCAGAAGAGTTCTCACTCTGTAGTTCGTAACCTTGCGAATATTAACGAACAATTACCATGAGTTGGCGGGACCTGGTGTTTAAAGTGCACTATGTCTTCTGGTATAGGCTAGAGCAATTTTGTTCCTTTCATTGATCAGTCTCTGTCTTATACTAGGCTTTAACAATAGGAAAGTGACTGAGGTATGAGCGATGCTAGTAATGTCATCCTGCAGCCAGTCCCTGCTATGAATGGTGTGAAACTGTTTCTCATAGGGTCGATTGGTGTATGCATTTCAGTGGGCTTAGCAGACTGATATGTAATATCAACTCTTGGCTCGGTGATGAAAGCAACGGGAAACTACCTCACTCCTCATTTCCCTACTGCACCTCTTCAGTGATGCCTAGGCCATCCATGACAGCTTATGGCGGATCTGTTGAGGATCCAACCAGCCTTCGGGCTGATGACTAAATGTACACAGCTTAATATACACTGACTGATAGAGCAAATGCAACACCAAGAAGGAGTGGTCAGAACTTTATGCCAATTGCAGGGTAGACTGACGTCACTGAGGTATGCTCATGATGTGAAATGCGCCGCTGTGCTGCGCACGTAGCGAACGATAAATGGGACACGGCGTTGGCGAATGGCCCACTTCGTACCGTGATTTCTCAGCCGACAGTCATTGTAGAACGTGTTGTCGTGTGCCACAGGACACGTGTATAGCTAAGAATGCCAGGCCGCCGTCAACGGAGGCATTGCCAGCAGACAGACGACTTTACGAGGGGTATGGTGATCGGGCTGAGAAGGGCAGGTTGGTCGCTTCGTCAAATCGCAGCCGATACCCATAGGGATATGTCCACGGTGCAGTGTTGTGGCGAAGATGGTTGGCGCAGGGACATGTGGCACGTGCGAGGGGTCCAGGCGCAGCCCGAGTGACGTCAACACACGAGGATCGGCGCATCCGCCGCCAAGCGGTGGCAGCCCCGCACGCCACGTCAACCGCCATTCTTCAGCATGTGCAAGACACCCTAGCTGTTCCAATATCGACCAGAACAATTTCCCGTCGATTGGTTGAAGGAGGCGTCCGCTCAGAAGACTACCATTGACTCCACAGCATAGACGTGCACGCCTGGCATGGTGCCGGGCTAGAGCGACTTGGATGAGGGAATGGCGGAACGTCGTGTTCTCCGATGAGTCACGCTTCTATTCTGTCAGTGATAGTCACCGCAGACGAGTGTGGCGTCGGCGTGGAGAAAGGTCAAATTCGGCAGTAACTGTGGAGCGCCCTACCGCTAGACAACGCGGCATCATGGTTTGGGGCGCTATTGCGTATGATTCCACGTCACCTCTAGTGCGTATTCAAGGCACGTTAAATGCCCACCGCTACGTGCAGCATGTGCTGCGGCCGGTGGCACTCCCGTACCTTCAGGGGCTGCCCAATGCTCTGTTTCAGCAGGATAATGCCCGCCCACACACTGCTCGCATCTCCCAACAGGCTCTACGAGGTGTACAGATGCTTCCGTGGCCAGCGTACTCTCCGGATGTCTCACCAATCGGACACGTGTGGGATCTCATTGGACGCCGTTTGCAAACTCTGCCCCAGCCTCGTACGGACGACCAACTGTGGCAAATGGTTGACAGAGAATGGAGAACCATCCCTCAGGACACCATCCGCACTCTTATTGACTCTGTACCTCGACGTGTTTCTGCGTGCATCGCCGCTCGCGGTGGTCCTACATCCTACTGAGTCGATGCCGTGCGCATTGTGTAACCTGCATATCGGTATGAAATAAACATCAATTATTCATCCGTGCCGTCTCTGTTTTTTCCCCAACTTTCATCCCTTTCGAACCACTCCTCTTTGGTGTTGCATTGTCACTGTCAGTCAGTGTATATTGTACGACATTTGTTACACATTCTTTGTCCTAGCCTGTGCCCATTTCGACAAGGGAAAATAACAAGGCGTGGACATTGACAGTATTGGGATCATGAAAGGCTGCCACGGAAATAAGCAAAGTGGACTTAAGCCGTACTGTCTCAATGGTACGACATACACCATTGTATTTATTGTCAGGTGTTCCTCTGTTTATACTCCACAATAAATCAGTCTTAAAGGCTATCTGAACACCTGCTGCAAAGAATGCATTGCCGGTCTCATATCACTGTGAATATACAACGAAGAACTTTTTTATCGATAATGAAAGTACATAATTACATACATACATACATACATACATACATACATACATACATACATACATACATACATACATACTGTAACCGTTCATGACATCGTCATATGTATATAGAGACATCCTGCATAGAGAATATGTCGTTTTCCACGCAGTTCTACGTTAGAAAGCCGCCAAACGAGGATATTCTTGCCGGTTCCGGGACTCGAGCTGCTCGCCGTAGAGTCGCGCGTCCCTCCTCTCGTTGCCGCAATTGGGAAAAAGAGGGAGTACAAGCGCTTGTAAGTGGAATTCGCTCTTTCTCTGAGCGAGAGAGTTGGAACGAGAAAGATGTTACATAACTGAGAAGTGAGGTCACGAAACGACCTGAAAGAAGTCGCCTCAACATATGAGACGATATCACCAAAATATTTCCCCTAAATATCTAGTGGTACCAATGCTTATCTTTCAAATGTTTCGGTGATATTAACATTAATAACTCGGAAATACTTGATGGATAATTTCGAGTTACGACTTCGATGAATGAGGAGATTTTATGCGGATTTATCATGACGAGAACCATTCTCCATAATAAGAATAATAGGAAGTACGCAGATAGTTGATGGCATGAAGAAAGTGAAACCAGATGCCCGACTCTGACAGGACAAGGAAAACTGAAAAATACCAGGAGTCAGGCTCCACCTACTGAGAGTTTATACTGACGCTTTGATGATTACAGACGAACCCGCGAAGGACTCGGAATGAAAATTGATCAGTGGGAAGTAGGATGTACAGGCTTTAATTTGATATCAAATTCAACTTTCCAACGGACCGTTGTTTGACAAGGGGGCGTGGTCTGACTCCCCCTCCAAAAAATAAGGCTTCTCACTATAAAGGCGAGTGGCAAGAAGGCAGTATACACAGTATATCCAGTGCATTCGGTCTAATCAGCAGACCCATTCTTTAGTGAACAGTTATTTTCAATATTCAGTGTTTCACGTTGTGAAGGTTCTTATTGAACAGTATTGTGTAGTGGTAAAGGGCAACACATAGTGAGTGACAGTGCGCTGAGTACCAAATATTTATTTCGTCTGTAATTCAGTTCACTATGACCCGTATGTGATAAAAAAATTTACTTCGTTTATGTGTCAGAGCGGCACGAGGTTGTAAAAAAAGGAGGTGGTTGATTGAAGTGAATTATTACGTGTGCAGTTACGAATTGATCTGAGTTAATGTGGTGGATTATGACAAATTATACGAATTATATAAATGAGGTTAAATGAAGGAAGTAATTAAATACAAAGATAGTTCAGTAGCAGTGCTACAATAAGGCTTGAATCTACAATAACAGTGCGCGGCTTATTAGTAATCATTTTGTAGATCGGGTGGCACCCTACGTATTCTCTCAAACGCAGTGAGTTGTATATCGTATCAATGATTAGTGAAATGGAGTGGGTCGACTAATGACCATTAAAGCAATATTAATACCTAACATTCATATCCTGTGATTGTGACCGGCTAGTGTGTGATGCTCCGAGATTAAATTACTTGTGGAGAACTGGAGTATGCAAATGAAAGTATCGATATCGGGCTACAGGACAAATACCGATATACGGCTAGGGTGCTTGAGTTTATAAGTATCCTTAGTCATAACAGAGTGGTAATGCATGACACAAATAGTGCATTATGACAAATTAGTTCTTCCTCATTTGCATATTTGACCTCCGAGAGCTTCGGTTTTGAAGAGGGCTTGTGAGCAGCCCGCTGTACAGTCACTCCAACGCAGCAGAGATATTCTGGAGCTTCCAACGCAAGACGAGGATTCAACCAACATCCAGGTGAACCGACATAGGACGACTCTGGGGGCCATCGCAAGTGAAGACGTCCTGATGGCAGCTTAAATCCCTGGCTGTACTCCCTGAGGAAAGCTGGTTGCAAATATCTGAGCGCTAAGTACATTTTTGAGCTTATTCGCATGACAGTTAGGTCACATTCCCATAAATAAGTAGCTTGCATGTAAATATATTGAATATTATTTGACCATGACGCCGTTTCAGAGGGATTATAGTTTCTGTAAGATTTTTCTGTGAGATTTTCTTCGTGGTTTGAACCACTTATTTAATTCATTATGGGGAAATATTGCATGATAGTTATAAGACCCTAGCATGACTTATAGGTGACGTGACGTAATGTAAAGGGATAAAATTTCGTAGTATGATCCATTCGTCTTGAAGTTACAATTAAATGCTATGATTCATCATAAGAGGTTCCGATTATTCAATTTTGATTGCACGTCACATACTGGTAGAACTCCTCCTGTCTAGATTTAAGACTGCAAAATCAACGACAACAAAGGTCAACTGTGGGGGTGTAAGTGAATTATGTAGATCGCAATTAGCCGTGATTTTTTCCTTTTCCCTCTTTGATGGTCAGGATCATCTATTTAAAGATGCAAGTCCTCAGGATATGAGGAATGAGAAGACGGAACCTGATATGTAAGTTCGTAATTTTGCGAGTGTAGTGGTGTTAAATATATGAGTTCCCCTGCTGAATATGTATAATTAGGGTGATGTAGAATGCCGCCTTGAGAATAAGATAATTGAGGCCAGATGTAGGCTGGTATATGATGTTATGCTGATAATGTTAATGAGTGGAAGAAAGAGATTTTGTGATGATATGAATATTTAGGAATAGCAGGTAAAGTATGAGGCTTTGCTTTGCGGGGAAGAAACAAAAAGGGACGAGCGAGCCGACCCGTCTGACAGTTTTATGGTCCGGGGAAGTTCGAGCGAAGTTTGTTTGCCACTTTGTGAAGGGGGACACATTTGGTTCTCTCTTTTCCCCTCCTAGTATAACGGAGACATGCATGAAATTAAGAAAACGGCATCGTCGTATAGATCCCAGATGTGATAAATGAATGAAATATTCCCAACTTTCTATTATTCTGGTTTATTAAAGTGAGAAAACGCTATAGAGCTTTCAGGTTGTGACACCCCCACATGTCGACGTCCCTGGGTTCAAGTCCCAGATTCTGGTGAGGACTGTTGCCAATCAGTGGCAAATGAGATGGATCGTGCCAAGATCTTGTTCCTTGCGTGGAGTTGCAATGTAGAGCGTTATGTTATTTCTTCTGGTGAGTGTTTATCATGTAGCATACTCGTATGTTGTAAGATATTGGTTGCTGATTGCTATATTCGGTGTTTATAGGAACATCGTTGAAATGTCATATGATAATATTAGTGTATAGATAATCGCAGTGAAGCAGACGTTATGAAGGAGTTAATAATCCGTACGATAAGTTAGACACGGTCATTAACGTACACAATGTGACAAAACTATAATGTGTTTAAAATGCGCTCAGGAATTTTGTAGTAAACCTCAATTAACATGATCTGAATAAAGTGAATGAAATAATTCATGCCGTAAAGGAGATATGCCTTTGGAAAACATATGTGTACAGTGTTATCATAGGATATAATTATAATAAGGTTTTTCCGTGTGTTGAGTGGCTCTGAAAGGGGACATCCTTTTGACATATTTTCAATCAGTTGAAGGTCATGAAGTGATAGATGCCTAAGACAGAAAGAGACATCCAAAGCTCAAACCTAATTTATTAATCAATGTATTGTATCGGTAAATATCTCGGCATATCTTTATGTAACGTAATATACTAGTGTTTCCTTAGCTAATTAAAAGTGTTTGTGCAAAATTAGATCATTTTCCTTCTCATTAGTAGCGTATTCGTATTCCTCTGTTATCCGAGACTCTTTCCCCTACTTAGAATGAAATAGTTTAAGCCCCTTTCCGGATATACCACGTACCCATGCTCTTAAGCCAGCCGAAGAAAGACTCAAGTAGGGGTGATGGATTTCGATTCCAGGGACTGTTCGAGGGTCTCGTCAAATAAATCCTTACAGCCACTTCATAAGCCAATTAAGATAAATTGTTATGCACTGGATCCCGGGACAGGTGCAATACATACATACATGCATACATACATACATACATACATACATACATACATACATACATACATACATACATACATACATACATACATACATACATACATACATACATACATACATACATACATACATACTACACCGTTTGGTTTATTAATGTTCCCGCGGTGACTTCCTCTATTGCGCCGCGTTGGAGCATTAATTAAATATACACCTGATTAAACATTGCTCCGGCTACGAAATTCACAACATCGGGTAATGAATGATACCTAGATTCTGTATTATATCATTTACGGATAATTTACATGAAAACTGGGATATCATGTATGAACATGAGCAATAACAATATGGTGCATATTCGTTTCTCAGGGTAAATTACTTTCATTGTATTCCCATATACTCTAGATAAGTCGTAGATTCCGTTGAAGAGTAGCTATATGCTCAACCAGTCATTCAGTCTCCATACATTTAGGAAATTGCCTGATCAACGCTTAGTATCCGGCATAAACAAATTCAATTGATCCATATATTATCTTACTACTACGTACTACAAGTTACTTTAGGAATAGAAACGCAATATTAATACTATATCTAGTTTATTAGAATGCTAATATATTATAAAATGGAATATCAATGCATCTATCGGCAATAAAGAAAAGAAAATCGTATGAAATCGTATCATTCTTAAATTCTTGACTTCTGAGATAAACATAGTTGAAAAATCTTTAAATTACCATTATATTTGTTTACATTTACGTTATCCTTCAATAATATATCATATTTTCAGTATTTAAGTTGATTCATGGGGAAAAATAGGGACTAAAACTTTATTCATCAAGGAGGAGTGGAATATATTCCTGTTAATACTGTTTGGGATTGTCTTTGGGGCATCATTTAGGTTTCATCTTTCTTTTCGGTCTATTTGTCTGAATCTATTTGGACACTTGTTTGGATTCTCACTTCTGACTCATCACGTCACGAGATAAGCATTACGTTGTTTAAATCTGGGTTCAAAAACACCAATGCAGTTATTAACATTCCTATCATAGCCAAACTTGAGTAAATTAAAACTGTACACCATCATATGTACATAATAAACCAAATATCCTTACTACAGAGTGCCATAGATATAATAGTAACTCAGTCTAACCTGCGAAAATCGTACCACGAATTCCTAATCATATGCCAATGTATTTACTTATTCTCAAATATCTCTTCGCTGTGCCAAGATTTTGTCAAAGAAAACCGTTCTTCATATTAGCGTTGACGCGCTGCACTTCAAATATATATATGCGAGACTCCATTTTATTCTTGTATATTTATATTACGTAACGTATAACAAACAAGTAATCTATCAATACCTTCAGCTTGAAAGTCACTATGAAACATATTATGTTTGGCTCAAGTCATACATTCAACTTAACATGGCCTGAATCCTTCACTTGCAGTGCTAATCGTAATATAAATATTATATGTAACACAGGAATTCGCAATTCAATCAGCTATCTCTTACTCATGCAACGAACAGAAAACATATCTCCTCAAACTAACTACATCTTGCCACATTAATATTCCATTTCCTTTATATATACCTCCATATTTAAAAAACATATTCATTTAACTCCATTTAAATAACCTCTGTGTTACGGTAGAAATACTTAATAGCCTGAATATTCTTTCACACACTGCAACTCCGTAATATTTCAACATTTCCTTACAATACAATTATCATACTGGCCATGACTGCAACTCATATTGACCTCAAATATTAGGTTACGTCTCGTATCTCGCATGCATTTTCTACAACCACAACTGTTTTAACGTTTCACGGTCTGCTCGTATAGATTGGCACTAAACATGCACAAATGCTCAATCTGATCTTGTTTCCATTAACCTAAAATTATCTCATAAGCACCTTAGTTATACCGCAGAAATTGGCACATATCATCGGTTAATAATTGGCAATTATACTCTAATATCTGTTCATTGGCACTAAATCTCTTACTTCTAGCACTCCTGCACACATACGAAATATTTTTCATCAACTAATCTCAAATTCAATACGATGCAACTCATAATACTTACCTCGTAACGGGATTTTGCTGCTGGATTTCTCCTGGTCTAGGACATCTTGGAATAGGCAGCCCTTGCAGTCCAAAGATTACGTCATCTGCGGCTCCGGCTGGGAATCTTGGCTTGAGCTATTTCATCTTGAGCGATCAATTCCATCAGTTTAAGCTGACTCCATCTTGTCACCAGTTCTCATAAAAATAATAATGAAACGATAAAACAACAAATACATGGTAGAATGCATATTTCACTGCTGAATAGTAGGTTACTCAATACGTATTAATTGTTTTGTGATTCTCGTATTGGTCGTAAATATCTTTCTTAATTTTGTAATTTCTTTAATTCAGCCTACTTTCTGTTAATTCTTTAGCTTAAACAGATATTGTTCCCCACTTGGAAACAATAAATTGTGCCTTCCTTAGCATAAATTTGCCGCTATAATATTGATTTCAGCAATGTTCGACTCGGCTGTAGTCTCTTTTTGCTTCAGAATTTGGCTGTTGCAGTAATAAATATTCTCCTTCAAATCTTCGTTCTTCCTGCCGATATTTTGCAGATAATGTCCTCAACGATATTCGTATATTATTACTTTAATATTTGACGTTACGCTAATCTTTTTCTTCTCCTTTAGTAAGTTGTGCTGATCCTCTTCAACTCGTAACTTTTTCTCAAGGTAGTCAAGAATCGGTTCCATTCAAATTTTTTTATGGTCCATCATTATTTAATCTTGAGACTCCTTTCTTTGCGACCGGTCGATATCGATTTACTATATCTCTACTCTGTGCATTTGCACATTGCCTTAAGCTATTGTACGCTATATTTGTCCACTGTTTCCATGACATTTACGGCCGCTAATGTAACGTAATGGTACAATACATACATACATACTTACATACATACATACATACATACATACATACACATATATACATACAGTACATACATAGTGAACCATACAGTTCATGTGCCAATAGCTTGGATTTGAGCACTAGATATTGGGATTACCGGAGACCACCCTGGAAGTCATTGTATAATAGTTTATTTCATAAAAGAGTCCTGAGTAAGCATTTCTCGTGGGAAGATAGCTGCAGCATCATTATGAAAAATTCCAGAGACTCATAAAAGGAATTTATTGCCCAAGCGAAGCTTCTTAATTGAGAGCGGGGACGCGCACCAGGTCGCGGGCAAGCCATAATTTGGAGGGAAGAAGGAATTAATTTAATATCTCTGGCTACGGAAGAGATGCATTGGATCTGATAAGAGAATTGCAACCTGCATAATTTCCGCTAAATTTTGATATACAACATGGCTGTAATTATAAATGCCTACGTTAAGTATGGTACTTGACGCTCTTTGTGCGAGAGAACTTCGAGCCGCGGGCGCGGGTTATCCCATACGCAACCAAGCGGGCGTGGTAACGCTACCCTGATTATATATGCAGGACCGCCTGGCACGTCAGCTTCATTCTTTGACTGTAAAGCTGCTTGAACGAGGTCGTCACGCTGCGAGTCGGTATCGAGAACAACGTCTTATCTTCGAGCTGCACACACACCTAGCACTATTGAATCTGGGAGAAATTGCCCCTACATCAACTCAGTACGAGCTTCTGCACACTCATAGCGAGGAAGCAATAACGGGAGCTGAAGCCGGCACGACATCGGGAATCGACACCAGAGCATCGACATCTTCAAACCATCTAAGAAGCTGCAAGAAATGTTCTCGCCAACTAGAATGTCTCCAGTCGTCCGCCTGTATCTGCTGCCAGCGTCACAGTCTATCATGATGTGGTAATTCCAGTGGTCCATATGGGGAGCCGCTCCGTCATGGTCATCGATCATTGCAGTTCAGAGCTTTCCAATTTGTAATAAGCATGTAATTTAACGTCAAGATAGGAACAAGGTTGGCCGTCAGCCAACATGTAAATTTATATCAGGAAAATTCTTTGTAAAGTATAGCTATGCCCCAGGCTCGAACCCAGTATATTAGGGTATGTAGTAGGTTGTATATTCCTTGTTGATGTGATTACATTTCTATTCGGTGGTATTATGTTAGTGTACTTGTTGTCTCCATGGGTCATGTTGAATTCGCTTGGTCATGTTAGAGATGTCAGACAGACAGTTACTGTTTATAGTGCAGCGTCAGGGCATATTTCTTTGCAGTCGTATGTAGTGTATTGGAGATCAGGATTTACCCCCTTAAACTCACCTAGCTTAACGTGACAGGGTTGGCGTGTCCTTATGTTTGAGAAATTTGGGCATTATGCATGTAGCTGACTGTGTGTATTGATATGGAGAAAGCCCCAGCACAGATTAAGAATGTGTTAGATGCATTTGAGACGCCTTATGATGGCTATGTCATTATTGCGCACTGGATTGTGCCTTTGTATACTTAAGGATGAACCCAGTGGTGGCGGAAATGAGATTATGTTGTATTGTTTGTGACATAGATACGATGGCGTGTAGCCCATGTGTAATTAAGAGAGTGCTATAGAAGCCAAATTATGTGAGGTGCGATGAAAGCGAAACTTTCCTTACCGTCAGCCTACCAGGCCGTCAGCTGAGCTACTCATAAATAAGAAGGGCCGCCGCCTGTCTAGTGCGAAGTGCTGGTGAGGGTGGAGTGTCTGACGTCACAGTCTTGGAACTCGGCAATATAGCTGCCTGCGGTTTGTCGAGTGTTTTGAGGGGAAGGACGACCTTGATGTTACGCTGCTTGTCGAGATTTCATTTCCGTTTGTTCTGCTTCATTTTAAACGACTTGCCCGTCATATGTTGACCCTAGGATGATGGAGTTGTGTTCCTATTATTTATTTTGTATGTGGTTACTGGATGCCTTGCTCTTTACTGGACCAGGGATCTATACCGGGTCAGAGCACTGTCCATAGTGTGTTTATATTTGTTAGCTCCAGATTTCGATGCTACGAGGCATAGTAATTTGATGATCAGGAGGTTACTGTTAGACGTGTATTTGTGCAGATATCCGTTTTTTCTTTACTCCATTACCTACGCCATTATCCCATGCTTGTTATAGCCTTGCTGTTTCGCGAAGGCAGTGAACTGGTAGTCGTCGGCTCAGCATTATATTTACCCCAGTTATATTTGGAAAGCTCTTGTATTTGTAAATATTTTATTTTATGTAATAAATCCCTTATTGTAAAACTTTGAATGCAGCGAAGTTTTCTGGTAGATATTTTTGTAGGATTTTCTCTTACCCTGCACTATTTCGTATCCACTTATAT
Source organism: Anabrus simplex (assembly GCF_040414725.1). Lineage (NCBI taxonomy): Eukaryota > Metazoa > Arthropoda > Insecta > Orthoptera > Tettigoniidae > Anabrus > Anabrus simplex. The sequence continues at coordinate 1,606,026,524 of NC_090265.1, read as the reverse complement.
TACCTAATTTCGCCCTCGTTTATACCCCGTTTATACGCATCGCAAGGTAAGCTATGTGCCAAAATACATCCTTTTGTGGGCGTATTGGTCACTATAATGTTCTTGGTTCGAACTCGGCGTTTCCCTGACGGGAATCAAAAGCATTATAGGACACATTACACACATACATATACCAAGCAAATGGGTGTGCGGTTTGGGTTACGTAGCTATCACCTTACATTTGAGTCATGGTAGGTTCGAACACCACTGTCAATAGCCCTGAAAATGATTTTCCGTGGTTTCCCATGTTCACGCCAGGCAAATTGTAACTTAAGTAAGGCCACGGCCACTTTCTTCCCACTTCTATCCCTTTCCTATCCCAACGCCACTATAAGATGTATCTGTATCGGTACGGCGTAAAGAAGAGTGTGGAATCTAAATGATACACCCATCTTCATTGTGCCCTTCAGCGTTCAGTCTCCCAGCCTCAGCGAATGAGCAGTGTACCGCGACAATTCTCTATTTGTATCGAGTGTTGGGAATGGACTCATTAGCGACAAAAATTGTACATTTCGTCAAAATTCATATGTGATAACAAAATACTGTCCACAAAACATGCTCAAACTGTTATATAAAAGAGAATATTCGAGAAAAATCAAAAGAGTCTAAACTGGTTGATGCTTTATTGGTAATAATCAATTCATCGAAACTGTTTTCTTCTGAACAAAACGTGTCATCCCTTTATGTCAATGGTGGTCAACACGCTATCGGTTGCCGTTGCCCAAAACTATGTCATCAACGGAAACCTGCCTAGATTGTTGTTCACATTTCCTCACAACCCGAATTAGATATGTATACTTTTTATGCACCCAAGAAACTATACGTAAAAAGAAATTATTATACCTTATTCAATATATAATGGTCATTTAATTCTAGTTCAGTGAACGAACAATAGAAGGCAAAAACAGCTGAAATATTTTTAAATTTGCACCTGCATAGGCTTTACAAATTCAAGTATACATTCTGACACAAAAGTGATCGGGTGAATACTTCTAAGTCCCGCAATGCAAGTATGACTGAAAATACACTCATGTTCATAAAAGACAGAACACCTTGAAGAACCAGAGATAGCAAGTTCATATTGACAGGACATGTTCATTAGTATGTTCTGCAGAAACGATTAGCATTTCAGTCACCTAGGTTCAGCATGTGTCCTGTTGCCTAGTAGGCACTGGGTCCAACATGGGCCGTGATAACTTGTTCATGGGTGATGGAATCGACGCGTATAAGATGCGAATCCCGTCCTGGGGTATAGCCATCCATGCTGCATTTACCTGGTTCAACAGTTCATCTTTGGTGGTTGGCATTGTGTTACAGCGCCGCACCCGTCATTTCACCATATCCAACACTTCGAATGGCGACGAGTCCCGTGATCGGACGGGCCAGGACAACAGTCTGAAATCCGGTGAAAACAAGAAGGCACGTGTTCGTGCAGCAATATGTGGTCGCGCATTGTCCCGCTGAAATAAAGCGTCTGGGGTGTCGTGCAGAAAGGATATGGCTACGGGTCGCAGGATCATTCACGTAAGTCAAACTGATCACAGTGCCTTGGACACGCACCGACTGTGATTTGTTGTTGTACCAAATAGCACCGCACACCATAAGGCCTTGATTTGGCGCTGTATGCCGTGTGCGAATGCAGTCAGTGTCATCACATTGCGGGGAACCAAAATGAGGCCATCATTTTCAAACAAACAGAACCTTGATTCCTCCGATAACACAATCTGCTGCCATTCCTGTCCCAGATGACGTCGTTCCATACACCATTGCAGTCTAGCATGTTCATGCACATCAGTCAAATGTAGGCTTTGAAGTGGACGGCGCGCCGGTAACCCAGACCGAATTACACGGTGAGGAAATGTCACTCCTGATAGTGTACGATGTGTTACACTGTTCCACTAGTGCACCAGAGCCGAGGAGGACGGAGATCTCTCCTGCAATCAATGCCATTCGGATGAGGTGTCGATCTTCTCGGGGATGGTCTGGGTGGTGCGACCAGATCCATCTTGTCGTGTTTTACGGCCTTCTGTGAACCATTATGTACACTTCCGACACACTTCGTTCCATACGAATTCATTTGACGGTACGGTTCTCGCATGCTTCTGCGTGGCATCCTGCACGTCTTCTCAAGTCACACTGATCAATTACCATCGGTTTATAGCGACAACAAGATCTGAAGGCACAATTTACCAGTCGGTGGTGTTGCGCCGAGATATCGATGTGGACCTTGAACCTGAGGGTCGACATGGTTCAAATGCTAATCATTCTTTCAGAACATACTAATGCATATGGTCTGTGAATATGAACTTCCTATCTCTAGTCTTTCAAGGTGTTCTGGTTTTTATGAACATGAGTGTAGTAATAAGAAGATATTTTTACGCTCTGAGAACGAGCTTACATGATAACATTCGCTGAAAATTGTCTTAAATGTTGCCTGACGCTTCCCTAACAAATGAAGTGCACAAGTTCTTTTGGCGACGTTTGTACTCGACAAATGTACTTTGCATATTAAAAAATCAAATATTTTTATTACGAAAGACCATATCATTAGATGGCGTATTCCGAGTTTGACACAGATTCTTCCGCACATATTGCAACCAGTTACTGTGTAGGGAAGTATGCATTAAGGGGTGATGGTGGATGAATATTTACAACATTTTGAAATTGCCCATATATTTTGTAATGTTTGAGACAGATCTGCCAAATTTTGTACACATATTCACAATACATTGAACATTGTAAGTGATGTGTTTTGACAATTTATACTTACACAGTAACCTTCCGCTTAATTTTCAGTTTGTTTGCTTATCACATCACCCGGGTATATTTTCTTCAAGAACGCTCAGTGCTTTCACTTACAAAATGTTTATTCGTGATTTATAACATTTTAACCTTCGTTAGAAAATTTCTTTACATTTTAATTTACATAAATCTTAACAGATTTTAATCAAGCCTCCGTGCCTCAGACGGCAGCGCGTCGGCCTCTCACCACTGGGTTCCGTGGTTCAAATCCCGGACACTCCATATGAGATTTGTGCTGGTCAAAGCGGAGGTGGGACAGGTTTTTCTCTGTGTACTCCGGTTTTCCCCGTCACCTTTCATTTCAGCAACACTCTCCACTATCATTTCATTTCATCTCTCAGTCATTAATCATTGCCCCAGAGGAGTGCGACAGGCCTTGGCAGTCGTCACAATTCCTACCCTCGCTGCTAAATGGGGGTTCATTCATTCCATCCCTGACCAGGTCATTGACTGGAAAACAGGTTGTAGGTTTTCATTTCTTAACATTGAAATGAATTGCTAAGTTCCTTCTATATCGTCAGACTCCAGTTACGAGGATAATGGATACATTAAAGAAAACTTGAAAATTTGAATTAATGCGGAAAATGGGTGCCCAGTTTCATTGAAATCTTCTTTATACTTACCAATGTCATGAAAATTGTAAACGTAAAAAGCAAGCAAGAATAAAACGACCCAGAAGAAAAGTGCAGAGTATCATGAGGAAGTGCAAGAATAGATTTATGGGGGAAATTCGAACTTACTTTCCCACAAACTTTACACTGGCAGACTGACATAATTGTTCTTCTCAACGACGACTAATCTATTTTTCTGAATCTTGTAGCATCGTTTTACTTTCTTGAACACTATACCAAACCTTGCCACCCTGAACTACCTAAATTAGGATAAATCTTGATCAATATTATGTCACTATTTCCTCAAGAAATGATTACTAAACATCCAAATGCAAACTGAACACCAAGTGCTAATAAAGTACCACTAACTTCTATCACACGGATCGAAGCACAGTAGCTTAATACGTAAACATTACAGGTTTATTGAATCGTCTACATACCAGCGTGTCAATATTCTTCTGTAATGTTGAATACAGGAAATATATTTTTCACATAACAGCGTACGTGGCTCCTGCAAGACCTATAAATGTAGATTAATGAACCCATTAATAATTTTGTTTCAAGCATCAAATTTTTTGAATGGATTCTCAAGGCATAGACATTTGGTATAAAGTTTTAAGTAGTTTGAAGAAAAGTATCACATACCCGCTAGTTGGTAGGAGGTGAAAGGGTTGTTCTTCGGTGCGTGAGAATCTGTCAAAATTTTCAGCTAATTTCTTCCTTCGTTTTTGGTATACCTGGTTCGTTTTAAAAAGATATTTGTTTAGATGTTTTACGTAATTCATTGTCAATGCTAAATCACCATTTATACGGTATATTTAAAGAAAAAAGTTTTCCTCGTCGGGATAGCTGTACAACAGGGGAATTTCAAAATTTAAAAAAATATAAGCTCACTTTATCCTATGATGAATAGAGTCAAAAGTGGAATGATGGAATGGCATTAAGTATATTGATGTTGTTATCTTACGATACCCGTTGTTCTCTCTCTCTAAATTCATATTTTAAATATGTTTGGTATCATCTCCACTTAATTTGAATAAGGCTAGATATGACAGTGCGGCTGTCCTAAACGCACGACCCTAAGGTTATCGGATCAACTTCTGTCCTTGATAACCTTTTGAACAATCTCGACAGTGAACTGAAAGCATATTTATGAAGGATGATGTTACATATCGTTTTAAATAATATGATAGAATTGCCGTTCACTAGCATTTGGTTTCGTTAGGAACAATCTACTAGGGGCTCGCCATTTATCAGATGGTTAAAGTTTATCTTTTTCTTACCCAGGAATCTCTTGTGGCTTCCCATGAGAGCTGTACGATAACTAACTAGACCAGCATCTGTCCACACTGAGTACATAATGACAACTACTCTTAGTATTTCGAACACCCCCGATTACTATATGTAAGTGTCAAGTGCATCACTTTAAGTTCATCATGTATTAATTTTTCTTCCATTTTTTTCCAGAGTACTTCAACGGAAGATTTCCTGAAGGTAGCTCCTCCTGCCCAGATATCTTAAGCAACAATGTGGGCTTCACCAATGAGTGGAACAGTGTTGGACCGGCTTTCCCCCGTGAAATGGTGCCGCCGCAGGAGAATTTCCTTCATAACAGCGACCCATTTCTACCCGAGAACCGTATTCCCCTCCCAGTGTTCGAAGTTCCGCCAGATGCAGTCTGGGACGACGATCAAATGATCTCGGAGTCAGTCTACGGGCGCCGTCGTAACGAAAGGGAGCGTCAGCGTGTGCGATGTATCAACGACGCCTTCGAGCGTTTGCGAGGTCTCCTGCCACAGTTTCAGCCACCTGTGAATGGTGAAGTTCCCATTATGCCTAGGCGCTGTAGCAAAGTGGACATTCTGAAGGGAGCCATCGACTATATCAGGCACCTAGAGGACATTCTGAAGCAAACATAGGAGGTAGCACTGTTCTCGCTTCATCCCCCAGCATTTGAGGACATTCTTAATGGCTCACCTGTGGTTTTGTAAAGGAATTCGTTTTTTAAAGTACGGAAGAAGTACAAAATAAATACAGAAGATGACGGACGAAGGTCTTCTAACACATCACTGTAATTTTTATGTACTTTCATAGACATTGTAAAGCAGTAGCTTTTAACTAAGTATGATAAATACCGCGGTTCCACCAGAGAATGGAGATTAGAAACATCCCCGGTATTGTCTACCTAGAGAGCGAGTGTGTGTATAGTTGAATTGAATATGGTGCATCAAAAGTGAAATGGGCCCATAGACATATTCTTGAAGTGATTAGTTGAGATTCCAGAGACAGATCAGATTTCTCTTTTCTGTCAGTAGCTCCAGAATAGACCATCTTATCTGTCAGTTTTCCTTGTTCAAATTTTTTGAAGCCTCAGTGTACATTCCTTATAATTAAGGTTATTTTCTTTCTTAAAGAAATACCGTCTGGTCAATAACCACATACAGTACTTCACTCTCTTAACTTTTAACATATATTTTTGATTCATATATGCTGAGACAGGGAATTTTTTGGGGGTCAAATCAGATAAGAATGGATACTTTCGACTAAAATGGGTACTCTTCTTCCCCGAAACACTGAACAAAATTTTTTCCTCTTAAATTCACTGATACTGCACAGACAACCGATGATATTTTAAAAGTGCATGCTTATTTACCACAATGCAATACTGTTTCATGAACTGGTATTATACACACTCAAACAACACTTCTAGTCATTATTACTATCATTTAAACATTAGAACATTTTTCGATTATCGTAAAAAAAATCTACCTTGACATAGAATGGCGTAAAGTCTCACGGCTGCATACTGTGTTATGGTGCGAGACAGTGAAATGACAATAAAACTTTTCCCTCATTGGTCATTTCAAATCAATCAGGAATATCCTTCCAATAATCAAAACGGCGTTATAGTAATTGATTGAAATTGTGCAGGAAACATCAGTTCAATTTTCAGGGGATTCGAATGTTAAATTCCGTGTCCTCTGGAAGATATGCGAGGTTTATTTCAGAGTCTGTTATTTCTTATTGTTCTCTATTTCACTATGTTGAATAAGAAAGTTGTTGTTAATTATCAAGAATTAATTATCAAGAAATTGTTCTTGTACTGTATAAGTCTGAACAATGTGCTTATTCTAATAGACATAAAAAACAAAGTTATGAACTACAACAATAAGTAATGTGTTTATTCCGTCCACGAATGTGCTTTGTTATAGCGCGATAGGTGTTGCATTTTGAAATCCTATTGATGTACAGTAATTTAATAAAGATAATATGATTGTTAATATATAGTTCCACTGCTTTCAAATCACCTTGTACATTTCGTAACAAACAAATTGAAATATCATTTAAAATATGTTGCAACATAACATTCAATTTAATTATTGGTTATCCTTCATGCTCACTTTTAAGTAACAGTGTTTAAAATATTATTCAAAAGGATATTGAGTATCCCTTGGACAGCCTAGAAGACAAATTCAAGGGTCATTTAAAAGATTAAACCACACCTGCCTCGTGAGCCATTCATTACACAATTACAGCTGTCATATTTCGGATACATTATGAGATGCTCTGATTCACTGGAAAAGACTTATGCTGGGGAAAGTCTCGGAGACGAGGGCGGCCAGCATTGAGGTAGACTCCATCAAATCCAACATAAATATGCCATTGAAGGATCTAAAGTATATAACTGAAACATCTGGAGGAAGTCCATCCATGCAGTCGCCAGGAGTCGACATCGACTTGAAAGCACCTGATCATTACCATCAAGAGAAAATTATGAATATCGTATGGAGATTCAAGTGATTATCACAAGCACATAGTTACCGCACTGTGCATGGAACGTCGAGGGAACAGATTTAGCTTGTAGCAGCCCAGGCGAGCGTTCTGTTTCATTACGATGTCCTCCAGATGAATGCAGCTGTCTGCCTTCGGCTACGACTGATGGTTCGCAATGTAAATCAGCCTCCCAGTTGCTATGTTGACGTAACGTCGTCCAAAAGATGACCAAACAGAGATCTAACGTACACCAAGTGCTTGCCCTTCCTTTTTCTGATTCTTTTTTTTTCTATAGGCTTTACGTCGCACTGACACAGGTAGGTCTTATGGCGATGACGGGATAGAAGAGGCCTGGGAGTTGGAAGGAAGCGGCCGTTGCCTTAATTAAGGTGCAGCCCCAGCATTTGCCTGGGAAACCATAGAAAACCATCTTCAGGGCTGCCGACAGTGGGATTCGAACCCACTATCTCCCGGATGCAAGCTCACAGCCGCGCGCCCCGAACCTCACGGCCAACTCGCCCGGCTGTGTCCTGATCATTACACAGTAAGCATAAAAGCGCACTCCAGAAACCTTGGGAAGCAACTGGGCACGTGGATCGTGCTGAGCCAGAGCGATTGAGTATCCATCCTCGCCACAGCAAAACAGAGCAGAACAACTCACTGATTCACCGCAGTGTGTTGTTATGGCTCTGAAGCATGATATAACATTGTTGAAACTGCAGGTCAATCATCTCCAGAGCCGCCTCATTTGCTATCTGTGCGATGGAGCTACTTCCATGAGCAGTTGTGGGCTTCGGTTTTTTGCACGGTTGACGACATTCAAAGTTTTTTAGCTTCAAACCACCTTGTCCATGGCAGGTTTTAGATCCCTTGTATAGCTGTTAACGTAGTGTAGCATTCTTTGTAACTGAACTATTAATCCCTGTTTGACATCAGAAAAGGTAGTGCACTCCTAATATTTGGCTTGATCGTCCTCACCAACAAAGTATATTTGCAGAAGTAAATTTTCGTGTTGATTCCTGGAAGCATCCTTGGTACACGTGCGTCTGGAACCTAAACGTTGGCGTAAAGGAATTTTCTATATTTTGTTTCACCACAAATGATATTATTAAAAATCAGCCACTGTACTTCCGAACACATTCCATAAAGCGAATGTGGTCTGAATAGCTGACAATTACCAAGTTGTAAAGGGACTCCAGCAAAGTTTCGGAAGGTAAGAGCTACACTTTGCCACAACTGCAGCACATCTCAGCGGCTTCATCCTTCCACTTCAAAGTATTACAATGTTGACACTTACGGCTCTTGATTCTCAGGGATACAGTGATGTCCGCCTGCAAGCAACGTCAGGATTATACACATAGCCACAGAAAGTGTTGACCTTCCACCTTCCACTAATCCTTCAGGATTTATTTCTGTATATCGACACCCGGCTGCTCCGTGCTTTTCTGGATGTTTGATGTTCGCGGAGAAGGTACGCGATATCTGGATGGCTACTTCAAGAAGAACAGGTCTATGCTCACCATGTGGGAAGTTAGTAAATACATTACGGAAAAGTGGTAAATTATGCCCCATATGATTACTAGAAGCAAAACACAAATTAGGATTGGTTTCAGAGTTCCATCTCGCTATTTTCAATGTACATCTATCTTTGGGATCATGGATTCGCTGCATGTTGTTTAACTCTGCTGATTCAGTGAGTCTTTCTCCACACCGATATTTATTCCGATATCTGATGGACAATCAATCTTATATTATTATCAAGGTCTCTTGAATATTTTTTCCAGTTGGCTTTATCAAAGTTCCAGCGCGGGAAGAAGATAAGGGGTTTGGTCATTATAATGACAACTACCCAATTCAACTGTGAACGGCAGTACGCAAGAGGGTCTACCATTATAATGCCAACTACCCAATTGAATTGTGACTAGCATAAGGCAAGGGAATTCACCATTATAATTACAGCTACCCAAATGAAGTGGAAATGGCGTATGGCTTTTAGTGCCGGGAGTGTCCGAGGACATGTTCGGCTCGCCAGGTGCAGGTTCTATTTGACTTCCGTAGGCGACCTGCGCGTCGTGATGAGGATGAAATGATGATGAAGATGACACATACACCCAGTCCCCGTGCCAGAGGAATTAACCAACGGTAATTAAAATTCTCGTACCTGCCGGGAATCGAACCCAGGACCCCTGTGACCAAAGGCCAGCACGCTAACCATTTAGCCATGGAGCCGGACACAGCTACCCAATTCGGTTGTGACTGACAGTAGGCAAGTGGGGTCTGCAATATAGTAGCAATTACCTATACAACTGTGACTAGCACAAGGCAAGGATACCTGTTACTATAATCTTATAAATAAAGTTGTAGGGGGTCCGCTGTCTGTAATTTCGTTTATTTTGCCAATTTTTCAGATATTTATCCGTTTTAGGTCAACTCAAGACCGAATTGGTGGTTTCTACTTTTCGTGTCTGTCTGTTTGTTTGTTTGTTTGTTTGTTTGTTTGTTTGTTTGTTTGTTTGTTTGTTTGTTTGTTTGTTTGTTTGTTTGTTTGTTTGTTTGTTTGTTTGTTTGTTTGTTTGTTTGTTTGTTTGTTTGTTTGTTTGTTTGTTTGTTTGTTTGTTTGTTTGTTTGTTTGTTTGTTTGTTTGTTTGTTTGTTTGTTTGTTTGTTTGTTTGTTTGTTTGTTTGTTTGTTTGTTTGTCTGTTTGTTTGTTTGTTTGTTTGTTTGTTCTACCATCACGGCAAAACGGCTGGATAGATTTCAACCAAACTTCATATTTGGAGTATATTCATCCCGAGGAAGGTTTCTATATGCATTTCATTTTAAAATCTTTGATTAGACGGGGGTTTATAGGAAAACCAGAACGGTTTTCCTTCATTTTCTCTTATACTATTGATTTTCTGTAAACTCCGTGGGCCGTATGTGAAACGTCTCTTCATTATAAGCAACTTTCGTTATGTTCATAATTTACCTTACTATTCAAATGACGGAGAAATTTACTATTTTCTGCGAGTATCATGGTCTGCGTGTGTGACCGACAGACCGACAACGAACCTACAGGTTACCATGGCAACGTCTCTGACTGCTTGCCAGCAGGGAAATAACGTATTGCCATTTTCCTCATCATACCTTTAAATTCATGGTTGTTTCTTGGGTAGAAGGCAAGAGAGGGCGTCAATCGACCATTCTGCGGGATATTGGCGGAATATCGTTGGAGTTTATAACCGTCCTCGAATAGCTTAAGTAATAACACCATTGGCCATCTTATCTGTTGACCTAAGAATGCCTGCGCCTAAATTTCTCCTCTGTTACCTCTTTCTTATATCCATAACTCACACCAGCATAATTTATTGAGGGGCGTTTGATTTTCCAATACATTCACTTGGTATTTACATATTTGTCGTCGTCCGGCTGTCCTCAGTTTTTAATCCATTTTCTATTAATTTCAACTTTCTTTACTGAATTATTTTCTTCCTTAATTACACCGTATGTATGCGAGTGCTAATCCCGAAAGCTTGACACTCTTTCCTTTGAGGAAATATTCTAAGCTATGCAAATGTATAACTTTCGGCCCCGGAAAATATCGAAATATGGATGTAATTTTAACGACGGTGCACACCTTCGTTTCGGGATAATTGGTGGCTAATCTGTAAGCCTTATCACAAATCAGAAAGCACAATCGCCTTTCATTTTGGAGGGATCTACAACTTTGGTCTTATGACTTTTTATCGTATATCTATTCATTATACGTTAAATAGAGCTGTATTTCTCGATTTCAAGTTAATTTTGTACTCTCACACGTATATGTTAACATTAATTTGGCACACTTATAGGAAAGATAGAATCATGACATTCGGCACGCACATTGGCATGACCAGTGGCAATGTGATAGCCAAATTTTATGATTCTGTCACATGAGTATCACAAATATAAATTAGTATGCGAAAACTGTACAAAATTTCACACCCAATGATTCTAACTCAATCTAAACCATAAATATAGGAGATACGAGAAGATGTAATGGGACCAACCATGTAGAACACTGAAAGAGGCGTCTGATGGTGAGGTCCATTTGCAGATATGTCGCAGAGTTTCAAAGCAGTAACTCTCGAAATAAAGGTCTGCACTTCTAGAGTGTGTCTGTACATTGACTATTTTGGCGACATATCTATACACTTATCCCTTTTCAGGTGTAGTAATGACCATCTGCATATTTTTAGCATTGGTGTCTGTTTTTTCTGTTTGTCCGTCTGTCTGTTTGTCTATAACTTGGAAACTACTGGATATATTTCCACCAAACTTGATAATTAGAATCCACCTGTCCTTGGGTAGGTTTCAGGGCAAATATTGTTTCTAAATCCATGAAATGACTGGGGGTTTATACGAAACCGAAACCGTGATTTTGCACTCCCACAAAATATACACAACCAAACTTAATAGAAATCTACCTGCCTTAATGGAAATTAATTTTTAAACCTTTTTTCTCATGTGCATCATTTCGGTAAGAGGATTTATAAGGGAGATATCATTAACCGGACTTAACTTAAGAACGGGCGCGTGTTGAGCGTATTTCTTATAACTTGAAAACTATTGAAGATATTTGAATCAAACTTTATATTTCGCATCCACCTTTCCAAAGGTAGATTTTAAAGGTCAATATCATTTCCTGTTCCTGGAATGGACTGGCGGTTTATAGGGAACCGAAATGGTGAATTTACTCTTCCACAATATATAGAATACATGACAACTTGACTGGAAATCGACCAAATTTGTTGGAAATCCATTTCTAAAACTCTTTTCATGTGTATTTTTTCGACAGAAAGATTAATAAGGGAGATATCATGAATGGTCGATAATTGGAGTGATCATAAAGGTACTGCTGAAGCCAGGGACTTCATTGACGGCTTCAAGTTTCACACCTTGAATATAAGTCACAAGTTGAGAACACCTGTTGATCTTCCAGCTATTAAGGCCTACAATAGTGGTTTTCTTCCCATACATGAGAGGCCGGTCTGAGTGGCTCAGACGGTTGAGGCACTGGCCTTCTGACGCCAATGTGGAAGTTTCGATCCTGGTTCAGACCGGTAGTATTTTAAGGTGCTCAAATATGTCAGCCTCGTGTCGGTGGATTTACTGGCACGTAAAAGAACTCGTGCGGGACTAAATTCCGGCACCTCGGCGTTTCCGAAAACCGTAAAAGTAGTTAGTGAAACGTAAATCAAATAACATTATTATTACATACATGAGAGGTAAATGGAGGACATACAGAAATTCAGACGTAAGTTATTTACAAGATGCCCAGCGCTTCTACTGAAAGATTTTTATCGGGAGAGTTGGCCGTGTGGTTAGGGGCGCGCAGCCGTGTGATTCCATCCGGGAGATAGTGGATTCGAACCTCACTGTCGGCGGCCCTGAAGATGATTTTCCGTGGTTTCCCATTTCCACAGCAGGCAAATGCTGGGGCTGTACCTTAATTAAGGCCACAACCGCTTCCTTCCCACTCCTAGGTATTTCCTACCCCATCGTCGTCACAGGACCTATCTGTGTCGGTGTGACGTAAAAGCAAATAATAATTTAAAAATATTTGCATGGCCAACCTTCAGTAAGGAATCTACTACAGGACAGTTGAGAACAGAAGTAGTATTCACCTGTTCTTTAGCAATAAATAGGATGCAATGATCTTGAAAATTTACTTAACTACCTGAAACTATATTCACACCACACATTACACTACCAAGCACCACAAAATCACGCACTAGTGATTATGGGCCTATGCCTACACATAGGATTGGCGTCAGGAAAAGCATCCGGCCATAAAACAGGGTCAAATCCACATGTGCTCCACAGTTCGCACCCGCGACCAAACAGGTGTGGGAAGAAAGCGGCAGGAAAAAGAAGAAGATTACAAGACCATCAAATATTTGGTAAGAAAGAAGCTGGCTGTTGAAATTGGAAATTTGAAATATAAATTAAGAGATATAGAAATGAGTTGTTCAGAGGAAAAATGTAACCAGAGAACGATGCAGATTTCAGAACATAACCTGTGACATGTAGAATTGGTATACTTTATTGTGGAGGCAAGCGTGCATGGCAAGAATGGTCGAGGGAGAGCAAGATGTTGTAGGCCTACTCATGCCCAAAATTTTATAGCGTGGTCAAAAACGTATTAAGACGGGGACGCTGCTAAAATATTTGACTAGGATTGACTCAAAGCCGGGCCAAGAAGAGCTCATACGGAAGAAGCGCTGGCCTTTGTGGGTTCAAGTTGACGGGTTGCTTCAGATTCCGTCGGGTGGAATTTGAAGGTTCACAAAAGAATTAACCTCATGTCGGTAGTTTCTTTCAGCATGTAAAAGAACTCCTTAGAGATGAATTTATGACACCTATCCGTGTCTATTACGCCCGTAATTTTGAATGTTTTCAGAATTTTAATATGATTAAGTATATAATCTAAGTAAAATATAATCTAATCATTTTTTTAATTTTTTTTTTTTTTTTGCTATTTGCTTTACGTCGCACCCACACAGGTAGGTCTTATGGCGACGATGGGATAGGAAAGGCTTAGAAATAGGAAGGAAGCGGCCATGGCCTTAATTAAGATACAGCCCCAGCATTTGTCTGGTGTGAAAATGGGAAACCACGGAAAACCATCTTCAGGGCTGCCGACAGTGGGGTTCGAACCCACTATCACCCGATTACTGGATACTGGCCGCACTTAAGCGACTGCAGCTATCGAGCTCGGTCTAATCATTTTCACAGCAGGCAAATACAGAGACTGAACCTTAAAAAAGACCATGACCACTTCCTTCTCAATACCAGCATCGCCGACAACCTTCGACGTATTAGTGTGATATTAAACAACTAGCAAAATAAATTCTAATTATATTTATTGGAGGATGTTAAGAGCAGAAAAGCAAAGGAAACGAACAGTGAGACGAAACACCTAACTTTGGCGATCTGAAATCTGAAGCAGAAATAAATGTTCATTTCGTGGATTCCATTTAGGGTAATTTCCTCAAAGGTAACATTTTCTAGAATTCAAGATGTTCCCTGCGCAATAGTTTTAATTTGATACCCTTGACATATTACACACATTTGCACTTACATAGCATTCATAATTTGCAGCATTTATATTTATAACAGTTGAAAATTTTCAGAAATATTCTGTTTGGAAAATATGACAAACAACTTGAATGATACAGTGGAACATGAGAAAATGTATGTTGTTGTTTGAGTCATCAGTCCATAGACTTGTTTGATGCAGCTCTCCACGCCACTCTATCCCGTGGTAAGCTTTCCATTCCTACGTAACTACTGCTTGTCATATTCATACCCTTGTCTACCCCTCCCATTCATACCGCCTACACTCCCCTCAAAAACCAACTGAACAAGTCCTGGGTGTCTTAAGGTGTGTAACATTATTCTATCTCTCCTTCTCATGAAATTTAGTCAAATCGATCTCCTCTCACTAATTCCATTCAGTATCTCTTCATTCGTGATTCCATCTATCCATCTCCCCTGCAGCATTCTTCCGTAACACCACATTTCAAAAGCTTCTATTCTCTTTCTTTATGAGCTGGTTATCGTCGATGTTTCACTTCCATACAATGCCACGTTCCAGAGGAAAGTCTTCTGCAACATATTTCTAATTCCTTATATCAATGTTCAAAGTTAGCAAATTTCTTTTCTTAAGAAAGCTCTTCCTTGCTTGTGCTAGTTGGCATTTTATGTCCTCCTTACTTCTGCCATCGTTAGTTATATTACTACCCAAGTAACAATATTCATCGACTTATTTTAAACTTCATTTCCTAATCTAATATTTCCTGCATCTCCTGACTTTTTTCGAGTGCTCTCCACTACGTTTGTTTTGAATGTATTTATTTTCATCTTGTACTAATTACCCAAAACTTTGTCCATACCATTCAGCAACTTTCCAAAATTCTCGGCAGTCCCACGATAAAATAACAATATTGTCGTAAAATCTCAGAGCTTTGATTTCCTCTCCTTAGATTGTGATTCCCTTTCCATATTTCTCTTCGATTTCCTTTATTGCCTGCTTTATATAAATCCTTTCTGGATTGCTGCCTCTTTTTCAAAGCCCTCGATTCTTATCACTGCAGACTGATTTTTTTACAGTTTGTATATAATCCTTCGATCTCGGTATCTGATCCCGAATCTGAAATAGCTTGGTTCAGTCAACATTATCGAATGCCTTTTCCAGATCTACGAACGCCATGTATGTGGGCTTGTCCTTCTTAATGTATATAGATTTATATCACCAAATCAATACACATATTACAGTCTGAAATGATTATTAATGGAATAAATATGAACATGTTTCAGCTCTTGGAGCCAACATCACTACAAACACTTAATAACACGACATAATTCACTTGAAAGAAATGAAAGCAGTGTTGTTTTGGTTTGAATTGTCTCAAGTATCAACACTTGTATCAAGTATCAAGAATTGTTGAAAAATGGCCTAACTTCAAGAAATTTAACAAAATCGGCTATATATTCTCTATTTAAAGAAGTGTAGCTTTTTAATTAGGGCCTTTTTAACGAACTCCTAGAATTTTAGGCTATGTACATTACATTAACATTCAAAAAGAAAAACGTTTCATTGGGGTCTCCCATTAACATTAAAGGTGAGTTCTTACCCAACTCGACAGCTGCAGTCGTTTAAGTGCGGCCTGTATCCAGTATTCGGGAGATAGTAGGTTCGAACCTCACTGTCGGCAGTATTAAAGATGGTTTTCCGTGGTTTCCCATTTTCACACCTGGCAA
Organism: Anabrus simplex; assembly: GCF_040414725.1. Taxonomy (NCBI): domain Eukaryota; kingdom Metazoa; phylum Arthropoda; class Insecta; order Orthoptera; family Tettigoniidae; genus Anabrus; species Anabrus simplex. The sequence goes on along the minus strand of NC_090265.1, from coordinate 1,606,010,514 downwards.
ATGCTGGGACTGTACCTTAATTAAGGCCACGGCCACATCCTTCCCACTCCTAGCCCTCTCGTATTCCATCTTCGCCATAAGACCTATCTGGGTCGGTGCTACATAAACCCAACCGCAAAAATTAAAAATAAGTTTCTTCTAGTAAGTACGTAAACAATACCCAAATGTAAGATGTTTTTCTAAAGTTCTTAAAGAATCTATATGCGATCATGCAACTGTGCGTAATGGAGTTGTCTTATTTTAAGTGAATTTTGTTTCTAGCGCTTTCAACGACTGGTGGCTAGAATGTTACTCCTGCCATCTAGCGGTCTAGCAGAGAACCATGTATTCATAGTTTTAACGTTGACCACACTAAGCAGCACATTCTGAGTTGTGAAGTGCTCCTGTTGCTTGTAGTTCAACGACCCGACACCAGAACTCCAATCAGTTCTCCGTTTGGCCGCTAGGCGCGCACCCACGATCTTGTAGGGCTCCAGCCCACAGAAATAAATAGGCTAATTGATGTTATTCCTGACTTCTTCATAAACCTTTATAATATAAGTGAGTTCTTTATGTTTGAAATCCCAACGATATAATATAATTTACTAGCCTAACTCACGGGAATTACGATCCTCAGGGCGACCGTTCATGCCACTGACTTCCTATTAATTGTAAACCACTGCCGATATTTGCACTTATAACTGTAGTTTTGAGGACAGGTGTACATTATTATGTAATTTGAAACTTCAAACAGGAAATCACACTTAGAGGCACGGTTGCCAACACTGAATACTAATATTACCACATTACTAGCTAGGTTTCCTTGTTTCAGTCAACAGTCCATAGACATGTTTGATGCAGCTCTCCATGCCACCCTATTCTGTGCTAACCTTTTCATGTCTACGTAACTACTACATCCTACATCTATATCTATAAAATAAGAGTTTTGTCTGTACATTGCTCAGAATTTAAAAAGAATTGTATTTCTGTATCGGTCTTGCCCACAGTAACAAGGAAATGCTCTTTTTAATGTTCCGTAATGTCTGTCTGTCTGTCTGTCTGTCTGTCTGTCTGTCTGTCTGTCTGTCTGTCTGTCTGTCTGTCTGTCTGTCTGTCTGTCTGTCTGTCTGTCTGTCTGTCTGTCTGTCTGTCTGTCTGTCTGTCTGTCTGTCTGTCTGTCTGTCTGTCTGTCTGTCTGTCTGTCTGTACGTGCATCACGAGAAAACGGCTGAAGAGAATTTAATGAAAATCAGTATGTTAAGTCGGGTAATAAGCCGCTAAAATCTAGGCCATAAATAATTTTATTGACGCTGAGTGGAATGGCAGTTTAGGGGAAGGGCTAAAATTTAATTCCCAAATATTTGTATTATTAGTGGCCCTATCGATAAATACTAAATAACTAAAGTTATATAGTATTCAATTTCAGAATATTTATGCCTTATACATTTTTACCTTACTGGCTATGATAACAGAGATATTCTTGAATTTGGATTACTGTTGCTAAGTCCATATCAGCGTCGAGCCACGACAAAATGGGTAAACAGATTATAATGAAAATCGGTATGTCTAGAAATAAGGACCTACAGTCTACGCTATAAATTATTTTATAAGATGCCCTAATATCACAGATTCGGAAGAATACAGCATAGAATATAGCTTAGAAAGCTCATAAAATTGATCAACAATAACATTACATTGACCATTGTTTGTTGTGATGTGCTTTGTGTCTTCTGCTGCCACTGATCTCAGATAGATGGAATTACTGCTGCATACCGAGTAGGTATAACAGCCTGCCTGAATACCGGCAGGAAATAGCTGGAGAGTTAGATAACTTTCTTCTTTAGCATGCCATTCCTCTGGTTCATACATTTTCTGATATTGCTGGTACGTAACGCACTGGTTCATCATGGCATTAAAGCTTTCAATCCCTACTTTGAGGCTCTGCTTAGAATGAGCAGTGTGCACATTTAACGGAATAATAGCAGAGGAGTTTTCATGGCTATATGGTGTCTGGCCATTCCAGCTCGGGAACTTTGGACTGTTAGATCGGCAGCGTAGTACTGTTCGTTAAAACTGAGAAAATGAGTGGTTTTCTATTTGATCGAGTATTTTATATGATAGCATTGTTTTTAATCGTTATATTCCTACTGACGTCATTGTAATAATCTATGTTAACTTCAGTTGGGAAAACCACAAAGACAGTATTTCTGAGAATTCCGTAGCGAAGCACGGGTACATCAGCTAGTCTACTCTAATCTGTACCGGGCGAGTTGGCCGTACGATCAGGGGCACGCGGCTGTGAGCTTGCATCCGGGAGGTAGTGCGTTTGAATCCCGCTGTCGGCAGCCCTGAAGATGATTTTCCGTGGTTTCCCATTTTCACACCAGGCAAATGCCGGGGTTGTACCTTAATTAAGGCCACGGCCGCTTCCTTCCAACTCCTAGGCCTTTCCTATCCCATTGTCGCCATAAGACCTATCTGTGTCGGTGCGACGTAAAGCAACTAGCAAAAAAAAAACTCTAATCTGTTTTTCGTTACAAACCTTAGACTACCTGTGCCGTTTCTACCGCCTACAATTACCTCAAAAACTAAGTTATCGAGTCCTGGGTATCTTAAAATGCGTTCTATCATTCTATATCTTTTTCAGGTAAAAATTCGCCAAATCGTTCTGCTCTCACCAATTCGAATCTTTTCATTCATGATTGGATCTACCCATCTCACCTTCAGCATGTCCACCTCCGTAGCGTAACGGTTAGTGTTATTAGCTGCCGCTCTTTGGGGGCACGGGTTCCATTCCCGATACCGCTAGAAATTTAAAAATGGCAGGAGGGCTGGTATATGGTCGAAATGGTACATGCAGCTCACCTCCATTAGGGGTGTGCCCGGAAAGAGCTGCGCCACATTTCAAAAGTTTATATTCTCTTTCTTCCTGAGATAGTTATCGTCCATGTTTCACTTACCTTTATGTTTGCTTTTATATATAAATGGTATGAGTAAAGAAATGGAATCGCAGATAAGGCTATTTGCGGATGACGTTATCCTGTACAGAGTAGTAAATGAGTTACAGGATTGTGAGCGACTGCAGTGGGGCTTAGACAGTCTTGTGAGATGGAAAATGGACAATGGTATGATGGTATGACAGTAAACGGAATGAAAAGTCATGCTGTAAGTTTTACCAAGAGAAAAATCCTATCAGTTTTAATTACTGCGTTGATAGCGTAAGAGTACCTCACGGGATTCACTGTACGTACCTAGGTGTTAATACAAGGAATGATTTTCATTGCGGTAACGAGGTTGTTAAGAAAGGTTACAGATCTCTTAACATGGTTATGAGGGTTTTTAGGGGTTGTACTAAGGATGTGAAGGAGAGGGTCGTCTCTGGTAAGACCCCAATTACAGTACATTTTCAGCGTATCAAACACACGCCAGGACTACCTGATACCAGAACTGGAAAAGATCCAAAGGAAAGCAGCACGATTTATTCTGGGCGATTTCCGTTAAAGGAGTAGTGGTTAGATAATGTCGCAAACTTTGGACTGGTAAGACTTGGGAGTTAGGAGGCGAGATGCTCGACTAAGCGGGAGTAGAATGACATTAGTATACGAATAAGCTTAAGTGGAGCTTTTAAAAGTAGGAAATATCATCACATGAACATAAAGCTGGAATTCAGGGGACACATTGGAGCACATATTCATTTACAAGACGAGGGGTAAGGGAATGAAATAATTTATCAAAGGATAAATTTCCAAGTTCTTAGAAAACGTTAAACTAAAGGCGAGGTAGACAACTAATAAGGGACCTGCCACCTGGGCGACAGACCTAATTGCGTATCATTGATTGATTGATTGATTGATTGATTGATTGATTGATTGATTGATTGATTGATTGATTGATTGATACCAACAGGTGTTAACAAGGCGCAAGTTATTTTATGTCGGACGTCAACTGTTTCCTCAGTTTTGCTCCCCCTGTGGGTGGTGGCGGTAGAATAACACCCACGCTATCCCCTGCCTGTCGTAAGAGGCGACTAAAAGAGGCCCCAGGGGCTCTGAACTTTGGAGCGTGGTTTGGCGACCACGGGGCCCTCAGCTGAGTCCTGGCATTGCTTCCACTTACTTGTGCCAGGCTCCTCACTTTAATCTATCCTATCCGACCTCCCTTGGTCAACTCTTGTTCTTTTCAGACTCCGACCCTATTAGGTTTGCGAGGGCTAGGGAGTCTTTCATTTTCACGCCATTCGTGGCCCTTGTCTTCCTTTGGCCGATACCTTCATTTTTAGAAGTGTCGGACCCCTTCCATTTTTTCTTTCTGATTAGTGTTATATAGAGGATGGTTGCCCAGTTGTACTTCCTCTTAAAACAATAATCACCACCACCACCACCTCAGTTTTGCTTGTCACTGGCTTGAGTATGGTTCGTTCAAGATACACTACTTGTAGGAGACGGATAAGAAAAAAATGTGTCCGTTACTGCGCATGGTTCTTGGATTTTAATTTTTTTTTTTGCTACTTGTTTTACGTCGCACCGACACAGATAGGTATTACGGCGACGATGGGACAGGAAAGGATTAGGAGTGGGAAGGAAGCGGCCGTGGCCTTAATTAAGGTACAGCCCCAGCATTTGCCTGGTGTGAAAATGGAAAAACCACGGAAAACCATTTTCAGGGCTGCCGACAGTGGGGTTCGAACCTACTATCTCCCGAATACTGAATACTGGCCGCACTTAAGCGACTGCAGCTATCGAGCTCGGTAAGGATTTTACTATACAGCTACGGGGAATGCCAAACATCACGTGCTTCAGAAATGAGGCTTGGTTCCATCTTACTGGTTACGTGAATTCTCAAAACACCCATATGTGAGCCCACACGTTATATATAATAGAGCTCTGCACCCACAGAAGGACGGAGTTTGGTGTGCAGTCTCAGCAAACCGAATAGTGGGTCCATTCTTCATCTCGGTTGTGATGAACACAGACCAGTACAAGAACATTTTCCTGCAATCTGTCGAGCAATTGCAGCTTCTTTCTGGGCGCTAATATCACCGGACTTAATGATACCAGATGATTTCCTGTGGGTTTATCTCAAGGCCCATGTGTATCGAAATCGACCACGAACAACTCAAGATCTTATCATGACTGAAATAGATGGAATAGACGGGGGAATATTTCAGTGGCCTGCCGGAAACATAGAACGACGGGTACGGATGTATCTACAGGAAGATGGAGGTCATTTCCAACATCTTCTGTGATGGTAAGTGATTCTCCCTCAGTTTCTTCATATTTGGAACGTAGTTGCGTCTCCCTGTCTGCAATAAGACAGAAATGGGGTGGTTTTGAATACCACACACTTTACATAAATAACCCTGTACTTACGTACATTATATTTCCTATAGCAAAGCAAAGTCTTCTCCGTACAGGCCATGAAGGCCGTTGGAGGGGTGGAAGGTAAAGGCTTCCACTACACGTAACCTCGGCACTTGATAGGGTAGAGTGGTTAGCTCTACGCTCGGCCGCCTTTGCCCCCAGGAATTAACCTGGTACTCATTGTTGGTGTAGACTGAGTGAACCTCAGGGCCATTTGCACCTCCGGAAGTGGAAATCTCATTTCTTAAATTTTGCGACTTCCTGACGGAGATTCGAACCCAAGTCCTTCCGGGCGAACCGAGCACGCCTTTACCACCTCGGAGAGGCAGCCCCCGTTATAATTCCTATATTATTATTTATTAATTAGGACGATGGCTGGCGAAGTAACTGATTTTCTTTTGTATCCTTCGTTGGCATCTACACTTTGGTGGACAATACAAATTAGCTGGACCTGCCGAGAAACGGCCAAGTACCCAGCCGACGGATGCTATGGAAAAAATAATATAACACATAAAAGCCAAATTAGAGTTACAAAGGAAACGCAAATCGCCCTCTTTTTATTTTTCAGAAAAAAATCAGTTGTATATACAAATCCTGGTTTTATTTGGCGATAGGACTATCCATTTGCTAATTATTTAGCTTTTTTTCCGCCTCTGTGGTGTAGTGGTTAGCGTGATTAGCTGCCACCCCCGGAGGTCCGGGTTCGATTCCCGGCTCTGCCACGAAATTTGAAAAGTGGTACGAGGGCTGGAACGGGGTCCACTCAGCCTCGGGAGGTCAACTGAGTAGAGGTGGGTTCGATTCCCACCTCAGCCATCCTGGAAGTGGTTTTCTGTGGTTTCCCACTTCTCCTCCAGGCAAATGCCGGGATGGTACCTAACTTAAGGCCACAGCCGCTTCCTTCCCGCTTCCTTGTCTATCCCTTCCAATCTTCCCCATCCCCCGCAAGGCCCCTGTTTAGCATAGCAGGTGAAGCCGTCTGGGCGAGGTACTGGTCGTTCTCCCCAGTTGTATCCCCCGACCAAGAGTCTGAAGCTCCAGGACACTGCCCTTGGGGCGGTAGAGGTGGGATCTCTCGCTGAGTGCGATGGAAAAACCGAACCTGGAGGGTAAACGGATGATGATGATGATGATGATTTTGCTTTTTAGTGGATACAACATTCGCAGGTTCAGTACGTACTGTACATATTAAAAGCCGCCATTTAGGAACAATGTATAATTGAAAAATTAGAATACTCTCGTATTTGAATTGAATATCTTGAATCGAATACCGAATTTCAGCTCAATGTGTCTTATAGTTTAGGCTGATTGAGCAAGAATGAGGAGAATTTACTCTAAACTGTTCGTCTTCTTCTTCTTCTTCTTCTTCTTCTTCTTCTTCTTCTTCTTCTTCTTCTTCTTCTTCTTCTTCTTAATCTGTTTATCCTCCAGGTTCGGTTTTTCCCTCGGACTCAGCGAGGGATCCCACCTCTACCGCCTCAAGGGCAGTGTCCTGGAGCTTCAGACTTTGGGTCGGGGGATACAACAGGGGAGAATGACCAGTACCCCGCCCAGGCGGCCTCACCTGCTATGCTGATCAGGGGCCTTGCGAGGTGATGGGAAGACTGGAAGGGATATACAAGGAAGTGGGAAGGAAGTGGCCGTGGCCTTTAGTTAGGTACCATCCCGGCATGTGCCTGGAGGAGAAGTGGGAAACCACGGAAAACCACTTCCAGGATGGCTGAGGAGGGAATCGAACCCACCTCTACTCAGTCGACCTCCCGAGGCTGAGTGGACCCCGTTCCAGCCCTCATACCACTTTTCAAATTTCGTGGCAGAGCCGGGAATCGAACCCGGACCTCCGGGGGTGGCAGCTAATCACACTAACCACTACACCACAGAGGGAGACCTCTAAACTGTTACGGGATTTTAAAATAATTTCACGAACAATTCGTATTTCCAAGTCAATGCCTTGAAACAAAACATTACGGATAAACGTCTAACCGTCTTTTAATTCCACAGCTCTCATAATTAAATCATCAAAAATTGAGTGAACCGTCATCGCTTTGACCTCCAAGGCCCAGTTCATTACTACCCCAGTTAATCCATCCTCTTTGATTCGCCCTTCATGACCCATCGCCAAAGACGATTGACACGTACAGCTTCATCCATCGAGTTTATTCTGAACTCGCCCCTCTTTTTCTCATTTCGAATACCCTCTTGTCATTCTTCCTATTTGTTTGTACCACCAATCCTTTCATGTCGGTTACTTCTAACTTACGAATAAGATAACCTGTGTCTACCTAGCTTTCACTCCCGTAAAGCACAGTTGGTCTGAAAATGAACCGAAGCAAATATAGTTTCGGTCCCCTTCTGTGGTGCAGTTGATAGTGTAATTAGCTGCCACCCCCGGAGGCCTTGGTTCGATTCTTAGCTCTGCCACGAAATTTGAAAAGTGGTACGAGGTTTGGAATGGGGTGCATTCAGCCTCGGGAGGTCAGCTGAGTAGAGGGGGGTTCGATACGCACCTCAGCCATCCTCGAAGTGATTTTCTGTGGTTTCCAACTCACAAATACCGGGATGGTACCTAACTTAAGGACACGGCCTCTGCATTTCTTCTTACTTGTCTATTCCTTACATTCTCATCCCCTGCATAAGGCCCCTGTTTTGCATAGCAGATGAAGCCTCATTGACGAGGTACTGGTCCTCCTTCCCAGTTTAATCCCCGACCCAAAGTCTCATGCTCCAAGACACTATCCTTGAAGCGGTAGAGGTGAGATCCTTTGCTGAGTCCGGGCGAAAAGCCAACCATGTAAGTTAAACGAATAATGAAATGAAATATAGCTTCTGCCGAGAGTCCGGCAACCGTTTCTTTGCTATATACGTAGGTATCAAAATAAGATAGACCAAAATCTGCAACGATTTTATGTAAGGTTTCTTGTGTCTCTTTAAATCCTACAGATATGTGCTTGATATAATTATTTTCAAATTAGTTTTAAGTTCAATGTACCGCAGTTAGAATTTCAAGTTGATATAGCGTTTAAAATGTTATCTGAAAATATGACGGAAATCATGAATTTCGTTTCTCCCAGACTTTACTTTTGGGTAGTCTTGAAGCTGTCCTGATAGAAATCTGAGGCAAATTAGGAAATCTCCACTTTCACAACACCCGGCAAACAATAGATCATCAATCTGTTGGCTGTCATATCCGCGTCAAGAAACGTACTGTATGTCATTGTTATGCTCACATAATTATGGTACTTGGACTGGGCGTAAGTCATTACGTGATTTTTCGCAAATAATATATTTACCGGAGCCTCCGTGGCTCAGGTGGCAGCGCGCCGGCCTCTCACCGCTGGGTTCCGTGGTTCAAATTCCGGTCACTCCATGTGAGATTTGTGCTGGACAAAGCGGAGGCTGACAGGTTTTTCTCCGGATGGTCCGGTTTTCATTCCAGCAACACTCTCCAATATCATTTCATTTCATCTGTCATTCATTAATCATTGCCCCGGAGGAGTGACAGGCTTCGGCAGCTGGCACAATTCCTATCCCCGCCGCTAGATGGGGGCTTCATTCATCCCATTCCTGACCCGGTCGAATGACTGGAAACAGGCTGTGGATTTTCACTTCATTTCAATATATTTTCCGGTCCTTGTTTTGAAATAAAGGATTATTGTGAGAATGTTTGAGAACTTTCATTCCGTTCTGCAGTTTAGCTGTGATCGTTCAAAAGACAGACAGATAGATAGATAGATAGATAGATAGACAGACAGGCAGACAGACAGACAGGACTCTTCACCTGCTGCTAACCAACGGAATCACTTTAATGGATCTTCTTTCTACTTCCTTTATTGATCAACTAGCTGATGTACCCGTGCTTCGCTACGGAATTCTATACTGAATACAGAATTCTAGGTTAAGTAGTATACACGTTGTAAGATTGTATTAAATTGCATAGCTCATTAACGTTGCCCAGAAACGCGATGGGGAAGTCACCATACATCTTTTCTTATGTGAAGACTGGGTTAGGGAATTTACAGCGTAATGGCAGGCCTTCTTGTCCACTATCAGTCACAATCAAGTTGGGGATTTTTCATTGCCTACTGCTAGTCAGAATCAAGTTGGGTAGTTTTATTACAATGGCAGACACTCACTCTCCACTTGCCTTTTTTACATCCTCAGAAAGATTGACTTTGTGGTTTTCCCAACTGAAGTCAACATAGGTCATTACAATGACGTCAATAGGAATGTCGCGATTATAAGCAATGTTATCATATGAAATAGTCGATCAAATGAAAAACCGCACATTTTCTCACTTTTAACAAATAGTACTACGCAGCCGATCTAACAGTCCAAAGTTCCAAAGCTGGAATGACCAGGCTGCAGACAGCCGCGAACAATCCTCTGTTATTATTCCTGTAAATGTGCACACTGCTCATTCCAAACAGTGCCACAGAGTAGGGATCGAACGAGGCGCGGGGATGTAGCTCAGTGGTAGAGCGTTCGCTTTGCATGTAAAAGGCCCCGGTTTCGAACCTCGGCATCTCCAAAAATTTGGTCGACTCCACGAACAAATATATTTTTTTAAAAATGAATCGAATAGCTGGAATATATGATGAACCAGTGTGTTGCGTACCAGTAATATCAGAAAATGTATGACCAGAGGAATTACATACTAAAGAAGAGAGTAATCTAACTCCCCAGCTATTTACCGGCAATATTCAGGCAGGCTGTTATACTCGGTACGCAGCAGTAATCCCATATATAGGAGATGAGTGGCAGCAGAAGACACAAAGCACATCACAACAAGCAGTGGTCAATGTAATGATATTGTTGATCAATTTTTGAGCTTTCTATAGTTTAGGCCTTCACATTTTGTGTTCTTCCTACTCTGTGATATTAGGGCATCTAAGGCGGGTACTCACTAGGAGGCTGCAACATGCAACGCAACGGTTGCTGCAACCTTGTATTATGTGTACGTTTGTCAAACCACACCAGTAGTTCCGCAGCGTTCGTTGTGACACATGCAACAATGTCGTCCAGTATACTCTTCATAAGTGCTGTGTATATTTTGCTGCAATACCTAACCGAGGACTACAAACATCCCCGTCGTTGGTGGCAAGGTGACTTTTACAAAGGTAAAGCTAATTCCAATTTGCTTCTAGATTTGAAATCACAAGAAATAAGTGGATATTTTAAGAATTTCACTCGTATATCATCATCATCATCATTATCTGTTTACCCTCCAGGCTCGGTTTTTCCCTCGGACTTAGCGAGGGATCCCACCTCTACCGCCTCAAGGGCAGTGCCCTGGAGCTTCAGACTCTTGGTCGGGGGATACAACTGGGGAGTATGACCAGTACCTCGCCCAGGTGGCCTCACCTGTTATGCTGAACAGGGGCCTTGTGGAGGGATGGGAAGATTGGAAGGGATAGGCAAGGAAGAGGGAAGGAAGCGGCCGTGGCCTTAAGTTAGGTACCATCCCGGCTTTCGCCTGGAGGAGAAGTGGGAAACCACGGAAAACCACTTCCAGGATGGCTGAGGTGGGAATCGAACCCACATCTACTCAGTTGACCTCCCGAGGCTGAGTGGACCCCGTTCCAGCCCTCGTACCACTTTTCAAATTTCGTGGCACAGCCGGGAATCGAACCCGGGCCTCCGGGGGTGGCAGCTTACCACTACACAACAGAGGCGGACTCACTCGTATATCACCGACCGATTTCGAGTATTTATTAAATATGGTTGAACCGAAAATAAAAACAAGGGCATGAAATTTAGAAAAGCTATATCTGTTTAAGATAAATTGGCAGTTACTTAGAGATGTTTAGCCACCGGTGTCAGCTTCACCAGCTTGCAGTATCTCTTACTGATCTCTACACATGGATCGCTGATGGCAGCTCTCCGCTACAGAAGAAAGTACGCCAAGTTGAGCGCGCGCGGTCCGCCATGTTGGTGTACCCATCCTAGAGCTCTCCTTATGGGGAAGCAATGATAATATAATCAATTTTAGGTCGCAATTAATGGCGCATTGGAATAATTAAAAATAAAGGGACATGTTCACTCAAAGCATAAGGACATTGGGAACACCGACACGTCATTCCGAGGTCAGTAAATCTCCGGGATAGCAATAAAAATGAGTGTATAATAACGGCCGTCAAATATTAACTTAGGTTTCTGGAAACATTACTGTAAATTTTATACATGTATGCCACGAAATTATGCATTCTTAAGCGGAGGTATGACTGATTTTTTCGTATTTTGAGCCAAAACTCGGGTTTTCTTTTAATTCATACAAAAATAGCCCTATTCTTCATTTTTCAGGAAATGTTTTTATTTTAGTCATTCCGGCTTGTTTAAAGCTTGTAGAAGCCATTTAATATGAGCCCGCAGGACATTTAAAAGCCCAGAACCACACCCACTTCTCCTGTAACGTCATAATGATAGTTTACTGTGTGTTTTTCGCTGGATATTCAAGTATTTCGCGGCGTATTTGCCATAGAAGTACACTTCGGCATGCTGACAGTCACTTGTTTACTACGTAATCAATACAATTACGTTATGTTAGGAAATGTTGTAATTTGAACTGACGGAGAGAATGTTGTACCTCTTACAAATAGTACTCAATTTATATCTGCCACACATGAATACTTTGATAGTTTAAATATATTATGTATTTGTATTATTTACATTTAGGAACTCGTATTTGTGTTAATCGTAGTAGTACAAACATGGCTTCCTTGTTTGTATATCTGCCACACATGAATACTTTGATAGTTTAAATATATTATGTATTTGTATTATTTACATTTAGGAACTCGTATTTGTGTTAATCGTAGTAGTACAAACATGGCTTCCTTGTTTGTATATCTGCCACACATGAATACTTTGATTGTTTAAATATATTATGTATTTGTATTACTTACATTTAGGAACTCGTATTTGTGTTAATCGTAGTAGTACAAGCATGGCTTCCTTGTTTGTTTATATTTTACTAACATGCAGAAGTAACATGTGGTTTCAATTCAGCGAGTGAAATATCTAAACTTGTGATTTTTCATTGATGTATTTCATCTTAATTCCTTTGTAAATGTGTGGGGGCATTGCAATGAAACAGCACAGAACACCCGTGGAACTACAATCAGGAGACCTGGCGTCACTGAACTAAACATAAACAAAGCAAGCAAACAAAGCAAGTGGTCTACTGCACCGTGCGCTCGTTGCCATCTTACTACGCCAGTCATCTTCTATTCGGCTTACTGCTGCCCAAGCTACCAGCCATCCATGTATAGAGATCAGTGGTATCTCTTCATAACATCCAAGCAAGTCATACGTATTTTTTTCTATTTGCTTTACGTCGCACCGGCATAGATAGGTCTTATGGCGACGATGGAGTGGGAAAGGGCTAGGACTGGGAAGGAAGTGGCCGTGACCTTAATTGAGGTACAGCCCCAGCATTTGCCTGGTGTGAAAATGGGAAACCACGGAAAAACATCTTCATGGCTAGCCCTTTCCTATCCCATCGTCGCCCTAAGACCTGCCTGTGTCGGAGTGACGTAAAGCAACTTGCAAATAAAAAATATAATGGACTAAGCAACAAAAGTCTAAATTCATCTAAATGAATGAATTCTTCTTAAAACAATAATCACCATTCACCACCAATCTTGTTATTGTCGGTACGGTAAAACTGAATAAGACATACATTGTCTATAACTTTTGTAATGTACTACTCTTAGATAAGAAATTACATTTTAGACACCTAGCCCTAAACTACCATTTCAACCAGGGCGAATCAAATTATTTATAACCTAGACTGTAAATCCTTATTCCCCGACTTTACGACGTACATACCGATGTTCATTAAATTCTGTTTACCCATTTTCTCTTGGCTCGGCGTTGATATGGACTTAGCAACAAAAATGCAAAATAATGAATATCTCTTTTATCATAGCCGGTAGGGTAAGAATGTATAGGACACAAGTGATCGGAAATTAAATTTTATATAACTTTAGTTATTTAGTCCTTACCTATAGGACCACTAATAACGTAAATATTTGATATTTAAATGTTATCCATTGCCCTAAACTACCATTTCACTCAGCGTGAATAAAATTATTTATGGCTTAGATTGTAGTGACTTATTCCCCGACTTTACATACCGATTTTCATTCAATTGCATTTCGTGAACACGACCGATACAGAAATAACCTTCTTTTTAAATTCTGGGCAATGTATTATATATATATAATGCATATTTACATCTTTAATATCTCGAAAATTTCCATCAACACATCCTCGGGGTTTGATTGTAAAAAAAAAATCTTGGACTTCGTGACTAACTGGTTAGGATATTTTCCTCTCGTCCAAGGGATCGCGGTTACTATCCCCGACCTCGTCAGGGTTTTAACCTTCAATGGTTAATTCCTCTGGCTTGCGGACCGGGTATTTGTACCGTTTCCAATATTATATTTCATTCTAGGTAGAGTCCTATCCTCACAGGTCGCCCATGGGAGTCAACTCGACAGACCTGCACCAGTCGTACTCCATTGTATTGAAAACCTACAACCTGTTTTCCAGTCATTGACCGGGTCAGGGATGGAATGAATGAAGCAGATATAGGCTATTAGTACGAGTGGACCGAGCTCGATAGCTGCAGTCGCTTAAGTGCGGGCAGTATCCAGTAATCGGGAGATCGTGGGTTCGAGCCCCACTGTCGGCAGCCCTGAAGATGGTTTTCCGTGGTTTTCCATTTTCACACCAGGCAAATGCCGGGGCTGTACCTTAATTAAGGCCACGGACGCTTCCTTCCAATTCCTAGGCCTTTCCTATCCCATCGTCGCCGTAAGACATATCTGTGTCGGTGCGACGTAAAGCAAATAGCAACAACAACAACAACAGTACGATGGGGTCGCCACTCCCAAGGTGATTATTAATGACTGATAGATGCTATGAAATGAGAATGGAGAGTGTTGCTGGAATGAAAGATGACAGGGAAAACCGGAGTACCCAGACAAAAAATCTGTCCCGCTTCCGCTTTTTCCAGCACAGATATCACATGGCGTGACCGGGATTTGAACCACGGTATCCAGCGGTGAGAGGCCGTCGCGCTGGCGTTTGAGCCACGGAGGCTACCCACTCCATTGTATTATGTTGCATAAATCAATGTGGACTTCCACGAAATAACAACTTGGCCACAATTAAGTTATAGACGTAAACTTACAGTCCGCCTCTGTGGTGTAGTGGTTAGCGTGATTAGCTGCCACCCCAGGAGGCCCGGGTTCGATTCCCGGCTCTGCCACGAAATTTGAAAAGTGGTACGAGGGCTGGAACGGGGTCCACTCTGCCTCGGGAGGTCAACTGAGTAGAGGTGGGTTCGATTCCCACCTCAGCCATCCTCGAAGTGGTTTTCCGTGGTTTCCCCACTTCTCCTCCATGCGAATGCTGGGATGGTACCTAACTTAAGGCCACGGCCGCTTCCTTCCCTCTTCCTTCCCTATCCCTTCCAATCTTCCCATCCCTCCACAAGGCCCCTGTTCAGCATAGCAGGTGAGGCCGCCTGGGCGAGGTACTGGTCATACTCCCCAGTTGTATCCCCCGACCAAGAGTCTGAAGCTCCAGGACACTGCCCTTGAGGCGGTAGAGGTGGGATCCCTCGCTAAGTCCGAGGGAAAAACCGAACCTGGAGGGTAAACAGATGATGATGATGATGATGATGATGATGATGATGATGACGTAAACTTACAACACATTTTATTGTTTCATGACCTTTTTACGTATTGATTACTGTATATATAAGTTAGCAAAACGTAATATTTTTAAATCACAAATACAAGGCATTCTTCGTCTTCGTCTTCTTCTTCTTCTACTACTACTTCTTCTTCTTCTTCTCCTCCTGCATTATCCGGTCCGTGTGCTGGCGAGCATCAGGGCTATTGCAGTTTTGTTCACAGACCTTCGGAATAGCTCGACAGATGACAGTACAAACCATTGACGGAAGTTTTTCATCCAGGAGATCCGACGGCGGCCAGGGCATCTTTTCGCGAATATCTTGCCTTGCATGATGAGTTGAAGTATTCGATATTTCCTCTCATTGCACATGATGTGTCCAAAATATTGTAATTTCCGTTTCTTCACGATTTTCATCTCTTTATTTTGGCCGAGCCACTGCAGGATTACGATCCATCCAAGACATTCTAAGCAGCCTTCTATAGACCCACATGTCCCACCGTCATTAAAGGGCTAGGAGTGGGAAGGAAGCGACCGCAGTCTTACTTAACATTACATAATATGAAAATGGGAAACCACGGAAAACCATCTTCAGAGCTGCCGACAGTGTGGTTCGAATCCACTGTATCCCGAATGGTAAACGCTTACCATGTAGCCATCTTGCTTAGGCTTGCTGTCTTATGTTTCTTCTGGCAGCCGCTAGCTCACCTCAGCATGAAAATTAGCGTCACTCAGCATGTCTCAACACTATACTGGCACGGTAAAGAGGGGAGATACATTTCGATGGCTAGTCAAGATACATTAACCAAATTTCATCTCACGTGATCTTCCCACAAGCTTCTTCAACACCCCAGCTGTACAATACCGCCAGTCGTTCTGTTTTATTGTTTTATTTCCGTTGTATTTTATCCCCCAAACAGAGCGATGTAAGTAAAGGCAATAAGACCGGACTATTGTTGGAGGATGGCTCGGTTATATCAACCATATGCTTGCGTAACTCTACGGAGCACCCCACTAGCCTAAAGGATACGGAGAAACCACACAGTAATCTAATCTGAATTGTTGGTCACGGCTGGGAGTATTTCCATTGTACTTTGCATATGAAGCACGCCATCATTAGCATGCCCCGCTATATATTAGTGTTGAAAGGATTTGTTACTGCTATCATTAGAGTTTCTAATTACGGAACTATCTGACTCTTCAGCTGTGAAAGCAACGTTCCTTCAAGAAAAAAAGATCTGTCCTCCTCAGCTACATTTTGAGACCCACTGTCCGAGCTGAATACGAATATATATTTTTGGAGACAAAGAGTCCTTACTCTCAGATTGTTTTTATTTTTGACACTCGAGTTCAGGAGTTAGTTACGAATGAGTCAACAGGCTTATTTCAAAATGAGTTGTACCAATATTTCCCTTGTTTAATTCTGCATTAGAGCGTATAAGACAAATTCTTTTTAAAGTTCAATATTTTTTTATTTTTTTTTACTTGTGGTTGTAGTAAATATTGTCCGGGATTTGGTTTCTTCTCCAGGAACTGCTCACACAAAAATATATATACATGGAAAACTACTTGTCTGATGGTAATGAAATTTTTATAATGAATAATAAATAATGAATAATTTTTATAATGAAATGTTTATTCGTAGTGTAATTCCCAAGTTGCAATTTTTTCAACCATCCCAAAAAGAGTTAATCATTTTCCTAAAGCAACATTTTCTAAGCCCAGGATAAGCGTACAACAGGAAACTTGGGCTTGTTTTGAGGCACTCGGTCGTGCCTGTCAGATACTACAACAATTGAAACCGTACAGTGTGACACTGGGTTTATAAAGAGCAATATTGGTGGGAAGTTGTATGTGCGATGGACCGTGCGATTAACAGCAGACAGCGTGGAGAAATCGGGTACCGGGTTGCCGCGCACACCAGTCCCGGGCAGTTGTGAAATAGAATGCCCTGACGTTGGTTTGTCCGCATGTTACTTTCAGTCTGTCTGTGTTCTGCCTCTTAGCCACATCATTTCAAGATGCCTCCGAGACTAACGTTGTCAGAGGGCGAATTTGCAATGGTTTTGTGTGATGTTTGATTCCTTCTGGCAGATTGTCTTGGATTATCGCTGTCGACAGTGAAGAGAGAGTAGAAGCTGCTTCAAAGGAGAATTATAGAAATATACCATCCAGCTCAAGAAAGAAGCAGTGTTGAGACCAGGACGTTCGAAAATCCAACTCGACTTTACTTTGGCCACAATACGAAGAAATATACGCGATTTTTACATGAATGAGGCATTCCCCACTATTAAAAGCCTCCGCCTGAAACTATTGGAACACATGGGGGATTTTACTGATATGTCAATTTCTACGCTTTTGAAACTCTGGAAAAATGTAAAAGAAAATGGAGAACTATCAATGGAAGAAGGACTGTCTGAAAATATCACTCATTTCGAGCCAGTCATAATTAACATGAATGACAGCAGTTCCAATTCGTGCGAACATAATGATTTTTCAGACGAAAAATATTGACAGAATTAAATATTGTAAAGATATTTCAATAATCCTTGTAAAAACTGTACAGTATGACATTTCTAAATTAGGAATCCAATCATTTTTAAACCTGCAATTGAACACCCAAAGTCCTTATGAGAAAAGGTGATGGGAAGTGGAAATTGTACGAGGAAATAACATAAAATGTTGAAAGTAAACAAAAAAAACTGTGTTCGATGCGCGCTTTGTTTACTACTGAACGCGGCAACGCTGTACCCGATTTCACCACCCCGCCTGCTGTTAATCGCACGGTCCATCCCGCACACACAACCTCCCACCAATATTACTCTTCATAAATTCAGCATCACTCTTTACGGCTGCAGTAGTTGTGGTTTCTGATAACCACGACTGAGTGCTTCAAAACAAATCCAAGTTTCTTGCTCTACGCTTATCCTTGGCTGAGAAAAAGTTACTGTAGGAAAATGATGAAAACTTTCTGTGGGATAGTTGAAAAAAATTATAACTTGAGTATTACACTACGAATCCATGTGGCCACAACATATAGAAGTTTCATTACCATCAGGGAAGTACCCGTGTATATATTTTTAAGTGAGCGGTTCCTAGAGCAGAAGCCGAAAACCCGGACAATATTTAATAAACCATAAATAAAAAATAATTAATGAACTTCGAAAACAATTTTGTCTTATACGCCCTAATGCAGAATTAACAAGGAAAATATTGGTATAACTAATTTTGCAATCGGTTCGTTATGAATTAAAGCCTGAACTCGAGTATTCATAATAAAAAATCCTACAATAGTGTCGACTTTCTTAAGAAAAGAAAATCCACAGCCATTTCCAGTCATTCGACCGGATCAGGAATGGAATTAACGAAGCCCCCATTTAGAGGCGAGGATAGCAATTGTGTCGGTTGCCGAAGCCTGTCGCACTCCTCTGGGGCATTGATTAATGATATTGGAGAGTGTTGCTGGAATGAAAGATGACCAGGAAAACCGGAGCACCCGGAGATAAACCTCTCCTACCTGCGCTTTGTCCAGCATAAATCGCACATTGAGTGACCAAGATTTGAACCACGGAACCCAGCGGTGAGAGGCCAGCGCACTGCCGCCGGAGCCACGGAGTCTCCGTCGACTTTTTAAAATCTTTGATCATTAAAGCTCCTTTTCCTCTGTGTGTGAACTGATTAAGTGTATAGATAATTGTAAATCAAAATATCAAATAGTTAATAAATAAATGGCACGAAGAAAACAAGTTTCTGAAAGAGAAGGACATAAATATTAAAGGATATAAATTACAATCTTACGATATGGTGGAAAGAGTAAAAGTGAAGTAATCATCTTCAGATCCAATGTAATTATTTCTAACATTATTAATGACTCTTCAATTCATTATAACTATTACTGTGTGTTTAGGACTGAACTTAATGTTGTGTTGGTTCATTAAGAGTTGTACTTCCAGATCTGCTTTCACCATTCCAGCTCTGATTAAAGGTGATTCAAGGACAAACTTATATGAATGTGAAGATGTACCTTAGGTCACTAACCTCCCTATAAACAAAAGCCCTGCCGCCGAGGTCCTCCAATAAGCATGTGGCAGAGCGAAATGATTAGCTCCGGAGACGAGATGAATGGAAGGAGCACCAGTCGTGATGTGACCTTCCGTAATATATCAAGTAGTATTGGGTACGATATATTTTTTTTATCAAGGGAGTGAGTCAAGACTTTTGTGTGTGAGCACGCCGTGGTAAGACATCACGTCTTAAACTCGAGTATATACTGTATTCCGTGTCTGCTTTCCCCTATAAAATTCTGTGTCAAAATCTACAAATGGATTTAGAGTTTAATTTCTCTTGAAGTGAAGTAATGTACGTTCTGGTATATTCCTGTAAATTGCCCGGCGCCTTTACTACAATTCTGAAATATGTCAGTACCTCTCCCTAAACAGGATAATATGACGAGATGGGTGGTTACGGGCTAGGAGACAGTAGGAATCGTGAGCGCCACTATTAATTCATTATGGGTAGCTCGAATGAACCCGTAAAACGAGTACAGATGCAAAAACACGTACCTTGCAACAGAAGGTATATTCACACACACACACATACAGTACACACACCAGGAGCAGGTATCGTATAGACTGTGAATTGCACGCTGTACATCCAGCCTCGTAATAGCTCACATGGCAAGGGCGCGGTGGGGTATGTGGTAGTAGGCATTTCGCAAAGTTTCGAATCCCACGCAAGCAATTTTTTATCCACCAACTGCCTTTGATATGGGAAGGTTGCATATTTGATACCTTCCACGGACTGATATCTTTATTTGGCCCTGTAAAAGGCATGGAGCTGGGTTGGACGAGGATGAGGAGGTGGTGGTCTGTGGCTAGGACACAGGCAACCAGTTAGCTACGTCGTACATGTTCCAAATTGGAGCTAAAACAATATGCAATGGCAGGTAGGTATGTATGTAACTCCGCGAACTCCCTTCCTTCGAGGCATGTCACAACACTAGACAAAGCTCATTCACTGCCTCGTGATGAATTCCAGCGACGAATATGTGGATATGATACTCAACTATGGAGGAGATAGACGGAATGGATTCCAGGCATAACGCCTGTATGAAGGACGCTATCTGTATGGACGACAACCGACAGGCGTCACATTTCGGAGTGTGGAAAAACGTCGTCGGGCCACTGCGCCCCTGGGAAGTACACGGCCTGTTCAAGATCCTCCCGTGAAGTCTGCTCACAATGAAGAGGTTGTGTTGGACGCTGTCCAGCATAGTTCTCACACTGACGCCGGGGCATTGTACAGGAGACGAACATCAGCCGGGCATCTGTTATGCGGATAATGCATACCCAGCGCTTTCGCCCATACCATATACACGTACACCAGGAGCTCCGTGGTCATGATTTCGAAGCCCGGGTGGCATTCTGTCCATGGACCTTACAGCCTGTGGACACTGATCCTGTCTTTTTTAGCGAACGTCTTCTTCACGGACGTAGTGCGGTTCCACAGCTATAGAACCGCTAATCGCCATGCATTACTGGAGTGTGGATAATCCCCATTGGGTACGACAGGCAGCTTTTCAGGTACAGAGCGGCGTGAACGTATGGTGTGGCATCGTGCGTGATCATCTTAATATTTCTCATTTCTATGGGGGACCTCTGACGGGAAAACTCCTATCTGCGGTTTATCCAAGATGAACTACCACCGTTCTTGGAACATATGCCACTTCTTGACCACTGCAAGATGTGGTTTTAACAGGACGGAGATCCACCGCACGGTGTGGTGGTCGCCCGGAACCATCTCCATGCGACGTATCGTAATAAATGGATGGGAAGAGGAGGACCTCTTCTATGGCCCACCAGATCGCCTGACTTTACGCCCCTGATTTTTTTTTCTGTGGGGCCATATAAAACAGCTGATGTATGCACAGAAGCCGGCCAATCCCGGTCACCTTAGACAGCCCATAACAGAGGCATGCAGATCCGCTACGCCGGAGATGTTGCAACTTGCGATACGCTCCTTACAATATCGCGCGTACCTCTGTATCGAGCAGGTGCTGCGCTAAACGACGTAGGTAACTGAAATCCTATCACATGTTTCCTAACCTCTTCCAACCCAGCACAATGCCATATGCCACCACACCAACTGCCCTTTTCAGGGCCAAAGAAACAAATCAGACCGTGGAAACTATGAAGTATGCAAACTTACCACATTCCAGGCAGCTGGCTATAAAAAAAATACTTGCGTGGGATTCAAACCTCCTAACCCTCAAGCACTTTTCAGTTTCAGATCACTGGGCGAGTTGGCCGTGCGGTTAGGGGAGTGCGGCTGTGAGCTTGCATTCGGGAGATAATGGGTTCGAATCCCACTGTCGGGAGCCCTGAAGATGGTTTTCTGTGGTTTCCTATTTTCACATCAGGCAAATGCTGGGGCTGTATCTTAATTGAGGCGACGGTCGCTTCCTTCCAACTCCTAGCCTTTCCTATCCCATCGTCGCCATAACATCTATCTGTGTCGGTGCGACGTAAAGCAAAATAGCAACAAAACATTTTCATAATTAGGAATTTTATTATTAAAATGGAAGATTGCTTTGTTTTATTACCTTAGTACAGCCATCTTGATGTATGCCTACTACGAAGTGCTGTGGCGTTACAAGTGCGGTGCTATGTGCACCTTCTCAGCTATCACTCGCCGCATGTAATTCTTATACTACTGATACGAATTTTTATCACTGTGTGGCAAACGATGATGCAATAATAGGGTTATAGATATATAAAATGGAAGAATATAAAAATTACTTACATGCAAATAATGTATGCACTCAAAGTATACTGTAGAGTATAAAATATGTTGGAATTAGATCACCGTATCTGAAATGTGTGATGATCACTTGCCGAATTACTGTATCAGAAATACCATTATTTTACGCTTGTTCGAGCACACGGAGTTGTTATTACTTTTTAATAATTATTACCAAAAATATTTTCCAAAATGTAATGAATCTTAGACAAAACAGTCATTAACTACACTTGCATACTCTTTAAACAAAAATCAGTAATTCCTTCAGTTTCAATATTTAAAGATTTATAAAAACTGACTGACTGACTCATCATCGCCGAGCCAAAACTACTGGACTTAAAGAAGGTGAATTTATATTACAGTGAAGGTGCTCACTAAGGGAGGATTTTTGGATATCCCGTCGCTAAGAGAGTGAAAAGGGGGGTGAAATGAAATGGTGTATGGCTCTTTTAGTGCCGGGAGTGTCCGAGGACATGTTCGGCTCGCCAGGTGCAGGTCTTTCGATTTGACTCCCGTAGGCGACCTGCGCATCGTGATGAGGATGAAATGATGATGAAGACAACACATACACCCAGCCCCCGTGCCATTGGAATTAACCAATTAAGGTTAAAAATCCCCGACCCGGCCGGGAATCGAACCCGGGACCCTCTGAACTGAAGGCCAGTACGCTGACCGTTCATCCAACGAGTCGGACTACAAAGGGGGGTGAATTGTTTAAAAGAGTACATCTATATCTCAAAGAGCAATTTACAGACGTGAAAATTGGAATTTGGGATCTCCTTTAAAAATAAACAAACATGTTTATTATGTTTTCGGGATGTCCATTTAACGGGCGGAAGAAAGGCGGTAAAGAAGTGAAGAAGGAGTTGAATTCTTTGATAGTGGGTTTACGTCGCACCGACGTCTTATGGCGACGATGGGGTAGCAATTGTCTAGAATGGGGAAGGAAGCGGCCGTGGCCTTAATTAGGGTACAGCCTGGTGTGAAAATGGGAAACCATGGAAAACCATCTTCAGGGCTGCCGACAGTGGGATTCGAATCCACTATCACCCTAACCGCATGACCAACTCGCCCGGTGAGTTGAATTATTTTTATGGGGATATTTATATCTCAAAACTTAACAAGTTGCAAGACGTGAAAATTAGTATTCCCAAGCTCCCTTCAAAATAAAGAAACACGTTTTTTTTTTGTTTTCGGAAAATACACTTGAGAGGGTGAAAGGAAGTGACGAAGCCGGTGAATTTTTAAAATCTGCAGTATATTCCCATATTAAAAAATCAGCTTCTTTTTCAGACTTTGTTAACCCCCTCAAGTGGATTTCCCGAGAAAAAATACATGTGAATAAGAATATTTTGTTTCCTAAAAACCCACTTAAGGGGTGAAAAAGGGAAGAAAAGGGGGAGGGATTATATTCATGGAGGTACTTATATCTTAAAAATTGGAGTTGCTATACTGTAGACGTGTAAATTGGTATTTGGAATAGCCTTTAAAAATAACGACTCCTTTTTTTTTTGTTTTCTGAAAATCCACTTAATTAAGGGATGAAAAGGTGAAAAAGGTTGAATTTTTGATGAGGATACATGTACAGTATATCTCAAAAGCTGAAGATGTTAAAGACGTGAAAATTGGTATTTTGAACGTCATTTACATCAAAATACACGTACGAGGGTTGGAACTTAAATAGTGGCAACACTGCTGTGGAGACGCTATGCAACACGTTGGTTACATACCTACCTTACCTCAGAGCAAATGGACTCGCCCTTCCCACATCACCTGCGTGCACACAAGTGAGAGAAACGCAGTCACGTGTGAGCTAGCGGTCTAACCTAACGTTGTCACTGAGTTTTCCAAATAGGAACAACGGAGTTGGATCAAGATTGAATGTCGTACAGCACGACAGTGTCATCAAGGTCTTCAAGAGGCTTGATGGGAATCTACATTACCGTACAGAACAGTGGCACGTTGGGTAAAAGCCTCAACGATGGTCGACGAACTGTGGCGAACATTCATCGGGCAGGTCGTCCTACGAGTGAAGAAGAAGTGCATGCTCTTGCCGCGTTACTGGACAGTAATGGAAACCAGACGATTCGTGAGCATTCGCTTCAGAACTGTTGCAGAGATTCGACAGGCAATAGACCGCTCCATTCGCAGCATCAACAGAACAGGCTCTGCTAAAGGTATGCTACGACTTCCACATCGCTCGCAACGGGTTAAACACAACGCTGATGACTACACTAAAGGACAGTAAAGGTTGCTAACATGTAACTCTTTTGTATCTGTTGTAAATAAATAGTTGCCACTATTTAAGTTCCAACCTTCGTATATTTTAAGTTCGGAAAATCCATTTAAGGGGTGAAGAAAAGTGAGAAATGAGTGGAATAATTTATATGAGGATACTTATACCTCAAAAACTGTAGACGTTACAGACGTGAAAATTTGTTTTTGGAATCTCCTTTAAAAATAAAGAAAGGCGTGTATTTTGTTTTCGGAAAATCCACTTAACGGCGCTGAAAAGGAGTGAAAAAGGAGTTTTATTCTTCATATGAGGATATTTACGTCTAAAAACTGAATATGTTACAGACGTGGAAATAGGTATCTGGAACGCCATTTAAAAATAACGAAACGCGTATTTCTTTGTTTTCTATTTGAGAGGACTCTGTTTCTCACATGGGCAGTTATATATCGCATGTTTCAGAGTTAGCTCTGCCAGTAGCCTGGTGATCTCAGCTCCAGAAGGCAATACCACACACGTGGTTTACAAAGAGATACTGGAGTTAATGAAAATTTTTCGGTGAGTTTTTATACTTTAGGAATTTTCAGACAATGTCTTGGTGCAGTACTGAGCAACGATTACTTTTATCAAATTACGAAATCCGCGCGAACGAAGCCGCGGGTAACTGCTAATTCACCATATTTTGTTAAGAGTAGCCTGCACTACACTAATACATACTATAATAATTAAAATAATCATAACTAACTACTGAATGTTAAACCCTGTTAGACCGAGCAAGTGACCGCGTGATTCGTGTCACGTTGCTATTATCTTGCATTCGGGAGATAGTGGGTTCGAAATCCACTGCTGGCGTCCCTGAAAAATGTTTTCCGTAGTTTCCCATTTTCACACCAGGCAAATGCTGGCTGGGGCTGTACGTGAATTAAGGCCACGGTCGCTTCCTTCCCACTCCTAGCCCTTTCCTATCCCATCGTCGCTATAAGATCTACCTGTGTGGGTGCGGAGTAATCAAATTGCAAAGAAACTTAACTGTATTTACTGTATTCAGTGGGTTCAGGAAACCTAGCAATGCTTGCTTTGTTAACATCAAGCTGCTCAAACTAAAATAATGTAGTAGTAAAAATATGTTTCTACAGAAAACCAAGTTTTACGGATACGTTTGCATATTATTATTTCTTGAAAACACCTTTAATAATTAAAGTAAGAAGGCTTTCACGGCTGGTGTCAATATAATAAAAATCTTCCGGGCTATTATGCCGTAGTCCACTCCTCTCGCTTCTCCCAGACGTTTCGACTACTACTGCGTCGCCAGCGGGATACAGGAGAGCGTATCTACACGACCCCACAGATGATGACTATCGCAGCAGTAGTCGAAACGTCTGGGAGAAGCGAGAGGAGTCGACCATGGCATAATAGCCCAGAAGATTTTTATTATACCTTTAATAATTTTCAAATTTCAACAACACACAATCAAACTATAATGTATACAAGACTCATGCCTCCATGTAGATGCACCAAATGGCATAATCCCTGTGGTACTGTCAACAGGAGGAGGCTGGAACTAATCTATCGAGTTGGCCCATAGTCCACTAGACAACTAATAATTTAGTAGCCTATGATAGGCCATGTCCTAGCTATAATGATCAACATCACTCACCAGATTCAAAACTACTTCCTTTTAGCGCTATCTGTTGCTACACTTCCGAAATACTTCCAAAGCATACTAACCTTCTATTGTCACTTGAACTTTCTATATAAAGCCTAAATATCTTAACACAATTTTACAAATAATAAATTTATTTCTTTGATGCAGAATTAAAGCTTTCAAATATGTGCGATAAAATTATACCACTTGAATGTATTAACAGAAAGAAAGCTTAAACATCATTTGAATCATCCGCTATGATGTAAATATTACGATTTGTTAAATTCTTACGTGCACCACTACTTTTTAACCTAGAATCGAAGTTTTGTTATAGACATCATTCACAGGAGTATATGTTTTGTTAATCCACGTGAAATCAATGATTTTCAATAAGTATTGTGTCTTGTGGCTGACAGTTTCGTCGTTAAGGAAAAATAATATGATAGTCCATAGGTCGCTCAACATATCATACAACGGGGATGGGATTCGTAGTTATGTTTGGTTAATGGTTACGACTGAAACGATTGTCAAAAAATAATCCTTAGCGATAAAGGTTAAAAATAAAGACTTGTACAAGTGAGGTCCGGTATTGAAGGTATCTAATGTCAGCTATTGTGCGGAAGTACCGTACCTGTAACGACTGCAAGACAGACATAAGTAGACGAAGGCACGCTTCAAAATTATTTCATATAGCGTAAAACATCAGTCTGTTGTACAATCTACTAGACTACTGTGAAAACCTAGTTTTCACTACCAAGTAATTAAAATCAAAATCCAGACTTTACTATCAAAAGATTCTGTTCTCCAGGAAAATTACCGTCATCCAGTGATCAATAACGGCCGGTCTTTCAGCTGGCAATTCTTCAGAGCAGCAGGAAAACTTCAGAACAAATTGTCTGTCGTTCATCAGGGTCTTGTGTTTAAGCCTGGTGGCCAGTCTTCACCTGAGTTTGACCCAAGTCCTCATCCGTGATTCTGACCCATTTTTACTTCATATTCATCATTTCCACTCTTTCCCCAAGTCCATTTACCTTACATAGACAATTTGTTCTTCCAAGAATACTTCCTCAGGTTGCCGTTACAGCTGACGTGGTATGTAGCCCGAACAGGACAATTTATTCACATATCATTCCAGCATCATAGCAGACTTTTTCTAGTCATGAAACTACTCCTCATTCCAGCTCTAGAAGAAGGTCTGAGTTCGATTATGATAGGAGTTACCATTATTGGATCCTATTTCACCTAACAGTAACTTTTAAATCATTCCCCTAGCCCATCCTCGTCCAGGATATCACGCCCGCCTTTCCAATTTTACTGCCCTATTAAAAAAGCAAAGCCATCCCGTACAGGCCACGAAGGCCCTTGGAGGGGTGGAAGGAAAATGCTACCAAAATCCGTAATCCCGGCACTTCACGGAATAGTGGTTAGCTCTACGTCACGAGCAGATTTAGCAACACCGCCTCGCAAAAACCCATTTGAATTCACCCGCTGATAAAATGGAAACAGTGCGTGATATCGATATTTTTTTCAAATTATTTATCAGTATGACCAACTTTCTAACGCTCATATGCCCGATTCACGTTGTTTACGACCACCCTGTATAGGGATTGTGGTACAAGGGGCAAATGATTATACAAGGTGTGTCTGAAAAGTACGGTGAATGGAGCGATATCGCAATGGCAGCGTGTAGTAACACTGCGTTCATGCGCGTGTGAATAGAGAGACATCTCGAGAAGCACCACGTAGCGTTGAACGGAGCTGAAGCAGGTTAGTCTACTGCAGCCAGTCGAACGTACTGACTGTGGAGACTCGTGTCACAATGCAATGGAACAACTCATAAACATAAAGTTTTGTTACAACTTGGGAACGAAACGGCGACGGAGACGCATGCGATGTTGCTTCAAGCGTACGGAACAGAAGCCGTAAGTAGAGAGTGTTTTTACAATGGGTTCAGATGCTTTCGAGATGGATGAAAAACTCTTGATGATGCGCCACGTCTGTTATACTTACGGTTTCGGCTCCGCCTCCGTCGCCCTTTTTCCAAATTTTTAAACAAAACTTGGTGTTTGCGCGTTGCTCCGTTGAACTATGACATGAGTCTTCACACGCACTACGTTCGACTAGCCGCAGTAGACCAACCTGCTTCAGCTCCACGTGATCAAAACTACGTGGCGCTTCTCGAGATATCTCTATATTCACATGCGCTTACATGAAATGTTACCACCCGTTGCCATTGCGATATCGGTCTCTTCACCGTACTATTTGGACTCACCTTGTATTTACACCGAGACTCGACGTATCAAAATGTTCAGATCAGTATCTGAGAGTCACAGTGTGCCGAAACTACTACTCGTATAGTTCTTGCCATTAACTCGTTAACGACCGGCACGCTTATGAAGTCTAGTTAGCTGACTGTGTTAACATTCATTGACCCTGGGGATGCCAAGATTTCCCCAGCTCGAGGCACAGCGTTGTCAACTCTTCGTTTTAAATACTTAGCCTCTGAGAGCGAGCAGCGAGACTGGAGAGAACTGCGAGCAGCTGTGCAACACTGGAGACCTGATAACCAAGCCGGCTTCAGGACCGGCACACTTTTGAAGTACTCCACGTGGGCCGTCACTGTCAAACCGAGCATACTATCGGCAGGACGAATAGAATACCTAGTGTAATCACTCCGCTCTCTAGACATTGTCGTTGGTGGCCCAGCCGGAGTGTGGCGCTGCAGTCGAAACAAACCAGCTGGAAGAACACGTGCACCAAATTGTCGACGAAGGTAATAGTGTGCGTGCGTGAAGTCATGACAGCAATTTTAACACCTATCGAGGGAATTTGTTTGTTTTGATATTTTGGTATTAATAACTGTGCAGTGCTTCGTGTGTGCAATCAACTAATTTTCTGTTATTTCGAGAAAAATGTCGCACTGTTTCGTTCCTGGTTGTAAATCGGGTTACGGAAGGGAGCCTAGTAGTAGACGATTTTTTATACTACCAAAAGAAAATAGTCTGTAAAATGGACGAGAGTTATTCTGCGGAGAGATAAGCAACTGTCAGCCAAAAGCAGAATATTTGACCTAAATTTTTGGCAGATTAACGTATAAAGACGGACTGTTTCATTGTGAACGGTAAAAACGTTGAACTTCCTCGTGTAAGGTGGAAATTAAAACCAGGAGCGGTGCCTCATATTTTTCCAAATTTACAGAAATACCTAGCCAATGAGGTAAAATCGCTAAAGGCACCCAACAGGAAAAGGAATGAAGACAGTATCAAGAGGATAAGGAACAAGAATCTCAGTGTGAGTGAAGCAGTACTGGTAACAGTGAGCCGTAAAGTTCAAGGTCAGTCTAGTTATAGTAAAATACACAGTCCAAAAGCCAATAGTGTCTCTCAAAAGGCGACTAAAGAACGCAACTCGTTATTTAAGGCGAGCTAAATGTATCTTTCCTCAGTCAAAGCTAGGATTAATTTCCTACAGAGGCAGGTTAAGAACACGGAATGTTTAATGTTTTATGTGCTTTGTTTAAAAAGTCTTTCTTTTCTTTCAAGTCTGGAAAGCGCAATATTGCTTTCGCTTTTCGCTTATCTCGTGTGTTCTCTTGTTAAAGTCTAAAGATATGTCTTCGTGGGGACTGAGAGTCTAAGAATATTATTTAGACAAAAACTCTTTGACAGTATTATTCATAAATCTTAACAATTTGGGTGTTGTATTTGATTATTTGAGTAACCCCCACTAAATCAGCTGACCGTGTAGCATTGGTGATCGGCTCCACTAGCGCCGCTCTGCGGGAGCGCGCTTGAACTGTGTGAGTGATCTCACTAGGTATTCTATTCGTCATGCTATTGGCCAAGAGCCATCTGCTATTAGTCACAACAGGGACTGGTGTAGACAGTCACTCATAAATCTGGTTACTGTTGGGAGGTGTTACTGCCTAACGTTTGAGTCGCAGGTCGTTAACGGTGAAATTGAGAGAACTATACACGGCTCAGTATAGAGAGAAGGAACCCGGGATAATATTTCGAGGTAAGCTAGGTGAAGGCAGATCGATTCATTACCAACGCCCATTTTCTGTAGAAATAGATAGTTCATGGCGTGGCAGCCGTTGTGTGAACATGTGCACGACCGTACAATTAATGTAAAATCCAATGAGTCGCTGTCCGAGGATGAAATGAAACATGGCGGCCATCTAGGAATTTTTGGACGTTACGTACCACATGGTGTCACAACTTCTCTAGGTCATAAAATATCTCTGAGGGAATTTGAAATCCGAGGTAGGTTGTCGAAGGTACATAAATCAGGTTGCAGAGATTTGATGGTAGAACGAGTTCTAGTTTAAGGTAAGTACAGGAATTAGGCAACGCGGAAACATTGCATTCTTATGTTATTCATGTACGTGGATGATTTACCGAAAGCTATAAATAGGCAGAGTGGGTATGAGCAAGTTGAAAATGCAGTAAATGGTTTGGCTTGTGCGAATGACTCTATCTTAATAGCAGACCGTGTTCAAAGTTCGAAATCTATCATCATAGAATGAATTTTCTTACAATTTTGCTTTGAATTGTACCGACAATGATAGGTTTTATGGTGACGATGGGATAGGAAAGGATTAGTAGGAAGGAAGTTTACGTCCCCACTGTCGGCAGCCCTGGAGATGGATTTCCGTGGTTTCCTCTCTTCATACCAGACTGTACGTTAATCAAGGCCACGGTCTCTGCCTTCCCACTCCTAAAACTTTTCTATCCCATCGTCCCCATAGGACATATCTGTGTCGATATTTAGTAAATCAAAATTTTAAGGGGGAGCTGTAAGTGTTTCAGTTTACCCCTGTTTCGGTAACGCTGTCGATGTAGGGTGCCTATGGATGCATATTTTAACACGTCAAGACCTAAGCGTATTTTGTAGGACGTAAACCCAATTACCAAGTATTTCTGATTTATATTATCCGTAGATAGCGGTATAGTAAATGAAATGGACTGAGGCGTGACAATGGGAACATGCAGTTGCACTTAGCGGTGATTTCTGAGAATGAAGTGAGTTCACAGACATCCGTATATCGTTCTATTTTCAAACCAGCTTTGTTGTGCGAGAGTGATGACTGGATTGACACGGGATATTTCATTCATATGCGCAAGGTAACAGACATGAATCCAGACTAGTGCAAAAGTATAGGAACAACGACAGAGTATTCGGAATGAACTGATAAGGATCAAGTTGTGTACCTGAAGCTGCTCTGGTCATAGGGTTCCTGTCACACAATTTGTTCGATTTTAGAAAGTAAGAGAAGCAAGGAAAGTCCGATGAGACTATGGTTAAAACCTGTTTTCGGTGATTCGGGTAGGTAGGTACTGTATAATTGAAGAAGCGGAATAGACCCTAACGCCAGATGCAAAGGGAGAGTTGTAGTGGCGCTTATTTCTTTCAGAGAGGTATGGCACCCTATAATGTTGATGGAAATGAAAATCCACAGACTGTTTCCAGTCATTGGACCGGATCAAGAATGGAATGAATGAAGCCCCATTCTAGCGGCGAGGATGGGAATTGTGCCGGCTGACGAAGCCTGTCGCACTCCTTTGGGGCAATAAGTAATTAATGAAATGAAATGATATTGGAGAGTGTTGCTGGAATGAAAGATGACAGAGAAAACCGGAGTACCCGGAGAAAAACTGTCCCGCCTCCGCTTTGTCCAGCACAAATCTCACATGGAGTGACCGGGATTTGAATCACGGAACGCAGCGCTGAGAGGCCGGCGCGCTGCCGCCTGAGGCACGGAGGCTCTATAATGATGATATTTTCTGTACATTTATTGGGAATAATTTATTTTACGTAATCTATTTCATGCATTTCTTTCAATCTGGATATCCATCCATTACATTTCGTTGGGCGGATTAAAGGTTGATTCAGACCGATTTCACCTTCAAGACTTAATGCATGTAATTTCTTGCCTCTGCCATTGTTTTCCCCAGTTACCATACAAAGATAGTCGTTATCTGTTTCTGCAGGAAATAAACAATTTACTTTATCTTATGAAGTGGGAGATATGAACTTATTTATTTGTATACTCCCCGTAGATGCTGGCAAATTCTGTTATTTTAATCTGCATTTTTCTAGACTCACACCCCATAGAACAGTTTCATTATTCAGAAAATCATAAGTGCTTTATTACATATAAAAGGAACTGCATATTATTTCCAGTTCCAATGTGTGCGTTAAAATCTATTTCACGAGATGCAGCTGAGCGATTCTAATGTACAGGGCGCCCTCTCTGAACAGAAATTATACCACGATTTTACAACAATTAGCTAAGTCATTATTCAAGTCTACGAAGGCAAATGGAGTCTCTATTGCCAGTCATTTTGTTTCGTACCTGATTATTATTATTATTATTATTATTATTATTATTATTATTATTATTATTATTATTATTATTATTATTACAACCCACCTGAACGTCGTCTAAAATCTAGGAAGAACGTCTTCACTAGATCCCAGGTGCTTCAAGGATCTCAAGGAATTACTCGCATGAAGTTATGGAAGGAGAATCTGAACGATCCAGAAATATATTTATTTATTTATTTATTTATTTATTTATTTATTATTTATTTATTTATTTATTTATTTATTTATTTATTTATTTATTTATTTATTTATTTATTTATTTATTTATTCATTTATTTATTTATTTATTGCACACTACAGGACTTAGTGTCCCAATTACAGTAGCAACTACGATAGATAAGCAACAATTGATATAAAATATGAAAGTATTTTTCTAAAGACTAAAGAACCTTATGTTAATGCGGCGGAACAACACACGACAAAGTAAAATGATAAAATAAATGAAGCAATACATTATATTGCATAATATTATAGAATTTCACCTTACAATTTCCCCTATTTTTAGGACTTCATACGATTGCACGATGAAGTTCAGGCAGCTCTGGAAAAAATTAGCGCCTGGAGGAGAGTTTCTACAGGAGAATATTATTTACTGTCTCATAAGCAGCCGACAGGTCTATGGTATTTTGCAGGACTGAATGTTTATCACCTCAGTCAAGCAGTTCCGGATTTCAATTCCGAAATTTTTGTATGTATTGGACTCTAAAGTTATATTGTTCAAGCCAGCTGTTTTCCATGCTCGCTTCTTTACAATGCAAATTCTAATTCAGCCTGAGCAAAGTCCTGATGGTATAAACTGGTTTATTATTTGGTGGGAAATTTGGTCTGACTTTAAATTTGAACCTATATTGATTTAAGAAGAGTCACTATTGAGACGTCTTAATAGTCTCCAACCCTCCTGACTGCTCTTACCCATACTGCATTGTGTCATCAGCTTCACCCACAGCTCCCTCTTCATTTCGCTGAACCGAGCTCGATAGCTCCAGTCGCTTAAGTGCGGGCAGTATCCAGTATTCGGGAGATAGTAGGTTCAAACCCCACTGTCGGCAGCCCTGAAAATGGTTTTCCGTGGTTTCCCATTTTCACACCAAGCAAATGCTGGGGCTGTACCTTAATTAAGGCCACGCCGCTTCCTTCCCACTCCTAGCCCTTTGCTTCCTATCGTCGCCATAAGACCTATCTGTGTCGGTGCGACGTAAAGCAACTAGCAGAAGAAAAAAAAATCATCTCGCTGATCGACACGAGGACTCAATGAACCGACTCAATGTGCTGCCTGCGACGTTTCCTCACTCAATAGATTTTTCTAATAGAACCGGTAATACCTACTCGCCTAATAAGATAGGTACCGAGCTCGATAGCTGCAGTCGCTTAAGTGCGGCCAGTATCCAGTATTCGGGAGATAGTAGGTTCGAACCCCACTGTCGGCAGCCCTGAAAATGGTTTTCCGTGGTTTCCCATTTTCACACCAGGCAAATGCTGGGGCTGTACCTTAATTAAGGCCACGGCTGCTTCTTTCCAAATCCTAGCCCTTTCCCGTCCCATTGTCCCCATAAGACTTGTCTGTGTCGGTGCGACGTAAAGCAACTAGCAAAAAAATAAGAAGAAGAAAGGGTTACGAGGCTATATGAAAATCCACAGCCTTTCATTCGATCGGGTCAGGGATGGAATGAATGAAGGTCCCATCTAGCGGCCAGGATAGGAATTGTACCGGCTGCTGAAGACTGTAGCTCTCCTCTGGGGACAATGATTAATGACTGACAGATGAAATGAAATGGTATTGGAGAGAGAATGATGGCAGTGAAATCCAGAGTACCGGGAGGAAAACCCATCCCGCTTCCGCTTCCAAGTGAAGTGACCGGGATTTGAAAAAGCCCAGCTGTGAGAGTCCGGGCGCACAGCCGCCTGAGCCACGGAGGCTCTCCGAGGTTATATTGAACCCGAGTGACTTAGGCCTAAAGTCAATCATGATTTGATTTATGAAGGGAAATAGTACATTTATTGAAATACAGAAGTGTAGTTGAAAATATTTCATCTATGTAGTGTTGAAATATGAGCTAAGGAACACGGCAGACTGGAGCCTGACGGATTAGCTCGACACAACAGAATTTAGCTGCTTCACAGCAGAACAGCCCATTAGTTGGCGACCAGGAAAAGTACAAGTCCACAAATAAGTCTTCGTCAGAAAGAGAAGGGGGTAGTTTGAGACAAAGGAAGCTTGCAACATGAGTAGTGCGCTGGGATATTTTGGGCGGACGGAAATTTCCGCGACGTCACGGAAAAGTACAATGGTTGCGAGGACATTCGCTAGCCTAGGTTCGGGCAGGTGGAAACTTAAATCACGTGACCACTTGCAGGCCAATTGCTAAAAGTTGATGGAAGACTCAGGGATACCATCTTAAGAGAAGGGGGATGAGACACCAATGTAACTTCGAAAGTAATCAGTAATAAATTATTGTGAATACACGGATCAATGTAATAAACTTATTAGATGTCACGCATGGAAAAATAATCGATAATTATGGGCAAATTAAATAAATTGAAGGCCGGATTTCTTGGAAACCAGACAGCTTGAATGTCATTGGCTGGACGAAAACCACGTTGTAAGGGACGCTTCCAAAGGCGCGAAATGTGAGGAGCTAAATCCACCCGTATCTCCTAAATCTATGATCGTCAGGAGTTCATATTTAATCCAGCAAAAAAGCTAGAGGAGTGGATTAATTTGATATAAATTTTAACGTCCAATTCGGAGTGCAAGTGCCGATATTAGAAATCCACCCCCTCCCTCATGGGTATGACGTCAATGAATCCGCGAGGGAAAGCTTCATCCATATATACGGGCGCAAGGGATACTCGAAACCACACTTGAAATGAATCTCTGGAGCTGAACCGTCGTTCGCAGCTGACTTCAGATCCGTCGGGCGTACAGTAACTCAACATTTAATGGCGCGAGCATCCGCCAGTACTTATAAAATGTGATCGCGCTCAAGCAACATGAACTGGAAGTAGTTAACTTAGGACAGTGTTTGCCAGTTATAAATATCATAGTGAACTCAATTAATTGCATTGTAAGAGTGAGTAATATAAATTGCACCGCAATAAGTACGTAAATAACATACTGTGTGACGAACAGTACTTTGAGGGAATAATAGCCTGTACTTTGGAATATCGAACCGCTATCATGAACACTTCAAGAGGGCCGTATGAAACAGGCGTATCGCGTCGGGCGTAAAATTCGACACACCGTCGTACGTGTCCATGTCCATTGTGCGGTAATTGGACGAAGCTTAAAACAGTGTAAAATATTAAATTTTGGGTCTAGGGTATTAATTTGTTTTATAAAAGTAAATTTTTCAGTGTTAACATTGTCAATGGTGAAGTATTGTGATAGTTAAGGTATTAGTGTAAAAATGGTAATGTGCCAGGAAATCATTTGTGGAACTACGCCATCAAGAATGAACGAGTAGTACGGTGGATAGGGGCCGAAAGGAGCCTCTCATCTGCCAAGCTGCAATGGATTACCAATAACTAAGATGAGTACTAAAATGTAGATAATATTTGGGAAATGTTAGCGTGATTGGAAAAATGGGAATAATTTTATTAGACTTGGTTACCTTCTGTAACAAGATGAGTCGCTTAACGACCCCATCCTAAATTTGTAACACGGACAGTATTAAATAATAACAATGTAAATAATCGGGTCTTTTTATGTATTCAGTTTGTTGTAGGTGTAAATTTTGTAGATATAGGGTAGTACGTTAAGTCATGCATGCATTCATATTTTCTTGGTAGTCAAGAATATTTTTTTTTTACATTTGATTTTGTTATCATAGTCTAATAGACCCGATATGTGCTTTTCTGTTTGTCATTTTAACGAGTTATGTAATGACATTGAAGGAAAGTCCAGCCTTGTCATGCCAGTTGTGTTTTGTTGTTGATTAGTGTGTTCATATTTTCAAAGTGTTGTTAAATTTGTGAGAAGCGATATTAATAATAATAATAATTCATGAGATATTGGAAGTTTAGTGAGCCGTGCGTAATAATGAAATTTAAGTGATAAGGTGTTGAGTTTGTCGGGAATCATTTAATGACGGGATGTCGTTTTTAATTCGGAATTAAAGTGTGTGGTAATTTAACTTGACAAATTAATAATATTGAAATTTAAGATCGGTGCTAATAATCCGTACATGTTAATGAACGTGTGGTTTAAATTACGGTCCAATATTTTTTTTGTTACGAATAAATGTCGTGTCTTAAATTTGCAATTCAGTAGCCGGAACACGTAGGACTAATATTACGAAACCATGATTGTCAAATTTTGGTAAATATAATTTCAAGATATTACGATTATTTGTGGAGAACGAACTAAGGCGTAGATCAAAATGAGATAGAAAAATTTTAAAGAATCTACAGTCAGATAATAAAAGGTCGTACGATGTCAGAAGTGAATAAATAAGTCAGTTGATAATTCTGTGAGAAATAAATTAATCAAGGGATATTGAGATAGAAAGGGATATAAATTCCGTACGAGAGACACTTAGGATATTGAAATGAGTGTAAAATGTACGGGCAGTGTCACAGAGAAATACTGAGTTACGTAGCGGGTAGAATTCGAACCCGTGACAGCTTGTTTGAAATAAATAGACTGCACCGCTATTCGTCGAGATACTACGGATCTAAGGATAATGAGAGTACAGATTCCACATAAATGATCGGATATTGTAATCATTGTAATGACGAGTGATGACAATCATGATGGCGTGATGATAATAATAAATATTGCAGATAAAGGATTGGACCGCCTTAATTAAATGAGCGTTGAAAAAGATGTTAAACGGGAATCTAAATGAGAATATGCAACCGATAATAATAGTAACAATGTTAGGACGATATCAAATCGTGGCGGTCAGATTAATAATAATTGTCATAATAATAACAGTAATGATGTCGTTGGTTGATCAGTGAAATAATTGTAATTGCGACCGATATCCTAATGCATTTTTGGCGGAAGTGACCGGTTCATTAATAATAATAATAA
This sequence comes from Anabrus simplex, assembly GCF_040414725.1. Lineage (NCBI taxonomy): Eukaryota > Metazoa > Arthropoda > Insecta > Orthoptera > Tettigoniidae > Anabrus > Anabrus simplex. The sequence continues at coordinate 1,605,973,372 of NC_090265.1, read as the reverse complement.
TAATCTTGAGTGACATTAATAATAATAATAACCTCTTGAGTGACGTTAATAATAATAATAAAACATAGAGTCACCTATTCATTAATAATAAGAATAATAACCACAAGAGGGATATACTAATAATAATAATAACAGTAATAACCATTTGTGTTTGCATCCCGCATAATAATGATGATATTAATCAAACGTGACAGTGCCAGGAACCGTTGAGAATAATAATAATAATAATAATAATAATAATAATAATAATAATAATAATAATAATAATAATAATTTCAAGGATGATAATTTCGGGGTTGAATGAATATTCTGACAATAGTGAATTAATTAATTGGTGACAACATCCCTCTACTCGTATGTTTGAATAATATGAATAATAAATATTATAGTCATTTGTTACCTCGTTATTGTACGGTTTCCGCACGGGACAGGTGACGGTAATACTTGTGTGTTTGTTTACTTCGCTCGCGATGTGAGGGGAGGTCTTCGGCACGGTATTTCCCACCGCTTCTCGTTATCTCATCTGTGGCAGTAGTCTACTGAGGCTACTTTGTAACATTTCAGATCATGTGTAAATAAAATATGAATGCTAATTCAGTGGTATGGCATCAGCTGGACATCGTAAGATAGGAACTGTCCGTGTAATCCATTTTTCGTAATTCACGAGAAACATTACCCAGTCCGAGTACCGGTCTCGGAAAAATGTGTATAGCCGGGGTACGTCTTCTTAGTTAAATCGAGAAGCCGACCGTAACATGGGTTATGCTCGGGTTTCCCGATAGAAGGTAGCTATATCCTTGAACAACGGTTCGATTCAAATGGAATCGACCCATAAGTTATACTCCAATTGTAATTTCTTCCAGAAGCAACCCAGCAACATATTGATACCACTTGCGGTATAGCAAGTGATTTATTTATGTAACATGTGTGGAAATTTAAATATCATTGCCAAATGTATCAAAGTTTCGTACGTCGGATGCCGTAATAAACTGCTCCTTCTGGCAATTATTTCAAAGGAAGCCATTCTCATAATCTTTTTATTGTAGTTAGATGATACCCTTTTTAAAGTTAACTGCAACTTCCTAGTCCTGTCATGGAGTCCTTAAATTCAAGTTTACAATCGAGCTTTCCCCATTTTAATTTTAATTGCTCCGTTCATTCCCGTGTTCTATTATGCCTCTATATTTATATATTCGTGGACTTAAAATAATGAACCGACACCCCTGAGATAAATGCTAGTCTGGGACTCGGGAGGTGGACGGGTGCAATATCCGGGGTATAATTCGTTCTGTAGCCGCTCGGAGTGGATGCCCGTGCGAGCAAATGTTAAGGATATCATCAAAGCGATCGTACTCTCCGGACTGGATCAACTGTGTGGATTTTCTCATCCAGAATTCCAGAGAATTTTAAGCATCAGCCTTCTTAAAATTTCAATTGAGCTACTTGAAGTCATACTATTGGAAGACGCTGGCACTTTATCGGTCTACTTACTGATTTGGAGCATCTTTGAGCTATACATTTCTTCACAAACGGTACGTCTGGATTGTACTCTCGCTGTCATCTTTCACTGCTGAAAGAAGTAGGGAGTTTGATGCAAAATGCTATGAAATAATTAAAGTTGGCTAAAATATTTGACCGAACTGAATTCTAGTGGCTGGGTAACAAGGATTTTAAAAGTAATATATCCCAATTCTGTACACTGCATAAGTCTTGTTCTTAGAGAAATAATTACTCGCATTCATAATTTACTTGGAAGTGTATATAAATATGATTTACTTTCTTCTTTTTTTACAATTTGCTTTACGTCGCACTGACACGGGCAGGCCCTATGACGACGATGGAATAAGAAAGGGTAGGATTCGGAACGAAGCAGCCGTGGCCTTAATTAAGATACATCCCCAGCAAGCATTTACCTGGTGTGAAAATGGGGGGAAACGAAAAACCTTTTCCTTTTTCCCTTTCTTTCTAGAATCTGCTTTACGTCGCACCGACACAGATAGATCTTACGATGATGATCGGATAGGAAAGGGCTAGGAGTGGGAAGGAAGCGGCCGTGGCCTTAATTAAGGTACAGCTCCAGCATTTGCCTGGTGTGGAAATGGAAAACTACGGGGAACCATCTTCAGGGCTGTCGACAATGGGGTAGAAAGTTGGCACGACAAAAACAAGTTACAAACCTCAAAAAAGGTAATTATATATTTACGATAGTTTACTTCTGACGTCCAGAATTGTAATCGTTAGATTCCAGTAGTCGGTAAACATCGCACGGAAGCACAAACTTGTGTGTGGGGGGGGGGGGGAGGGAAGGGGGGTGAAACTGACGATGAGGATAACTTTTCCCGTTCTATTCCAGCAGAACCAATAGCTTTGTAAGTGCTTGATTAACTACTTTAGTCTCGAATACTTCCAGTGACATCAGACTTTTCCTACAATATCCCTCACTGCTGTGGGTTATCTAAAATTTTAACACATGTATTTCATCAAGTGCCCTCGTAGTGCGTCTTCACAGCAAATACCTCAATGTACTTTCCCTCACCTCCCCTGCGAATCATGTGACCTTGCCGCGGTGGGGAGGCTTCCACGTCCCAATGAAGCGGATAGCAGAGCCGTAGGTGTAACCAATATCGGATGGTATCTGTTGAGAGACCAGACTAACGAATGGTTCATCGAAAGGGGCCTAACAGCATTTAGGAAATTAGAAGGGCGGCAGTCTAGATGATAGACTGATATGGCCTCGTAATAATACTCAACATGGCTTAGCTCTGTTGAAACTACTGAATGGCTGAAAGCAACGGGAAATTACAGCCGTACTAACTCCCAAGGTCATGCAGCTCTCTCTGTATGAATGATGTTCCGATGATGGCTTCCTCCCGGGTAAAATATTCCTGAGGTCAAATAGTCCCCCATTCAGATCTCCGGGTGGGGACTACACGAGAGGGGGCGATCATCAGGAAGATGGACACTAACATTTTGCGAGTCGGAGCGTGGAATGTTAGAAGTTTGAATCGTTGTGGTAGGTTAGAGAATCTGAAAAGGGAGGTGGATAGATTAAAGTTAGATGTAGTTTGTATAAGTGAAGTACGTTGGCAGGAAGAACACAATTTTTGGTCAGGGGATTGCAGAATTATCAACAAAAATCAAACAGGGGAAATGCAGGATTTGGTTTAATAATGAATAAAAGAATAGAGCAGCGTGTAAGTTACTACGACCAGCATAGCGAAATAATTATTGTCGTCAAGATAGACACCAAACCAGTGTCCACTACAATAGTGCAGGTCTATAGGCCTACTAGTTCAGCGGATGATGAGAAAATCGAAAGAATACATAAAGGGATAGAATATATAATACAGTATGTAAAAGGTGGCGAGAATCTAACTGTGATGAGAGACTGGCATGCAGTGGTAGGCCAAGGAAGAGAAGGTAATGCAGTAGGAGAATTCGGATAGGGACAAAGGAACGAATGAGGAAGTCGGCTGGTTGAATTCCTCACCAATCATAATTTAGTCCTTGCTAATAATTGGTTCAAATACCGCAAACGACGGCTGTGCACATGGACGAGACATGGAGACACCGGAAGGTATCAAATAGACTTCATTATGATTAGGCAGAGATGCAGAAACCAGGTGTTGGATAGTAAAACTTTCCCAGGAGCAGACGTGGACTCTGATCACAACATGTTGGTCATGAAATGCCATCTGAAGTTGAAGAAATTGAAGAAGGGAAAGAATCCAATGAGATGGGATCTAGACAATTTGAAAGAAAAGAGTGAGAAGGATTGTTTCAAGGAACATATTATACAAGGGCTAAATGAAAAGGCTAAAGGAAACACAGTAGAAGAAGAATGGACAGCATGAAAAATGAGGTCAGTAGGGCTGCTGAAAAGATGTTAGGAAGAAAGAAAATATCAACTATGAATCAATGGATAACTTAAGAAATACTAGACATGATCGATGAACGACGAAAATACGAAAATGCAAAGAATGAAGAGGGCAGAAAAGAATACAGGCGATTAAAGAATGAAGTGGATAGGAAGTGCAAGTCCTAGGAAAGGTAGATGCTACACACAAGAATATCAAGGAAACCTTTTTAGAAAGGAAAACTAGGCGTATGAATATTAAGAGCACAGATGGAAAACCACTTTTAGGGAAAGAAGACAAGGCAGAAAGATGGCAGGAACAGTTGTATCAAGGTAAGGACGTAGTTGATATGGGTTATGGAACAAGAAGGGGCTGTTGATGTAATGGGTGACCCAATTTTGAGGTCAGAATCCGACAGAGCTTTGAGAGACCTAAATAGGAGCAACGCACCTGGAATTGATTGCATTCCCTCTGAATTACTGACTAATTTAGGAGAAACCAACATGGCGAGGTTATTCCATTTAGCGTGCAAGATGTATGAGACAGGAAAAGTGCCATCCGAAATTCAGCAGAATGTTATTATACCTATTCCCAAAAAAGCCGGTGTTGACAAGTGTGAAAACTACCGCACCATTAGTTTAGTATCTCACGCCTACAAAATTCTAACACGTATTGTTTACAGAAGAATGGAAAGACAAGTTGAAACTGAGTTAGGAGTAGATCGATCTATCTCCAGAAGAAATGTATTAACACGTGAAACAATCGTGACTTTACGTCTGGACCATGTTATGCATCACTAACCAAGCGCCATTTTATAAAAATCAGTATTTGTGCGCATTCTCTTGAGAAACAACGTAACTTAAATGGACTAAAGTCACCGTACATGTCCTAGTAACAGTTGCCTTAAAATATGTGAAAAATCTAAGTGCAAATTTACCTATGTTTGATTTTGTGTTTTGCATCACGAAACCAAAAGCGATAAGCCAATGTTTAGTTATGCAACAGTAGACCAAGCGCCTTTTACCGGTCTGTGGTCTAGTGATGCTAAACGAAACAGGTGGCTGCACTGGTTCACAACAGACCAGACAACATCAGCTGTGCAGTGTTTACTAACCTAGTATGTTGTTACTGTGCATGTTTACGTGGTAAACGATTGTGCTGTCGTGTTTCCTACATTATGGTACCAGTAATGGAGGCTATCAGAGCAAGAACCGAACGCATTGTTACAAATGCAATAATTATTTCTAATAACTATGAGGTTTTACAGGTAAGAAAACCAACAATTTTGGAAACTCACCCCACGCTAGAAAAGATTACTTTGCGCTATGTTCTCCCAGGACACAGTTTTTTGCCAACGACAGCAATTTTGGAGACATAGAGTGCGCGTTGAAGCTACAACTACAGTTGTACACTGTGAATGACTATGTGAATGTGATGAAAGTACGTCGTAGAAAGAATGCTTTGGCTGTTCACAGAATGGAACAGAAAGAATTCTTTGGAACACAAATGCTGGAAAAACAGATAACAAACCGTAAAGTTGACATGGAAAATCCCAAAATAAACTGGCTGAAAACGAGAGAACTTGAAATCAGAAAAGACAAACCACTAAGCATTTTCATGAAGAGTGACTTTGACCAGGACACTGGAGTTGAATTAAGTATTCAAAGAAAAGAAAGGAAAGAGGAACTTCTGCGCAACCAGTTCATTTGAGTGAACACTTAATTCAACTGTGGCCAGGAGGGAAACCAATTTCAAAACCTAAACTTGAAGACTTGAAGTCTCTTCTGCCGCTGATTCCAGAAGATGCCAGACCAATGTATCGGTCTTTTTTCACCGATAATAGTGTGGAAGACGATATTGATGGGTTCAATGGACAACTTGACTTTGAAATAGAAAGTGAATAATGACAGATTTTGATTTCATTTATGTTTCTTTCTTAAATTTTGTGTAGTTACTGAGCAGTATTGTGTTTCATGCTAATTAGTGAAAAAGACTTCCAATGGCACCTTTTAATTTTAGGGGTTTTGTTTATGTTTATAAGATTAATCAAGTATCTTTCGCTATAATTCATTGTTACAGTATTGTGATTCAAGCCAGGTAATAAAAAGCTTTAAAGTTTAAAATACATAATGTCCAAGTTCATTTTGGATTTGTTGTTGTCTTGTAAGCTTTATTATTCCATTTTTATTCAGTTGCTTTACATTACATTACTATGTTTTGTGCTAATTAGTAAAGAATAAAGTACATTTCATTGCAAAATTGTGCGTGTTATTGCTATTCCCTCACACTACCGGTAAGAAAAGGAATTTCTACAAAAGTCTTGAGAGCAAAAATAACCGACTTATTTCATAATTCCATAACGTTTGTATCTTAGGTAATGTAATTTACAACTTCATTTACGATTATGTGTCCAATATAGTGAAATGATTATTTATTGAACTGTAAATTTCAGAATTGTCGTGAAGTTTACTTATGCTTTATCACAGACTAGTCCAAATGCACTGTTTAGTTATGCATAACGCAACCAAAGGACTTAAAAGCCTCTTAGTCTGTTGATGCAAAACAAAAATGCACAATCAAACAACAAACGTAAATAGACTAACCGCCATTTTATTTATTTTTAGCGTTGTTTGATACGTAATTAGGTTGAAGTTTTACAAAAGAGTTCAAAAATAATAATTCTTACTTATTGCAAAAAGTTGGGAAAATTTAACTATAAATGGATTTTTAATCGACTGGAAACTTCGAGCTCAATTATCTCAGAAAGGTGTTTTGGCGCTTAGTCTAGTGATGCATAACATGGTCCGTCTGATCTCAGAGGATCGAGTTAAGGAGGGCGAGATTTATGAGACAGGAGAAATGCCATCCGATTTTCGGCAGAATCCTATTATACCTATTCCCGAGAAAGCCGGTGTTCACAAGTGTGAAATCTACCGCACTATGGCGTTCGTAGATCTAGAAGGCATTTGATAATCTTGATCGGACCAAGCTATTTGAGATTCTGAAGGTGATCGCGATCATGTACCGAGAAAGAAGAATTATCTACAATCTATATAAAAATCAGTCTGTAGTGATAAGAATCGAGGGCTATGAAAAAGGAGCAGCAATCTAGGAAGGAGTGTGGCAAGTCTGAAATTTTCTCCCTCCCCGTCCTTTTCAGTTTTTACATAGAACAGGCAGTAAAGGAAATAAAAGAAGAATTTGGAAAGGGAATTACAATCCAAGGAGAGGAAATCAAAACCCTGAGATTTGCCGATGATATTGTTATTTTATATGAATCTGCAAAAGATCTGGAGAAGTTGCTGAATGGTATGGATGGAGTCTTGGGTAAGGAGTCATCATCATCATCATCCATTCACACATGCTGCTCATATATGCGACACCAGTTCACATCTCTAATTTCAAGGTCCTTCAATATCTGTTTTTCATTCATTCTTTTCATTCTTTTCATGTGACCATACCATTGCAATCTCTTCACTTCTAGAGTCTCCAGCAAGCTTCTTTCCAATCCAAGCTGTTGTCGGATATCCACATTCCTTATTTTATCCATTTTTGTTTTTTGTAGACAAGAACGGAGGAACTTCATTTCTGTTGCCTGAAGACGACTCTTTGTTAGTCCAGTAAGTGTTGCTGTTTCCAGGCCATATGTCAATATAGGTACTAGATATATTATGTACAAGCTGATCTTTGAAACTAACGGAAATGTTTCATCCCAAAGTATTTAACGAACGGCGTGATAAAATTTGGAAGCTTTCTGTATTCTGTTACTAACATCTTGATGTCTATGGTCTCCACCAAGGTCTTCACTTGGAACGACCTTAACATCATTGACATTTTTCCATACCTTTTGATCTATCAGAATATAATCTATTACTGTACCTATTTTATCATCCCAGCTATATCTTATGATTTTATGGGAGTCCCTTTTCTTGAACCAGGTGTTACTCACTATCAGGTTGTTTCTCATGCATAGATCTAGCAAATATCCTCCCTCTTCATTTCTGTTTCCCATTCCATGAGGGCAAGTACAAGATGAAAATAAATAAGTCTAAAACAAAAGTAATGGTGTGCAGTCGTACGAAGTCAGGTGATGCAGGGAATATTAGATTAGGAAATAAAGTCTTAAAGGAAGCGGGTGAATATTGTTACTTGGATAGTAAAATAACTAACGATAGCAGAAATAAGTAGGACATAAATGCAGGCTAGCACAACCAAGGAAGACTTTTTTTCAGAAAAGAAATTTGCTCACTTCGAATATTGATATAGGAATTAGAAAAATGTTTTTGAAGACATTCTTTTGGAGCGTGGTATTGTATGGAAGTGAAACATGAACGATAACTCGCTCAGAAAGATAGAGAATAGAAGTTTTTCAAATGTGGTGTTACAGAAGATTGCTGAAGGTAAGATGGATAGATCGAATCACGAATGAATGGTTACTGAATCGAATCGGTTAGAGGAGATCGATTTGGCTAAATTTGAAGAGAAGAAGAGATAGAATGATAGGACACATCTTAAGACACCCAGCACTTGTGCAGTTGTTTTTTGAGGGCAGTGTAGTGGGTAATAACGGTACGGGTGGACCAAGGTATCAATATGACAAGCAGATTAGAACAGATGTAGGATGCAGCAGTTACGTGGAAATGAAAAGTTTAGCACAGGATAGGGTAGCATGGACAGCTGCATCAAACCAGTGGATGGACTGATGACTCAAACAACAACGACTTTACCTCAAGAGATCAAGGCTCAGGAAACCAGCTATTTTGTAAAGTAAATGGGAAATTATTTGAAATGCTAAAAGTCTCTAACTACAGTTGAAATAAGCATTATAAAAAATAATTTTAAAATAGTATCTTCTTCTTCTTCTTCTTCATTTCCAATCGCTTTTTCCCATACCTGTGGGGTCGCGGGTGCGAACTGCTTCACACATGTGGATTAGGCCCTGTTTTACGGTCTGATGCCCTTCCTGACGCCAACCCTATATGGAGGGATGTAATCACTATAGCGTGTTTCCGTGGTGGTTGGTAGTGAAGTGTGTTGTGTGAGTATGAAGAGGAGAGTGTTGGGACGGACACAAACCCCAGTCCTCGAGCCAGAAGAATTAATCGGAAACGATTAAAATCCCCGTACCGGCCGGGAATCGAACCCGGGTCCCTCTGAACCGAAGGCCATTACGATGACCATTCAGCCAACGAGTCGGACAATTTAAAAATAGTCTCTAGGCTAAATAAACACAAAATGAAGCAACACCTCTTTCTTTGTAAGTTTCGGCATAATTCCAGTCCCATGCGAAACTGAATTTGATGATATCTTCGAAACTGGGTTTCTATGAAGCAATTGAAATTTTACTGAATAGTCTATATGTTGAAAATAATAGTACAGTAAAACCACGGTTAATCTCACTCGGGTTAGCCGAAATAGGAAATGATTTTTCCTTTAAACAACAAAACTGTAGTACATACACGTGTGTTTGTGAATTTAGATTCGTAGAATCCTGAAGATCGCATAGAACTACTCAGCTATGTTTGCAAACTGGGTAACTAAATACACGTTAACACATAGTAGAAAATTACCCTGTGAACTTGAATCCGGGAGATAGTGGGTTCGAATCCCACTGTCGGCAGCCCTGAAGTTGGGTTTCCGTGGTTTCCCATTTTCACGCCAGGCAAATACTGGGGCTGTACCTTAATTAAGGCCACGGCCGCTTCCTTCCAACTCCTAGACCTTTCCTATCCTATCGTCGCCATAAGACCTAACGTGTCGGTGCGACGTAAAGCCACTAGCAAAAAAAAAAAAAATACCGGATCCGCCTCTGTAGTGTAGTTGATAGTGTGATTAGCTGCCACCCTCGGAGGCCCGGGTTCGTTTCGCGGCTCTGCCACGAAGTCTGACAAGTGGTACGAGGGCTGGAACGGGGTCCACTCAGCCTCAGGAGGTCAACTGAGTAGAGATGGATTCGATTCCCACCTCAGCCATCCTAGAAGTGGTTTTCCGTGGTTTTCCACTTCTCCGCCAGGCAAATGCCGGGGTGATACCTAAGGCCACGGCCGCTTCCTCCCCTATTCCTTGTCTATCCCTTCCAATCTTCCCATGCCCCGCCAAGGCCCCTGTTCAGCATAGCAGATGAGGCTGCCTGGGCTAGGTACTGGTCATCCTCCCCAGTTGTATCCCCGACCTAATGTCTAACACTCCAGGACACTGGCTTTGGGACGGTAGAGGTGGGATCCCTCGTTGAGTCCGAGGGAGAAACCAACCCTGGAGGGTAAGCAGATTAAGAAAGAAGAAAATTACATTGGATTTCAGAAGAAATTCACTCAAAATATACAGGAATGATGACTACGAAATTTATGGTTGGTTTAAAAAAGAAGCAGAAAATCGTAGGAATGTATCAGCTGCTACTCGCTACACCGTTCGCTCGTGTGTCACGTAACTGTAATGTTAACTACCAGTTAAACGTATGTAATTGAGCTGATAGTACAGCGCGTGATTTACAGTGATTAGCATGCTCATGCGCCGGGAGATAAATCATATGGAGCTAACCATGACTTACTTAACAAGACTGTGATACTGATCCCGTCATGGAAATACTTAATAAGTGAATACAATTTTCTCGACTAGGTATTCCGGATTTTGTTATACAATTTGTTTTACATCGCACCGACACTGATAGGTTTATGACGATGATGGTACAGGAAAGGCCTAAGAATGGGAAGTAAGCCACCGTGGCCTTAATTAAGGTACAGCCCCAGCATTTTCCTGGTGTGAAAATGGGAAAACACGGAAAACCATCTTCAGGGCTGCCGACAGTGGGGTTCGAACCCACAGCTGCGAGCTCACAGCTGCACGCCCCTAACCGTACGGCCAACTCGCGTGGTAGAAGAGGAATCACGAAGACCTGAAGGTAACCTTTTCATTTTGCCAGCAGCGAGCACACGCGACCTTTACAAGTTCAGATCCCCACGTAGAGAAGACATTCACTGACGAAATGAATCCGTCTTTATAGACAACTGGCTGGCTGCTTATTGGGCAGATTTAGTGCCACCTTAATATAACAATTCAGGAAGGGGTACCAACACCGAGAACGAAATTTATCACGGAAACACCAAGTTCAGAGAGTTAGGATTAGGTGGCATTTAGTATAGATGTAAGAAGTATAGTCTAATTACAGGAGAACCGGATGCCATGTTGTTCTTCGTCTTCCTCTTCTGATTATTATTATTATTATTATTATTATTATTATTATTATTATTATTATTATTATTATTATTATTATTATTATTATTATTATTATTATTATTATTATTATTATGGGGTTTCCGTGGTTCACAGAGGGAGAAGAAGCCTCTGGATTGAATGGTTGGATAAGGAATTAACTAGAGCTGAAGTTAACATAATAATTTGGAAATTTCATTTCTCTTTGTTAAAATTGAAGGATCGAAAATATGAATGAAAAACAAGCAAATAGAACAGTTTATTAATGAGCTCATCAGCTCTAACAATAACAAGGACTTAGAAGTCCGAAAATCAGGTACGGTACAAAATATGAGACAATTGTCAAGTTGCTGATTTACACAGAAAAGAGCATTATTACTCTTGACAGTGACAAATATTTTATAAGGGTAAGATTTTCTCCAACAAGGTATATTAATCACGAGTCTGAACTCTGAAAAACCATAGTCTAGCCTCGCCGAGGCAGACAGTTTCCACTGAAACACAAAACTTACACCAAAAGCCCATCGGGTGAGCTCACTTTAGAGTGTTCATCAATTACTCCACAATTACAATAACATTAAGCACTGTTCCTAACAGAACCAAGACGCGGAAACAGTTAACGAATAAACAGGGGCATATTTATCCATACTACATGGTCTTAATGGTAAAAGAATATGGTTACATATAACCGGCCATAAACAAAATGCAAGGAGATGAAACATCTGCACTCCATCTGGAAATTATTAAAACCCTAAAGTGGGCTTACAGCCCGAAGATACAGAGGCTAAAATTATGCTACACGGGGGTGATTAAGTATATATAATTTCGTGTGGCTATTTCTAGCCGAGTGCAGCCCTTGTAAGGCAGTCCCTCCGATAAGGGTGGGCGGCATCTGCCATGTGTAGGTAACTGCGTGTTATTGTGGTGCAGGATAGTGTTATGTGTGGTGTGTGAGTTGCAGGGATGTTGGGGACAGCACAAACACCAAACCCACGGGCCATTGGAATTAACCAATCAAGATTAAAATCCCAGACCCGGCCGGGAATCGAACCCGGGACCCTCTGAATCGAAGGCCAGTACGCTGACCATTCAGCCAACGAGTCAGGCGGTGATTAAGTGAGAAACGTTAATGCCAAGACAAGATTTAAGAAATTTAGATTTTGAAAGCTTTAGTCACCCAATGCAAGGTTGACAGGAGGTCATCACTCTTTGTCCCCTTACATTACATATTTCCCAGTAAGGAATAGAACCAGAATCCTCAGACTTGCCGAAAATTCTATATTTAAAATCATCCGTTTACAAAATTATATTAAGAGAAAAGAGGTTGAAAACTTCCCCTCAAATTATCCGCAGGATCTATCACATGTCTGGGTAAATTTTGCCATTACCTTGTGCCGCTGGATCTTCCTCGCGTATGCCTCGCCCCTGCCTCCTGGCTCACATTAAGTCGCACTCCTCAGCACTGGAGCAATTCACACAAAACGGCCCTAAATTGCCCTGCTTGTATAGTTACATAAATGGGAAGCTTCCAGAACTCTTCACTGATAGGGTGGATTCCTGTACACACTCTCGGGTTTTACTGGCTAGAGAACATATTTCCAAGTATCTGATAGGTTGATTACAATCGAGGAGGAACCAGCTGAAGTGTTGACAACTTCGGTACAAATTTTTTTTTTAAAAAAAACACTCCTTAGAACCAAGTTAACAAACTTCAAAACAAACATTACTTTATCAATCAATTTCAAATCGATGGTCTAGCCATCTAACGGTAGAGGACAAGATATTTTATAATGAGCGCTATGTTCGATCTTGGTCGGACGCGGACGGTGCTTCCTTCAGCCTCAGAGTGACTCAGACGGATGAGCGCTTGCTTTGTGAACCCAAGTTAGCTGGTTCAACCTCGGCTCAGTCCGGTGTTATTTGAAGGTGCTAAAAAACGTCATTTTCGTGTAAGCTGATACAATGATACTTAAATTGACAAAGTAACTCCTTTCGGGATAAAATCCGGGAACCACGGCGTCTCCGAAAACCCTAAAAATAGTGAATGGTATGTAAAATCTTGTTATTACTCCTTCAAACTCGCTACGTGATCTGTTTCACCTGGGGAACTCGTCAATCACTTTAAATATTTCTACGCCGGCTTCAATGCACAACAGAAAGAATAACACATTTTGTTTTTGCTTTCCAGTTCCACTCAAAATAATATTGATTAATTTTTATATCCCCATTTCATGTTTGCAGTTAGTCACCGTTAAAAAGAAAGTGTGTTAATACTGGGATGCATAAAACTACATACGGTATTTTATGTCCAATGGTATGACTCGACAAACAATAATAATAATAATAATAATAATAATAATAATAATAATAATAATAATAATAACGGGTGAGTTGGCCGTGCGGTTAGAGGACCGCGGCTGTAGTCTTACATCCTGGAGATAGTGGTTTCGAACCCCACTGCCGGCAGCCTAGAGATGGTTTTCCGTGGTTTTCCAATTTCACACCACTCAAATGCTAAGGACATGGCCGCCTCCTTCCCTGTCCTCGCCCTTCATAATCCCATCGTAGTCCATAAGACCTATCTTTGTCGGTGTGACGCGAAGCCGATTGCAATAATAATAATAATAATAATAATAATAATAATAATAATAATAATAATAATAATAATAATAATGTCTGCATCTGTGGTGTAGTGGTGTGATGGGCTGCCCCCCTCCCGAAGGTCCATGTTCCATTCCCGGTTCCGTCACGATATTTGAAAAGTGAAAGGGGTCCGCTCAGCCTCGGGAGGTCAACTGTTTAGAAGGAGGGCTTCGATTCCCACGTCAGGTATCCTCGAAGTGGTTATCCCTGGCTTCGCTATTCTCCTCCAGGCAAATACCAGGTCGGTACCTAATTTAAGGCCACGGGCGCTTCCTTCCTTCCTTCTTCCTTGTCCATCCCTTACTATCTTCCTATCCCCCCACAAGGCCTCTGTTCAGCACAGCAGGTGAGGCCGTATCCCAGATGTATCCCCCCCGAACCGAAGTCTCACCCTCAAAGCCCACTACCCTTGAGGCGGCGGTAGAGTTGGGATCCCTCGCTGGGTCCTAGGAAAAAACAACCCTGGAGGATAAACGGATTAAAAAAGATAATAATAATAATAATTATAATAATAATAATAATAATAATAATAATAATAATAATAATAATAATAAAGTTACTGCCGTTACGTCACGCAAACTAACCTTTACGGTTTTAGAGACGTCAAGGTACCAGAATTTTGTCCCTTAGGAGTTCTTGTACGTGCTAGTGCATCTATTCACTGTGGCGCTGACGCATTTAAAAATTTCAAATATCAGTGGAGAGAGAAGGGATCGAAATATAACACCTGGAAGATTTCCCTCCCTCGTTAGCGAATTGACATCTTACCCAGAGAAAAGCGCTGTGGTTTTTTTAGGTTTCATGGAGATATGAAATTCCTTGATCACAACTTGTAAATTTCTAGTGTACCTGGAAATGCCTGTCAGGGCACCTGTTCTCTTCGTTTTAACCCCTTACTGAATGAATTATTTTTCGTTTCCGCTTGGTGACGAAAATTTCAAGCTTTATTGTTGGTATAACAATTTATTGCTAACTTATGAAATTAACAACAGTGTTCGGAAGTGCAGCTTGAAGAGGTACAAAGGAACTATATTAGGTGGTCTTATCCTTCCAGTAAACCATTTTTCTGTATTTAAAATGTAAGCTTCGTGTTAAATGTTCAGATCAAAATGCTATTGAATAATGAAAACATTTTCTCTGTAGACACATTTAGTCAAAAAACACATAAGTAGTGATTAGCGCGATTAGCTTCCATCTCCGGAGGCCTGGGTTCGGTTCCCGGCTCTGCCACGAAATTTGAAAAGTGGTACGAGGGCTGGAATGGGGTCCACTTAGCCTCGAGAGGTCAACTGAGTAGATGTGGGTTTGATTCCCACCTCAGCCACCCTCGATGTGGTTTTCCGTGGTTTCCCACTTCTACCCAGGATGGTACGGTACCTAAGCCCAATGGCTGCATCCTTCTCTCTTCCTTGTCCACCCCTTCCAATCTTCTCACTTCCCCTACAAGGCCCCTGTTCAGCATAGCAGGTGAGACCATCTGGACGAGATACTGGTCCTCATCCCCAGTTAAATTCCCTGATCCAAAGTCGCCCGCTCCAAGACACTGCCTGATGGGGTAGAGGTGGGACCCTTCGCTGTGTTCGAGGGTAAAACCAACCATGGAGGGTAAACAGATTCAGAAGGAGAATAAGAAGTAACACATATCCCAAGTATTAACTAACAAGCTACTACCTAGAAAATTCCCGAGGAAATATTTCTGACACTTCGATATCTCTGAAATGCATTCTGACTTAGCAGGTTGCTAAGCGACTAACACTTTCATTAATATTCTGATATACAGTGGAACTTCGGATTGCGAGTAACTTAGTCTACGAGTGTTTTGCAAGACGAGCAAATATTTTAAATAAATTGTGACTTGATAAGCGAGTGAGGTTTCGCAATACGAGCGTCACGTGTACTACGTTTCCACCTCCCCTGTGCCTTTGTTTTCCCCTCCCCCTGCCACTCTCTTTCCTGGGAAAGTGTGTGTAATCATTTCCAGCGCTGGACTTCAGTGTGCGTGCCTCGCTCGCATAGTCAACACCGTACGAGTGTACATGTTTTGTTTCCGTCATCTGTGATATAACTGTTCTGCAACAATGGGCCCTGTGAACGAAAAGAAGGCTAAAAAGGAATTCGGTCGGAAGAAGGAGATGATTACAGTGGATGAATCTGTTCAATGACAATGCAATGTCACATTTTCGTGAAATCCTCAAAAAGAGGCAAAAGCAACAGTCATTGGACAGGTTCCTTGTTAAAGTTGCACGAAAAGAAAACACTTCCAATGAGCCAACCGATAGCAGTGATTCCGTTAGTGAAATTCGTGCTACACAGTAACTCTTCCCATGTCATCTCTCGTCTCCCTCACACCAACAATGATTCTATTGTAAGGTAAAGTGCAGTTTAATTGTTTTACGTTATATTTTGTTTTAGAAAGGTTATGCGAATAAATGGTTTTGTGTTGTGGACGAATCATACGATTTTCAATAGTTTCTTATGGGAAAATTTGCTTTGATATACGAGCGATTTCGATTACGAGCATGTTGCCGGAACGAATTATGCTCGCAATCCAAGGTTCCACTGTATGTGATTTTCATACTTAGTAATGTATTTGCATGAAGCCAAGTTTGATTACTACATGTCAAGCCAGGGAGTATACACTGCCTCTGGTAACGAAAGAATACTATTCTCTGCTAGACACTTTTTGATTCCGTAACTTTTCCCAGCTTCCATCTCAAAAGATGGCAGAGCGTTTCTGATACCGTATATGCTGCTAAAACAATGAAGTCTACGAATAAACAGAACCCATCATGACATACGCCTTATACATTATCTGGGAACACCTATCGAAGGATAACCCAGCTACACTACAAAGAGTGAAGACTATGTATCTTATAAAAGTTCTCTGCGTGGCAAGAAACACTTCTTCGAGTAACGTATGAGCTCACGAGACAACCGTTCTATAAAGAATAACTGCGATCAAAAATGCCATTACCTTCTACGACACAATACCAAGCTTTATATCAAGAACTGCAGGATAAAGGAAGCGAATATATGAATAGATTTTTACCAAACAGACGGCATAATGACGTCAGAATGGATGACTACGAACTGCGGCATGCCATAAGGCGCTTCTTGTTAAATGTTCATAAAACCACTTAAAAGGGCAGGCAACACCATATGGCTACGACAGACATATCAAGACGAGTTATCTGACCTATTTATAAGGAATGCTCCGGAGCATCACGGATCCTCTGGTCTATATATCTAAAGAGTTTACTAAAAACAGCCCTGGCAAATCCGTCCGTCCATTCTACTGGACCGATCTGCTTCATTTTTTTCAATTCTCTCCGTAATTACCTGCCGGTGAATCATAAGACATTCGTAGCTTTGCCAATTTTGAGTAATCATAAAATCAAATCATTAAATGATCACTCCAATAATTGCAGGCGAAAGATTACCGTACTTAGCGCGTTGCTAAGCGACAAATACTTTCATTGATATTCTGATATACGATTTTCGTCGTTAGTAATGTGATTGAATGCAGCCATGTTTGATTACTACCTGTCAAGCCAGAGAGCATACAATTCCACTGATCATATTGCTAGATACTTAATATAAATAAATGCTGTTTCCTTCAGATTTCAAATAAGAAAAATACATTGAATTATAAATATAAAATTTAAAATGAAGAACTCAAAGTTGTTCACTCTGTTAATGACTTAGGGGTAATTGTTACAAGAAATTTATCTTTCAAGGAGCATATTAATACAATGGTTAACGATTCCTATAAGTGATTGGGTTTTATAACTAGAAATTCAAGAGATTTTTACTAACACGTACGCACTCACCTTATTATTCAATAGTATTGTCCGATCAAAACTTGAGTATTCATGTATAATTTTGTCTTCGTGTTATAAATCAAAGAAAATCAAAGAAAGGGTGCAAAAACGCTTTTTAACATATATTTATTATAAAAAAATATAAGAAAATAAAATAAAATACGTTTCATATGGATTTTTGTTGAATGAATTTATATATGTATCGCTAGCCAGTAGGCGTATAATAGCTCAACAAATTTATCTCTATAAGATGGTTAATGCATTAATTGACGATAATAGTTCGCTTCACGAATTATGCTTTAATGTTAGAAAAGGAAATTTAAGATTTCGGCAATTGTATATTACTCCAGTCTCCAAAAGTGTATGTTTTAAGAACTCTCCGTTTATCAATATGTGTGAAACATACAATAACTTAATTAATAAGTATCATATAGATCTTGACTTTGCTTATGAATATGACACATATGTAAATATTCTAAAATAATTTTTCTCGTCGAAGTGATTTGTTTATTTGTATAATATTTACATGATTTTGTTACATTTTTGTTTGATTTATTGGCAGGCTTCTGTATATGAGATATTGTTTCATCCATTTCATACAGAGCATTATCATCTCATTTACATAGCGTTTTCACATTCTTTTTGGTATTTCTATGTTATTTGTTCAAATATTTGTAAAAGCCACCTATAATTGGAGTGTGTCTCTGTTGGTGGCACATTTATTAAATAAATAAAGAAATACTGCTACATATTCATTGCTCTTCTGACCTTCCCCAGCTTCTGAATATACTCAACAGGTGGCAGAACGTTGCTATTAGTTAGATGATGCTAAGAGAAAACAGTCTACGTACAGACGGGAAGGTATCAAGTGGACTAGGCTTCTGTATGACCATTAATAAAGCGCAGGGACAGAATCTCTTGAAAAAGTGCGTATGAACCAGTATTTAGTCACGGCCAAATGTATGTTGCGCTACCTCGGGCAAGATCGTTTGAAAATGTTAAGATCCAGATACGGCCGATTGGTCGAAATACTGATAATATTGTATGGAAGGAAGTGTTATAAACTACATTACGAATGAGTCAATCATTATGTACCGGTATTATATGTTCATAAAACTACTAGAGAACCCGTGCTGCTTCGCAGCATTCGTTATATATAGGTCAGATAACTTGTCTTGATTTACCTGCCGTAGTCATATTATTTTGCCAGCCCTTTCCAATGGTTTTATGAACATTTAATAAGAAGTGCGTTATGGTATACCGCAATTCATAGTCAGAACGCATCCATTCAGTCATTATGCTGTCCGATTGGTAAAGATCTACTCCATAATTTCGCTTTTTGATCCTGCAGTTGTTAATGTAAAGCTTGGCATTGTGTCCTAGAAGGCAATATTAATTTTAATCGCAGTTCTTCTGTATAGAACGGTTGTGTTGTGAGCTCATAGGTTAGTCTCGAAGGAGTGCTTTTTGCCAGACTGAAAATATTTTTAAGATACATGGCCTTCACGCTTTCTAGTGCAGCTTCGATAGGTGCTACCAGAAAATATCTAAAGCGTATGTCGTGATGGGGTCTGTTTGTACGTAGACTTTTTTCTCTTAGCAGCATGTAAGTTGTCAATCTGCCATCTGTTGAATATATTTAGAAGCTGGGAAAGGTTAAAGAATCAAAGAGTATCTAGCAGGGAATATTATTATTCCGTGATCAGAGGAAGTGTATAATCTCTGGCTTGACAGGTAGTAATCAAACATGGCTGCATGCCATGACATTACTAAGGATGAAAATCATATATCAGAATATTAATGAAAGTGTTAGGGCCGGTATTATAATAGAGGCTTAAACTGTTGGTTCAGTTTAAACTTCGGTTTATCTGTTAGTCGTGTTTTATAAAACTTAATCTTAAGTTTAACTAGAGATTAATTTTACTGCCACTCACCTGCCGTTTAAACTGAAGTTAAGAATACATAACCTTACAACATGGCAGAACGAATGAACTCGAAGATATTTTTGAGGTGTTTGAAGGAATACTTAGCGATGACGAAGAAGTGGTTCAAATTATTGAACGACTACGGGCACTACGAATTTTCCGAGCAAGGGAACGTCACTTTCATATATGCAATGAAACATAGGTTTTAATATGTTTAGGCTTACAAAACAGACTGTCATAACCCTATTTCAGTAAATTGGAGCTAGAAAAAAACATGCAACGAAAATGTAAGAATATAAAAATGACTTTCTGGACCGTTTGAATTACAAAAGTGTAAATTTTAGAAAATAAAGTAACTTCCTTCTATTTCAGAAATCATGCGGTAGAACCCCTCAGTCGGCTGCTAATAGCATTGCGGTTTTATGTCTCCCGTAGTATGTTTATTAAAATGGAAGATTTCGGAGGAATTCATAAGGCCATTGTTTTAAGGACTATATAAATATTTCTGTACTAATTGCACAAGCGATTCTATTTCCTTGCAAGTAAAATTAGGACAACGTTTATTGCTTTTAGCCGCCATTTTACCCACAAGAAGTAAACAAAACATTATCGACAGTCGTCTTTTCTTGCAAGTCACTGCAAAACATTATCGACAGACATCTTTTCTCGCAAGTCACTGCTACCAAGATCGTATATTTCCTTCTTCACCTCAGTTTAACTTAGACCGGTCATTATAAGACCCAACATCAGTTTAAACTTAAGTTATAGTTTAACTCAATCTTCAGTTTAAACCCTCATTATAATACCGGCCCTTAGTCGCTTAGCAACCAGCTAAGTACAGAATGTATTGCGGGTTAGGATAAGCCTTCGCCTGCAATTATTGGACTGAACATTTAGTGATTTGATTTTATGATTACTCAAAGTTTGCTGAACTTAAGAAACCTATCAATGTCTCATGATTCACCGGCAGGTAATTCGGAGAGAATAAAACAAAAATGAAGGAAATCCGTCCAGTAGAACGGATGAACGGATGTGCCAAAGCTGTATTTAGTAAAATTTTTATATATAGATTGAAAAGGGCAGGAAAAACAATATGACTACGGCAGGCATTAGGCATAGATATCAAGGATAATTAAATAAAAAACCACCTATTCAATACTTTCCACGTTTAATGTGGTTATTATCTACATGATTTTATGTAGACTTATTTGGTCAGGTACATGTTTCACCCATTATTTTGGGCATCTTCAGCCTGTAAACAACCTTTAGGTCAAGGTTTGGGACCTTTTTAACCAATATAAACATACTAATATACTAATATATACACTATATACGACATATACATTATATACAATATATACAAACATAAGTCAATACAGTAAAGTTTTTTGGTCCTAATCTATCTAATATGGGAAATGTCCAAAACTAAAATGGATCTTCTTTTCGGTGAAGAGGATTGCATATCGGGGTTTATGTGACCCCTATATCATATTAAGTACTTGACGTATCGTGTCTGGTGACAGGATGTGTCGTCAACAATAAGTGGAGATTTGAACTGATTGTAGGTTGGTCAAGATTGAAAATATAAATTTAAATTGTAATACGACAGGCATATCAAGAAGACCTATTTATAATTAATGCTGCGGAATACTACGGGTCCACTAGTTGTTTTATTAATATTGCAGAATTTGTTTACTTTCTTTCTTTCCAGGGCAGTGTCCTGCAGCGTGAAACTTTGTGTTAGGGATAAAAGTGGGGAGAATGACCAGTACCTCGCCCAGGCGCCCTCGCCTGCTATGCTATACAGAGGCTTTGTTGGGGTGATGGGAAGATTAGAACGAAAAGACAAGGAAAAGGGAAGGAAGTGGTCGTGGCCTGATGTTAGGTATCATCCCGACATTTACATGGAGAAGTATGAAACCACGGAAAACCACTTCGAGGATAGCTGAGGAGGAAATCGAACCTCCTCTACTCAGTTGACCTCCTGAGCCTGAGTGGACCCAGTTCAAGTCCTCTTACAACCTTTAAAATTTCGTGGCAGAGCCGGGAATCGAACCCGGGCCTCCGGGGGTGGCAGATGATCACACTAACCACTACACCACTGAGGCGCAATATTATTGTTACAAATACGTATTCTGCGTATGATGTTTCCTTGAAAACTGTTTATTCCTTTTTTCTCAATTTCTCAATAAATCCTCATCTAAAGTCTTCCATGGGCAAGCGCAGAGAATAGGATCAACGAGGAAGATAAATCTTCTGGTCAGTGAATTTGATAGGGGAGGTGAGGTAAGATCCCATGTAAACATTGGGCAGGAAGTGGTCGGGGGAGTTAAAACGCGCCTCTTCTCTTCGTTTCAACGCACCCGCTGGACTCTTGCTAGTCAGTGGGTTATGTGAGACTTGATTGGCCCTATGATGTCTTCCCAAAGTCTTCAGGTTGTATTTCTTCTCAGGATGTTACTAGTAGTCGTCGGTGAGTGGAGGCTGTGCATTGTTAATGAGTTGTGGCCTGGTCCGTACTCCCACGCCTGCACACTACACCTGGAGGCTGATCTGTGCGTGAGATGTGGTACAGAAGAACGCATAACAAACACAGCAGGACCAACTATCAACAAACAAGTTGTGCTAGATCTCCTGCGTTTCAAGTAACTACAATAGCGAACACGGAAAAACAAGCCTGTATTTTTATGTGATACTTGATGTCGTGATCATACCCATGGGGCCTTCTTTTGAGATTTTAGCCTCGACAGGTTAATATCCCTGACTCGGGGACTAGGTGCTTCTCTACGTTTCAATACACAACTTCATATTAACATATCATACTACCAAACACCGTCCGCCTCTGTGGTGTAGTGGTTAGTGTGATTAGCTGCCACCCCCGGAGGCCAAGTTTCGATTCCCGGCTCTGCTACGAAATTTGAAAAGTGGTACGAGGAATGGAACCTGGTCCACTCACCCTCGGGAGGTCAACTGAGTAGAGGGGGGGGGGGGTTCGATTCCCGGCTCAGCCATCCTCGAAGTGGTTTTCCGTGGCTTCCCACTTCTTCACCAGGCAAATGCTGGGATAGTACCTAACTTACGGCCACGGTTGATTCCTTCTCTATTCCTTGTCTATGCCTTCCGATCTTCCCATCACCGAGCTCGATAGCTGCAGTCGCTTAAGTGCGACCAGTATCCAGTATTCGGGAGATAGTAGGTTTGAACCCCACTGTCGGCAGCCCTGAAAATGGTTTGCCGTGGTTTCCCATTTTCAAACCAGGCAAATGCTGGTAAGGCCACGGCCGCTTCCTTCCCACTCCTAGCCCTTCCCTGTCCCATCGTCGCTATAAGACCTATCTGTGTCGGTGCGACGTAAAGCAACTAGCAAAAGAAAAGATCTTCCCATCCCCCAACAAGGCCCCTGTTCAGCAAAGCAGTTGAGGCCACCTGGGCGAGGTACCGGTCCTTCTCCCAGTTGTATTCCCCGACCCAAAAGTCTCACTATCCAGGCATTGCACTTGCGGCGGTAGAGATGGGATCCCTCGCTGAGTCCGAGGGAGAAAGCCAAACCTGGACGGTAAACCGCATTTGAATCATTGACTAAATGGTCGGAGATTTTAATTGCGTCTGATTAGTTCATCTGGCTCGGGGACTGGGTATTTGGTTTTGTCACAACACTTTCCTCTTCATATTCAGATAACTCACTATACTACACTACCATCCACCATAGAAACACTCCATATAGAGTTGGGGTTAGGAAGGGTATCCGGCAGTAAACCTGTGCCAAATTCACCTGTGCGACACAGTTTGCACCCACGACGCCACAGATGTGTGAAAAGCGGTAATAGAAGAACATACTGCCAATCACCGCGGAAAAACGCGTTAGTGAATATGACCATTCACAAAGAATTGACATCCGGCCGTAAAACATGTACGATACAGTTCGTATTTCGAACTCGCTTCTCCATCAGGGTGTGGAAAAGTAGCAGTGGAAGAAGAAGAATGAGAAGCTTCGGAATCTCCAGCTTTATGTGGAATACGAACCACATTGCTCGCGACTCGAACCGGAGCTACTGTGGAGAGACACTACGATGATATCGCTCAGGCTATTTTGTTCCCTATCATAGTCTAGTGTAAAACGATCAATTACGGCTAGTATAAAATATTTACAGCACGTTAATTCTGTGGATGAAATATGATGTAATAATAGTTTTAATTATCAGATAGAACCATTTTAAATAACAACAGCCGTCATATTTAATGTGTGTACGGTTTGTAATCCATTAAAAATGCAGTTAGTTACAAAGTCTAATATGATAAGCACAACATTGTTTTTAATGGATTGAAATGGCATAAAATGCACATAATTTTGCAGTCCTTTCTTAAAGCAACATTGGTGTAGTCTTAGAAAATAGTTCTTAAAGTAGATATAATGTACACTTTCCATGTGTAATTTCCATAGTCCGTTCCGTATTCCACCCATCCGTTAACGATGCCAGATATGCAGTAAAATACGGCGAGGTTTTAGATTAATCTTGTCTCATAATGAGTAGTTATTGCACTAGCAACAGAGCCACGAAAACGTGCATGGGAAGAACACCAAATGAATTAGGAAGAAAACGGAAATTGCTTGAGTCATGCAGATATTATCTTAGCAGTAATCTCTCCACAAACAATACCCTCATGTTTCATTTAAACTCTCTTGACGTAACGAACTAAATATCATCTCCGATGGAATACACTTCCTGGAAAAGAGTAAGGCCTCGAAATGATAGGTTTCTGAAAACCTTCTACGCTTTAACTACTTGTATACCGGGCGAGTTGGCCGTGCGCGTAGAGGCGCGCGGCTGTGAGCTTGCATCCGGGAGATAGTAGGTTCGAATCCCACTATCGGCAGCCCTGAAAATGGTTTTCCGTGGTTTCCCATTTTCACACCAGGCAAATGCTGTACCTTAATTAAGGCCACGGTCGCTTCCTTCCAACTCCTAGGCCTTTCCTATCCCATCGTCGCCATAAGACCTATCTGTGTCGGTGCGACGTAAAGCCCCTAGCAAAAAAAGAACTACTTGTATATATGATACGTACTCCGTAATTTGCATTTGCATATAGTGTCGTTTGTGTATATAGCCTTTTGAATTTAATAATAGTAGCTGGAGCTTCTTCATGACATTGCGAAGAAAACAGGTCTCAAAGTCTCCTACGAAAAGACGAAGTACATGGAGTACCGACATCAGGGAGAGAAAAGCATGGAAGTGAAGTGCGTAAAGGTTAGAAGAGTAGAAAAGTTTAAGTATTTGGGAGAACTGATCCAACCCAATGGACTAGACAAGGAGGCAATCAAGGAAAGAGCTAGAAAATTGGAACTGGCCTACAGACTGACACAGAACAGGTACAATAAACGGGCAATATCCTACAAAGCCAAAATTAAACACTACAACGCTGTTGTAAAACCAGAGGGGCTGTACGGTTCAGAACGCCTTATATTAAATTAAAAAAGGGGAACTTAAAGAAATTGAGAAGAAGAAAAGAAAAATTCTGAGGAAAATTCTTGGACCTCAGAAAACGACGAATGGTACGTGGAGGAAAAGGAGAAATGAGGATCTCTACAAGTATTCCGAAAAGGTCACGGACACAATGCGAAAACGAAGACTGAAATTTTACGGACATCTCGTCAGAATGAATGACAGCCGCCTGACTAAAAGGAATTTAAATATATAATTGGATTGAGGCGAACAACGAAATGGGTGGAGGAGGTTAAGAAGGACGCAGAAGAAATTAAAATAACACCAGAATTGATCCTCAACAGAATGAAGTTCAGAACTCGAGTAGATAACCACAAATTTTATGAAGAGCAGCGGAAGAACAGGCCCAAATTTGTAATATCTGAGGAGCAGAGAAAAATAAGGAGTGAACGAATGAAGAAGTTCTGGGAAAAGAAGAAGACTGGCCAGAAAGTCTTAAGTTTGACGTGGTCCACAGTTGGTCAAATTCGGAAGCAAGAAGGAGTAGTTATTAACTAGTGTAGTGTTACCTTGTACAGTCGCAATTCTTACGCAGTAGTGTCCGCTGGCTTGGTCTAGAAGTTAGCTTACCAGCTTCCTTCCTAGTTGTCCCGGCCCTCTTGCTAATTTAAGGGATGCGTAAGATCGACAACGATAGCATACTATTTACATTATCTCTCAACCACACTATTTACGATTAGCGTACCTGTGCGAAATCTCTCGCATGCAGAAAGATGTAAAGGGTAAAATACGTTAGCGAACCGTATTTACTTGTATTAAAATTTATCTAAACCTCACTTTCAATTTACTTATGGAATATAAAATTAATGTTTAATACAATGCAATCAGTGGTAAGACCACAATTAGAGTATTGCTCCAGTGTATGGAACCCTCACCACGATTATCTGTTTTTCACAAAAAATACTGTGCGTATTAATATCATAATATACTTGACACAATATTTTACAAACTTTTATCCCATACTATCCACAAAATTTCTTGGATATGTGGGGATCATTACAATTACTGACTTGCCAAGTACAGTAAACACAACATTTAAACAGAACTGCACTGTCGGAACTTTACATTGTTGTTTCCTACAATACCGTCCATAGATAACAATATGTAGAAAGGCACTCGATGCATTTGTTTACTATATCTTGTTTCAATTATGCTGCCATGGAAATCATAAAGAAGACGGGCAGTCTACACGCTTTCACCGGCGTTGCCTAGTTTGACGAGGTCCAGCTGCTGCCCTCTAGGTTCCTGTGGTGGAGGGGTGACGTAGTTTCGCCATAGATATAATACTTTTAAACATTTCCTTAAAAACAACATTGGAAGTAATGATAGAGCCTTTCTTTGCGCTTTTTTTTTTCGCTTTCCTTGATAGATACAAGAATATTAGAAAAAATATTTTACTGTACGCTAGAGAAAGCTACATAAATTGCCCATGCAACAACACGGAATTGGGCAGGTGACCACCCTACTCTTTGCAATTGTGATTTATTAATGGCTACAGCATAGGCAATTTTAATTGAATGAAATATATACCAATAATGAACAAAAAAAGGCAAATTTGATACTGAAACAAGACCTAGAATGTCTTCTTTACGACAAATTAACCGCAAATAAGATGTAGTTCCATGGCAAGTGGTAGATGCCAGAGGATCAGCGCAAGAACTGCTTAACTACCTATATTCCATGGCAAAGGTAGAGCAAACTTTAGCGAAAATGAGACAGCCTTTTTAACAAATCAGTAATATTTATAAAGGGAAACTGCAATTCGTCATTGCTCCGGAAATTCTCTCTCTTTTGACATCGCATTTGAAGGAGGAATGTAGATTCAATAAGGGATCGAGTAACTCCAAAAGCAGATCTGCAAAACGACTGAGACAGCTACGGGAGCATCACAAATTTCAGCCAGGAGTGCTAGTCTATTGTAACAAACGACAAAAATCAGATAAGTGTTGCAGCAGTAAATAAGTGGTAAGACTACAATCGGAGTATGGCTTCAATGTATGCAGCCCTCATTCCGATTACTTGATTCGAGAACAGGAAAAAATCCAAAGGAAAGCAGCACGATTTGTTCTCGGTTGTTTCCGACAAAAGAATAAGTGTTACGAAAATGTTGCAAACTTTGGGATGGGTAGACTTCTGAGTACGGAGACGAGCTGCTCGACTAAGCGGTATGTTCCGAGCTGTCGGTAGAGAGACGGCGTGGAATGACATTAGTAGACGAATGAGGCTGAGTAATGATTTTAAAAGTAGAAAAGTTCAAAATATGAAGATAAAGTTAATTGAAAAGGAGAAATATTCATTTACAGAAAGAGAAGTTAGGGATTGGAATCATTTACCAAGGGAGATATTCGATAAATTTCCAACTTGTTGGATATGATTTGATGAAAGCCTGTGGAAACAACTCGAGGAATTATGATCCGAGGAGAAAGATTGGATATATTACGATTCGCTGACGATATGGCACTGTAAGCCGGAGATAAGAAACAACATTTTTTTTTGCTAATTGCTTTACGTCGCACCGACACAGATAGGTCTTATGGCGACGATGGGATAGGAAAGGCTTAGGAATGGGAAGGAAGCAGCCGTGGTCTTAATTAAGGTACAGCCTCAGCATTTGCCTAGTGTGAAAATGGGAAACAACGAAAAACCATTTTCAGGGCTGTCGACAGTGAGGTTCGAACCCACTATCTCCCGGATGCAAGCTCACAGCTGCGCGCTACTAACCGCACGGCCAACTCGCCCGGTAGTCGGAGATAAGAAACAACTAGAAGCGACTCCAACGCAGAGAGAATACACATTCAGCACTTTATACGAAATTCATCGTGGTCTCATTGTCAAAGGAAAAGTTGAGCGTAAGAAAACCAGAGAGAGACCGAGAATGGGGACCGGTACATGAACCAGATAATGGAAGACAGTGGCCGCCTGACCTATAGCGCTCTGGAAAGAAAGGCTGTAGGCGGAGAAGCATGACGAGCTGCTGTCAGCTAACCTGCGGGTTGATGACAATTGAGGAGAAAGAAGAAAAAGAAGATCGATTATGTTATGGGTGGCTTTACGACCCACTAACTACTTTTACGGTTTTCGGAGACGCTGAGGTGCCGTCAATTAGACCCGCAGGAGATCTTTTACGTGTGCCAGTAAATCTACCGACACGAGGCTGACGTATTTGAGCATCTTCAAATTCCATCGGGCTGAGCCAGGATCGAACCTGTCAAGTTGGGGCAGAAGGCCAGTCAGTGCCTCAAACGTCTGAGCCACTCATCTCGGCAGGTGGTGGAGTCGATTGTTCGAGTGATGTGCCCTTACTGTTATTTAAATAAAACATTCGAAGAGAGCTGTGTCGGGGTTACGGTCGCAAACTTTGATATAGAATGCATAACTTACCGCGTGATAGATTTTGTCGAAATAGAGTACTGTAATGTTTTTGCCCCACAAATGGGCAACAATTATGTAACGTTTTGCTAACGGGCGTTATAAGTGGGTATTCAATATAGAACGTTACATAAAAAGGAAGTAACAATCATGCGCATGATAAACTATAACATACCGGGCGAGTTGGCCGTGCGGTTAGGAGCGTGCAGCTGTGAGCTCGCATCCGGGAAATAGTGGGTTCGAACCCCACTGTCGGCAGATGCCTGGGCTGTACCTTAACTAAGGCCACGGCCGCTTCCTTTCCATTACTAAGCCTTTCCTCTCCCATTGTCGCCATAAGACCTATCTGTGTCGGTGCGACGTAGTGCGGAAAAAAAAAAGGAATCCAGTTGCTCATGGGCTAACAACCAACTTCTCTCATACGCTACAGGAAGAAGATTCTGTGGCACAACTTTCAAATGACAGTTCATTACAACTAGACGAGTTTTGATTGTATGTCATGACTGATTATCCTGAACTCCCAAGAAAGCTTTATAAAGTGCTTCACTATGTTCCCCACTACTTATTTGTGTGAAACCGAAATCAATCAATCAATCAATCAATCAATCAATCAATCAATCAATCAATCATTTGCATTTAGAGCTGTCGCCCAGGTTCCAAATTCCCTTATTATTATTATTTGCCTAGTCTTTTCTTAAATGATTTCAAAGAACTTGGAAATTATTCCAATCCCTAATTCCTCTTCCTAGGTTTGGATATTTGCTCTGATTTGTCCTCTTGAATTTTAATTTTATCTTTGTATTATGATATTTCCTACCTTTAATACCTGCATTCAAGCTTATCCCTCTACTATTATCATTTCACGCCAACTATTCACTGACCGCTAGGAACACACCGCCTAGTGGAGCAGTTCGTCTTCTTACTCCTAAGTCTTCCCAGCCCAAAGTTTGCAACATTCTTGTAACACAATACATTTGTCGAAATCATCCAAAACAAAGCGTGCTACTTTCGTTTGGATCTTTTCCTTTCCTCGTATCAGGTGAACCTGGTATGTGTTCAATACACTGAAACCATATTCTAATTGGGTTTCTAGCTAAGATTTATACGCTCCTTCCTTTATGTACTTACTACAACCCGTAAATATCCTTATCACTGAGTGAAGTGATCTGTTACCTTTATTTACTTTCTCGTTAACATGATTATCCTAATGAAATATGCCCTTATATTAATACCTAAGTACTCAGAGTAATCACCGTGAGGTTCTATCACCTCATCAACACAATTATTAAAATTGAGAAGGCTCCTCTACTTGGTAAAACTTGGAACCATACTTTTCATCCGGTTTACCATCATACCATTGTCAAGGTCTCCCTCTCACGCATTTGAAATCAACGTTAGGAAATAAACTTGAAGTTGAACCTGTCTTAATATCAGACATTACACTTAACATTGGTGAGTAAATTGTTCAGACCTGAAGGTCCTTTGATTGTGTGCCGCATGATTTTCTACTTGATACATTAGTATATTATGGCATTTCTGGAAACGAACTTAACATTTTTAGATCATACATATATGATTGAACCCACTATGTGGAGATAAATGGGGTGTCCTTAAAATAATCGGTGGTGAATAATCGGGTGCCTCAAGGGTCTGTCCTTGGTGCCTTTTGGATCCTTTTTGACGTTCATTTGTGTTTAATGTAACATATTATAATTTATCCTCTTGAATATAATGTATTTTAATACATTTTGAAAACATTCTATACAACGTATTTCCGTTACCTGACCGTTTGTTTCATTTCAAAACTCAGAGGGAATCCGTCATGTTTTTCCAAGGGAAAAATTAGTTAACCACTGACGTAAAGTGGTTGTTTGAGATGCTGGGCTCTATGTTTATGTTTGCAGTTTTGAATCTTGGCGTAGTTGGTTGGCATTTGAGAATGCTTACAAGATGGAGCCGCGAGTTAGTAGATTTCTTGGGACATTGAAGAATTCCTTGCAGGGTGAAACTTTGTCGCTAAGGGGTCTCTAACTATACATATATAAATTGAAGATTTCGGACGTTGAGGATCAGCATGACAACAAAGCATCATTTACATCTAACTGATCTAAAATGTCCCTCCGAACTTGTAATGAAAATTGTTCTCAAATTCCTCAGCCAAGGAAATATTCTCCTTCCAGCTTCTCTGCTTTCTTCTGTCTCCCTCTGGAGGATAAGTGAAGCCTAATTATAATAATGGCGTGTGGCTTCCGGAGAGACCTGATGTAGGTCTTTGGAGTTGACGCCTTATAGACGACCTACACGTCTGTAAGGATGTAGACCTGATTTGTAATGATGAATATGGCACACGCACCCAGAGCCCGAGCCATCGGAATTAATCAATGAAGGTAAAAATCCCCGACCCGGGGGCTGGTATCGAACCCTGAACCCCTTGGCCAAAGTCCTTCATGCTAACCATGTAGCCATGGATCCGAACGCCTGTTTCTAATGATATGTCCTAAGAACTCGACTGCACGACATTTTATTGTAAAAAGAATCTCTTTCTTCTTTCCTATTCTTTCCAGAACAGTGTCTTTACTGATGTGGTCTGTCCAAGAAATCCTCAGTACCCGACTATAAAACTGCATTTCATAAGGTTCCAACGTTTGCGTGAAGGTCCAAAACTCGACACAGTGCCATATTAATGGGAAATCTTGTTTTACATTGGAGGGATAGATCGTATCATCTAAATAGGTTCAACTTCCTCAAAAACTCCTCCGGAACTTTCCTGTTAGGCACTTGTTCTCTGAGAACTGATCGTTATTTTACTATTATTATTATTATTGCTATTATTATATAGGTTTTACATTCCATTACTACTTCTATGGTTTTTTGGAGACCTTGATGTGCAGGAAATACTATTCTGCAGCAAATATTTTACGTGCCGGTAAATTTACCGACGTCCGCCTCTGTGGTGTACAGGTTAGTGTGATTAGCTGCCACCCCCGAGGCACGGGTTCGATTTCAGGCTCTGCCACGAAATTTGTAAAGTGTTACGAGGACTGGAACGGGGACCACTCAGCCTCGTGAAGTCAAGTGAGTAGAGGTTGGTTCGATTCCCACCCCAGCCATCCTCGAAGAGGTTGTCCGTGGTTTTGCATTTCTCCAGGCAAATGACGGGATGGTACCTAACTTAAGGCCACGGCCGCTTCCTTCCCTCTTCCTTGTCTGTCCATTCCGGTCTTCCCATCCCCTCTGTTCAGCATAGCAGGTGAGGCCGCCTGGGCGAGATACTGGTCCTCCTCTCCTGTTGTATCCTCCGATCCGTAGTCTCACGCTCCAGGACACTGCTCTTGAGGTGACGGAGGTGGGATCCCTCACCGAGTCCGAGGGAAAAATCAACCCTGGAGGGTAAATGAATTAAGAAAGAAAGGAAGAAAGAAAGAAAGAAAGAAAGAAAGAAAGAAAAAATTACCGACGACACGAGGCTGGCGTATTCGAGCACCTCCAAATACCAGCGGACTAATCAGGTATCGAACACATGACCTTGAACACAGAACGCCAGTGCTTTATCAGCTGCTGTTATGGTTGCACAGCTGCGAGCTTGCATTCGGGAGATAATAGGTTCGAACCACGCTGTCGGCAGCCCTGAATATGGTTTTCCTTGGTTTCCTATTTTCATACCAGCCTGTACCTTAATTTAAGTCACTGCCACTCCCTTCGCAGCCCTTTCCTATCACATCGTCGCCATTATAGCTTTATGTCGGTGCGAAGTAAAGCAAACCTGTAATTAAAAAATAGTACTAATTAATATTGTGTTCCAGAGGATCAACTCCGTCATTTGCCCGTTGTTTAAGGCTAACATTGTCCGCTAACTTTCTCACTTGTCAGTAAAAATTTTGTTACCCGGATCACGTTTTGACCCACCGTCTGAACGACTTTTTTCTCTACTACTTCCTCTCATACAGGATAAGAAGTCGAAGAACGACTTAAGGGTAATATAAATGTACACGCATTGTAAGTTATCAGCTGAGTAATGTCAGTGTCCGACAGACATGCGGGCATTTCAAGGTTAGTCAAACGGCTGTCTTATCGTCATAATGTGACATATCGTCTCTTTCCTGCTTATGGAATGACGTTGTAGAATCGTAAGAAAATATAATAAATTAAAGAAAGTAACTGCCTTTTTTTTTGTGGCCATTTCGATTAATAGTTTTTGCTTTTTGTTCCGTGATAGCAAATTCCATCTCGGCTGGTGGCCATAATAAAGGCAACAAGTCTTTATGGTCTAACACCGTGGCTGTTGATGGTTATTCATTTGTCGGGTGGTGACGTTAAGCCTTCAACGGACCTTTTTCTACAGGAGCACACACACACACACACACACACACACCTGGCCTTTCTAAATCCTCACTGCAACAACAAAAGACATTACGAAATTCTTACTGAACAACATTTTTTTCACCCAAATTTCTCTTAAGAACTACTGTAACAGAATATACTTTTTCTACTGTTCTTCGCACTCCCTGGTGGGGTGGGAAGTGTGATGCCGTCGTACATGTAGACCTGGTGCAGGTTTTGTCCCCTGAAGTTCTTTCTGATATAACCCAACACAAACACCCAATCTCCGAGCCAGAGGAATATTCAGATGGGGATAAAATACCCGACCTTTTCAGGAATCAATCCGGGATCTTCTGAACCGCAGTTCTTAATGTTGACTATTCAGTGAAGGAACTAGACATTGTAATTGAAAAGCCATTAAGAAAATAACAGTAATATTATTATTAAAGAAACTGACTTACGTGGTTAACATCTCAGAGGATTGTGAATTATAAGCAACATTTATGTATTTTAGATAACAGGTAGGATAGTTGTATCAAAAGCTCATGAGTAGCACTCCATGGTAAATTGAACCTACAATACATGGATATAAGAGTTTTCTGACTAGCTGGAATCGTCGACGGAATACTCAATGTCAATGTTTTAGTTTGTGTGTGCTAATTGCTTTACGTCGCACCGACACAGATAGGTCTTACGGCAACGATGGGACAGGAAAGCCTAGGAATGGGAAGGAAGCGGCCGTGGCCTTAATTAAGGTACAGCCCCAGCATTTGTCTGGTGTGAAAATGGGAAACCACGGAAAACCATCTTCAGGGCTGCCGACAGTGGGGTTCGAACCCACTATCTCCCGGATGCAAGCTCACAGCTGCGCGTCTCTAACCGCACGCCCGGTGGATTCCTTATCCACATGCCACTTTCATCTGGAAATACTGCCTTAGCTGCAAGTGAAGTTGCTCCAAACTACGAGCAACTTAATAACATTGAACATCTCCTTTGTAACATTTTCTCTTAACATGGAAAAGATCGGTTTTGAAAGGGAATTTATCGATGATTGAGAGTCTAATCTATGAATCCACAGCTTCTGCATTTTCATTCGTCATGTTCTACTTTGAACATAACAAAAATGAAAACATTGTGGCATATTCTAATTTTACTTAGAGTGTCTGCGGACCCCGTCAAAAATTGTCGTGGAATCCCGAGGTTCCGCGAACTCCACTTTGGGAACTTCTGCTCCGCGCCATAGGTCGCTCCTAAAGAAGGCCGAGGAAGTCTTAGAACACAGTAAGCGCATGTGCTGTACTAACCAGTGGCATGGCAGACTTCTTCGGTTCTCTTACTCAGTCAGTATTTAAGATTCCCGAATGATGGAGAACCAAAACAAAATCATAGAACTACAGAGAAACCCCGCTTAACCGAACTCGGATTAACCGAAACCTTCTTATCCGAAAAGGCTCCGAAATCGCAAATCCAAAAAACATGTACTGTACTTCACGGGAATAACCGCACTATACATTATTTAATGCCTTGTTTTCTTCTTAATGTCAAAATTAAATTTGACCGCTGTACCACATGTATCCCACTGTATAATGTACACCAAAACTGTTTCTTTTAAAGCAACACAGAAACTATAGTACGTGCATGTGTTGCTGTTTTAGGTTGACTTAAGATATGGTACGTTGAACAATGCAGTGAGTCAACGCCGTCTGACGTCCTTCTAATGAAAAGATGGCGGGATATTGCTACTCGGAAACTTTGGGAGGGACGCAAGAAACAAACAAATATTACTGAGCTTTCTGAATGAGTAATTCATACTACGTATATATTGATGTACTGTAATCCTAAAAATGTTACTTTTAATAAAGAACAAAGAGAGTTTTGAGTTCGTTCAGCCATCAAAACATTTCAGAATTACGTACTGTAATTATATTTGTAGAAATAGATATTCGTGGCTTAAACGAAAAAAATTGTAATCCAAACGGTTTCCCCTCTTTTAGCTCGGTTAACCGGGGTTGTATTGTAGTTACAAAGAGGAGGATTTTGGAGGAGCTTAGTTGATTAATATAAGCTTGCAGACTGAACTCAGAAATGTTTAAGAGTCTGTAATGTATTTATTTATTTATTTATTTATTTATTTATTTATTTATTTATTTATTTATTTATTTATTTATTTATTTATTTATTGTTGTACTGTAATCCTAAAAATGCAACTTTAATAAAGAACAAAGAGAGTTTTGAGTTCGATTGGCAATCAAAAGCTTTCAGAATTACATACTGTAATTATACTGAAGCAGATAGGTCATAGGGTGGCGGTGGGTTAGGAAAGGGCTAGGAGGGGGAAGGAAGCGACCGTGGCCTTAACTAAGATAAAGCCCCATCATTTGCCTGGTGTGAAAATAAGAAACAACGGAAAAATATCTTCAGGGCTGCCACAATGGGGTTCAAACGAACTATCTCCCGAATGCAAGATGGCGGCTACGTTACTCATACCGTGCAGCCAGTCGCTCAGCTGTATATATTGTGCATTTATGTACAGTATGTCCAATCGTTTTCATAGTCAAACATAAAAACATGCAATTGTTGAACTTATTTTCGACATTTGCATGCATAACCCGAGATATAAGCGAAGTACGGGGCAAATATTTGATGATTATATGAGAAATGGCAATTGTCATATAGACTGCTGTGGTTCTTGTAGGGGTACTGAACTTACGATTCGTCAGTCCGCCTGGGAGAAGGTCACCATAGACAATGGTTACATCAGTAATTGTACGTACTTACCGCAGAGTTGGCACGCGCCTCTACCAACTTACGTGGGCGATACAATGTGCCTCAAGTCTCAAGGTGAACGGAAGAACTCGCTTATCGGTCCAGAATCTCTCACCTGTGGCTAAAATTCGTTAACTCCCGTGATTCATTGTTGACTCATTCGCGGCGCCGACAATGAGAGTCTGGTTTACACCCACAGCCAGCTCAGGACAAATGAGGGTGCAGACAGTTGTATTCCTTTCCCTAAGAATCTTTACTTTAAGACAATTCACAGTGTCTTCTAAATCAAGGTATTCCGATGGCGCTTTAGATGCCTACAAGCCTAATAACACCGAAACGCGTATTTAACACAACAAAATAGTAAGACGCCACGAAGACCCTCGGAGGAGTGGAAAGGAAAGATTTCCCCTACCCGTAACCTCGAAACTTAATGGTGGTGGTGGTGGTGGTGGTGGTGGTTGTGGTGATTATTGTCTTAAGAAGAAGTACAACAAGACAACCATGCTATATTAACACTAATCAGAGGGAAGAGTGGTGATGGTGGTGCTTATTGTTTTAAGAGGAAATACAACTTGGCAACCATCCTCTATATAACACTAACCAGAGGGAAACATGGAAGGGGTCCAACACTTAGAAATATGAAGGTATCGGCCAAAGAAAGACAAGGGCCACGAAGGGCATCAATATGAAGGACTCCCTAGGCCTCCATACGTAATACCGTCGGAGTCGGAAAAGAACAAGAGTTGACCAAGAAAGGTCGGATAGGATAGATGAACGTGAGGAGCCTGGCACAAGTAAGTGGAAGCAATGCCAGGACTCAGCTAAGGGCCCCGTGGTCGCCAACCCATGCTCCAAAGTTCGGAGCCCCTTGGGGCATCGGAGGGAAAATGGGAGAGGTCAGAAACTTCGAAGAATGTACGTATAGGCAAAAGCAAACTGTGGACCACGAAGGGCATGAAAATCAAAGACTTCCTAGGCCTCGAAACCTAATACCGTAGGGGTCGGAAAAGTGATGACTAGAGATGTTCGTATAGCATAGATGAAATTGAGGAGCCTGGCCTATGTAAGTGGAAGTAATGCCAGTTTCAGCTAAGGGTCCCATAGTTGACAAAACACGCTCTCAAGAGCCACTGGAGCCCCTTTTAGTCACCTCTTACGACAGGCAGGGCATACCATGGATGTTATTCTACCACTCACATCCACAGGGGATCGGAAGTCAGTGGGATAGAGAGCTTAGCCCCATGCCCAACCTTCCTTACACCCAGGAATTAAACTCGTACTCTAATTTTGCTGTAGAGTAAACCTCAATAAATCGTTTCTACAGTGGCGTGCAGTGAACACATTAATTACCCCAGCTGCAAAAAGGATTTTAAATATAAACAATCGTAGCCGCACTATACTCTCTAAAGTCAACATTACCATTTTATAAGGCTGCGTTTTTCCTGGAGAGGTCACATACTTCCAAATTGATATCCACAGCAGTGGCGACAACATCATAACTTAATCTAAAGCACATTTTAAGCAATGTACTTAGAGTTTCATGCGGTGACGCTTCGTGATAGTACAGTCAAGGTTTTCACAAAAATACACTGGGACTAACTATTTGTATTTTACTTTAAACCCTAATCTAAACCAATCAGCAAAATTTAACTGGTATTTTACCGTCGATGAAGTTTTATAGTTTAACTCGCGTACTAAGTGCACAGTACATGCATCAACGACAAATGAAGGAAAACATTTGTCACGACGTATAACACACGTTATATTCATGAAGAATGCCACAGAACTCGCGAAACCTTCACCTGTAATCCAAGAGGAACACTACAAAAATTCACTGTCGGAACACATACTCTGCACATGCCATTGCTCGAAAAAACTGTATACATGCCGAAACCCAAGACTAAAATATATTCTTCTCTATTGCAATTGATTTCATATACTGGCTCAATTTTGTTAACAAAACGATGTGCAAGTGGCTATACTGTTAAAATGTTGATATTTTTCTTGCAGTCTCTAGTGTGTGGCGCTGAAGACTTCGAATGTCAAGCATTAAAACTAACATTACCTTACCTAAGCTAGCTGGAAAATCGCCGTAAATTGCTGTCGGGGGAGGGCCAACAGCTCCGCCCAGTTCCCAGGACAAGGAACCTTCAAGTGCATGCGTCACCCAAGCGACCTTATATTTCGCTGGGTAGCTCTCTCTTGCGCCGGCAAGGAAACCCAGCTCGGTGGAGAAGCTGAACTGCGGTAGTGCGAGCGGATTGTCGAGACAGCTGTACTTGGCTTGGCTTAAATGTTCGCAATGTTTTAAACATTATAAAAGCCGTTCTAAGGAATAATTATAAAATGTTAATACAAAGATGAGGTTCAGTGCACGCCACTGCGTTTCTAAATTTTTCGACTCACTCAAGGGGAAACGAACCAACGTCCTTCCGAAAACATCTTCACTGACACACCCAGGCAGCCCCTTGTTTTTAACACTACAAGTGTAAAATGCATTTTGATAAAGTATTACGCTATTGAACAAATTCAATTGATCACAATTAGGAAGGAGGGAAGACTATTATACTACATCATAACTGAATTCAGAAAATCTATGAGGAATGTACGGGTATTATGGGGAATTTTATATGATACAGATCAATATCTGATCTTCATTGAACTAAGTAATACTACGCGTAGGATAGAGAAAGTGAAATCTGTGGGCAGACAAGTACGGGTACAAAATCTCCAGGACGAAGAAATTAGATACAGGTACACAGATACGATTAGTGAAAAGTTCCAAAAAATAGACAGACAGTCAGCAAGTTTAGGATGTTGAAACAGAATGGGTGGCATACAGGGATGCTGCAGTAAAAACGCATAGGAACCACTGTGTGTAAAGATGATGATCATGGTGGTGATGATGATGATAATAATAATAATAATAATTGTTCCGGGTTTTGGTGGTTCGCAGAGGTGAAAGAAGGTGCCGGGATGAATGGATCTAACTACAATGTCAAGAATTGAATTTAAAACTTAAACTGAAGGTTATATTTTCAAAAATTTCAAACTTAACAATTTTTACAGGTACAAGTAGCAATCATTAAACAAGCCTAGGCAATACAAGATTAGTGGTTTTAACAGATCGTGGGCTTCAAGCCCTCGCTTAACTATTCCTGAGCTCCTAGCTCAAATTTACAAAAGAGCACCAATTTATACAAGGGCAGAAATCCCCTAATTCAAAGAGCACTTGCTCCTAAAATTACAACATCTAGCTTTCAAGAGGCATACAGTAACCTTACATAAACTTTGAAAAAGAGCTAACAGGCTCCCAGTTTCTCAAGCCTACTCAAGGAAACACAGCATGAAAATCTGATAATCTCTGGCCTTACGAGACACTATTTACACATAGAAATCTCATTACACAGAGGTAACTAGTACCCAACCTACAGGGCCTTAGTGAAAAAGAACAGGTTAAATAAACGGCCCGAGTACAAATTGAATGGAGGCGAAGACTGAGCTCAAAAATTTTAAAACTTATAGGGCGCTTGGCCGATAAAACAGGGGCTATTCCCAACCTACTGAGGTAGCACGCATGGAAATTTAAAACATCGCCAAAACGAAAGGTTACAAAAACGTGGCACCTCAAACCAAGATGAAGGGGAGCTCGAGAGGGTGCATCACTCTCTATCCCCGATTTACAGTTAAAGAGTTTACGAAGTTTTACATTAGCCAGCAGAAAGTTACATTTTTAGGAAAACTAGGTTACATAACTAATGATTCGGACCTTTCTCTCAGGTTAAACTGCGGAGCTAGCAAGAAATAAAGATGTTATGTGGCCATTACCTTGTCGATGTACTGCTACCTGATGAAAGAGGCCAACCGCCTCCTGCTTTGAGACACACACTTAATAAGATGACGATCTATTGGCCAGGAAACGAGAAAATCCGCAGTTTATAAACCCTTGGGGAAAGTTCGAGATCATTCAAGATTAAACTAGCCACATCCTCTCGTGTTTATTGGTCAGTTCAAAAGTTACACTGCAAATCGAAGAAGAAGAAGAAGAAGAAGAAGAAGAAGAAGAAGAAGACTGTGATTGGTAGAAAATTAATTACAGAAATTAGGGATTGGCTAGATTCAAAACTCGCGGATATAAAAGGGAAATATTGCCAACCCAAAAATAAACGAACATCAATCAGTAAAAAAAAAACTTATGAATACAAAACTTCTTTGAATTATAAGTTTTTATACCTCCCACCAGGGTGCATGATCATAGTTTTTCGGTATTGTCATCTACGAGAGAATGTCCAAACTTCTTGATGAATGGAAAACAAAACAAGTAGAAATTCACACAGTTCAGGAAACTTCACAATAACAAAATTACATCAGATCTTAGTGGTGACATCTTCAGAGTAAAATTCTAAGTTGGTGTAGTTTCAGTTTCACTGTTTCACCAATAGAGAAGCTCTTTTAGGAGCTAAATTTTGAATGCCGGTACAATAATAATAATAATAATAATAATAATAATAATAATAATAATAATAATAATAATAATAATAATAATAATAATAATAATAATAATAATAATAATAATAATAATAATAATATATTCAGTAAATGATCCATGTCAATTATAAACAACAAAGGAAGAAGATTACGACATTTACCCCTGTAAGTACATTCTACAATCAATTATCATACATATTATCACTGGGCAAATGGATGGAATATTCTGAAATCCTTCTCAACGTAAAGGAAAGCTTTTTGTTGAAATATCGGACTATGGATTTTATGCGGAGAGAAAAGCAAAGACAGTTAAATTACGCTTTAGGAAGTAGAAAGTACGATAAATAAACGTTGGAGAGTAAGCTGGATGAAAATTATTGTGGTCTCAGACCACAGACGGTGTGTGGGACAAGATTTTTAGTATGTATTACGTAACTAAAAAGTGCTATGAGAGAAATATACAATCATAAAGCAGCAGAAATTAGACCTGAAATGGTGAAATAATAGTGGAAAGGTAGGAATGAAATGGCTCCACGGATTAGTAGGAATAGCATGGAAAGTGAGTGAAGTTCCTTCTAATTAGATTAAATCAGTAATTTTACCTATAAATAACCAAGGCAAAAGAAAAGTTTGCAACAACTATCTATGTATTTCATTGATCAGCATTCCATGCAAGGTCTTAGGTGGCTGTTTGGAAAGCACTGAAAGTAAGTTGGTTGATAACCAATGTGGTTTCAGAACACATAGAGTCTGTCCGGACCAGATTTTTAATAAGCACAGCTGTGAGCTTTCATTCGGGAGATAGTAGGTTCGAACCCCACTGTTGGCACGGTTTTCCGAGGTTTCCCATTTTCACACCAGGAAAATGCTGGGGTTATACCTTAATTAAGGCCACGGCCGCTTCCTTTCCACCCCAAGCCCTTTCCTATCCCATCGCCGCCATAAAACCTATCTGTGTCGGTGTGACGTAAAGCAACTTGTAGAAAAAAATCAATGAGCACCAAGTAGTTGAAAAATCCTACGAGAGGAAGAGACATTTATGTTTCTTAGATCTACAGAAGATTTTTCACAGCGCCGAGGGAGAAAATGTTACCCGTACTTAGTGATTATGGGATTTAGGGTAGATTGTAGAATGAGTTCTTGGTATAATGTTCTTGCAGGGGTACAGGTAGTTTTCTTCTACCTTTATTTGTAGTTATAGTGATAGGGAGGGATTCAGTTACGTGGAAATATATGTTTCACCTATGACGACGATTGCAATTTCTCGGACCGTGAAAATAGGTGCAGTTAGTATGAAATGAAAATACGCATCTTTAGGAGTCAAGTGATTGATTTCAGTGGAGAAGAAACCTTAGGATTGTATGTCTGGTTGGGAATACAAAACTGGATCAGGTAGATCATTTCAAGTATTTACGATGTGCATTCTTCCAGGATGGTAGTATAGTAAGTGAAAATGAATTAAGGTACAGAATACCTAATGCAATGAGCCCGCAGTTGCGACCAACAGTATTCTGTAACAAGTAAGTCAGCTCCCGGACGAAACTGCCATTGCATAGGTCTGTTTTCAAACCAAAATTCCTTTACAGGAGTGAAATCTGGGTGGAATTCGGATATGTTATTTATAAGTTAGAATAACAGACATTAAAGTAGCGAGAATAATTTCTGGTACAAACAGGTGGAAACAATGGCAGAAGGCTACTCGAATTAAGGAGAAAAAGGCTAAGTTAGGAATAACTTCGATGGATGAAGCTGTACGTATGTTTCGGCTGTAGTGGTGGGGACATGCGAGGCGAATGGAGTAAGATACATTACCCTGGAGAACAATGGAATCAGCCACGGATGGTAAGAGAAGTAGACGGAGACCAAGGTGGCGATTGTGAGACTCGGTATTTAATTATTTAAGGATCAGAGCTCTTAATATCGTGTTCATAGCCATGGGACCTCGAGTTTTATGTGGAATACGAACCACATGCATATTTCATTTTTAACAACTCATATGCATTAACAGGGATTCGAACTAGAACCGCCTAGGTAAGCCATTGACTTTACCATTCGGCTATCACTATTGCGTTAGGAAATGAAAGGTTACTCAAATGGGTTATTGTATGTTTCCTGTTTTACTCAGTCGGAGTGGTGAGACAATAACCTTTCTTTCCTTTTTGTGACAGTCAGGCCGGTATCAATTATTCCATCCAATTACCTAGGTAATGGGTAATGTCCGGCTCCATGGCTAATTGGTTAGCGTGCTGACCTTTGGTCACAGGGGTCCCGGGTTCCATTCTCGACAGGGTCAGGAATGTTAACCATAATTGGTTAATTTCGCTGACACGGGGTCTGGGTGGATGTGTCGTCTTCAGCATTATTCCATCCTCATCACGACGCGCAGGTCGCATATGGGAGTCAAATTAAAACACCTGCATCTGGTGAGCCGAACTTGTCCTCCGACACTCCCGGCACTAAAGCCATACGCCATTTTTTTTACCTAGGTAATAGACATGCGTTTGGCTCCTTCATTCAATTTCAGGGGGTTTCAGGTTCGATTTCGGGTCGGGACGGTGATTTTACCTGCATCTGGTTAATTCCTTCATCTGGGGGAGTAGTTTCATTTTACCTCCATACACACAACACATCCCACTGCTAACCGGCACAGGCGCTTACACCTGAGTACACTTCTCCACATCGGCTTGGTGCCGAAAAGGAAATCAGGTCATAAAATTATGCTCAAGGATAACTTGTCGTAAATTAGAAGTGCTTGGTTTAAATTTTTTGAGGCTAATATAGGGCCAGGATAAAAAATATAATAAAAGGAGTTACACACGTACACTAATGTCCAAACGTTAAGCATAATCACTAAACGAGGGCATACCGTCTGATAGGAATGTCACACGGATTGCCGAACAAACGGAAGCTGAATCTATACCTTCCGAGCTATTATGCTGTGGTCCACTCCTCTCGCTTCTGTCAGACGTTTCGACTACTGCTGCGGTAATCATCTTCTGTGGCGTCGTGTAGATACGCTCTCCTGTATTCCGCAGCAGTAGTCGAAACGTCTGGGAGAAGCGAGAGGAGTGGACGACGGCATAATAGCCGGGAAGATTTTTATTATATTGACACCGGCCGTGAAAGCCTTCATACTTTAAGGAAGCTGAATCACACACCATATGACACACAACTTGTCCAAAAAAACAGTGTCAGAAAGGTTATGATAGCTAAGGTACGCCTTTGACAAAAACTAACAAAACTTGATTATGTCTTCCCCAACAAAATATGCTGTTAATAGGGTGAATGGTTACCCCTAACGGCCACACACGTAGCATGCTCTCTATCAGATGGTCCAAGAGCTCCTGTGGCAGTCGATCCTATTCCTCCGAAAGGGCAATCCGAAGGTCTTGGAGGGTCCTTGGTGGACGCTGACGGGATGCAGTTCGCCTCCCTAATGCATCCCAGGCATGTTCTATAGGATTCAGATCCGCAGACCTCGCTGGCCAGTCCATGCGATGAATGTCTTCCCCGGCCAGAAATTCATCCACCAGAGCAGCTCGGTGCGGTCGGGCATTATCGTCCATTAAGAGGAAGTCTGGACCAACCGCACCTCTGAAGAGTCGAACATGTGGTCTCAGTACCTAATCCATGTATCTCAGAGCGTTAACAGTGTTCCTCGGACCACCCATGAAGATTTGCTAGTCCGTACGGCCATTCAACATGATGCCGCCCCACACCATGATGCTAACACCACCATACCGGTCCCGTTCCACGATGTTCCTGTGGTCGTATCGGCTAGCCGGTTCTCTCCAGATTAATGTGCGACGGGAATCGTTCTGCACACTGAAGCGGGATTTATCTATGAAGAGCACATGTCTCCATGCATTCATGGTCCAGTTTT
Source organism: Anabrus simplex (assembly GCF_040414725.1). Classification (NCBI taxonomy): domain Eukaryota; kingdom Metazoa; phylum Arthropoda; class Insecta; order Orthoptera; family Tettigoniidae; genus Anabrus; species Anabrus simplex. The sequence continues at coordinate 1,605,929,590 of NC_090265.1, read as the reverse complement.
GATGTTGACGGCTCCATAGTAAACGGGCCCGTCTCTGCTGGAGTGAGCGGGACGCACGCCGCTGGACGTCGGGCAAACAGTACTGCTGTTCTTAGCCTCCGGTACACGAAACGGCACACGGCTGCAAGCTCCGCCGACAATTGTCTTGCAGATGCACTCCGATTTCGTCGGGCGGTTAGGCCAGATATCGGTCCTGCTGTGAGATGGTTACCCTTGGTCGACCTGGTACTGGCCTACGACTAACATCTGTGTCTCGAAATCGTCCCGAAAGCCCTGGAAATGACACTTTGTGGCACATTCAAGGATACAGCGACTTCGGTCTGTGTCTGGCCTGCTTCCAAGCGGCCGAGTATTCTACCCTGCAAAACGGGGTCCAAATGGCGTCGTTGTGCCATTATGTTGTCACGTTCACCACGAGGCTACACTCCGCACACTATAACAGGGCAAACACAACTGAAGGAATATGGGGCGCAGGCACTGGCTGTGTTTACCTTGCAGTTACGCCGCTAGTCAAAGCAGGGAACACTCCTTTCCTATACAGAGCGAGCACCTAAGATTGGTAGTTGCATGTGTTGTGCGATTTGCGGTCTAGTTCCTGTTGCCCTGCTTACTCGTAACTTATCCTTAACTTTTGGACACTAGTGTATATGACAGGACCATTTAAACTAGAAATGAGTGTCAATATTTCTTGTTAGATGCACACAAGAGACGACATACACACACACACTCCGATGACCAAGGCTGGATTCGAACCAGCTGCCGAGCATAAGTTCAGTTACAAGGGCATCCGAGTTACAGAGGCCACCTAGCACAGATCATCGGGCAGTTTCTACGCACAGAATTACACGTGGTTATAACTCACGATGTCGTATCATTGTTTCTTTTCTTGTGACTGAAATAAAGAAATCCTTCGAAATATTCTTCGGCTTTCAGTACGATTGATAGAAAAAAAATAGGATTGGTTTAACAACATAATAAAGCAACGTGTAAAACCGTTCGTCGCTTGGTAGCTTTATATCAGTGTGGTCTCCACGACTCAGGTGCAACACAGCTACGTTACCCAGCGCACGTCTGATTTTCTTGGTACAAAAGTGCGATTTAATATTCTGCTTTAGTAGCAGTGCTCGTGAGAGACAATGTTACAGCATACGCCAGGGGATATCCCGCTACTTTGAAAGAAAGAAGAAGAAACAAAATGATGTCGACGGTTTTACGACAATCAAGTGATCTGCATGAAAAGTACATCTACATGGATTTATCGAAGAATAGTGGTCACAAAGGAGGAGAAATGCTATTTCTATTCACAGCCGAGAAAATAAGATCACTTCCAGCGAAAGATGCTGGGCGATAGTGATTGTTTCAAGGGTAAGAATAACGAAATTGCCAGCATTCCTAATATTAATTGAGAGTTGAGGTGAAATGGGTCCCGATCAATTGCCTAGGAGCTCACCTCTCCCCACGACAAGTTGCTTTTTTTCTTGCTAGTGGCTTTACGTCGCACCGACACAGATAGGTCTTATGGCGACGATGGGATAGGACAGGGCTAAGAGTTGGAAGAAAGCGGACGTGGCCTTAATTAAGGTACAGCCCCAGCATTTGCCTGGTGTGAAAATTGGAAACCACGGAAAACCATCTTCAGGGCTGCCGACAGTGGGATTCGAGCCCACTATCTCCCGGATGCCCGACAAGTTGTTGGATCGAATCCCGTATGTATGTTCAGTCTTCAGCCCTAAGGCTGGTTGGATCCTCAACAGCTCTGCCATCAGCTGTCATAGATGGCCTAGGCATCACTGAAGAGGCGTACTAGGGAAATGAGGAGTGAGGTAGTTTCCCGTTGCTTTCCCGTAATACACTTTTCTAAGAATATTTAAATGAGGGTTACCCATATCAATGCCTTAAATGCTCAGACTGTGAGCAATTTTAGTGACGGTGCCAAACACGGTTTTTATATAATGATATACGCTACTTTACAAGAAGGCTGAGGTTACGTTTTGTTTTGTTTTTCAAAAAAGAGTTTATATTGGTGACGAGCTTCTACGACCGGATGTCCTTCCTGATGTCGACATCGTCGGCGGAATTAATGAGATGAAATGAATGACGTTATAAGTGATGGCAGGAAGAGAGAGGATCAAACCTTGTTGCGGCACATAGCCTGTCGGATACCACGAAGGGGTCTGCTCAAGGCTTTACGTCTCCATCCGACAGGCGAATGGCTATAAAGAGCCTCATTCCATATGAACACTGCGGAGAAGTTTCGAATTGAACCCAGGATTTTTCTCTTTTTTTTTTTTTTTTTGCTAGTGGCTTTACGTCGCACCCACACAGATAGGTCTTATGGCGACAATGGGATAGAAAAGGCCTAGGAGTTGGAAGGAAGCGGACGTGGCCTTAATTAAGGTACAGCCCCAGCATTTGCCCGGTGTGAAAATGAGAAACCACGGAAAACCATCTTCAGGGCGGTCGTCAGTGGGGTATTATTATTATTATTATTATTATTATTATTATTATTATTATTATTATTATTACTCCACGATGTCCGGATCCATGGCTGAATGGTTAGGGTCCCTGTTTCGATTCCCTGCCGGGTCGCGAATTTTAACCTTCATTGGTTAATTCCAATGGCTCGAGGCTCGGTATTTGTGCGGTCTCCAACATCCCTGCAACTCATACCACACATAATACGATCCTCCACCACAATAACACGCAGTTACCTACACATGGCAGATGCCGCCCACCCTCATCGGAGGGTCTGCCTTACGAGGGCTGCACTCGGCTAGAAATATCCACACGAAATAATAATTATTATTATTATTACTTCATGATGGTGAATGTCTTGGTCTTCGCTCCTCGTAAACGTTTGATAACATTGGCTTAAGGACTGGGTATTTGTGCCATCCAACCCCAACATTCCTCCAATTCACATGCCAAACAAAACACTATTCTCCACTGCAATAACACCCCCCAGAACCACCACCACCACCACCACCACCACCACCACAACAACAACAACAACAACAACAACAACAACAATAACAACAACAAGTAGCTTCCCAAACACGACACCTAACTTAATAATAATAATAATAATAATAATAATAATAATAATAATAATAATAATAATAATAATAATAATAATAATAATAATAATACCAAGTTTTACGCAAGTGCGTTACATTTCCGATGAAATGAAAGGATTCAAGACCAAGTGGGAGCCACAAAGAACTGCTGAAAATGTATCATCATGAGTCTTCTACACTACATATAGTGTGAACCGATGTACTGTAGAATATGCTACGCGAGCAAATATACAAGTTACACAGCAGAATATAAGTGCCTGTTCTACCCTAGCCGCTTATAGCGCACCCAGAAATATGACAATGTTACAAAAATCATTCATAATCAGATATGTTTGGGCAAACATCTGATCACCGGGTATACAGACCTCTGTAGACTATACTGTAGATCACTGGTCCGAAATCATTTTAATGTATGTTACGCCTCCCTTCTGGAACATAAGAATTATTTTTGTCCCCTTAATTCTTAACATCTTAGCACTACTCGTACTTTGTAAAAAACAAAGAGAGACCATGAGATCTTCTATTTGGGCCAATATATATCAATTAACTTATTTCCTAATCAGTTTACCTTCCAGGATTGATTTTCCCTCGGACTCAGCGAGGGATCGCATCTTTACCGCCGCATGGACAGTGATCTGGACCGTTGGTCTTTCGGTCGGGGATTTACAACTGGAAAGGAGGACTATTACTTCGCCCAGGCGGCCTCACCCGCTATGCTGAAAAAAGGCCTTGTGGGGGAAGGGGAAGATTGGAAGGGATAGCCCAGGAAGAGGGAAGGAAGCGACCGTGGCCTTATGTTAGGTACCATTCGCCTGGAGGAGAAGTGGGAAACCACGGAAAACCACTTCGAGAATGGCTGATGAGGGAATCGAGCCCCTCTCTACTCAGTTGACCTCTCAAGACTAAGTGCATCCCGTTCCAGCCCTCGTACTACTTTACCAGTTTCGTGGCAGAGCCGGGAATCGAACCCGGGCCTCTGGGGATGGAAGGTAATCACACTAACCACTATACGGTGAGGCGGATAATAATTAATTAATTCATTAATTAACATATACAAATAAAGTTGTAGGAGCCCGCTGTCTGTAATTTCTGTTGATTTACCAACTTTTCAGATTTGTATCCGTTTTACGTCAACTCAAGACCGTATCAGTGGTTTTTAGCTTTCGTGCCTGTTTGTCCGTCTGCCCGTCTGTTCCACCATTACGGCGAAACGGCTGGATAGATCTGGACCAAATTTCATATTTGGAGAATATGCACACAAGAGCATGTTCAGATGTGCATATGATTTAAAAATCACTGAATAGGCGGTGAGGGGGGGGGGCGGTATACGAAAATAAGGAACAGTTTTTTTTTTTTTTTTCAATTTTCTCTCATACTATTGATTATATGTAAAATCCGTACACTACGTATGAAAGATCTGTTCATTTTTAACAACTTTTGTTATGTACATCATTTGCCATACTCTTCAAATGACGGAGATTTTCTATGGGTTTCACGTTCTGCATTGAGTGACCGACACGCGCACAGACCGACACTGAACCTACCGGTTATCATGGCAACGTTTCTGGACGCTTGCCAGCAGGGAATTAACTCATGGTTGTTCGTTGTGTACAAGACGAAAGAGACGTCAAACTGTCATTCTGAGGGATATTTGCTCAATATCGTTGGAGGTTACAATCGTCTTCGAGTAGCACTAACGGTGGCTGTTAAAATCTTAACAGTACCACAGAGTGTTGCGCATTATTTCACACCGTAAGTTGTTTTATGGCATTTACTACAATTGTTACTGCTTTAATTGCTTACCTCTGCCGTGCCCATTTAGGCTTACTCAGATTAATAACACCATTATCTAAGAATCGCTGTGCCTAAATTTCTCCTCTGTTACCGCTTACTAAAATCCGTAACTCATATAATCACAATTTAGTGAGGGACATTTCATTTCTCCAATACATAAACTTGGTATTTCCATATTTGTCCTATTCGGCTGTCCTCAGTTATTATCCTATCTTCAATTAATATAAACTTTCTTAACTGTGTTACTTTCTTCCTTAATTTCTCCGCAAGTATGCGAATGCTAATCCAGAAAACTGGACTCTCTTTCATTTGAGGAAAAGTTCCAAGCTGTTCAAATGTGTAACTTTTGGCCCCGAAAAAATCGATATATGGAGGCAATTTTAATGACGGTGCAGACCTTCGTTTCGGGATAATTGGTAGTTAAACGGTAAGTCGTATCACAAAACGGACAGCACATTCGCGTCACAATTTTTCGATTCATTTGACCGACAGTCGACATAGTGATTACAGTGCTGTAAAACTAAACCGCGAAACAGCAGTTCGGTAGCGCTTAGTGAGATAAGACTTGGTCCGGTAAACAACAGATTCGTTGCCTCACGCGTTCGGTCTCATACCGATTTTTAATTAATGACAAGAGTGGTTGGACTCGAGTCGTGAAACGATTGACTTGCTTGGCGCTGATGGAAACCTATTCATTATTATTTTTGATGGGGCTCGGATAACACGAGTCGAGACTCGGATAACCGAGATTGTAATAATAATTATAAGAAGAAGAAGAAGATGAAACATGATAGCACAGTAGCGTTGTTACTAGCTTCCCACCCAAACGGTTGGACTTCGAGTAGCCTACCTTTGGCAGGGGTTTGAGGTTTTTACGTGAAAAATCACCTAGACTCCGGAAGGGTCTTAAATTCTAGGATAAATCTAAACTCAGCAATGGTGCCTACCCTGGTCTCAGAAATACCTGAGAATAACTTGAAAGATTTCTGATTATCGTATTATTATTATTATTATTATTAATATTATTATTATTATTATTATTATTATTATTATTATTATTATTATTATTATTATTATTATTATTATTTATTACGAGTATTATTGTTATACAAGTTTAGAATATGACGACGCACTGTGAAATGGGAACAGCATCTAGAGTTCATATTTGCCAGGACAAATGATAGACTTTCTTCGAAGAAGGGCTGTGATGTGTAACCGCGGCTTCTGGAAGAGCTGTTGTTATGACGCTGGGAATGTCCAAGGTCCTGAGGTCGTCTCACTTGGCCGCTCTCGGTTCCCACAGCCAGGCTTCGCTGCGCACGCGCCCGACACACTCTTAATATCCGCAGGTACATTCCCGTCTCCATGTGCTGAGCTCTACCAGAAAGATGTGGATAAGAAACTTTTCATAGGCAGGAAAATACTACAGTACATTTAAGATCTCAGTCTTCCACTAAACAAGTCTGAAAAAAAAAATCCAGCAAGATGATGAAATTAAGCAGATTATAATTTCAATAAAGGATGTGTGTCTCACCATTCCATGGTATACAATAAAATAATTATATTATTGGGTTTACGTCCCACTAACTAATTTCACGATTCTCGATTACGCCCAGGTATTGGAATTTTGTCACGTAGGAGTTTTCTACATGTCAATAAATCTACCGATACACAGCTGGCGTATCTAAGCACCTTGAAATACTACCGGACTGAGCCAGGATCAAACCCGCCAATTTGGACTCAGAAAGTCAGCGTTCTTCGTTTGCGCCACTCAGCCGCCATCTGATAATAAGTGAATGAAAGAAATAACTGCGATGAAGTGAAGCAAACTAATAAAGTAACCATGTTCCTTCCACAGCTGAAATTTTTGTCGATGTTTTCTTTAACAATATATTTTTGAAATGTGTACAATAAAAGAGAGAAAAAAAATACTACTTTTTTTTTCTGCCATGGGTGTTCTGGAAGCGTTCCTACACAGTCGTGATAGGTACGTACTGAGCAAGATTTCCCATTGTCTCTTCTTCTTCTTAATCCGTTTACTCTCCAGGGTTGGTTTTACCCTCGAGATCACCGAGGGATCCCACCTCTAGCGCCTCAAGGGCAGTGTTCTGGAGAGTGAGACTTTTGGCCTGGGGGATACAACTGGGAGGAGGACCAGTACCTCACCCACGCAGCCTCACCTGCTATGCTGAACAAGGGTCTTGTGGGTGATGGGAAGGTCGGAAATAGACAAGGAAGAGAAAAGGAAGCGGCCGTAGCCTTAAGTTAGGTACCGTCCAGGCATTTACCTAGAGAAATAGGAAACCACGGACAACCACTTCGAGGATGGCTGAGGTGGGAATCGAACCCCCTCTCCTCAGTTGACCTTCCGAGCCTAAGTGGACCCGTTCGAGCCCTCGTGCCACTTTTAAAATTTCGTAGTAGAGTCCGGAATCGAACCTCGACCTCCGTTGGTGGCAGCTAACCACACTAACTACTACACCACAGACGCGGCTGTTTTCCCATTGTTTGACACAAAATAATGATAGTAGTGTAATTTCGCGTCCTTGTCCCGTAGTAATGCAGCTCTTTTAAGGCACATCCCAATGGAGATGAGCTGCAGATATTTCCTAACCACGTACTAGCCCTCTTACGAATCTTAAATTTCTGGCAGTACCGGGAATCGAACCTGGGTCTCCGAGGACGGCTACTAAAAGTGCTAACCTTTACGCCACGCAAGCGGACAAAATAAAGAAACTAAATGTAGGATATTTCATATGGCTCGTGACTAGGGAAGTAACACGAAATAATGACAACAAATTAAACTGCTGACAATTGTTAACGTAACTGCAGCAATTTATATGCAAGAGATTCAGTTAGAAGTTTAATTCAAACTCTTCCTAACAGGTCATTTCTCAACATTACATTCGTGTGTGGAACATTTTAAAACACTTGTTTTACCGAGCTCGATAGCTGCAGTCGCTTGAGTGCGGCTAGTATCCAGTATTCGGGAGATAGTGGGTTCGAACCCCACTGTAGGCAGCCCGGAAGATGGTTTTCCGTGGTTTCCCATTGTCACACCAAGCAAATGCTGGGGCTGTACCTTAATTAAGACCACGGCCGCTTCCTTCCCAGTCCTAGTCTTTTCCTGTCCCATCGTCGCCGTAAGACGTATCTGTGTCGGTGCGACGTAAAGCCAATAGCAAAAAAATCTACTTGTTTTCCTTGTAGGCCCTATAGGCACTGGTAAATATCACATATCACACAGCGAGTTTTGGTTCTACTTTCCCATCGACATAATGTTGAAAATTTGTTTGAGTTTTCTTTCAGAAAGATTTTGAATTTTAAAACTGAAAGGTGTATTCATTTATAAAGTATGCCACTACCTTCAATACAGAAGTAAGATAAAGGTGTTGAAGACATTAGAAAGATATTTTCGTTTACAGGTTAAACTGTTATCCAATTTATACTGCGGAATCTACAAGATCAGTTGACAATCAAAGGGTTAAAGGACGGAATGAAATCCCGACCTATGCAAGTTGAATATCTAAAATGAAAAGTCCAACCTATGTGGTTTGGATTCCATCTTAAACTATATGTATTTCGGTTATGATCAATACATTAACGGTCGTAGAAAATTGTGAGCTTGATTTTCGTCACTGACATTACTGTCTAATATTTTATGTCCTGAACGAAATGATGGTATACGTCAGGAAACAGCTATAATATGTAACACCCACCGACAGAAGAGTACTAAAGTTACTAATGCAAGGTCACTTCCGTACAGGCCATGATGGCCCTTGGGGGTGTGGAATGTAAAGGCTTCCACCATTGTTAACCTCGGCACGTGATGGGGTAGAGTGGTTAGCTCTACGCCCGGCCGCCTTTGCCCCCAGGAATTAACCTGGTACTCATTTTTGGTGTAGGCTGAGTGAACCTCAGGGCCATACGCACCTCCGGAAGTGGAAGTCTCGTTGCTTAAATTTTACGATTTCCTGACGGGGATTCGAATCCGCGTCCTTCCGGGCGAACCGAGCACGCCTTTACCGCCTCGGCCAGGCAGCCCCTTACTAAAGTTACTACATTTGAAAAATCGAGTTTTATTTCATGAAGTATAAATAGGTTTAGATATGTAATTCGTGTGCTAGTCCGCCTGAGCAAGAAAACAAATGTTCTTAACGTGAATAATTCCGTTAATATCCTACTATTTTCAGCGTTCTTGCATAGAATCATTAGTCTAACGCTACTGTGCTCATATAAGTTACCTAAGAAGATAACAAAAACTCATACCGTAGTGTTCGAAGGCACCGAAGTGACTGAAACGGTATTCAACAGAAGTGTTTTTTTTTTCCGTGTCTGTAAACTATCGACACGAGACTAGCATATTTAAACACCTCCATTACCGTCGGGCTGAGCCGGGATCGAACCCTCCTACTTGGGCTCAGACGACTGGTGCACTCTATGAATTAAGACACTCATCCTGGTATGTTATTATACAATTTCGATCCCTTCAATAGTTACTTTCCTTAGCCACGGTCACGAAAGCATAGAAAAATACAGTTGTACGTCATGGTGGATGAACACACTACAACAGACTTCGGGGAAGTACCGTATTGTGAGCAGTCGTCAATTGTGTTGCCTTAACGATTCTGCAATTTTTTACTAAAAGAATTAATGCATCGCCTTTGTTATTTAAGTTCCAGGACAAGTTCTATGTTGCAGAAACTCTTACGCCACAATTGTTTACGTAGATTGAGTTAATCATGTGCTATGGATTCTATAAATCCAATGTCCTTGACATGATTAATACTGTACGTGAAACTTCTAGAGCTGGCTGGGGTCATCCGAAAATTCGTGTAACAAAATGTGTGATGCGATGTTACCTAGCAACAGTGCCTTGAGAGCTGTGCAGGCCGTGGATCTGTATGCCATGGCCATCCTTCACATCGCACTTGACATTGCATCACACATCTTATTGAAAGACATATTTATGATCAGTTGATGTACGACTCGTTGGCTGAACGGTCAGCGTACTGGCCTTCGGTTCAGAGTGTCCCGGTTCCGATTCCCGGCCGGGTCGGTTATTTTAACCTTAATTGGTTAATTCCAATGGCATGGGGGTTGGGTGTATGTGTTGTCTTCATCATCATTTCATCCTCATCACGACGCGCAGGTCTCCTACGGGAGTCAAATAGAAAGACCTGCACCTGGCGAGCTGAACCCGTACTGGGATATCCCGGCTCTAAAAGACATTTCATTTCATTTCATCTTTTGATTTTCCCAAAGGAAAATTTAATAAAAATGTATTTATTTATTTATTTATTTATTTATTTATTTATTTATTTATTTATTTATTTATTTATTTATTTATTTATCTTAATCCGTTTACCTTCCAGAATTGGCTTTTCCTTCGGACTCAGCGACGGATCCCACCTTTATCGTCTCTAGGGCGTGTCCTGGAGCATGAGACTTTAGGTTGGGGGATAGAACTGGAGATGAGGACAGTACCTCATCCAGGCGGCCTCAACTGCCATTCAGAACAGGAGCCTTGTTGGGGAATAGGAAGATTGGAAGGAATAACAAGGAAGAAGGGAAGATGGCTGAAGTGGGATTCGAACATCCCCTCTACTCAGTTGATCTCCCGAGCCTGAGTGGACCCCGTTGCAGGCCTTGTACCACTTTTCAAATTTTGTCGCATAGCCGGGAATCGAATCTGGGCCTACGGGGGTGACAACTAATCATACTGACCACTATGCCATAGAGGCGGACGATTGTATATCTATTATTATTATTATTGGATGACATATTGAGTGTATTCACTGCATTACAAATTAAAGGTAACGTGGATAGTACACGTATTTACTATTTTGAAAAATAAGTTTTCTTTCATATCACTCGTTTTGTCATTTTTAAAAGAAATTTTAGGTCTGTTTCGGCATTTATTGGGCCATCAACTCAACTTGATCATAATACTAGACTTCCCTGGATACGGCCATGATCAACAGACATCAATCAATCAATGAAATGAAATGAAATGTCGTATGGCTTTTAGTGCCGGGATATCCCAGGACGGGTTCCGCTCGCCAGGTGCAGGTCTTTTTATTTGACACCTGTAGGCGACCTGCGCGTCGTGATGAGGATGAAATGATGATGAAGACAATACATACACCCAGCCATTGGGCCATTGGAATTAACCAATTAAGGTTAAAATCCCCGACCCGGCCGGGAACCGAACCCCGGACCCTCTGAACCGAAGGCCAGTACGCTGACCGTTCAGCCAACGAGTCGGACAATCAATCAATCAATCAATCAATCAATCAATCAATCAATCAATCAATCAATCAATCAATCAATCAATCAATCACTACTGATCTGTATTTAGGGCAGTCGCCCAGGCAGATTCCTTATCTGTTGTTTTCCTAGCCTTTTCTTAAATGATTGCAAAAGAAATTGGAAATTTAAGTGAACATCTCCTTTGGTAAGTTATTCCAATCCCTAACTCCTCTTCCTATAAACGAATATTTGCCCCAATTTGTCCTCTTGAATTCCAACGTTACCTTCATATTGTGATCTTTCCTACTTTTAAAGACACCACACAAACTTATTCGTCTACTGATGTCATTCCACGCCATCTCTCCACTGACAGCTCGGAACACACCGCTTAGTCGAGCAGCTCGTCTTAGGATTGCCATACGCCACGGATTTCACGGACAGTCCGCGATTTTTTTTAGGGTAAATGAAAACGTCCGGGCCGAAAAAGGCAAATGTCCGCGATATTTTCTGGATTTGAAGTCAACTTCCGGTAATTTAAAAAGTTGCTCTCAAAGAAGCATCAATATGTTACCTCTTTGCCTTCACATTGTATATAACCGAGCTCGATAGCTGTAGTCGCTTAAGTGCGGCCAGTATCCAGTATTCGGGAGATAGTAGGTTCGAACCCCACTGTCGGCAGCCCTGAAAATGGTTTTCCGTGGTTTCCCATTTTCACACCAGGCAAATGCTGGGGCTGTACCTTAATTAAGGCCACGACATCTTCCTTCCCACATCTAGCCCTTTCCTGTCCCATCGTCGCCGTAAGACCTATCTCTGTCGGTGCGACGTAAAACAACTAGCACATTATATTGTGCCCTACTGGACTCTGAAGTTCCGGCCAGGCGAAAGCCGGTCTCGAACCCAGAGTACGGTAGTGAAAGAACTCTCACAAACGTGAGCTGGTGCACATAGTCTTACCTGAACACAATCCTCTTCACTCCGCCAAATAAGCAATCTTCTCAGGGATAACATGGGTATAACGGGGCAACAAAAGATAAACAAGAGGATATGTGACAAATCAGGTAAGATTCGGCTAAATTAATAATAAAATAAAATATCTAACAGAAACATCGCTGCATTCAAAGTTTAACAAATAGGGATTTATTACATAAAATTGAATTATTTACAAAGGATAGAGCTTTTCATTATGACAGTGTAAAATAACGCTGAGCCGATGACAACCAGTTCACTGCCTTCACGAAAACAGTTGTGCTGCAACAAGCATGTTACAATAGTGTAAGAAACGAAGTTTAGAAAGATGGATATCCGCTTAACTACTCATAAACAGTTATTCCCATAAAATTTACAATGCCTCGCGCCGTCGAACCCCGGTGCTAACAAATAACACGACAAAATGTACAATGACCTGACTCGGTCACGAACCCTAGTCCCATGACGAGTAAGGCGTCACAGATACCTATGCAAACAAAATAAAAAAGACACAATCAACATATACACGCGTGTAAGTATCAAACGGGCCAGTGTTAAAATATTACGTAAAACAAATAGGACATAAAAAAGATCTCTCCCTGCTTTCAAAACATGAAGGTCGTTTCTTCCCCCCTGGCACACTTGACACACTGCAGACGACCATAACCAACTCACAAGCCTGTGACGTCAAGCTCAATGACCTCCACCCTCACCACTTCACTCGCGGCAGTCCCCTAATTTATGAGCTCAAATGGGCGGCAGGCTAAAGTCTTGCCTTTCAAAGAAACATCTCACGTAATCTGCTGCTAAAGCCCTCTTTTAAATACACCTGGACTATCTGCCCTCGTCTTAATATCTCCAGCAGTCTCGCAAATCTTACTTATGCCTCTCATGGGCTAAATCCTGGTGCTACAAAAACACTAATCATTAAGCGATAGTCACATGGCCATACTAGGCATCTCCACATATATTCAATAAACTCTCAATTGTGCTGGGCTCTCTCATATCAATCACAAATCTTAATTCTGCCTATCATGGGCTCATATCTCTTACATATTCGGACTCGCTCGCTCTATTAGTGAAACTGGGTGAATTACTGGTCACGTCTTGGTCACAACTATACACATCTACGTCTGCAGAAACAAATGCCTAAATGCGATCTAATAAAAGTACCTATCTGTTAGACTAACCTCCTATGACCAAAGGAGTTCGATCAGACCCTTAAAAACACATGTACGTTAAAATAACACAATCAAAATGAAATATGAACACGCTAACAAGGACTCTACAAATAACATCTACCTTAATGTACGGGGTTCGAGTTTGAGGCCTAGCTCTAAATTACAAGGAAAATTTTCACCATCCCTAATCTGTCGACTGACGGCCCCCATATTCCTATCTAAATTTAAATGACATGCTTGAAACAGAATTGGAAAGCTCTGACCTTATGTTATCGCTGACATTACGGAGCGGCCATCCCTGTCGACCACTGAATCTACCACCTCATGATAGACTGCGGGGCTGGCATCAGATACTGTTGACCACTTGGAGACATTCTTTCTTGTGTTGCGTCTTCGTACAGCTCCCTCTGTAGTTGGAAGGTGTCCCCTTCGACGTTGTGCTGATCAGGTGCTCCCAACGTTCCTGGATCGATGCCCGTTGTCGTGTTGGCTTCAGCTCCTGGTTGTGGCTTCCTTGCAATGGTGATGTCAAACACTCGTTCTGACTTGATGCTGGGGTAACTGAAAATAAATTCATATATTACAGACTGTCCAAACTCGATGCCTGTCTCCACTACTAGCGTGTCTCACACGTCACATTGACCAAGTCTCGTTCAGAGTTTTAACCTGGTACACAATAGTTTCTTCACTCCTCTCAGTCACTGTTCTTTCACCCTATCACACGGACAACATATAGTTTCAGAATTCCTAACCTGAGCCAATATTAATTCTAGCCGTTCGTCAGTAATACCTTGACCTCATAGAAATATGAAGCTACTAGTTCATTAGTCTCTTATAAGCAGTACCTCATCTCCCCATAGCATATTCTCACAGGTAAAATCTTAAATTCATCTGAATATTCAAGTTGATTACTTACTTCCTTGCAGAAATAGCAGTACGGGTAGTAGGTGTAGCTCGAAGACAAAGCGTTGTTGTCAGTACCAACACGCAGTATGACGACTCGTTCAAGCAGTCTTCTTGTCCAAGAATGACTCTGATATGCCCGGCGGCCTTATTTTATAATCCCGGATAGCGTCATCAAGCCGCTTGACTGCGTGCAATCTTCGCGCGCCCGCGAAGTTTCCCGCATTAAGTATATCATGAGCTCTAATTAGCGAATGCATTAATGAATGCAGCCCTAATGCATATCAAAATAAAGCAGAAATTATACAGGTTGCAATTCTTGTCTCAAATCCAATGCAACTCTTCCGTAACCAAAGATATTAATTTAATTCTTTCTTCCCTCCTATAATAAGTTTAGCCGGGATCTGGGAAGCGTCCCCAATCTTCATCAAGAGGCTTGGCTTGGGACATAACTCCTTTTAATGAGTTCTGGAGATTTCTCATAATGACGCTCGCGCTCACTTCACACAAGAACGCTTCTTCTGGACTCCTTTATGACATATACTGTAAGACACTGGCTTCGTGGGTGGCCTCGTGGGATTCCAATATCCAATACTCAAATTAATACAATTGTCCCAATGAGCAGGATGGTTCAATATAAAATACAAAGAGAACAGAACAGCTTTCGAGATAACATAAATACTAACTTTGGCGGTTTTGCGAGAAAAGGAGAAAACAATGTGTACAAGAAACTTCAGAATAAACTGAATAGGGAAATTTTAGGAGTAGCTTGTCCAGCTCATATTTTGCATAACGCAATTCATTCTCTCATGATATTGAGAGCATTATCGGAAGGATTTTTAATTATTTCTCCATATATACTGTTCTTGTAGCATCACTAAAAGAATTTTCAGAATTTGTTGATGTGACACATAAGGACAAGTAAGACATGTAAGAACCAGGTTGCTCACCAAGTTTCCTGCTATAGAGAGGTTCATCCACATGTTTAAGGCACTTAAGTCTTACTTTCTTTCTTTCTTTCTCAAGAAATTATTTTCTGATTCTGTTGGTAATAGAACTTCGTGTACTGAATAGTTTAATGCATATTCTCATTTTTGGTAATAAATGCTTTCTTAATGAAGCAGTCCTTCCTCAACTCTAGATCATTAATGAAATGCACATTTCCCTTAGCTTAGGGGCATGAGGACTGCTTGTTCCTCATATTTCCATTTCCTTCGATCGATAACGCTGACCGTATGTTTTGTCCTGGTTTTGGATTTCGAAATTATAGTAACCCTAACTCTTCTTCTTTCTCTCTCCTCTCGCTAGTGGCTTTACGTCGCACCGACACAGATAGGTCTTTTTTTTTTTTGCTAGGGGCTTTACGTCGCACCGACACAGATAGGTCTTATGGCGACGATGGGATAGGAAAGGCCTAGGAGTTGGAAGGAAGCAGCCGTGGCCTTAATTAAGGTACAGCCCCAGCATTTGCCTGGTGTGAAAATGGGAAACCACGGAAAACCATCTTCAGGGCTGCCGATAGTGGGATACGACAGATAGGTCTTATGGCGACGATGGGATAGGAAATGCCTAGGAGTTTGAAGGAAGCGGCCGTGGCCTTAATTAAGGTACATCCCCAGCATTTGCCTGGTGTGAAAATGGGAAACCACGGAAAACCATCTTCAGGGCTGCCGACAGAGGGATTCGAACCCACTATCTCCCGGATGCAAGCTCACAGCCGCACGCTCCTAACCGCACGGCCAACTCGCCCGGTAACTCGTCTTCTTTCTCCCATGTCCTCCCAGCCCAAACTTTGCAACATTTTTGTAACGCTACACTTTTGTCGGAAAACACCCACTACAAATCGAGCTGCTTTTCTTTTGGATTTTTTCCAGTTCTTGAATCAAGTAATCCTGGTGAGGGTCCAATACACTGGAACCACACTCTAGTTGGGGTCTTACCAGAGACTGTCCGGCTCCATGACTAAATGGTTAGATTGCTGGCCTCTGGTCACAGGGTTCCCGAGTTCGATTCCCGGCAGGCGCGGGAATTTTAACCACCATTGGTTAATTTCGCTGGCACGGGGGCTGGGTGTATGTGTCGCCCTCAACATCATCCTCATCACGACGCGAAGGTCGCCTACGGCGGTCAAATGGAAAGACCTGCACCTGGCGAGCCGAACTTGTCCTTGGACACTCCCGGCACTAAAAGCCATACGCCATTTCATTTCATTTTTACCAGAGACTTATATGCCCTCTCCTTTTCATCCTTACTACAACCCCTGCCGCCTCTGTGGTGTAGTGGTTAGCGTGATTAGCTGCCACCCCCGGAGGTCCGGGTTCGATTCCCGGCTCTGCCACGAAATTTGAAAAGTGGTACGAGGGCTGCAGCGGGGTCCACTTAGCCTCGGGAGGTCAACTGAGTAGAGGTGGGTTCGATTCCCACCTCAGCCATCCTCGAAGTGGTTTTCCGTGGTTTCCCACTTCACCTCCAGCCGAATGCCGGGATGGTACCTAACTTAAGGCCACGGCCGCTTCCTTCCCTCATCCTTGCCTATCCCTTCCAATCTTTCCATCCCCCTACAAGGCCCCTGTTCACCATAGCAGGTGAGGCCGCCTGGACGAGGTACTGGTCATACCCCCCAGTTGTATCCCCCGACCAAGAGTCTGAAGCTCCAGAACATTGCCCTTGAGGCGGTAGAGGTGGGATCCCTCGCTGAGTCCGAGGGAAAAGGCCGAACCTGGAGGGTAAGCAGATGATGATGATGATGATGATGACTACAACCCCTAAATACACTCATAAACCATGTGCAGAGATCTGTACCCTTTATTTACAATCATATTTATGTGATTACCCCAATGAAGATCTTTCCTTGTATTAACACCTGGGTACTTACAATGATCCCCCAAAGGAACTAAAACTGAGAGGATGTTTCCTATTTGTGAAACTCACAACCTGACTTTTAATCCCGTTTATCTTCGTACTATTGTCCGGCTCCATGGCTAAATGGTTAGCATGTTGGCCTTTGGTCACAGGGTTCCCGGGTTCGATTCCCGGCAGGGTCGGGAATTTTAACCATAATTGGTTAATTTCGCTGGCACTGGGGCTGGGTGTATTTGTTTTCTTCATCATCATTTCATCCTCATCACGACCCGCAGGTCGCCGACGGGAGTCAGTTCAAATGACCTGCACTTGGCGAACCGAACTTGTGCTCGGACACTCCCGGCACTAAAAGCCATACGCCATTTCATTATTTCACCATACTATTGCCTACTGTCCATCTCACAACACCATTGAGGTCACCCTGCAGCCGCTCACAATCTTGTAACTTATTTATTACCCTGTACAGCATCATCTGCAAAAAGCCTTATCTCTGATTCCACTTCTTTACACATATCATTGATATATATAAGAAAACATAAGAGTCCGATAATACTGCCTTGAGCAATTACCACCCCTTAATTATTACAGCGTCCGACTCGTTGGCTGAATGGTCAGCGTACTGGCCTTCTGTCCAGAGGGTCCCGGGTTCGATTCCCGGCTCGGTCGGGGTTTTTAACCTTCAATGGTTAATTCCAGTGGCCCGGGGACTGGGTGTTTTGTGCTGTCCCCAACATCCCTGCAACTCACACACCACACATAACACTATCCTCCACCACAATAACACGCAGTTACCTACACATGGCAGATGCCGCCCACCCTCATCGAAGGGTCTGTCTTACAAGGGCTGCACTCGGCTAGAAATAGCCACACGAAATTATTATTATAATTATTATCACAGCACTGAGCTCGATAGCTGCAGTCGTTTAAGTGCGGCCAGTATCCAGTATCCGGGAGATAGTGGGTTCCAACCCCACTGTCGGCAGTCCTGAAGATCGTTTTCCGTGGTTTCCCATTTTCAAACCAGGCAAATGCTGGGACTATACCTCAACTAAGGCCACGGCCGTTTCCTAACCACTCCTAGCCCTTTCCTGTCCCATCGTCGCCATAAGACCTACTGTATCTGTGTCGGTGCGACGTAAACCAACTTGCAAATATATATCACAGTGACAGATAAAGCTTTGCCTACTCTAATTCTCCGAGTTTTATTTTCTAGAAACATAGCCACCCACCCAGTCATTCCCTTGTCAAGTCCCATTGCACTCATTTTCCCAGTAGTCTTTCAAGATCTACCATATCAAATGCCTTGGATAGGTCAATCGCGATGTAGTCCATTTGACCTCCTGAATCCAGGATATCTGCTACAGAAGGGAGGTATCTGCTATACGACGGAATCGCTAATAAAGAGGTGCTCCATAGCGCCACAAGGTCGGGCGGACCGGAGTGTGCGTGAGGCAGAGAGTACTGTAATTACTGGTGGGGGAAGAGAGACAGCAAGCAGTGAGTCAGTGTGCTCGCGCCGTTACCAGTGTGGGAACCTGGCGGTGCATCCCAAGTGCATGTGTTCCCAGGCGCATTACTGTAGCGTGCAGGGATTCAAACGAAAGAAGCGCGCCAAACTGGTGTGCACTACTGTGCGGCCAACCGAAATAATTTTAAACAGAGCTTGGTCTTATTTCGTAGAACTCAGTTGCGTAATCGATTAGCCGTTGACCATCGGTTCACATGATACTGGGTTCGATCCTAGGTGAGGCCAGTAGAAATTAAAATTGATACAGACTTTCAGCGTATTACGTCGTGTTACGTACATGTAGTACGTGTTGAAGAGATGTTAAGTACAGAACAAAAATGGCCAGCCGGACACCAGTGGGATCCGAACCCACAACCTCCCGATTTCGCCTCGGTTGCTTTACCAATTGAGCTATGGTGGCCTAGGCCATCTTTGTTCTGTTTGAAAGGATCTGAGCTACAGGTCTGGCACTGCTGCTAGCACACTGTAGAGTGCGTTTAAGTAGCAAGCGACGCGAAATCGGGAGGTTGTGGGTTCGGATCCCACTGGTGTCCGGCTGGCCATTTTTGCTCTGTACTTAACATCTCTTCAACACGTACTACATGTACGTTATACGACCTAATACGTTGAAAGTCTGTTTCGATTACAATGCGGTCGTGAAAATTCAATATTCAGAAATTAAAATTGCTAGAATATTATGAATGTGTTTCTAAAGACGTTTTCCTCTCGCTAATTGTCTCACCGACCGTTTTATGACGACGAAGCAATAGCACAGACCTAGAGTTGGGAAGGAAGCGACCGTGATTTTAATGAAGGTAATGGGAAAGCGAAAAAATCTGCATTCAGTGCTCCCGACACAGGGTTTCGAACCGACCATCTCTCGAGTGCAAACTAACAGCTACACAGCCGAAACCGCGGAGCAAATTCGCTCGGTTAGCCTTTTGTGTGGAACGTGACACTGTTTGGAAGTGAAAGATAATAACAGCAGGAGAGTTGGTCGTGCGGTTAGGGGCGCGCAGCTGTGATCTTGCATTCGGAAAATAGTGGGTTCGAAACACATTGTTGGCAGTCCTGAAGATGGTGCTTCGTGGTTTCCTATTTTCACACGAGGCAAACGCTAGGGCTGTACCTTAATTAAGGTCCTGGCCGCTTCCTTTCCATCGTCGCCAAAAGACCTATCTGTGTCGATGCGACGTAAAGCAAATTTAAAAAACGAAAATCCAGTGCAGACGGCTCCATTGTTGAGCGGTCAGCGTTTTGGTCGTAGGTCATCTGGTTCTCAGATTCGATTCTCGGTTCGTCGAGAAATGTTCATCATATAGGGTTAATTCCCTTGGCTCGGGGACTACGTTTTTGTACTGTTCCCAATATTCCCGGAACATCACACTCAACAGTATCTCCACTATAATACCGGTTTCCCACACATGGCCCGCCCCGCGGTGTAGGAGTAGCGTGTCTGCCTCTTACTCGGAGACCCCACGTTCGATTCCCGGCCAATTCATGGATTTCTATCTGATCTGGGGGCTGGTTCGACGTCCACTCAACCTTACGTGATTACTGTTGAGGAGCTACCTGACGGTGAGATAGCGGCCCCAGTCTAGAAAGTCAAGTATAACGGCCGAGAGGATTCGTCGTGCCGACCACACGGCACCTTGTAATCTGTAGGCCGTGGGGCTGAGCAGCGGTCGCTTGGTAGGCCATGGCCCTCCTGGGCTGTTGCGCCATGGGGTTTGGTTTGGTTTTCACAATGACATGATGACACCCGCCCTCATCGGAGGTTCTACCTTACAAGGTCTGCATCCGGCTGTAGGAGCCACATGAAATTGTAATAATAAGTAATCTGGAAAGAGGGAGTATAGCAGCTTTTGAAATGTGGTGTTACTGAATAATTCTTGAGGTCAGATGAGTGGGTTGGATTACAAATGAAGAGATTGAGAATCGAGTTGGCCAAAGGGAAAATAATTTGTTGAAATTTGAACAAATGAAGATTTTATCTTTCATTCAGTGCCGAGTGTATCCGATGACGGCTCGCCTGGTGCAGATCTCTCTATTTGGCATCCATAGGCGACATACGCGTCTATGTGTGAAATTGTGATAATAATGGGGTAGGGGAGGGTGAAACCCGTTGTTGGCAGGTAGCCCACTATATGTGTGTGTTAAGTCCTCAGCCCGAAGGCTGGTTGAATCCTCAACAGCTCCATTAGCTGTCATAGATGGCCTAGGCATCACTTAAGACGCGTACTAGGGAAATGAGGATTCTTTTTTTTTTTCTAGTGGCTTTACGTTGCACCGACACAGATAGGTCTTATGGCGACGATGAGATATAAAAGGCCTAGGAGTTGTAAGGAAGCGGCCGTGGTCTTAATTAAGGTACAGCCCCAGCATTTGCCTGGTGTAAAAAATGAGAAACCACGAAAAAAACATCTTCAGGGCTGCCGACAGTGGGATTCGAACCCACTATGTCCCGGGTGCAAGCTCAAAGCCGCGCACCCCTAACCGCACGGCCAGCTTGCCCGGTCAAATCAGGATTCAGGTAGTTTCCCGTTGCTTTCCTCACTGAGCCAGAAGTTGCTATAACATAGCAGCCTGCCAAGTGCACCCTATGGGCAACATTTTCACAACAAAGATAGCAGGGACTGGCTGCGTGATGAATTGCTATCAACAGTTATACCTCAGCCACTTTCATTTTGTGACAGCCAAGGATAAGACTGAGACAAAAAGTAAAGCTGTATTCTGCCCGAAGGCAGGTCCGAACCTCCGCAGAGGTGTACCTGAGCCGGAGTTTACGTTCGGTAGGGTGGCCAGTTCCTTTCCGCTCCTCCATTCCCTTACCCACCACCAACAGCACGTGGCAACCCATCCAAATCTTGACCGCGCCCAATGTTGCTTAACTTCGGAGATCTTACGGGATCTGGTGTTTCAACACGGTTACGGCCGTTAGCAGACTGAGACAGAGTAATGAAGGAAAAAGTTGTCCTAACTCATACCAGAAGACATAGTGCACTGTAAATACTAGGTCTCGCGAGGAGAGATACTACTGTGGAATAACACTAAGGGGCAGGTCAAGGCTTAACGTCCTCGTCCGACGGACATCTCACCATCAGCAGCGTCATACGACCTCATTCCATACGAAGACTGCCGATAGATTTTGAAAATACAGATTTCTGGCACGCAATAAAAGAAGTAAATTGATAAGACAGATATTGAGAGGGAAGTGTGGGCGGTGAGAACAGTAGGGGCATGAATATGGCAGCCTAGAAGAGAAGGTGGATGTAGTAGTAACGTAGAAGTGAGTCCGGCCCCTCGGTGTAGGGGGCAACGCGTCCGCCTGTAACCCGGCGGCCCCGGGTTCGATTCCCGGTCGGGTCAGGCGGGGAGGGGGTTAGTAGTAAATGATTAATATCCCTGGCCTGGGGACTGGGTGTTTGTGTCGTCCTTAACGTTCCTTTCCTTACATTCAACACTTTACATTTCCGCCATTAACAAAATACACGCAGGTTACTCACATATGGTGCAAGTAGACGCAAATGATCTTTCTAGGTCGACGCCCCGAACAAATAGCATTTATATATATATAAACGTAGGAGTGGAAAGTTTAGCACAAGATTTGGTGGCGTACATATCAGTAAGTCCGCCTCTGTGGTGTAGTGGTTAGCGTGATTAGCTGCCACCCCCGGAGGTCCGGGTTCGATTCCCGGCTCTGCCACGAAAATTTGAAAAGTGGTACGAGGGCTGGAACGGGGTCCACTCAGCCTCGGGAGGTCAACTGAGTAGAGGTGGGTTCGATTCCCACCTCAGCCATCCTCGAAGTGGTTTTCCGTGGTTTCCCACTTCTCCTCCAGGCGAATGCCGGGATGGTACCTAACATAAGGCCACGGCCGCTTCCTTCCCTCTTCCTTGTCTATCCCTCCCAATCTTCTCATCCCTCCACAAGGCTCCTGTTCCGCATAGCAGGTAAGGCCGCCTGGGCGAGGTACTGGTCATTCTTCCCAGTTGTATCCCCCGACCAAGAATCTGAAGCTCCAGGACACTGCCCTTGAGGCGGTAGAGGTGGAATCCGTCGCTGAGTCCGAGGGAAAAGCCGAACCTGGAGGGTAAACAGATGATGATGATGATGATGATGATGATGATGATGATGATGAGATATCAGTAAAAAGCCAGTCCATGGACTGATGATCCAAACAACAAAAATAACAGCAAAGAATGCGACAACTTCTGACACTGTAACTCTTGCGGAACGAAATTTTGACCCACTTCGAGGTTCCATGGAAATTTGGACAACGCTGTTATTATTATTAGTAGTAGTATCGTATCGTATCGTAATCTGTTTACCCTCCAGGTTCGGTTTTTCCCTCGGACTCAGCGAGGGATCCCAACTCTACAGCCTCAAGGGCAGTGTCCTGGAGCTTTAGACTCTGGGTCGGGGATACAACTGGTGAGGATGACCAGTACCTCTCCCAGGCAGCCTCACCTGCTATGCTTAACAGGGGCCTTGGTGGGGGATGGGAAGGTTGGAAGAGATACACAAGGAAGTGGGAAGGAAGCGGCCGTGGCCTTACATTAGGTACCATCCCGGCATTTGCCTGGAGGAGAAGTGGGAAACCACGGAAAACCACTTCCCTGATGGCTGAGGTGGGAATCGAACCCACCTCTACTCATTTGACCTCTCGAGGCTGAGTGGACCCCGTTCCAGCCCTCGTACCACTTTTCAAATTTTCGTGGCAGAGCCGGGAATCGAACCCGGACCTCCGGGGGTAGCAGCTAATCACACTAACCACTACACCACAGAGGCGGACCATTTATTATTATTATTATTATTATTATTATTATTATTATTATTATTATTATTATTATTATTATTATTAATATTCGCTGAATTTTCAGTGTAGCTAGCTTCAGTTCAGAGGAGACTGGGTTCGATTCTCAGTACATCGGGCAACTTATGTGTGTCTTATTAATTCTTTTGTCTCCGGTACTGGGTGTCTGTGTCCGTCTTAGTGCACACTATTTCATTTACACTCAACTCACTATATACTACTCCCCATAGCAGAAATACACAACAGTGAACATCTCACTCCACATAATGTTGGCGTCTAGAAGAGAACCTGGCCGTAAAATATGATTTAACCCTCAAATGGTGAGATGGGGTCGTATATGGCACCAGTCATATTTTACACCTCTACCAGATTGCTCGCTTTACTCCCTAACAAGAGCCTCTGTGGTTCAGGCGACAGCGCGCCAGCCTCTCACCGCTGGGTTCCGTGGTTCAAATCCCGGTCACTCCATTTGAGTTTGTGCTGGACTAAGCGGAGGCGAGTACTCCGGTTTTCCCCTGTCATATTTCATTCCAGCAACACTCTCATTTCCATTCATCTGTCATTCATTAATCATTGCCCAGAGGAATGCGACAGGCTTCGGCAGCCGGCACATTTCCTACCCTCACCGCTAGATGGGGGCTTCATTCATTCCATTCCTGACCCGGTCGAATGACTGGAAACAGTCTGTGGATTATCACTCCCTAACAGTTGCTTATCCTTGTACCTTACCCTCAACCGAATAGTAATTCTTGTTGAAGCGACTGTTCTCTAACGTTGTCCGTCTTCGCTCTATGCAGTTTTGGTTAACAGTACTGAGCGAGTTGGCCATGAGCAGCTGTGAGCTTGCATTCGGGAGATAGTGGGTTCGAACCCCACTGTCAGCAGCCCTGAAGATGGTTTTCCGTGGTTTCCCATTTTCACACCAAGCAAATGTTGGGCCTGTACCTTAATTAAGCCAACAGCTTCTTCCTTCCCATTCCTAGTCCTTTCCCATCCCGTCGTCTCCATAACACCTATCTGTGTCGGTGCGACTTAAAGCAACTTGTACATTTAAAAAATGAAATAATAGTGGTTCCACTATTGACCCTGTCCGCCTCCGTAGCGTAACGGTTAGTGTTATTAGCTGCCATTCTCGGGGGCCCGAGATCGATTTCCGGCACTGCCAGAAATGTAATAATGGCAGGAGGAATGTGTTTGAAATGATACATGCAGCTCACCCCCATTGGGAGTATGCCTGAAAAGAGCTGCACTAGCTCGGAATGAGGACACGACTTTTCTTTGTCCGACTCGTTGGCTGAATGGTCAGCGTACTGTTCTTCGGTTCAGGGGGTCCCGGGTACCAAATTTGTTAACACATTCACATGAGATAACTAACAACTTCTGAGAGTGTTGCTGTGAATGTTTCTTTATACTGGTCACAGTTTTGACCCTACCTCACCATTTGCCTACATAAAGTTTCACCTTACCATTCGAGGGGTAATCCACATGCAGAGCCAACTCTTTCTTCTTCTCCTTTTCCTTCTTTTTCCCGCACCTAGGGGTCGCGGATGCGAACTGCGTCGAACATGTTATTTGGCCCAGTTTTACGGCCGGATGTCCTTCCTGTCAGCAACCCTATATGGAGGGATGTAATAACTATTGCGTGTTTCTGTGGTTGTTGGTAGTGTGGTATGTTATCTGAATATGTTGAGGAGAGTGTTGGTGCGGACACATACACCTATTCATCGAGGCAGAAGAATTAATCAGAAGACCGGGCGAGTTGGCCGTGCGCGTAGAGGCGCGCGGCTGTGAGCTTGCATCCGGGAGATAGTAGGTTCGAATCCCACTATCGGCAGCCCTGAAAATGGTTTTCCGTGGTTTCCCATTTCCACACCGGGCAAATGCTGGGGCTGTACCTTAATTAAGGCCACGGCCGCTTCCTTCCAACTCCTAGGCCTTTCCCATCCCATCATCGCCATAAGACCTATCTGTGTCGGTGCGACGTAAAGCCCCTAGCAAAAAAAAATAATCAGAAGCGAATAAATCCCCGACTCCACCGGGAATCGAACCCGGGACTGTCTGAACCGAAGGCCAGTACGCTGACCATTCAGCCAACGAGTCGTACGCAGAGCCAACTCTAAGTAATTTGGGAATAGGGCTGAAAATAAAGAAATACTTTAGAGAAGTCGACAACTTTGAGTTACATAAAATGTTGAGGGTCGACAAATAGTAAGTTTGTAGTTTTGCTACCGAGCTCGATAGCTGCAGTCTCTTAAGTGCGGCCAGTATCCAGCATTCGGGAGATAGTAGGTTCGAACCCCACTGTCGGCAGCCCAGAAGATTGTTTTCCGTGGTTTCCCATTTTCACACCAGGCAAATGCTGGGGCTGTACCTTAATTAAGGCCACGGCCGCTTCCTTCCCACTCCTAGCCCTTTCCTGTTCTATCGTCGCCATAAGACCTATCTGTGTCGGTGCGACGTAATGCAATTAGCAAAAAATGTAGTTTTGCGTGACTGTTGATTTCGGTATTATCGCCACAGGACCCCCAATTTTACGTGGAGTTCGAAACGCAATAACGTGACAATTTGTCTAAAAATTCGAACAAATATTGCCCGCGATTCGAACCGCTAGTCCCTTGGTAAGAAACTTGTGACAGTGCCACTCAGGTATAAATTCTCCTAGAATGTGTGAGATTCAGTTGAACTGAATTACTATAAGCAGTAGAAGGACTATGTCGGAAAAACGAGCAGAAGTAAGTAGGAATGAACATGTAGAGTCTGCATGGATATATACTAGTTGACAAACCGCAACAACACAGATGGCACTGCGGGAGTTCAGTGTACATCCGTCTATCACTCTTTCGTACCGTAGGTCTGAAAAACAGTCTGTGGCGGACAACGGCGCAATTCCAATTGCAAAGTGTTTATGGCACATTTGGACTCAACGCGATATTGCATGATGTTTGGAAACAATAGTTTGCCTGCGTTCCTATAGATATAAAAGGTAACGGAAAATGATTTTGAACTTTTTCTAAATCTATGTTCGTCCAAATATTAAAAAAAAACTAGATTTGCAGCTAAAATTAATATCGGAGGAAAAATAATACGTTATTTCTTTCTAGTACTGTGTCGCGGCAAATTTGGTATACAACTGTAGGTGAATTAAAATTTTCAGTTGCTGAGTATCTGAAAACAAAATTGAATTTTATGCTAATTTTGGTTATGCTTTCCGTTACTTGTACTTACTTGAATGGGTGACTGACGAGTATCGTGTGACGCAGCTGAAAATAGCCTTAACAGAAACAAACCCAGATTTAGTGAAATAATTCAAAAATAATCATATTTTAGTGAAATAATCGCAAATGTAATCAGATTTTAGTGAAATAATTGCAAATGTAATTCAGTGAAAAGTCGTGTAATACATTATTTGCTTACTGTAGTCTAAAGTCATTTTCACAATGTATTGCGGTCGGCACTTAATGTCGATTTGATCCAGTTTTACAGCTAGTTGCCCTTCTTGATGTGGAGCGATATGTTCACTATTCTGTGTTTCTATGGTGGTAGTGTACTGGGTATTGTGTACAGATGAAGGGAAGTGTAATAAGACAAATACGAATACCCAGACCCTAAGCCAGAGGAATTAACTAGTTATCTAGAATTGAAATCCACGTGATTTGGCCAAGTTGTGAACCGCAGCCACTTAGGTGAGAAGCCAGTGACTTTGATGTTTGACTATCGCGCCTCATATAAATACGAGGAAACGGGGATGAAGAAAACGTTGACGCAGGTGATAGCAGAGAAGAAACAAAGGATGTAAACAGAAGGAGGAGAGGATCCCAATGGGTTTATACCGTATTAGTTGAGCAGACGTTACTCCATGGAGTCCTCCAGTTATTTGGAGTGCTTTTGACTTTCCTGGTTGGTGACCTTGAGGGAATGTTTTATATATAACAAATTCTTCTAAGTGGGAGAATGGTACCACCCTAGGGAGAGGTAAATATATTTTTAAAGAAATACTTTATGGGAAACACAAAGGGTATGATAAGTGAGGGGGAGCCGAACTAAAATACACAGAGGCAGAGGAACCCCTCCTCTGTGGTAAAGAGAGAAAGGGGGAGCATTAAACAGGAAGAGAGACAAGGAAAGAGAAGGTGAGTTTTGACAGCGTGGGAGTCCACCATCTGTTGCGAACATGTCTACCACAGCCCATATGGCATGCCCGCCAGTACCTGCGGCCTAACGGACACACCACTTCAACTTTACGAGACGGAAAATTATTGTATCGACATAAATAGTGCTATTAGCTAAGTAAAATACATCGTAAAACAATAATGAAGAAATTATTTTCAACTTATTATTATAAAGAAACCATCGCGTGCCATTAACGTAACCAGGGGAACTACGCCAGATGTCGCAACTCATCTTACAACAGGCCAGTTTTAAGTTTGCAGCCTCATAATAATTACAGAGGCTGTGCGTTCACGTGCCCTTTTATAGCATTCCTCTCTTCATTTACCGGCACATTTTACGGCTTCGTCTCACCGTGTGCAGCAGTAAATGCCCTTCATTGAATAATATTCTCTTCACAGCACAAGAACTTGAGAAATTTCAACTACCTCGCCGCAAATCATGACAGATATTTCTTATACTAGCTGTTGTGAACCATCGTTGACCGGTTAGAATTTGTTATTGCAACAGTAATGCCATTAACCGGTAATGAGTGGCAACAGACGAGAAAACGCACATTTCATCTAATAACACTAGTCAGGCAGTGTTATGCTATTTTCAGTGGCGCAGCTACGGAGAGGGTCAGAGGGACTGAAGCTCCCACTGCTAGTACAGTCGGAAACAGAAATCTTCATACACCACAACATTTCATGTAAATATGAACAAAACAGAACATTTTATTTATCCCCACTTATAAAACAAAATTACAGACTTGCAGACACATTTCGGCTTTATTAACTAAGCATAGAACTAACAGCAAGATATTGTTCAGTTCTGAAACGGAAGACATTTTTCACTCCTTTAATTAGGTTCAATACTTTGTGTTTCCACACTTTTGCAGCCATCACAGCTTCCAAACACTGGGGCATCGATTCCATCAAGTTTCTAGTGACTTCTAATGAAATTTTACTCCATTCCGTTTGTATGGCAAGTTTCAAATCGTATTTCCTGGAATAGTTCCTAATCCTCCTATGGAGTTCTTCCCAAAGGTGTTCAATGTGGTTAATGTCGGGCGACTGTGGAGGTGAATGCAATTGCTTGGAAACATTGTAAAGCAGCCATTCTCCCACTATTATGGTGGTTTGTATAGAGTCGTTGTCTTCTTGAGAGACTCAGTCATTTCCTAGTCCCAGTTTTTTCAGCAGACTGTTTCAGATTTTCCTTTAATATATCCAGACACTTCCATTTATCTATTTTATTTTCAGTATTCACTAAATTGCATATCCCAGCAATGGACATGCAACCCCAAACAAGAACCTTCCCACCTCCATATTTCACGGATTGAACAAGATTTTTCTTCTGGAGACTTTCATTAGATGTTCTTCATTCTGCATTCCTCAGACTGAAATAAGTTAAACTTACTCTGGTCTGTCAAGAGAACGGTATTCCAATAATTGGATTCATTATCTTTGTGCCATTTTGCACATTCTAGTCGCTTCTTCTCGTTAATGGTAGCTTACTAATGCAGGTCTCCTTTCTTGCTGATCTATTCCGAAAACCCGCTATTTTAATGTTCTTTTTATTGTAATGAGATGCACGGTTTTGCCACTTGTCTATGGAATATCCACTGCCAATTCAGTAGCTGTGATTTTAGGCGAAGAATTGGTCGTTTTAAGGATGTACCGTTTATCTCTGTCAGAATTTTGGAGGTCTACCATTTCTGGGTGGATTTTCTACACTACCTCGTGCCTTATAATTTTGAATAACTGTCCGATCACATGATTGGCTTCTTTTCACTGTCTCAACAATTCTTCAGTTATAACTTCCTTTTGTGCAATTGGTATCTGAGTTCTTTTGGAACAAATTTGTGAACAAAACTTCCAACTCGATAACACAGTTGTAGAATAAACCTTAATACATAAGTCGGATGGGATCTGCGACTGACTCTTGGTTGACATTTGTACCTTCCTCAGTACGACTCATAGGGTTGTGTGTGTTTACAGCGCATGCACATAGCTCAAGGGCAGAAGTATTCACTGACTGGGAGGACATCACAAGCACAGGTATCAAAACAATCACATTCAGTAGTCGAAGTAAACTTTCAACTTATTATGTCGTGTTCCGTACATAGGCTATAGTATGTGTTGAAGAGATGTTATCTCTCCAGCAGGCGTGCCTAAAAATGATACATGACCAGGCGCGTGGTGCACTTTATACCGCACACTTCAACAACACATAATAATAGTAAATATCTCATTTTCATCAAATTTCATTTTCGACATCACCAATAATTACAAATGTTAGCATATTATACACTGTAGCAAGTAAAAATGCACCAATAAATGTTATTTGCATGCTCGAAAACTTTTCAAAATTGGATCCGATTAGACAAGCATCTTCTAATACACAGGCACTACGCAAGTTCTAATGTACATGTTCGTGTTAGTCACTATGTCATCTACCATATCTTCATCAACTGTTTTATGAAAGGAAGATATTTCATCTTTGATTCCTCTTGCATTACGTTTTGGACCAGGAAATACTTTGACATCATATTTGGTTTCAGTTTTGCATACCTTTGAAAATTAAGTTTTCCTCCACCTTGTGGTTTTGTCTTTTCCAATAAAGTATCCATAACGTTCATTTTCACTTCCTTCTGAGTCAGATCCGACCTCTGAAGTGAGACCTTCCTCAGATTAAGTTCCATGATCACTTATTCCTCACCTGATTCTTTTTGCTAGGGGCTTTACGTCGCACCGACACAGATAGGTCTTATGGCGACGATGGGATAGGAAAGGCCTAGGAGTTGGAAGGAAGCGGCCGTGGCCTTAATTAAAGTACATCCCCAGCATTTGCCTGGTGTGAAAATGGGAAACCACGGAAAACCATTTTCAGGGCTGCCGATAGTAGGATTCGAACCTACTATCTCCCGGATGCAAGCTCACAGCCGCGCGCCTCTACGCGCACGGCCAACTCGCCCGGTTCACCTGATTCTGCGCTGTCCAAGTTGTCTTTCTCTGGCTGCTCGGGAAGTAATTTGGCTATTTCTTCAGGCGCCAATATCCTACATAAACTCAAAATATATTGTAATTATAGAAATAATAATAAATTGAGTGTTTTAAACGGAGACGTGCTTGAAAATATTCGTAAATAATGTAGTCGAAATACTTACTCCATCGGGCGCACGGGGTATTTTGTACCCCGCCTGTGACGCGTTCCGAATTGAAGCTACAATACAGCCGTTAATAAATAATCGTATGGCCTCAGCTACCGTGTGCAGACATTTCAGTTTGACGCCATCTGGCTGTCTGCTCGTCAATTTCGACGTTGCGTTTTACTCTAGGCCCACTAGATGGCAAAAAGCGTAAACCGAAACTCTCTTGGGCGTCTATGGCTGAGATGTAATTAATTTTGTCGGGTAAACACCAAATGTGTCACCAGAGATCTTTTACATGCCGACATCGTACGACATGGAGTGTCGAATGGACTTTTTCCCGCCCTTCAAAAATCCGACTACCTCTGCCGAGTTTGAACCCGCTATCTTGGGATCCGGAGGCCGACACTCTACCCCTGATCCACAGAGGCAGCTAATACAGCCGTTATTGTGCACTTACAGAGAGTCCAAACTATCACATTCAACAACTAAGGTCACACTGGAGGAAAAACGGACGAGCAACCAATCTTAGAAAAGCTACAGTGTTGCCAAGTGGAAAAAATTAGCAGTGGTGTACTTTATACCCGAGCGCGCCTGCTGGAGGGTTAAGTAGGCTACAGAACAAAAATGGTGAATATGCGTATTGTTGTTGTTCATTCATCATAATATTGTCTATTCGCGCTGGCTCGGGAAGCGGGTTCTTCCTATACACTCACAACACAACTGACTACCAACTACTATCTGCGCCTGATGAGAAGTCGCGGCAGCTTGTAGGTAGTGCACGAGTAACATATACTAATCCGCCTCTGTGGTGCAGTGTTTAGTGTGATTAGCTGCCACCCCCAGAGGTCCGGGTTCGATTCCCGGCTCTGCCACGAAATTTGAAAAGTGGTACGAGGGCTGGAACGGTGTCCACTCAGCCTCGCGAGGTCAACTGAGTAGAGGTGGGTTCGATTCCCACCTCAACCATCCTGGAAGTGGTTTTCCGTGGTTTCCCACTTCTCCTCCAGGCAAATGCCGGGATGGTACCTAACTTAAGGCCAGGACCGCTTCCTTCCCACTTCCTTGCCTACCCATCCAATCCTCCCATCCCTCCACAAGGCCCCTGTTCATAGCATAGCAGCTGAGGCCGCCTGGGCGAGGTACTGGTCATTCTCCCCAGTTGTATCCCCCGACCCAAAGTCCGAAGCTCCAAGACACTGCTCTTGAGGCGGTAGAGGTGGGATCCCTCGCCGAGTCCGAGGGAAAAACCGACCCTGGAAGGTAAACAGATTAAGAAGAAGAAGAACATATACTAAAGTCTAAGTTACAAATGCTAGTCGTGAAGATTGTGCATGCTCTCTAAAACAGATCCATGTTCAATATTAAACTTGCTGTAAAAATGTAACTGATGCACAACTGCACTACCACTTTCAAACTTCATAACAACACTTCATTTCGCAAGAGTCATCGCGGACAGAACATATGTTTATTGCCAGGCCTTCAGACTTGAGATAGGCTCATGCGCAGCAGATATACTTTCCCCACGCACCCCTTAACCCCGCATCCACTCGACTTCCCTTCGGACGACCAAAGTACGATAGGAACACGCAAGTGTGAATACATCGCTGCACATACTGTAGGATTGACTTCACGAAGGGTATCTAGGCCAGTTCCACAGTGCGACACAGTTCACATCAATGACCCCACCTAGTACGGAAAAAGCGGTGGAGTAAGAAGAAAATTGTCTATTCATTAGCGTCCGGCTCCTTGACTGAGTGGTTAGTTTAGGGTTTTCGGTACACTGACTCCCGCGTTCCATTTGCGGTCGACAGGAAATCTTAGTCACGTCTAGTAATTCCTCTGGCTCGGGCACTGACTGTTTCCATTCGTCTTAACATATAAATCTCTCCATCTATATACGCAACACATCACCCTACCACCTATCGCAGAAATACGCTACAGTGAATCTATCCCTCCACTTAGGAATGGCGTCACGAAGGGCATCCGGCCATAAACCTTGGCCGTACATCATACAAACCCCAAGTAACTGATAAAAAGCCAGGAAAGAAGATTATCTCTTCTTCATTTCCCAAATTTAAAGTTATTTTGCAAATTAAGAGTACAATGTGATACCTAAAAACTACACAATAATAATTCAACTCCTAAATATACTGTAAAAATATTATTTAACGAGATATTTATAGCCAGTTCGGATTACGTCACACGGACACAAATAGTGTAGGGTTTTATGGCGACGATGGGTTAGAAAAGGGCTAGGAGTGGGGAAGAAAATTACCTCGGCCTCGATTAAGGTACAGCCTCAGCATTCTCCTGGTGTAAAAATGGGAAACAACGGAAAACTATCTTCAGGCCTACTGACAGTCGGGCTGAACCCACTATCTCCCGAATGCAAGCTCACAGCTACACGGCAACTCACCCGGTACTGATTTACTTATGCCAGAAGACGGTTGCTTGACAATCGAAACATACAATTCTCTTTCCTCCCTAAACGTGAGATTAGAGTTTACCTATCTTTCTCTTTGAAGTAATAGATTATTCATTTCAATTTTTCTCCCTCTTGCACCCTTTTGTATATTTCATTACCAGTTCTAGTCCATGATTTTTTTTTATTTCTGCATTTTATTTCTACCAAACTAATTACCTACATTGTTTAACCTGATCAACCACCCAGAATTATTTAAAAATCATTCACGTCTTAATCTTTCTAAAAACCCTATTATATTAATTTTGACTAGACTTCTAAACAAACAAATACAGGATTCTTTGATTTTCCAAACAATCCTTATAAAAAAAAAAAATAAAAAAAAACAATGCGGTATTTCTTGCTTTAGTAGTTGATTCTTTAAGTTAAATATCATCATCATCATCATGTGTTTACCCTCCAGGTTCGGCTTTTCCCTCGGACTCGGCTAGTGATCCCACCTCTACCGCCTCAAGGGCGGTGTCCTGGAGCTTCAGACTCTTGGTCGGGGGATGAAACTGGGGAGAATGACCAGTACCTCGCCCAGGCGGCCTCACCTGCTATGCTGAACAGGGACCTTGTGGAGGGATGGGAAGATTGGAAGGGATAGACAAGGAAGAGGGAAGGAAGCGGCCGTGGCCTTAAGTTAGGTACCATCCCGGCATTCGCCTGGAGGAGAAGTGGGAAACCACGGAAAACCACTTCCAGGATGGCTGAGGTGAGAATCGAACCCACCTCTACTCAGTTGACCTCCCGAGGCTGAGTGGACCCCGTTCCAGCCCTCGTACCACTTTTCAAATTTTCGTGGCAGAGCCGGGAATCGAACCCGGACCTCCGGGGGTGGCAGCTAATCACGCTAACCACTACACCACAGAGGCGGACTAAGTTAAATATACAGTATAAAATATTTTCATACAACATTATTGTGCTTATTTTGCTTTAGTAAAGAAATTCTTCATCCCACAAATAATATAAATGATACCTAGTCGGTGACTATATTTTTAACATATGAAAGGGGAAACAATGAATGCAGTGAAACTATAGCATATTTCTTTCTCTCTTAATGCGTTTACCCTCCAGGGTTTGTTTTTCCCTCGGACTCAGCGAGAAATCCCACCTCTACCGCCTGGAGCGTGAGACTTTGGGTCGGGGGATAAAAATGGGGAGAAGGATAAGTGGCTCGCCCAGGCGGACTCATTTGCTGCGCAGAACAGGTTCCTTGTGGAGGATGGGAATATTGGAAGGGATAGACAAGGAAGAGGAAAGGAAGTGGCCATGGCCTTAAGTTACTGTATGTACCATCTCAGTATTTGCCTGGAGGAGAAGTGGGAAACGGAAAACCACTTCGAGGATGGCCGAGGCAGGAATCGAACAACTCTACTCAGTTGACCTCCCGAGGCTGAGTGGACCCCGTTCTGACCATCTTACCACTTTTCAAATTTCGTGGCAGACCTGGGTTTGGCATCTAATCACACTAACTACTTCACCACAAAGGAAGCTGAATTAACATAGGATGGGCCAAAAGTCATTTACACTTATCTGCTAAATTTACTGCTATCCGTTCCCTTCTTTTTTACAATTGATTTTTTAGCACCGAAACAGATAGGTCTTATCGGGACGATGGGATAGGAAGGGGTTAGAGTGGGAAGGAAGCGGCCGTGACCTTAATTAAGGTGCCGTGTGCCTGGTGTGAAAATGAGACACCACGGAAAGCCATCTTCAGGACTGCCGAAGTGAGGATCGAACCCACTATCTCCCGAATCCTGGACACTGGCCGCACTCGAGCGACTACAGCTATGAGCTCGGTCCGCTCCTTTTTGATGGAGCGTTTATTCGTTTACGGAATGTCATCTCTGAAATTTCGTTCGACATGCTGTTTCGTGATTGACATGGGAAACAGCCAATAATGTAATATCTGCTACCAATTCGCGAAAATGAAATATGCCTTCACTATGGGCACATTATGACAGGCTTTTTAAATTTCACCTTTCGTTCATGGATTGGTAGACCTGGAACCGCAGACTGGCATACGCGTTCCCCAGATCTAAACCTAATGGATTTTTCAGCGTGGGGAATAATAAAAGATGGAGTTCATTCAGAAACAAATCGGGAGGTGGAGCATTTCAATAATAATGTATTGAGTCTGATTTAATCAAAGTATCATTTTAGAACGCCAGCCCCGTGGTGTAGGGGTAGCGTGCCTGCCTCTTACCCGGAGGCCCCGGGTTCGATTCCTGGCCAGGTCAGGGATTTTTACCTGGACCTGAGGGCTGGTTCGAGGTCCACTCAGCCTATGTGATTAGAATTCAGGAGCTATCTGACGGTGAGATAGCGGCCCCGGTCTAGAAAGCCAAGAGTAACGGCCGAGAGGATTCGTCGTGTTGACCACACGTCACCTCGTAATCTGCAGGCCTTCGGGCTGAGCAGCGGTCGCTTGGTAGGTCAAGGCCCTTCAAGGGCTGTAGTGCAATGGGGTTTGGTTTTGTTTGGTTTTATCATTTTAGAACACTATGGGTTACATGCATGCTCTTGCAATGAAAAGAGATTCTTACGCGTTGTAACTGAAGGACACTTCGAGCACCTAACTCTTGTGTGCTGATTCCATCAACTGTCTTCATCTGATACTGAAATTTGTATTTTCAAGCAACTTATGGACCAGCCTATAGTCAGAGGGACATAGAAAAGAGAAAGATCAGTGCTTTTAAATAAAATAAAGAACACTTACGAAATATACTTAACGGTAGTTTAATATATATATAGTTGGGGACAAAACATGACGACCCCAGTTCCTAGAAGCGAGCTGGAAGCCAGTAGTCAATCACACCCTGCACCCTGCTGAGTTAACGAGTTCTAAGTGATCCTTGTTTGTTATGGAGAGGTTGCCAAACCACTTTCTTCCTCACTCTCTGTAGTATTTACCCTTTCTTCGTGTAGAGTGCAGTAGCCGATGTGGCAACTCTGGCTGCAGTAGAGGTAGAAAATCCTATAAGTCGCTAATAGACACCGAGCTGCCGCTGGAAACTAGTGGTGTGAGGCGAGGTCGTCATGATTTGTCCCCAACTATACAACGCTTGGACTAACATAGTACATCACATGATTCCTTTCCGGACCATCCTGTCACCTGCTACCACTTCATTATCTGTATTCTGGAAATACCCAATATGTGTTACATTCTTGACATCTCCTTCACTTTCCCTTCCAGGGCATCTACCATCAAGCATGTCCATCATATTCGGTGTCCGGCTCCATGGCTAAATGGTTAGCTTGCTGGCCTTTGGTCACAATGGTCCCGGGTTAGATTCCCGGCAGGGCCTGGAATTTTAACCATTATTGGTTAATTCCGCTGGCACGGGGCTTGAGTGTATGCGTCGTCTTATTCATCATTTCATCCTCATCGCGGCGCGCAGGTCACCTACGGGAGTCAAATCAAAAGACCTGCACCCGGCGAGCCGAACATGCTCTCGGACACTCCCGGCACCAAAAACCATACGCCATTTCATTTCATCATATTCGGCCTTCAAATTTAAGTCTCTTTCACATTCTTATGATATCTGACAATTATCTCCTTTTCCCAAATTATTCCCAGTACGTCCTTAATCCTTTTTCTTTCTAACCATCTTGTTCTTTCCATTGTGCTCCACAGACACATCTTCAATTTTTCCAGCTTCTTTTCGTTCTCTTCCTGAGTGTCCAGGGGTCATCTAGCTCCACATTCCGAACAATCTACTTTACTAGATTCATTTTCAGACTCCTCCCCAATTGTCCATAGGGGAGTTTCTACTTCATGTTGAATACTTTCTCGGCAATGAAATTGCTAACTATAACATCTCAACTGTACTCCATATCTTCTGTTCTTATGTTTTCTGGATATTTGAAAGCTGTCCTCCTTCTGGTCGTGTCCTTTCTTTCTTCCTTTTATCGTCATGCGTTTCTGATCGATTATTTGTTATGTGAATCAAGAAGATTTCATTCTTTTGAAATGTCTGATTTTTATCATTTTTTACGTCGCACCGACATAGATAGGTCTTAGGGCTACGATGGGATAGGAAAGGCTTAGGAGTGGGAAGGAGATGGCCACGGTCTTAATTAAAGTACAGCCCCAGCTTTCGCCTGGGGTGAATATGGTAAACCACGGAAAAACCATCTTCAGGGCTGCCAGTGGTGTTCGAAACAATTATCTCCCGGGTGCAACCTCACAGCTGCGCGCCCCTAGACGCACGGCCAACTCGCCCGGTTAAGATGTCTGTAAAATTGTAATTTTCTAAAAATCACTGTGAATATCTGTTTATTGCTTGATTTCCTATTTGTTTATGAATCTGCATTGTTCGCTTATGAGTTTTGGACACAGAATTTTCCTTGTGATTTTATGATCCTTCCTTCTCAGTATTTCGGATGCCTGTTTTTCGGTTCAAATCTATTTTTTGATCCGTAGATACATTCTGGTTGAATGACTTAGTTTTGTGCGTATTGAAATGCTTCTTTTGTTGTAGACGTTTTGGGTGAGTCGAGATGCTGTTTACCTACACCAAAAATGAGTACCAGGTTAATTCCTGGGGGCAAGGGCGGCCGGGCTTAGAGCTAACCACTCTACCCAATCAAGTTCTGGGATTACGGATACTGGAAGTCTTTACCTTCCACCCCTCCAAGGGCCTTCATAGCCTATGCGGAGATGACTTTGCTGTTTTTTTGATATGCTGTTTCAATTTTTCTGGTATCTGATTTATTTTTTCTTGTTTTAATGTCGTTTTCCTGAATCGTTTTACCACTTTGATTTGATTTTGCTGCCTTTGGTTTCTATCTATTTTGGTACTTCCTTGCAGGCTGGCTTTCGGTTCTGAGCGTCTTGGATTCGATTCGCGGTTGGGCCTAGGATTTTTTTTTGCTAGTTGCTTTACGTCGCACCGACACAGATAGGTCTTATTGCGACAATGGGACAGGAAAGGGCTAGGAGTGGGAAGGAAGCGGCCGTGGCCTTAATTAAGGTACAGCCCCAGCATTTGTCTGGTGTGAAAATGGGAAACCACGGAAAACCATTTTCAGGGCTGCCGACAGTGGGGTTCGAACCTACTATCTCCCGAATACTGGATACTGGCCACACTTAAGCGACTGCGGCTATCGAGCTCGGTGCCTAGGATTTTAACTGCATATGATTGAATCCTCTGGTTCAGGGACTGGGTATTTTTGTACATCTTAACACACTTCTCCTCATGTACATACAACACGCCGCGCTACCAACTGCAAATGGTTGACGTGAGGAAGGGCATCCGGCCGTAAAAGTTGGCCAAATTTATGTCAAGGGCTGACCATATTAATAGGCAAAAAGGCCAAGTTAAAGAGAGAAGAATTATACCTATTTAAAATAATACTTCAGTAGAAATGTTACTCCGCCTCCATGGCTAAATGATTAGCGTGCTGGCCTTTGGCCTGTGGTCTTCCAGCAGTGAGATAACAAGCATGGTGCCTTATCCATTACTGGACCTTGGGTAGTTGTACAGTGTCCCTAGCTGTTCAATCTATCTAGAAGATTTCATTCCTCACCTGAAGTTTGATTATTACATTTTTTTACAAGTTGCTTTACGTCGCACCGACACAGATAGGCATTATGGCGACGATGGGATTGGAAAGGGCTAGGATTGGGAAGGAAGCGGCCGTGGCCTAATTAAGGTACAGACCCAGCATTTGCCTGGTGTAAAAATTGGAAACCATGGAAAGCCATCCTCAGGGCTACCGATAGTGGGGTTCGAATCCACTATCTCCTGAATGCAAGCTATTAGCTGCGCGCGCCTAACCGCATGTCCAACTCGCTCGGTTTAATACGCTTCTCACAAAATCTCCGCTAATAACAGTTCTGTTAAAACGTGTTCATTGCAGAAATTATAGAAATCTTATTTCCAGTCTTTTATATCTTACACATTTTTGATGATGATGATGATTGTTGTTTAAAGGGGCCTAAACTCTAGGTTATTGGCCACAGTGACACGTTTTTAACGTGGAAATGTAGTCTAATGGAGATATTCACGAATTCAGAGTTTAATTTCTATGTCCCTCAATGGTGAGCGCCTTTAGTTACCATGGTAACAAAATTGCACTACTCGATTCCCTCACACCTCAGTCATTTTCATGTTGTCAAAGGCAAGGATGAGACTGAGACAGGTCAGTGTAAATAACAAATTTGTTGTAGCCCATACCAGAAGATACAGTGCACTATAAACACTAGGTCTCACCAGCTAAGGCACATCCCATGTGAAGATGACTATCGAAATAGATAAACGCGTAGGAACGAGCACTCAAAGAATGACGGAAAAAGGAATCACAAAATACAAACGTTGAACGACGAGGCTTCGAATGCTCCAATGCACCGATCCCGAGTAAATAAACTGGTGTCCTATAATGTTTCAAAACTCTAAAACTGATCAACAATAATAATGCACTGACTGTTGTTAGTTGAGGCATAATTATATCTTCTGCTGCCAATTACCTCCACTAGATGGAACTACTGCTAAAATTATATCATAACGACATGTAACTATTGGGTTACAGTTTGCTTCGTTTTGTAGGGTTCTGTTTAATTTCGTTCCGTGTCGTTCCGTTTCGTTTCGTTTCGTATCACTATGTCCCGTTTCGTTACGTTTAATTTCGTTTAGTATAATTATGTTTTGTTTCGTTTCGTGTCATTTCTTTCATTTCGTGTCATTAAGTTCCATTTCGTGTCTTTTGTTTCGTTTCGTGTCATTAAGTTCCGTTTCGCGTCATTTTGTTTTGTTTTGTTTCGTGTCATTGTGTTCCGTTTCGTTTAATTTTGTTTCGTTTCAGTTTCTTTCGATTTGTTTCGTTTCGTGTCATTTTGTTTCGTTTCATGTCATTAAGTTGCGTTTTGTGTCATTTTGTTTTGTTTTGATTCGTTTCGTTTCGTATCGTGTCATTAAGTTCCGTTTCGTGTCATTTTGTTTTGTTTCGTATCGTGTCATTATGTTCCGTTTCGTGTCATTTTGTTTCGTTTCGTGTCATTTTGTTTTGTTTTGTTTCGTGTCATTTTGTTTCGTTTCGTGTCATTTTGTTTAGTTTCGTGTCGTTAAGTTCCATTTCGTGTCATTTTGTTTTGTTTCGTTTCGTTTCGTGACATTAAGTTCCGTTTCGTGTAATTTTGTTTTGTTTTGTTTCGTGACATTAAGTTCCGTTTCGTGTCATTTTGTTTTGATTCGTTTCGTTTCGTGACATTAAGTTCCGTTTCGTGTAATTTTGTTTTGTTTTGTTTCGTGACATTAAGTTCCGTTTCGTGTCATTTTGTTTTGATTCGTTTCGTTTCGTTTCGTGCCATTAAGTTCCATTTCGTGTCATTTTGTTTTGTTTTGATTCGTTTCGTTTCGTTTCGTGACATTAATTTCCGTTTCGTGTCATTTTGTTTCGTTTCGTATCGTGTCATTTTATTTTGTTTCGTTTCGTTTCGTTTCGAGTCATTAAGTTCCGTTTCGTGTCATTTTGTTTTGATTCGTTTCGTTCCGTTTCGTGTCATTTTGTTTCGTTTCGTATCGTGTCATTATCTTCCGTTTCGTGTCATTTAGTTTCGTTTCGTGTCATTAAGTTCCGTTTCGTGTCATTTTGTTTTGTTTCATTTCGTGTCATTATGTTCCGTTTCAGTTTCTTTCGCTTTGTTTCGTTTTGTTTCGTTTCGTGTCATTTTGTTTCGTTTCGTGTCATTAAGTTCCGTTTCGTGTCATTTTGTTTTGTTTTGTTTCGTGCCATTATGTTACGTTTCGTTTAATGTTGTTTCGTTTCAGTTTCTTTCGCTTTGTTTCGTTTTGTTTCGTTTCGTGTCATTTTGCTTCGTTTCTTTTCATTACATTTCCTTAGGTTTCACTTCTTTTCATTACGTTTCATTTCGTTTCGTAGTGTTTCGTTCTTTTCGTTCCGTTTCATTTCGCATTATTTCGTTTCGTTTCGGTTCATTGTCATTTAGGCTCTAGGATCAACTGATTCTGGTTGACTCGGAAGGGGGATCGGCGGTGGTGGTGATTATTGTTTGAGGAGGAAGTAGAATTAGTCAGCCATCCATTCTGACTACTGACCAGAGAAAACACTGGAATAATTCTGACCCTTCGAAGATTGATGGTATCGGCTAAAAAAAGTAAAAAGTCACAAAGGGCACGACAATGAATGACTACCCATAGAGAAAGTAAAATATCGACTAGAGGTAGCACTGGTGCTGCAGTCACATGCGATGTTCAGCGAGCGCGCTGTTTGGTAAAAGCTGGATTGTTTGGCGCTGTCACTGCTGGAGCTTCCAGATTCACAGGCTCAAAGAGGACGACATTATGCAATCATTCAGCCAGAAGTCCCCACAAGACCCTGGTTCCAATATTGGAGTCGTCCGAGGCACCACCTTACATCCAACATCCGCATGCGTTTGGGACAGGGCTGTTACCCCAGCCATTCATATAGAATCCATGTGTTGAACTCTCCCATGTGTGATTGTGATCCGTCGTGTGTTGCAGATCTGAACCACATAATACTGGCTTGTAAACATCGTCAAGTTGCTCAAAACCACCTTGTAACGGTTCAAATCCCGTTACAAGATGATAGCTGTATTTTTATTATTTTATTATTTTATCTGTATTATTATTATTATTATTATTATTATTATTATTATTATTATTATTATTATTATTATTATTATTATTATTATTATGTCAGTATTATTATTATGTTATCTGTGATATTGTTACTATTATTGTAATTATCCGTTTTATTCAATTCGATTTTGTAATTGCCTGTTGTAGAATAACACTCAATACCTGTACAGTGAGAATTGTTGTATATATCAGAGATTGGATGTGACGTTGGTGCATTGTGCAATATTGTTGGCGATTCTGCCAAGTCATTGCCACGCCATGGCTACGTCATCGTATTTATTTAGAATATGCGCTCAGAGAATCGGCCGCTCCGGGCTATTTCACCACTGTATGTAATATCTGTCGCGTAGGCGGGAGTATGTCATTGTTATTTCTGGAGATTACGTAGCTGTGTCAACCAACGTCTATAAAAGGTGGATGCATATTGTAGCGTCAGTCATTACTTATACGGATGCAGTACAGTGAAGAAGTCTACTAGATCAAGAGGCCTTAGTTGGTCAGTCAACGAGTGTGAACGAGAGATGGAGAAGACTCAGTGAGCCATTAATTATTGGTCATTGAGAGAATGAGGCCAAAAGTTAGTTGGTCACTTAGTTGAAGACACGGACGCAAGGCTTACCATGGAGTCAGAGAGGGAAACCCTGGACCTGCCAAGAGGTCATACCATATTGACTTACAAAGAAGTCAGATGATATGGAGAAGAAGCAGTCACAAGGATGTATCACCAAGTTAGGCGTGACACATCTACAGTAAACACCAGATCAAAGGAATACGTCGTAATTACACTAAAAGTGTTGAAGGTACAGTCAAGTGAATCAGTGAGGGAAATATTTCGTATAAATTGTTAAATGTCCGGTCAAGAAGAATTCAAATTCATGCCTAGTTTCTTTCAGTTGCAATGTCATAATTTCATATTCTCATCTGTTTTATCGCAACAAGACTCACTATT
The DNA here is from genome assembly GCF_040414725.1 of Anabrus simplex. NCBI lineage: Eukaryota > Metazoa > Arthropoda > Insecta > Orthoptera > Tettigoniidae > Anabrus > Anabrus simplex. The sequence goes on along the minus strand of NC_090265.1, from coordinate 1,605,886,885 downwards.
TTTTGATATATTATTTAAAGAATATATATTGTTCTATCAAACGAATTCATAGTTTCATTTCATTGACAGTAAAATATCTTAACCTCAAAATTAATGGGGAAACCGAACGCCAATCTCCTTTTCCCAGAACTTATATGGTATGTTGTCAAAAGTAAGCTTATTACCCCACACCCTAGAGATAGTCAAGAGTCTCATTCTATTATTGCTGCACTGAGTGGCAGCTGGCGCCCTTCAAATAACGTATGTGTAAGTAAGCAGGTAACAAGTAAGTGTGAGTACAAGGTCCGACGAGTGTGTATTTTATTTAATGAATATTAATTTTCAGATTTTCAATTTTAAATGCAGATATTTCATATTTTCAAGTAAAATGCAGTTTTATAATGTTTGTAAAATTAGTCAGACATTTAGGAAAGTCACAGCCTATATAAAGTCTCGATGAACTTCGAATCACCCTCCCTACCAGTGTTACAGTGCTATTATCCCCTTTTAAGCGTGAAGTGTATTTAGTTTTAGTTCAGTATCTTCGTGAAACAAATTTGACCCTTTGAACGTTTCTCGCGCCATCAGAAAGTGTTGAATGTTTCTTTAATATGTTTCTAAGTGTATCCTCTTGCAGTCGTGACTGTTTTATTTGTTTCTCATATGCTTCTCCTCTGTATTCCATTCATTGTCTTATTCATGTATATGTGTACGGTGGCTGCATGGTCGCAAGACCGAAAGCCAAGAATAAATAAATTAAAAAATACTGGAGCTTCCCGATAAATTGCATACTTTTATGAAGGAAAATGCCAGCTTCCTGTGCAGCTTATGGCTTATGGCGTATGATTTCAGAGGTATGCTTCCTTGAAATTCGTTTTCATGTATATAGCATAATATTTTGCGTGACCTATTATCATGTGGATTGGCCTACGCGCGCTGATTTCGTGGCTTTTTCCCCTGTCAGCGTCAATGCGATTCTTTGGATCTTACCTTAAAGACTAAAATTATTGATTTTGGAAATATAAGGGATGACGTTTCTCTTTCACTGCCTTTGAAAACGAATGTCTGGAAAATCATAACGTCAGGTTTATCAAGCTGATTGTAAAAGAGTATACGAATGTAGGCCTACGTATGCATCGTGTCGTCCGGGCGTACATGTATGATTCCAATGTTAGAAGTAGGCTAACAAGGACAAATTTTGTTTCTTCATTATATTCAGAAGGTTATGTTGATTTCTCAACATATTTCTTATAGAACTGATTATATTGACGAGTATAAAGTATCTGATTTCCTATGGTAATGAATACTCAATTTTAACGATTAACCTGATGGATTTATTTTCCTTTCTTGTAATGCTATTGATGTGCCTGATACCGAATGATTGGCTGCGGGACTTGAGTCACGTAGCTGTCAGCTTGCATTCGGGAGATATTGGGTTCGAACCCAACTATCGGCAGCCCTGCAGATTGTTTTCCGTGCTTTCCCATTTTCACACTAGGCAACTGCTCGGCCTGTACCTTAATTAAGGCCACAGTCGTTCCCTTCCCACTCCTAGCCCTTTCCTATTCCATCGTCGCCATAAGACCTATCCGTGTCGCTGTGACATAAAGGAAAGTGTAAACAAATAAAAAGAGTTGTATATGATAGCTTGGAGTTGTACACAGGGCTCCGTTTTTAATTTTTGCTGTGTACTTTCAGTAGTAAAACTGTTGAATACATTTTCTGTTTGTTACTTTCCCTTCGTACACCACGTGTAGAAGCCCCATTCATACCTTACCAGATTTTATAATTTAGAGACTAGATGTGCAACACCATGTGGATATCTGAGTCCTTGTCTGTGTGTCTGTCTGTTAGGTCATCAGCCCAGAGGCTGATTGGATCGTCAGATAGCACCAGCGAAGGCTATGCAGTTATAGGAAAACCACAAAAACCAATGGCAGTACCTAAATGAGGCGTACTAGGCAAGACGAGGAGTGAGGTAGCTTGCCATTGCTTTCCTCCTGAGTCCTTTACTTTCATTAATATTATTATTCCTTTACATGGCTTATAGGACTATATACAAGCACAATAAATTATTGACCGATCGAGTTGTAAATATTTATTCAGTTCTTTTCAATGTAGTAATTTACCACTCTTCCTTTCCACTGAAGGAAGTAATTTTACAACTTAAAATCTTAAACCAAATCAAACATTTCAGGAAAAGCTAAATGAAAACTAATAGACTTAAATCACAACCAAGTGTTATATTTCCACTTGTAAATACGTTTAAAAAACGGCGATGACAATAATAATAATAATAATAATAATAATAATAATAATAATAATAATAATAATAATAATTTTCAATTCCACCAACTAATTTTTACTGTTTTCGAAGACGTCGACGTATCTGAATTTTGTCCCATGGGAGTTCTTCTACGTGCCGGTAAATCTACAGACACGAGGCTGACATATTTGAGCACCTTCAAATATCACCGGACTGAGCCAGGATCGAACCTGCCTACTTGGGATTCGAAAGCCAGCACCTTAACTGGTGATGACAATATTTTGTCTACATTGACCCATAACCTCACCAACCTTTTTAGGCCTTCCTACGAGAGAGAATGTATTCGGTCGTTTGGCAGAATTATGCGAAAGTCCTGGTCATTTTACACAAAAGACATTGAAACATACGTACCCCCCATTCTTTTTTTTTTGCTAGGGGCTTTACGTCGCGCCGACACAGATAGGTCTTATGGCGACGATGGGATAGGAAAGGCCTAGGAGTTGGAAGGAAGCGGCCGTGGCCTTAATTAAGGTACAGCCCCAGCATTTTTCTGGTGTGAAAATGGGAAACCACGGAAAACCTTTTTCAGGGCTGCCGATAGTGGGATTCGAACCTACTATCTCCCGGATGCAAGCTCACAGCCGCGCGCCTCTACGCGCACGGCCAACTCGCCCGGTACCCCCCATTCTAAAAGTATGTTATCAGAAGACAACATGAACAGAAAATTGATTTGCTTTACTTAACTGTAATTGAACTCCATCTTATTTCATCACGCATTTCTCCTATATTTATGCTTTATGGGCTTTCTTTCTACTAGACAGAAGCGTTACAAGTATACTGTAGTCTCTGAGAACATTTTCATGTAAGAACTTAAAATCATATCAATATCCCCTCAGTTTAAAAAGTCCCGTACTTACATTGATGAGTACAGTGGAGCGAATTTTTTTGCCAAACAGCTGAGATTTTCAGCAAGCTTCGCTCGCTTCAGTGATTCTCTCGCAGACGGTGGTACCGTTGCTGTCTCTAGTGTATAATTTACCAACTCTATGAGACCCCCTTAATGTCAGAAAGTTAATACCGTCGGAATCGGAAGGAAACAACATTTTATCAAGGTGGTGCGGCGGGAAAGGAGAAAGAGAGGGGGCTGGCAAAAGTTAATGGAAGCTAAATCAGACTCAGTTAGAGGCTAAAGGCCACAGTCCTAAGTTGAAAGCCCCTGAAGGTTTCTCGTTTTAATCACGTCTTAGGAGAGGTGGGAGATAATCTATGCCCCACCTCCACCCCAAAGGGGTATCAGCCCGGGATTTCACCTAAATACCACGTCAACCTGGAGTTTGGCACATTCGATCTGGGTACGACTAGCGAGAATGGGCTAGGCTCTTCACCCAGATATGCTCCCCCACTAGAATAGACTAGGACATTTCTGGAATGCCAACGGCCGTAGCCGTGTTGAAACACCAGATCCCGTGAGATCTCCGAAGTTACCGGTAAGCAACATTGGGCGTGGTCAAGATTTGGATGGGTTGCCACGCACTGTTGGTGGGGGGGTGAGGGAATGGAGGAGCGGAAAGAAATTGGCCACCCTACAGCACGTAAACTCCGGCTCAGGCATACCTCTGCGGAGGTTCGGACCTGCCTTCGGGCAGAATACACCACCCCTTTCTGGAATGATAATCAGGGCAGGATAGGTGACAGCTGAGAGCTAAAATTAAGAACTATTCCGGTATTTCCGTAAAATTAAAGTGGAAATCCACAGAAAGTCACTTCGATAATTGGGATGTTAACTCATCTGTGCACAATTTTCCACATGAAGCTGAGTGCACCCCTTTCTGGCCCTCATGTAATCATTCTAAACCTTTACCAACGCTGGGCGTTGAGTCGGTACTGCAATAAGTACGGTATCTTGAGACAGTAATGTGGCGCGGACTTTATTTACGAGCTGGACAGCGGACATGATCCTTACCTATTCTTGTATACCATTATCTTGTCTCAGTGCTTACCATTTAAGCATAGTTAGTGCGTGCGCTCATTTTTCATGTACTGTCAACTCCATATAATTACCTGCTACTAGGATCTGCGGGCCTGTGCGTAATCAGTATTCAACCGAAGGAAATTTGAGTGTAGTGCGTGAGCTGCTGTTAAAATGAGCATGTTTTCAGGAAGGGGAAGAGGTGAGCAAGAGTTCTACGACCTCATATTTCAACACCACGCTTGCAAAGAAATTTACTTGAAATGTCGAGCCTATCCTTTTACACCATAAGCAATAGTGAAAAATAATATTCTATATAGGGAAAAGAGCAATATTTCTTTCTCAAAAATGTTTTTGTTAAGCCACCAGTCCTGTGGTTGGTTGTATTCTCAATAAGAACCACCGTAGCGTATATATAAATAGCTAAGAAAATCCAAACATGCAAAAGCAGTTTATTATTTGTTGAGCCAATGGCTTTTTGTGCCGGGAATATCGGAGGTTTGTTCGGCTTACCTGGTGCAGGTCTTTTTTATTTGATGACCATGGGTAACTTGCACATACAGTTGTGTGATGATGATAATGATGATAATGAGGTAGGGAGAGGGTGAAACCCGGTGTCGGCACTTCACCTATTCCTGTCGAATAACACCAAGAAGTCTGCTTAAGTTCCAACTTCTCCATCCGACGGATGAATCACTACCAACAGTTTCATATGCCTCACTGCATATGTACTCAACGAAGAGGTTTGAAACTGAACCCAGGCTTTTGGCATTCAATCTATTGATTAGAAATTACATTCCACTTCCTCTCCTATCCTGTCGACCAACATTCTGAGATTGAAACTTTCTCACCGACGGGACTTGAACCGGCCATTCACAATATCAGACCAAATAGACTTGATGCCTTAACGATAATGGCCACCAGGCAGTGTTACAATTAGACTAGCTGTTGTACTTATCGTTGACGTGGCAATCATTTAACATGTGTTTGATTAAATTTTTGTCGACCATTTATTAAACATTCCACTCAGAACAAGGGGTTTGAAATATTCGAATATCGGTTTAATCTTTTCTTGTTACAAGGTTTTGGATTGAGAAGCTAAGCCTTAAAAACAGCCCCTGGTCTTACTCGACATGAGAAGGCTATATGCCAACACCCAGTTTTCACCTTCCCCCTATCTCATTATCATCATCATTCCCACACCGAGACGCGCAGTCACTCATGGGCGTCAAATAGAACGACCTGAACCAGGTGAGCCGAACATGACCTCGGGCATTACCAACATTAAAAGGCACAGGCTAAATAAATAAAAAATATGGCTTCCCTGATATAGCGTCACGTTCTTCATTAAGTATATATAATCGAACAATACGATGCTATAGTGAGGATTTCTTTGAGCAGACATTCGCCTCATCTGCACTACACACGCAATTAAAAGAAATTCCAGAAAAAATAGCTTACGTGATACACGTCTACTTATCTTATGGTACGTATGTAGTATTTATGATGGCTGCGGCAGTTAGTTTGTGATGGATTCCAAGTAAATAGCAATGTCATCTCCGTACAAGCCATGAAAGCCTTTAAAGGAATGAAAGGTAAATGTTTCCATTATCCGTAACCACGGCACTTAGTGGGGTAGAGTGGTTATCTATGCCCCCGGCCGCATTTGCTCACCAATAATTAACATGGTACTCATTTTTGTTGTAGGCTGAGTGAACCTCAGGACCATATGCGCCATCGGAAGTGGAAACCTCCTTTCTTAAATTTTTCTACTTCCTAACGGGGAATCAAACCCACGTCCTTAGAGGTGAACCGAGTACGCCTTTACCACCTCGGACAGGCAGCTCCACATGGCTTCCAAGTACCTAGTAATATTTTCGTCTGATGACCACAAAACGTTTCTCGACATTTAATCCACTGTAGGTGTTAAATGTCTTTCAGAAATGCGTACAGGCCTATGTCTAATTTGTCGGAGATTCGGTCCAAAATATAAAGTAGTCACATTATACAGAGATATTAGCGTTTGATTTTATTCGTGTTCAGGTCCTTCTGTCCTGTTCCCTTTCGCACGGATCGCAAAATTCTGGTATTAAAAAAAGTATTTCATTAAAATTATTCCCATCTCAGCCATCCTCGAAGTGGTTTTCCGTGGTTTCCCACTTCTCCTCCAGGCGAATGCCGGGATGGTACCTATCTCAAGGCCACGGCCGCTTCCTTCCCTCTTCCTTGCCTATCCTATCCAATCTTCCCATCCCTCCACAAGGCCCCTGTTCAGCATAGCAGGTGAGGCCGCCTGGGCGAGGTACTGGTCATACTCCCCAGTTGTATCCCCCGACCAAGAGTCTGAAGCTCCAGGACACTGCCCTTGAGGCGGTAGAGGTGGGATCCCTCGCTAAGTCCGAGGGAAAAACCGAACCTGGAGGGTAAACAGATGATGATGATGATGATTTCATTAAAATTCATAACGTGCAGACAGATGTACATGTCCTTTAAAACTTTGCACGGATAGTCTCCATAGCACCTATACTTAATGTAATTTATTTTATTTTTATTTTATTTTTTATTTTGTTTCAAAGCGTTCCTGCAGCACTTGGATTTTGCCATGATGACAAAGAGTTCCTAATACAAGAATAAAATCAACTATGTTGAAAGAAGTAGTTTGAATAATAATGGTGTGTGGCCTCCGAAGAGGCCGAGTGCAGGTCTTTCGATTTGACGCCGTATAGGCGACCTGCTCGTCTATGAGAATGGGGCCCTACCTGAGATGAATTCTAATGCTGAAAACGACACACACACCCAGCCCCCGAGCCATTGGAAGTAACCAATGAAGGTTAAAATCCCCTACCCGGCCGGGAATCGAACCCGGGGCCTCTGGACTAAAGGTCAGCACGCTAACCATTTAGCCATGGAGCCGGACAGTAGTGTGAAAGAAATAGGTTACTAAATAATGTTTCTAAACCATTACGGGACAGTGTTCTCAAGGTTCACATGGTTACTAAATATGTAAATAGTACCTCTGAGTGCAATTAAACAACTGATGTAATGAAGCCTTCGGCGAGGCTGAAATATTTGCAAAAATTAACGAAGAATTTAGGGATAGTTCCTCTCACTCTAGTCATTAAGTCAGTGACAGACATGGGATGGTTTTTCTCGAAAGTATTTAACGGCAGATTCGTATCTTTTCCTGCACCAACTTCTTCAGACTGGCACTTGTGGCTCTCGAATCTGATGATGGAGTCTATAAAGTATCTATGTGGAGAATATGTCTGAAAGGCGATGTTGTCAGCCCGTCTATTGCTGCCATCGGTGGCGTCGGGTCGTTGCCTGGACAAAACCTCCTATATTTTTGGAGTTATACTGACCCGCAGCACATACGTTATGAAGAGCGAGAATGCCTTGACCATATTCACACAATATTACACCTTAGATGACAGAACCTTACCGGTCAAAGTTCTAAGCTAAAATATTTTACATAGAAGGTTTTGTCCCGGCAGCGACTATATGCAGAAAATCGTCTTTCCTTCTGTACATTTGCTGTATGATGACGCGAGTTCCGTAAATGTTCATTATGTGGACAGGTTCTCAGAACACGAGCAAGTGTTTCAATCTCTATGTGGCACCGCCGACAGAGGTTGTTCTGGAGTCTGCCTCGTATACTACAAGCAGCTGACACATTCGCCACATTGTAATGCGTTCTCTCTATTTATTGGATGGTGATCCCTGGTATTCTCGGATCCATTCGCTGGCTCTAGAACTTTAACTTTCACACGGTAGGAGGAGCTATCTGATGCGAGAAGTAGAGGATCCGATCACAACACCAAGCAATACGTCTGACAATGACGTGAGGCTGACCATGTGGCACTTGTTTTATCTGTTGGCCATTGGATTAATGAGCAGACGACTTAGCAGACGAGGACCATTAATGGATTGTATATGCTAATGGTTTGGTTGTTTGTAAGAAGTCTGAGGAAATTCTGGAAGGAAATGATTCAATTGATTCTTAACACTCACCGCGTTGCTGGAATAGAGAGTCTTCCTCCACACCAAGTAATGTGTCCTTATTAAATGTCAGAACATAAGAGCAGACTTCCAGGATCCTCGCATCATAGAACACAGTCAACAAACGTCATATTCATACTCCTCTTGAAACACCGACAGCTGTTCACAATCCCGTACGGTGCGGTGAATGCAGTGCTGCCTGACTCAATACAGGAAACAACACATCATTCCGATGTCAATTCTGTAGTGTTATGGCCAAAGCTGACATACCCTTGTATTAATTGATTCAGGAGAGCTAATTTAAAGTGCTCTGTAAATAAAGTACTGGTCCTCCAAAGTCCCAGGCTCCAGGATACTGCCCTTGAGGCGTTAGAAGTGGAATCCCTTGCTGAGTCCGAAATAAAAACCAACCCTGGACGTTAAACTGATTAAGAAAGAAAGAATGAAATTTGATAAATGTGGCTTTTATGACGATAGTGAAAACGAGTTTCAGGTAATTAATCTGTGGAAACTGATCACACACTTGTTCAGTTCCGGAGAAGGAGGCAAGGGAGAACAACAACTGTTATGGTTTCCTTCCATGGTTGTTCAGTAATTTTAAAAATATTTGTAATAATATTTCAACTACTTAGCCCATTTCATTTACTGCTAAAATATACAGAAAAGTCAGAATGGGTTGAATAAAACTTGGGTACTGAAGAGGTAAAACTTTGAAACTTTTGAATAATATTTCTCCTGTTCCCCTTTTAAAATAAATATTGAGTGAAATTGCTTTTTACACGGCACACCCGTTAACAAGCACTGCCGTAGACGTGTTTCTCACCTGACACAACAATGAAGTCGTATCAGCACGAGCTAGAGACAGATGCTGGCGCCATATACGTCACCTACGTGTTCAGAGGTAATTTTGCCCGGGAGAAAATATGAATGGTAATTCCGCCGGAAATAGCTTGATCCCACACGACACTAGAGTTGTAGAAAGTGACAGCAGAGCAGTGGACCATGGGACTTCCTGACTCCAGTAATTCAACTCTAGGGGTCTCACCTGCGGCCTTTCAGCAGGAACAATCGAAACCCAGTGGAGCGAGGGGACGCTGAGTTAATGGGCACGTGCCTCGTACCCCCGTCGCGGTGCTCTGGGAGAAGGAGGTACAGTATTGTGCAGTGGAACGTTATCGAAATTGTCAGAGGACAAAACCAGAACTTAAGGGAGTCATGACTAAAATGTTCAACTTCTACAATTTAACGCTTATCAAAACCAAATTTAAAACACAAGCACATATTAATAAGATATAGACCCACGCAAAATTTGGAATTGATTAACTAATTGGTTGCAAAGTTAATAAAAATTATTTTTTAATATGATGCGTGTAAAATGCTGCTTACAGTACAGTTTTCATTCTTTTGGGCTATAATTTGGCAGACTTGTCAAAAATAGTCATATACTATAGTACAACTCCAGGTGTTCCTGTCAGGCATAAACTAATTGAGATTTTTCAAATTTTTCATTCAATAGACAAAAATCTAGTTTCGTGCTATTTCAGGAGCAAACATATGAACGTGGTGTAGTGGTTAGTGTGATTATCTGTCACCCCTGGAGGCCGGGTTCGATTCCCGGCTTTGCCACGAAATTTGAAAAAGTGGTACGAGGGCTGAAACGGGGTCCACTCAGCCTCAGGATGTCAACTTATTTGAGGTGGGTTCGATTCCCACCTCAGCCATCCTGGAAGTTGTTTTCTGTGGTTTCCCATTTCTCCTCCAAGCAAATGCCGGGATGGTACCTAACTTAAGGCCACAGCTGCTTCCTTTCCTCTTCCTTGTCTATCCCTTCCAATCTTCCCATCCACCCGCAAGGCCCCTGTTCAGCATAACAGGTGAGGCCGCCTGGGAGAGGTACTGGTCATTCTCCCCAGTTGTATCCCCCACCCAAAGTATCACTCTCCAGGACACTGCCCTTGAGGCGGTAGAGGTGGGATCCCTCGCTGAGTCCGAGGGAAAAACCAACCCTGGAGGGTAAGCAGATTAAGGAAAAAAGGTGCAGAACTACTTTTAATTCCTGTACATATTCAAATGTTATCTGAAAATTTCAGGTGAAGGAACATTTTATGTATTGTAAGGAGCTGAAAATGTTTTTAGCTAGAAAATAGCAATTGAACGTTTTAAAAAGCATACTTGCTTTGAAACTGCCCTGGACTATAAATTACTCCCTGACATGTATTTTTCCTTTTAACGCACGGCGTAAGCTTACTGCTAGGTAAATATATTCCAGCGGTATTATTGAAATGGTAGTCCGAAAGAACTTTGAAGCTAATTTTGTCTGGTAGCCTGAGAGAAAGAGGCGTGGGTTTGCTCTGTCAGTGTAAATGATGTAAAGCGTATTTTGAATTCAATTAAGTCACAAGCTAAAGGAGCAGATAACATCCCAATAGGCTTTATAAAAAATCGTTATTGGCGCGGTCCTACCAATTGTTACCCACATTGTAAACCACTGTCTCACCACAGGGACGTTTCCAGCTGCATGGAAGGATGCTCTAGTAACCCCAATATTAAAGCATATCGGTACCACTGCAAATGCGCCATCTGATTACCGGCCTATTTCGATTCTTTCCCCTCTCTCAAAAGGAACGAGTTGTACACGAGCAGCTAGTAGAATTCTTAACCAGACATTCTCTTTTTGACCCATTGCAATCTGGCTTCAGAAGGGGACACAGTACTACGACTGCACTTCTTCGGGTAACAGATGGCATAAGACTAGCAATGGACAAACGGCAGGTGACGATACTGACACTCCTTGACTTTAGTAGTGCGTTCGACACGGTAGATATAGACATACTACTATCCAAGCTACGCTCTCTGCATATCGGCCCGATAGTCCTAAATTTTTTTAAGTCGTACCTTACGAATCGTCGCCAGTTCGTTGTGGTAAACAATCAAAGATCCCAATGGGCTGTAAAATCATCCGGTGTCCCGCAAGGGTCTGTTCTAGGACCCGTACTGTTCGTCTTACATACCGGTATTAATGATATATCTTCCATACTTCAGTATTGCAACTACCACTTATATGCTGATGATCTGCAGATATACAAACACACCACTACAAACAATTTACATGAAACAGTTCATCATATTAATTCGGATATTGAAAGGCTTACCGCCTATGCTAAAAACAACCACTTAATCCTAAATCTTCGTAAAATACAAAGTATTATCATAGGAAACTCTAAAATATTACATCTAATAAGCAATATCAATCCACCTCCAATCATAATCAATGACATTGCTGTAGCGTGCCTTAAAAATGTTACTAATCTTGGAATCTCCATCAATGAGAATCTGACCTGGAATGAACACGTAACAAATGTATGTAGAAAGGTTCATGCAGCTCTATATCCCCTGAAACGTCACAAGAATTCCTTTCCTCAAAAACGTAAATTAAAATTAATCCATGCACTACTATTCCCAATTCTAGACTACTGTGATACGGTACTAGTCAATGTAAATGCTGAACAAGCTTTGAGACTTCAGCGAGCACAAAACTCATGCATACGATATGCCTTCCAACTGCGACATGACACTCATGCCACACCATATTTCAAAACATTGGGATGGCTACGCATAAATGAACGAAGGAATTTTCACCTAATGACACTTGTTTACCAAGTACTCGCGACAAACACTCCTACTTACTTTTCTTCTCATTTTCGTTTCCTTTCCTCATTCCATGAAATTAGTACCCGTTCTGGTTTCCTACTTGAAATTCCACTAAGTCGAACGACTTCCAACAAGAGTTCCTTTTTAGTTACTGCATCGAGACTCTGGAATACACTCCCAATGGACATTCGGCACCTTACTTCCTCTCATAAATTCAAATCTGCCTGCCGAAAGTTTTTCCTGGGAACATAAAACTGAGTTGTGTGAACCATTGTGTGTTTGTTGTGTGAATGGGTTTTCTTCATTTTTTTGCTAGGGGCTTTACGTCGCACCGACACAGATAGGTCTTATGGCGACGATTGGATAGGAAAGGCCTAGGAGTTGGAAGGAAGCGGCCGTGGCCTTAATTAAGGTACAGCCCCAGCATTTGCCTGGTGTGAAAATTTGAAACCACAGAAAACCATCTTCAGGGCTGCCGATAGTGGGATTCGAACCTACTATCTCCCGGATGCAAGCTCACAGCCGCGCGCCTCTACGCGCTCGGCCAATTTTTTTTTTTTTTTTTTTTTTTTTTTTTTCAGCCAAAGATTTTTATTTATTCTATACTTCAATATTTACATTCACACATAAAATAAATCGACACTTGCCAGGTATTGGTGAAATAGTGTTGAAATAGTTCATTTGTTCATGCACTGTCTGGTATTAAAAAAAAGAAAAAAAATTCACTGATACCCTCGAGGTGTTCATTCAAAACTAAAACGTAAAAACACAAAGACACATTATATATCAAGACAGTTCAAGTAATGGCCATATCGATCTTCTAGCTGTCCACTTTCACTCAGTTTCCATCTCTCTTTCCTTAGGTGGTACAAGAGAGCCGGTAGTATGACACTATCAACACTGTCCAACATGTATGTAATGTAGTGACCTAGGATCCATACAATCGCTTGCTGTTTAATCTGAGGAAAGGCCGTTACAGACAGGCGAATCAGTTTCCTGTCATCGATGTCTCCAAGAGGAAGGTTCATGAGGCGACACACCTGTCGTTTACACCAGCTCCATGTGCGCACGGCATGTGTGCATGTTGTCAAGCGATGTATCACTGTGTCCATCTGACCACACACCGTACACCAAGGTGATTGTTCCAGATGTATTTGGTAGCGACGTTGTGCTGTTGGTACCAGATTGTTTAGGAAAAGGAATATTTGGGAACGTGCGTGTGACGAGAGTTTCATACGGCTAAAGTTGGCCCACACCGTTGACCAGTGGGTGTAGAGTGCCGTGGACTCAATCCGCGGGGTGAAGTGCACAGCTCGTCGTAACATAGTGTAGATGGTCTTGGTAGTAGCATTCGTTCCAGACGGGAGTTCACTGACGAACTTTTGGAGTTTCAGTTGGTGATCTCTAAAAATTTTCGGCAAGGAACGACAGTCACAGTTATCTGGGCTCCAAGTGTCTTTGTACAGTGCCTTCGAGAAATTGTCCGATTGTAATAATATAGAAATATCATTTTTAAGAAGTAGAGCTTGGCATTTCGTTCCGTGTGCGATGAGTCCTAATCCACCAAGTTTACATGGGAGATACAGCTGTTCCCGTTGTACTCTAAATAAATAGCCTTGCCAGATGAACCAGCCAATATATTTTGAGAGCTGGCTTTCAAAGTTGTTGGGTAGCGGGAACACTTGAGCTAAGTACCAAACCTTTGCGAGAGCATAGATGTTTGTCACCACAATCCGTTGAGTTATATTCAAATTTCGTGTACGAAAGTTCATCAGCACACCCCTAACATTAGCAATAACAGTAGCCCAGTTGGTTTCTAAAGTACCTATCACAGTCTTTGTCCATTTAATACCAAGGATCTTCACTTCATCAACAATGTTAAACCAGTCCTTCTGCACGATGTCGGGCCCATCGTTTAAGGTCAGTAAAGTAGTTTTCCTTGGGTTGGCTTTCGCCCCTGAACCGGCGCTGTATGTGCTGAGAGCTTGAGAGATATGTTGAATGTCCTGTTCACCTCTGACTAATATCGATATGTCATCTGCGTAAACACACATTGAAAAGTTATGTATATTCACTCTGTATCCTTGTAACTTTGGTTGAAGTGTCCTAATAAATGGTTCCAGGCCTATGACGAAGAGTAACATGGAGAGGGGGCATCCCTGTCTTACTGACCTTTCTATCGGTATGGGCGTCGAGAGGAATCCGTTAACAAGAATTCGAGATATAGAGTGGCAGTTTATCATTCGAATGTAATCGATCACTGTGTCAGGGAATTGGAAGTGCTTTAAAACGATGTAGAGGTACTGATGGCTAATACGATCAAATGCTTTATCAAGATCTATATTCAGGAGACTGAGGTGGTCACTCGGCTGAGAGGCCGTTTTCAGATGGATATCACGTAGTGTTCTTAAATTGGTCAAAATTGTACGTCCGGGAATGCTGCAACACTGTTCGGGTCCAATTACATCTATGAGGACTGTCTTCATACGACGGGATAACACTCTGGTTAGTATTTTATAATCACTGCATAGTAGAGTAATAGGCCTGAAGTCCTCCACCTGAAGGGTTCCTTTCTTTTTGGGGATGAGAACTATAATACCTTCATAGTGGGTTTTACATAGGGAACGACGTCTCAAGATAGTGCGGATAACGTCACAAAATTCTTTGCCAATAATAAACCAGTACTGTTTATAAAATTCATAAGGGACCCCGTCGATTCCTGGAGAGCGATTGGTCGGAAGATTTTTTATGACGGCTTTAATTTCATCATCAGTAATGTCCATGCCAAGCAGTTCTTTACTTGCTGGAGTAAGGTGGGCATCGCAGGACTGAAGCAAAGTATTGACTTCGTGTACATCGATAGATTCCCTGGCATAGAATTGTTGATAAAATGAGGAAATCTCTCTTCTGATGTCTTCTTGTGACGTCACCTCTCTTCCATCGGACGATCTTATTGTATGAATGTACCGGCGTTGTTGCTCTCGCTGTGTACGTGCAATATAATAGACACTTGCAACCTCATCAGGTAGTGCCGTTTGATCCTTCAGGGTTACGTTTAAGTTTGTGAGTGTCCTCTGCTGTACCGTCAACAGTTTATCTTTAACATCTGTAATCTCATGGTAATTTCGTTCGCCAGCGTTATTCCTCTCCTGGAGCTGTCGGAGAACCCTGTAATAGAAGTCAGCTGTATCGCGTCTCTCTTGGGCCTTTTGATACGCAATATTTTTGAAGAGTCTTCTTATCCCCGGTTTGATTAACTGGTCCCACCATTCTGCACTATCGCTATATTTACATTTCTGAAGTAACCATTTGTTCCATTGACTTAGAAAAGCTTCCGTGCATTGATCATCCTGTAACAGTGAGCAGTTCAGTTTCCAGTACCCTCTCCCTATATAGTATACTTTGTGTGGGAAATTTATTTTACATACAACTGCGTGGTGATTGGTGAAGCTAACGGGGATCACCTCGTAAGTTCTAGGGTGAATGAGTGTTCGGGAAACATACATACGGTCAAGGCGGGAGGAGGAGTTATACTGGATGTAGGTATAGTGGGGAAGGGGTACATGCAACATATCCACAACATCGATCAGGTTTAATGAGGTTATGAGATCATTTAAGGCAGGGTTGGCCGCATAAGTTTGCCCCGTCGAATCTGCTGTTCGTTGAACACAATTAAAGTCCCCGGCGAGGATTGTTTTTTCTTTCATATTATGCAGGTGTTGGAGTATATCGTTCTGAAAGAAGTTCTTACGTTGAACACGGTTGTGGCTCCCTGATGGTGCATAAATATTTATTAGCGTAGTGTCATTAATGTGTCCAGATATGATCCTTCCTGAAGGGTGACTGTGCACATCTTCCAGTTCCAGGTCGTGTCGGGTAAGGAATCCTGTTCCCCTACTAGCATTGCCAATGTTTATATATTGGTTGAAGTATGAGGATATGGGTAACACAGGGAGTGCGACTTCTTGTAAAAAAAGCAATGCCAATATCATTAGAACGAAGAAATCGTTCAAACACTTGAAATTTAAGGTGGCTTTGGATGACATTGATGTTCACAGTAGCGAGAGTCAGAATCTGCACCATCAGCAATATAACCAACTCCCTTGTACACAATATCCTATCAAAAGTGCGTCCCATTATCAATCTATTTACGAGCCTCTGGAGATTTGCGACGGCTTCGGGAAGTACTGCGGGGTTGTGTACGATACGGTTTAGCTCCCTCTCGAGCACTATTTTTACTGGCAGCTTTCGTTGTTAGAGTGAACGAATCTTTAGGAACTATAGGCGTGGGTGTCTTATTATCCAGGTTTCCAGTAGGTAATATTCGTTGTTCTACGGCTACTAAGTCCGTCCTCAGGTCAGGTGTTAGTGTAGACTCAAGTTGCTGTACGATGTCAATATTAGTAGGTGCGACTTCAGTGTCTTTAGTGACATCTACAGGCACTAATTGGTGTTGGTGTGACGGCATCATATGGTTGGCAGGCTCATGATGAATGTCCACTGGAAGGAGTTTATGTAACTGGGGTTCAGTGTCTTCTAGGACGTCCATCTGTTCCGCCCATGAGGAGGATTTCACTACGGTAGCCGCATTAACATTAAGTTTGCTATCCTCTTGTCCCTGTTCAACAGTCTGGCCTGTCACTGTGTTATGTGTGTGTCCCTCAGCGGAAGGTTCTAGTACTACTTCTTCAGTATCCTGTGTATGTGAAGCTGGTTCATCTATGTTAATGTGCTGTACGGCTGGTTCCATGGTGTTGTCTATGTCTGTGAGAACTGCATGTGAAGTATTAAGGTCTTCTAAGCTAGGAAGTGGTGGTGAACTAACGTCTCCACCATCCTCAGTAATGTTATTTATATTGCCAGTTCCGTCAGAAGCAGTCAACACAGTGCTGTATGTCGGCTGCCGGACGTTCAAAGCCGGTCGGCTTCTACGATGCGGACAATCTACTTGTAAATGTGTCGTTTCCTTACAGTAAAAACATGATTTCATTTGGCCCTCATACGTTAGGAGAATTCTACAGTCATTAACAGTTAGTTGAGTGGGTATAGGGTACTTAAGTTCAATATTGACAACACGAATGCCGTTACTCACGTCAGAAAATTCGTAGGGGTCACTCCACTTCTCGTCCCGAATGTCCTTGACCAGCCCGTAAGTTGACAGCACGCGGGCAAGCCGTTCGTTGTTTACTTCAGGTGGTAAGTTGAATACACGCACTCGCTTAGTAGAGGTGTCCGCAGCAGTAATTGTCACATTAGTTGAAAGACCAGTAGAAAGACGGAATACTTTCACACCTTCATGCCGGGATAATAAGTTTTCATATAGTACAACAGAGACTGATTTAATATACACTGCATTTTCCCCATTATGAAGTTGAATGGCTATAATTTGGTCCTTGTTAAGTTTGAGTTCTGTTCCTATCCAGCGATGAATTTCCAGTGGAGTAGGCCTATTATTCCTATCCTCAAACACACATTTAATAGTATTTTTCCGTATACTTGCCATATTAGTACTGAGGCTAGTTCCAAGGATGTAACGAGAACACAAGTCGCAATGACTTTCGCACTAGCTCACTGTCACCGCTTGGCTGCTTGCCGTGTTACCTCGACCGAGGTTGCGCACGAACTAATTCGCCCGGTCTCTTCATTTATTATTATTAGTAGTAGTAGTAGTATTAGTATTGTCACACTAATTGCCGTACTGATGTGTAGGCCTAACTTAGTCTTAGAATTATCTGTCTATAGTGTTATTCCCTTTTAGAATTTCTATTTCTTACTTTTATGTTTATATTTTTAAATTTGATTTTTTATAGTGGTTAAGTGTGAGAGAGGGCCGTGAGCCCTAACTTCGCCACAAATGTAAGTCAGGAATAAATAAATAAATAAATAAATAAATAAATAAATAAATAAATAAATAAATAAATAAATAAATAAATAAATAAATAAATAAATAAATACGCCGAACCTCTATCCTCTAAATCCGGCATTTAGAGCTTTACAAATGGCGTTGGGGAACAACTGATAACGGGACATGAAAGAGGAAGAATTGATGCAAATGTTAAGGTAAAAATTGGAAATTCTATTTTTTAGTCAAAAATTGCAACGTATCAGTCATGACTCCCTTTAAGTTGCCATGTGTGTCTTGAATCCTTGGACCGGCAATGCAAAGCTACGAAAGAAAAGTCCGCCTCCGTGGCTAACTGTTGGACTTCGGTGCAAGGGGTCTCAAGTTCAGTTCCCGGACGGATTTGAGATTTTAACTTTCAATGGTTAATGCCTCTGGCTCGTGGACTACGTCTTTGTGCCGTCTTTAACATTATATTGTATTCTAGGTACGGCCCCATACTGATGAACGTGCAGGTCAGCCACTTGTGCCAAAGCAAAATATCTGGGTTATGGCCTTACCGGAGGTCACACGCCATTATCTTCTTCTTTATTATTATAATATCAAAATTGCTACCAAAATATTAGGAATTCACTGGAAGTAGATTTTTCATCATCATCATCATCATCTGTTTACCCTCCAGGTTCGGTTTTTCCCTCGGACTTAGCGAGGGATCCCACCTCTACCGCCTCAAGGGCAGTGTCCTGGAGCTTCAGACTCTTGGTCGGGGATACAACTGGGGAGTATGACCAGTACCTCGCCCAGGCGGCCTCACCTGCTATGCTGAACAGGGGCCTTGTGGAGGGATGGGAAGATTGGAAGGGATAGGCAAGGAAGAGGGAAGGAAGCGGCCGTGGCCTTAAGTTAGGTACCATCCCGGCATTCGCCTGGAGGAGAAGTGGAAAACCACGGAAAACCACTTCGAGGATGGCTGAGGCGGGAATCGAACCCACCTCTACTCAGTTGACCTCCCGAGGCTGAGTGGACCCCGTTCCAGCCCTCGTACCACTTTTCAAATTTCGTGGCAGAGCCGGGAATCGAGCCCGGGCCTCCTGGGGTGGCAGCTAATCACGCTAACCACTACACCACAGAGGCGGACAGTAGATTTTTATGTGTCCAAAATATATAATTTTCTTTTTTTTTCTATCACTTTTCCCACACCTATGGGGTCGCGGGTGCGAACTGTGTCGCACATAAGGATTTGGCCCTGTTTACGGCCAGATGCCCTTCCTGACACTAACCCTATATGGAGGGATGTAATCACTATTGCGTATTTATGTGGTGTTTGGTAGTGTAGTGTGTTGTCTGATTTATGAAAAGGAAAGTATTGGGACAAACAAAAAAAAACCAGTCACCGGGCCAGAAGGATTAATCAAAAGCGATTAAAATCCTAGACCCGGCCGGGAATCGAACCCGGGACCCTCTGAACCGAAGGCCTCAACGCTGACCATTCATCCAATGAGTCGCGTCCAAAATACAGAATAATACGTGTTAGTTATACTTGGAGAATGCTTCTGTTTAACGTTGCACTAATGCAAATAGATTGTCGGCAATGTTAGTAGGGGAAAGGGCTCAGACTGGAAAGGTAGTTGCAATGGTCTTAATTATGAAATATCTACTGAATGTTTCTGCTGTGAAAATGGGAAATCATTAAAAACCATCTTCAAGACTGTGTATGGTAAGCCTCGAACCCACCTTCTCCGAAGTGTAAGCTTACAGTTACACGTATTCTAGCCAACAGGTAAAAAAGAGGACACAACTATTTAAAAAGGACAGTGCCAAAAAAAGAGGACAAAAAATTCTCCATTGAGAGTATGAATTTAGACATACATTCTAATTTTCACATACATAAACAAAATTTATCCGTTTCCATAGTATACAACAAATCCTTAAAAAGTTTAAAGAATGAGACTAATTTACACGCCTTGCTGGTACTTTTTTGAAGATTCAGTTGCCTTTGGGAGTTTTGGCCTGTCTAACATATAAAAAGATCATCATCATCATCATCATCATCTGTTTACCCTCCAGGTTCGGTTTTTCCCTCGGACTTAGCGAGGGATCCCACCTCTACCACCCAAGGGCAGTGTCCTGGAGCTTCAGACTCTTGGTCTGGGGATACAACTGGGGAGTATGACCAGTGCCTCGCCCAGGCGGCCTCACCTGTTATGCTGAACAGGGGCCTTGTGGAGGGATGGGAAGATTGGAAGGGATAGGCAAGGATGAGGGAAGGAAGCGGCCGTGGCCTTAAGTTAGGTACCATCCCGGCATTCGCCTGGAGGTGAAGTGGGAAACCACGGAAAACCACTTCGAGGATGGCTGAGGTGGGAATCGAACCCACCTCTACTCAGTTGACCTCCCGAGGCTGAGTGGACCCCGTTCCAGCCCTCGTACCACTTTTCAAATTTCGTGGCAGAGCCGGGAATCGAACCCGGACCTCCGGGGGTGGCAGCTAATCACGCTAACCACTACACCACAGAGGCGGACATATAAAAAGATACACATGTAAATTCCTTTAAATGACCCTATTGAACCGTTAAGAGTATTTTGACCGATTCTTCTTTGAAACGGTTCCTATTATCAGTTCATTGCGCTGAGATCAATCAAAATACTCTTTCTACTTTTGCAAGTATTCTGCAAGTTTTAATAATTCTGAACTATAATCAATTTTTACCATTTCCGACTACAAGGTAACTTATTATATTCAGGGTCACCAACACTCTCATTCAGGAATTGTTTGGAATTGCAGAGCTGATCAAACGATTTCAAATCATCAGTTTGAAAGCCAAATACAAAATACAGTTTTCAGCATCATAATGATAAATATTCCTTTCATCGTCATCAATTTAAAATATGCTTCCTTCCAATCCCGGCTTGTCACATTGTCAGTAGTGATCTGACTGGGTAATGCTGAGAGAGAAGTTCTAATATTCAGAATGGTAAATAGCGTGTGTTATCACAATACAAGGCATGCACAGAATAATCGTATATATTGTATATCCATTATCACATTTCTCTATATCTATACGATATCGATCGTAATGAAGAATACTTGTATAAACGAAGTAGAACAGCAGATTACCCCGTAATAAGCAGATTCACTAAAATAAGGAGGACATTTTGGTACTTTTAAATAATCCACTCGGACCCCGGACAATGGTCTAAAAAGGAGGGCATGTCCGGATAAAAGAGGACGTCTAGTCACCCCAGCCATGTATGTTCGTTCGTAATCTGTTTACCCTCCATGGTCGGTTTTCCCTCGGACTCAGCGAGGGATCCCACCTCTACCGCCTCAAGGACAGTGTCCTGGAGATTCAGACTTTGGGTCAGGGATACAACTGGGGAGAATGACCAGTACCTCGCCCAGGTGGCCTCGCCTGCTATGCTGAACAGGGGCCTTGTGGAGGGATGGGAAGATTGGATGGGACAGGCAAGGAAGAGGGAAGGAATCGGCCGTGGCCTTAAATTATGTACCATCCCGGCATTTGCCTGGAGAAGTGGGAAACCACGGAAAACCACTTCCAGGATGGCTGAGGTGGGAATCGAACCCACCTCTACTCAGCTGACCTCCCGAGGCTGTGTGAATCCCGTTCCAGCCCTCGTACCACTTTTCAAATTTCGTGGCAGAGGCGGGAATCGAACCCGGACCTCCGGGGGTGGCAGCTATTCGCGCTAACCACTACACCACAGAGGCGGACGCCATGTATGTATGGATGTAAAATCTTACAGCCAATATATTTTATTTTTCCGGTAAACTACGATAAAATTTGGTAGTGACCAAAACAGTATTTATTTATTTATTTATTTATTTATTTATTTATTTATTTATTTATTTATTTACGAGGGTCGAGTCATAAGTCATGGCAACTACTTTTTTCTCGCGAACTGGAGACAGCACGAAAAATTTAAGATGTCCATTTGGAAATATAGGGCATGTACTTATGCATAGTGCCTGAAGACAAGTTCTGACTTCAGGAGGTTCTCGTAGGAAAGTGACAAAACACACGCCATTGGTATACATTGTTATATTATGGTATAGACAGCAAATACACAAGACTACTCACAAAGGACAGGTCTCCACTGGTTACAGACCTTCGAAATAATCACCCAAGGTTTCGATTGTGCGTTGCCAGCGGTGGGGCAGGCGCTGAATAACATTCGCTGCATGTGTATCGCTAACGTGTGACACCTCTCTCCGAAATGCTGTCACGATGTCCTCTTTGTTAGCAAACCATTGTCCACGTAATGGCTTCTTGACTTTGGGGATTAGATCATAGTCACACACCTAATGCTTCCCGTAGCTCTGCATGGCAATGGCGTGCATTTCTGCCGCGGAGAACTGCTATTTTAATATACGATCGTTGCCCCTGCTTGTTTTGTGACGCTCTCACTCACACACTGAACTTGGGGGCATGCTTAGACCCACACTGTTGTTTACATACACAATCTAGTGGCATCATACGCAAGTACATACCGTACGTTTCCAAATGCATATCTTAGATTTTCCGTGTTGTCTGCTGTACTCGAGAAAAAA
Organism: Anabrus simplex; assembly: GCF_040414725.1. NCBI lineage: Eukaryota > Metazoa > Arthropoda > Insecta > Orthoptera > Tettigoniidae > Anabrus > Anabrus simplex. The sequence goes on along the minus strand of NC_090265.1, from coordinate 1,605,864,609 downwards.
AATATTTGTCATGACTTATGACTCGACCTCCGTATTTATGTGAATTTGCAGGGTAAGCTGAAGTTTCAAGACTTATTCGAACGAACAAGTGTCTGTGCGGTTTGTGTCACGTAGTTGTCAGCTTTCATTCGGGAGATAGCGTGTTCGATCCTCGCCGTTGGCAGCCCTGAAGATGGTTTTTCGTGGTTTTCAATTTTCATACCAGGGGCTTTACCTTATTACGGCCACGGTCGCTTCCTCTCCACTTCTAGATCTTTCCTATCCCATCGTCACCATAAAACCTATCTGTGTCGGTGTGACGTGAAGCAGATTGTAAAAGGACTTTTATTCGATGCACTCAATCCCGAAGCAGAAGCTGCCCATATGAAGGTAAGGAAAAAAGCTTCAAATACGTCACAGGGTAAAGCGATAAAACTAGTTTTTCTGATATCTTTGCTTAATTTACCCATAAGAGAAACTGTTCAATGGTGCGGGTGCTTTGTGTTGATAATACCTTAACGATATTTCGCATGTAATTTTCATACATCATTACACACATCTTCTTCATTATCTTTTTCTACCACTTTTCCTACATCTGTGGGGTAGTGGGTGCGAACTGTGTAACACATGTGTGTTTGAGCCTCTTTTACGACCGGATGCCCTTCCTGACACCAACACTACTTGCAGGGATGTAATCACTATTGCGTATTTCTGTGGTGATTTGTAGTGTGTGGTGTTGTCTGAATATGAAGAGGAGAGTGTTGGGACAAACACCCACCCAGTACCCGAGTCAGAATAACTAATCATACGAAATTAAAATCTCCGAGTCGCCGGGGATCGAAACCGGGACCCTCTGAACTGAAGCCCTCAACGTTGACCATTCAGCCAATGAGTTGGACGATTATACACACATCTAAATACCATTAATTCGGAATACATAGAGAAACTGTTTCCTATACTACTAGTCTAGAATCATCCACCTCTTTTCTGGCGCTATATAAGGTAGACCCAATTGAAGAAAGTGAACATAACGCGCTTGAATAACTCTGCTATGAGTCAAGGCTAAAAGCATCAGAAAATTCTCTCATGACCAGATGTTGAATTCATTGTCCGATGAAATGATTCGTGCTACATACTTGAAGATGTATTAACAAGGGCTAAAAATTAAACAGAGGGAGACAAGATGGAATTAGTTTTAGTGTAAGGTTAGTGTCTGAAGGTATATTTTGTTGAAGTAAGCTAAAGATGCTTTATTTTAATTTTTGGTGACTTATTCTCTACCAGGTCCATGGCTAAATCGTTAGTGTCCTGGCCTTTGGCCGAAGGGATGCTGAGTTCCATTCCCGGCCGGACCGAGGGGGGCCTTCTTCGGTTCAATCCGATGGTTCAGGGGGTGGTTGTGTGTGCCATCTTCAGCATTAGAATTTATATCATAAGGTAGGACCGCATTCTCACAGACGCGCAGGTTGCCTAACAGGCGTCAACTCGAAATACCTGCATCAGGCCTCTTCGGAGTCCACACGACATTATTATTATTCTCTACCACACGTGGCCAGAATATATTTTCAGAAAGTTCAGCCAAATAATTTATTATCAAAGTTGCAGGAATTACTTTACACATTGAGGAAATTATTATCATCAGAACGTACAGACACAAGAAGAGAATGACATCTGCGGACTTTAAAGGCATGAATGAGATGTTTTCGACCGAGATCGATAGCTGCAGTCGCTTATGTGCGGCCAGTGTCCATTATTCGCCAGATAATGGGTTCGAACCCCACTGTCGCCAGCCCTGAAAATGGTTTTCCGTGGTTTCCCATTTTCAAACAGAGAGAGGCAAGACAAGATGGAATTAGGATTACACACATCTTCTTCCTTTTATTTCTCGATCACTTTTCCTACATCTCTGGGGTAGCGGGTGCTAACTGTGTATCACATGTGTATTTGAGCCTCTTTTACGGCCTCCTTTAAGGCCACGGCCGCTTCCTTCCCACTCCTAGTCCCTTCCTGCCTCATCGTCGCCATAAGACCTACCTGTGTCAGTGCGACGTAAAGCAACTAGCGAGATGTTTTCGAAATACATCCAACGCCATATACACGTTTTACGCCTTTTGCTCTCAGCATATCTTAGGTATATTTTGCCTTCTGGAATGTGTTTTGATTTGTACTGGAGAGTTGAGAAGGCAGAATCACACCCTCATCCGGCATTTTTACGGACCTGATTCGAAAATAGTCTGGTATTCAGCTCATATAGTATTTGCATTTTCTTCCTGTCCCTTAAAATGATGAAACAGACTTGTCTTTATACATCTAGGACAGTGGTGTTTATTTGAAAGAGTAGTACGTATTTTTGTTTTGCTAGGGGCTTTACGTCGCACCGACACAGATAGGTCTTATGGCGACGATGGGATAGGAAAGGCCTAGGAGTTGGAAGGAAGCGGCCGTGGTCTTAATTAAGGTACAGCCCCAGCATTTGCCTGGTGTGAAAATGGGAAACCACGGAAAACCATCTTCAGGGCTGCCGATAGTGGGATTCGAACCTACTATCTCCCGGATGCAAGCTCACAGCCGCGCGCCTCTACGCGCACGGCCAACTCGCCCGGTAGTACGTATTTTAAAAACTCATGATTCGTTAATATGATAATTATTGAGCATGGCAATTTTCAACGATTTCCGTGGTTTACCTTGCAATGTAGTAAAGGCAGTGGAACATGTAAACTCTCTTCTTCTTTTCCTCTTCTTCTTCTTCTTCTTCTCCTCGATGAATCTCTCCTACTCCTTGGCTGAACGGTCAGCGTAGAGGCTATTTGTTTCAGAGAGATTTTAGGTACGTCTGGTTGATTCCTCTCACTCTTCAGGTAAATGAAAATGAAATGGCGTATGGTTTTTAGTGCCGGGGGTGTCCCATGACATGTTCGGCTTTCCAGGTGCTCGTCATTTGATTTGAATCCCTTAGGTGACCTGCGCGTCGTGACGAGGGTGTAATGATGATGAAGATGACACACCCAGACCTCGTGCCAGCGGAATTAACCAATGATGGTCAAAATTTCCGACCCTGCCGGGAATGAAACCCGGAACCCCTGTGACCAAAGGTAAGCATGCTAACCATTTAGCCATGGACCTGGACACTCTTCAGGTACACACAACACATCATACTACCTACCATCAATTCAGGCACCTGATAGTGAATAGACCCCTCGATGTAGCGTTAACGTTAGAAAAGGGATCTGACCGTAAAGCGGGGTCAAATCTACACGCAGTGAAGACTCGAAAATTACTGGGAAAAGCCAAAAAATTGTTGAACATTCCTGTAACGGTCAGTCCTATGTTGTAGAGGAAGAGTGTTTGCCTCTTACCCAAAGCCCCAGAGCTCAATTTCTGACTCGTTCGAAGATTTTAATCCTGAATTGAAGGCTGGAATGGATTTCATTTAGCCTCATGAGACCAACTGAGAAGCTTTCTGATAAGAGAGCGGATCCGGTTATGAGAGCCAAGCAGTATCACTGAAAACTTCGTCTTGCTGACCACTCAAAAATAACAGTTCAAAGTAAACAAGATGTTGACAGTTCTCTCACTACATTGACCATTCAGTTGAGGAGCCAGATTTTGATTTAATTTACTGTGAATGCTGTAATTATAAAAATAATAAGAGAATGTCAGCCCTTAAATTGTTATTTTTATTAGAAGAAATTTCATTGCACATATGAACCCTTTTCAGCCATTCTTGGCTCCTTTTAGTAAAGATTTAGCTTATGTTGGTATCACATGCACTATTTTATTTTTGGTTTTTACAACGAAGAGGTCAGAACTCTCAGTTATTTTGCCATTTCAGTTTTCGTATAGTGTGGCATAAGGCGAATTTCTACTTTTATAAAACTGAAGGAACTCTCACCACTCAATTCTTCTATTTTTTAGATTTCAGTTAAGTTAAAGATAATATATGCAGAGATTTTAGAAATACCTATTTAATTCACCGAGGCTTACAAACTAAACCCTAAAAGCTCTACCAGCCTATAATAAAATATACCAAGATTATCTCTTACTGAGAAGGTATTCCTTAGAAACGACTAAACCAAAGCGGTTACGTAAAAAATGTCTGTCCATCTAATTTGTTCATTCCCCATAAATTACGTCATGAAGTAAGGTTTTATTCTTGATGTCCTTTATTACAAGGGTTCAGTACCCCCCAATAAATCCCTCCTCCACCCTACATGAGCGTGTCACTATCGTGCTTCCTGCCAAACGAACTTACCCTTCAACGCGCAGACAAAAAACACGTCAGCTACTTCCTTTATCGGTGGCGTATCGGAACAGAAATTATCCAACTCACGCTAAAATAATGTAATTGTCCATGCTTCCGCACGTCAGTATCGCTCAAGGGGCTCGTGCTTACTGCGGTAACCCAAACATTGAAATTACACTCGGGCCGTATATTATTAAGTTTGATTGCAGACAGACAAAATGAATGGTCTACCTCTCTCTGTCACTCAGCTTCCTTTATATCAACCTTGAGACAAAAAGTTCTTAATTATAAAGTTATTACAACCTACGCATCCTCGGTGCAGTCTTCAGAAGACTCAGAATAGATACATTGTTCTAGGCATAAATATTTTTAATAAACTGGGCCAAGATTTTCAACATTTTTCACGAAAATATACTTTAAGATTTGTCAATATAAGTGCTTACGGAAGAAATCATGCCATTCTGTTAAGGAGAACCTTAATAGGATTGAACTAGTCCAGTTCAGAATGTTAGAGGAATTTTCTTTTCTTCATTTCTACATCTAGTCTGCGGTGTTCTAACGGGTTGAATTCTTGAATAGATACTATCTTAGTTCTGATGGAAATTATAGTTATTTTCCTTTTCAGTACCAGCGTGCCGAACACCACTGAAGCTCTGGACTGGTGTCCGGTTGGCCATTTTTGTTCTGTACTTAAACATCTCTTCAACGTGTACTAAATGTACGTAACACGACCTAATAGGCTGAAAGTCGATTTCGATTTAATCACCTTCTCTAGTTTCAAGGAAGTACCATTTCAACTTTTCACCTTTACTTTGTTTTATTTTTACTTCTATCTTGTAAATTATTCTTCGTATTTATTTAGTAAATTTATACTTGAATGCCTTTAAATTTATAATAGTATTTTTGTTGCATTCGGTTTGTGTTATAAATTTGCTAGGTGTTACTATTGTTATAGGAGTGTCAGCTTGTCGTAGGTATAAATAAATAAATAAATAAATAAATAAATAAATAAATAAATAAATAAATAAATAAATAAATAAATAAATAAATAAATAAATAAATAAATAAATAAAATTTCTACATTGTTTTGGTGATTAATTGGCACTCTGGGGATAAGTGCTCATTACCGCTATTAGTCGGATTCAAATTTCAAAACATCAATATAAACGATCTAAGCAAGACTAGTTATCACAATTTTAACTATCGAATGGTTGTAGAGAATGATCAATTTTCATCACTTTATCTTCATGGAATAATGATAATGTTTACTTTATTATGCTATGTCACTTAATTTTCTGCACTTTCTGGATTCAATAATTTTTCCTGATGACGAATGCCCTTCACTTCTGATCACGGGTATTGGCGATTTGTGGGAAATACAACATAATTCCTTCTTCTTCCTTCGGAAAGGCACCACTTATACCCAATAAACCGTGCATAAGTATATGGGAAAAGTCTCGTTCCTGGATGTTTCTGTGGGTTGTAAAACTTTTCTACACAGCCCACACTACACTAACAGTACACGAAGAATCCTGTCATAGCCCTAAACATTAAAGGCGATGATGAGGGCTCAGTTCGAGCGAGCTAAAAGGTTATGTCGACCAGATCTGTACCAGGATGAAGTGGAGCATCTCTTCTCCGTTTTATAGTTTCAGCTAATGCATAGACCAAAAACTAGATGAAAACGGCTGTTGGTTCTCCCCCACAGTCTGAGAAGAAAGGGAGAGAGACGCTTAAGGCATAGGCATTCCTTCCATTCATCCCAACAATTTACTGTCAGGATCGGCAAGGTCTGAAAGCGTCGCAGAATCAAGATAGCCTTTTCAACCACAATAAAAAAATATCCCAATAGTTTCGCTCGGTTTAAGATCGGGATCATCTCTCCAGGCGTGTATAGAATTCCTTAACCAAGCAAGAAGATTGATATCAGAGCAGAATTAACACCAGACCGAAGGAACTTAAGCACCATTGTAATGTTTTCCGACCAGAAAATTCTGCAGTGGCAGAGCATTTCTTCACTTTCCTCTATCACGAAATAACATTTGAGGAAACCTTGGTTCTGACTACGATCCACCGGTATCTTGCTCGTACCTATCGACAAGCGTTTGAAGAAATGAAAAGTGGCAACTGTTTCAACAAGAAAGGAGAAGGACTACAATTTAGTAGTTTGCAAATCTCTGTTCCTTCCAAGATGACTCAAGAATTGCCTCACAGTGTCTCAGTACAAAAGTCTTCCTGGCATCGACGTGGGTGAAAGGCAACCCAATACTTGCACCATAATCAAGTACTTATCACTGCTATGAAACGGCAGAGCCCATTTCGTTTTGAAGAAGGCTAAAGAAGAGTAGCTGGCACGTCGACATATTTACTACAATGTCAACACGGCTTGACATACAAAAAGAAGTCCTCCACTTGTCATATTTTCATTCATTAGCTTATCGTACTCTTTTCAAAGACGAATATGTTCAATGTGCATTATGTAGTTGGAGGATTTACATACCAGATATTTGAGGAAGTTAAGAGGAAGATAAGAAAATTGTCAGCAATATTTTATACGTAAAATGTGTTAAATTAATACAAAACGTGAAAGATCGGTAAATATTTCTATAACCATCTCAAAATATTTACTACACCTTGGAATTTTGAGCTGTGAATTATAAATCTGAAAACTGCGCATTCTACTTTCTTGATCCTAAATGTAATAGAAGGTGATGTTATGAATCGAGGACGGGGAAGACATGTAATTGAAGCATGCCATTTAAAAATTAAGTACAAAAATGTTTTATTTGATAAATATAGTATAAAATTATATACATAAATATTTATATACATTAAATTATCACTTCTTGGCAGTATACAGTAATTAAATTATGCAGAATTTCATATCAGATATGCATGCGAACTGCTTGCAGCCACTTTATATTTAGTTAAATTCATAAAAGGCACTTGGAAACAAGTAATTATCACGTTTGTACAAGTCCATTTAGTAATAATCAACAGACTATATTAATCTCATACATTACAACGAGGCAGAATATTTGTAACGAAACAGAGACAGAAGGAAGACCATAAAGATAGAGAGAAGGCACAAGTAATTCATCTTTATAACTACTGAAAACTTCAAAAACCTGTAAATGTGAAATGAAAGTAAAGATACTCCTATGAGGGCAGATATTGTTGATCACTACGGAATTCATTGTTTTAGAGTAATACTATCAGTGTCCCTTATTTAGGAATGAATTTACATTATCCGGACTATCTTCTAGGAGTTATAGAAAACACTTAGCTAATCAATTTTTTTAAAGCAACCTTATCATAAGAAGCCAGTATTGCTCTCGAGACAGGCCATTAATACATATATTAATTCCTTGGTTTAATTTATGATCGCCAACAATTATTTTACATGGAATAAAACAAGATTCAACGTTTGAACTGCAATTTCAGTTATATGAGAAAGAAATTAGTGCAGATATGATTGAAAATGCATTTTACATTCTTCCAATACAGGCTCAGTCTTTGATTTCCATCAAATGCCCACTTTGATTTGATTTCAACTGATGTGTCATCTAAAATCCCTAGAGGCTGTCAGTAAACTCTAGGTCCTCAATGAATAATTGAAATTTCATATTTTAATTACATTTTAACAGAAACTTTTCTACATTATCTCAGTTTTGGTGTCTTCATCATCGATAGTTTTCTTATGCACAATGGCAAATACTCGCGTCAAAATTAAATGTAAATATAGTCGAATATCAATAGAATCATGTCAGTTCATTTTGAAATACGTTGTTATGTACAGTCGCTCAAAAGAGAGCGCTTGGTACTGTATGAGTTCTCAGGTACACTTTTCTCAGAAACAATTGAATCTATAAATACAATGTTTGTTGTGGATTTGTATGCACATGCGAGGTGAATTAAAATTAAGTCTGATAAATACCATGCGTTCTTTCTTTTTTGAGTGGCTATACATTAAAAAACAGCCCGGAGTACACCTGAGATTATATGAGTAATATAACTCAATTTTATGGATAATACATTTCAAAGTATATCACAGGATTTTCTTATTTTAAAAAAATCTTATTATTTTTAAAACCCAGATGTGTCAAAGCTGATATCTTTGATGCAAAAGTTTAGGAACCCGAACTGATGATAGGACCTACATAACATTTTGTATTTATTATTCAGTTGTCAAAGAAAGCCTATTCTAATGTGGTGATGAATAAAAACTTATTTAAATGGGGAAAATGTGTTATTAAGTCCCATAGACAAACGAAGGTACGTGACCCAGACCTAATGAAGTCTGGTTCTCTTAAGAATACTTACAGTTCTTTCTTTGAGTTACCTGGGCTACAAACGTCTAACAAATTTTTTGCAAGAAACTGAGGAATACTGAATATTCTCAGCTAAGCACTGGATCAACGATTGTATAACTTTTGAAGGAATAGCATCTCATGGTAAGAGTCTTTATAATGTATGTCTCGCAGTTTGTTGATCAATCAAGATTTTAACCTGGAACTACAGTAAAATATCTTGTAAGTGGAAAATGCAAATACTATTCATGTCATTATTTCTCATAATTCTCTTCAAATTGCGAACCCAATGAATTACCTAGTGAGTGTGTTACAAGATATATTACGATTTCTAAACTACGGTATTTCATTGTATGATGTATCTGTCGGTTTGTTTCCGTTTACCTGTATTTTGTCACCGCTTTCTGTTTTTATCCGCTTTTGTTTATTCCTAATTGTAGAGTGTTAGGATATCTTATCCATCAGTCCTCTTTGCTCGTATATGTTTTTTCTTGTTAACCTGTTCTGTTTTGCGTCTTTATCAGAGCACAGGCTTAATTCATCACTTTCTTGAGCAAATATGTAGAAGAATCGGACACTAGATAGCTGCTACTCTCATTAGGAACTGAACATCGTTCTCCTCAACAAAGCATGTTTCCAAATCCGAGGACTCTGAATGATGTCAATTTAAATATAAGAAGACTTTACAAATCGTAGTTTTAGACAACAAAAACGTTTCATATACAACTATTGATAAAACTAGGTTATCGGAAGTTCCTTCCAATACCAGTATGACAGTCACGTACGTAACAAACAAAATGACAACAAATCCCGAAAGAATAACAAACCTGTCGTTCATTCGACTGTTGCCCATTCACGTGGCCTAGTGAATTTGGAGTGTCACATGGTCAGCGAGAATGATATTTAACCGCATTACAGACGGGTCGTAGCCTCTAATATCTCTAATACACTGCTCCTCACACAGAATTGAGTGAACCAAGTGCCAAACTACAAAACACGATTCATATTATTAAACAAGTGAGGAATCGAACTCAGGGCCTTTTAGAGATATTAACCTACTCCATGGGACTGGTAAGAAAATATACCGTGACCAAAATTGTAAATGTTAAGAAATGTAAACTTGTGTTTTATTATGTAAAAGAATTTCAGTACCTTAACATCCTATCATTTGTAAAACTTTCTCCGTAAAGTCAATGATGGTCGTCACAGGAGTAAAAGGTAAAGCCTTACACTAATTGAGATAGAGTGGTTAGAGTGCCCGTCTTCCTTCGGCCCCAGAAATTAATCTGAATTTTCAAGGTAGGTCCATGTGCCAGAAGTGAAAATCCCCTGTCTGTATGTTTCGACTTCCTGACAGTGAATAGAACCTATGTCCTTCCGCTTGAACCGAGCATTTATCATCTCGGTTCCAGGGCTACACAGCCCCAAACAAGTCATAGGCTAGTACTGATCTATACCGGGCGAGTTGGCCGTGCGTGTAGAGGCGCGCGGCTGTGAGCTTGCATCCGGGAGATAGTAGGTTCGAATCCCACTATCGGCAGCCCTGAAGATGGTTTTCCGTGGTTTCCCATTTTCACACCAGGCAAATGCTGGAGCTGTACCTTAATTAAGGCCACAGCCTTTCCTATCCCATCGTCGCCATAAGACCTATCTGTGTCGGTGCGACGTAAAGCCCCTAGCAAAAAAAAAGTACTGATCTATAACGCAGAAAATAGTCATTACTGAAAAAATTGCGTGAGGAACTATTTGAGGTATAAAAGAGTATTTTTCATGTACTCTTTTACAGAGTTCTTTCTTGACTTCAACTTATCCTTACGACATGGTTCAAAATTTAAGGTAACGTACCACTTATTGTCATTATAATTCTCCTTTTGTCACGTGTAGCTGCTGTAATAAGTAAAGAACGAGTATAAAATGTACATGAATATAGTAATCACATCTTTGAAATTAACATACATGTTAAAATGAAGTCAAGTGAGAACATAGCATCTTCTCGTATAAAGAGGGCACCCTGCAGCGATTTTTAGTACACCATTAGACATATTTTGGCCATTAAAACCTAATTTTATTCCGAGTTATGATTTATGAAGGAATGCCAAGAGCAGAGCCTGAAACATCTAATTACGTCAATCCTTGTAGCAAGTCATTTCAACACGTTATTAATAACTCTACTAGCTCATTAAAATGTATTTATGTGTAAATTTGAGCTTGTACTTAGGTGTAAAGTTCTTCACCATATTGAAAGGTATAAAAATGTCGAATTCTTCACTGAAATATACACCATTAAAACCACATGAACATGATACATTTCACGCGATAGATTTTATATTGGTCAATAAAATCTCATCTTTTCTAAGAGTGATTTACAACTCCTTTTCGGTATGTGATGGAGCTCCATTATTCTGTATTATGCACAAAAACGTTGATTACTGATTGGTTAGTAATGAAATAACTTAACTAATAATCTGCCTGGAAATGTCATGGAATTCAGTCGCTAGTAAAAACTGGAATTTATATCATTTCATCTAAATAACAGCTTTAATGCGTAACCCTACATTTTATTTCGAATATACAGAGTGTTCCAAAATTATAGGTATGTGCAAGGATGAAAATACAGCACTGAGGTAAGGAGAAAATTCCTAATGATAAAAAGATAAATGTAAATTCCTCCGCTACACGGAAAAGCATAGAATCATAGACATGTTTTTTGGCGTAGGTGACGAGAGATCTGGTGCAGATTCTTTGTTTTTTCCGTTTTCCTAATTTCATACGACATGCCATGTCACAGGATAGCCCCCACCTATCAAGATCTACGTACAACGGAATGGTCGCTGACTTAGCACACAATGTTATGACCATAAATAACCTATTCGCAGGATACGTTTCAGGAGAAAAACTCCGTTGCCTGCAGTGACGTTACCTGGTGTACGGGGCTTTGCTATGACCTAGACGAAACGCCAGTCAAAGACAGTGGAAACTAGTTTATCCACAACAATAGCCCTTCAGGCACACAACTCAATGTTGAAAACTTGTTAGGGATATGAGCTGCGAATTGTAGATAAATAAAATCTAATAAAGCATGAGAATATATTATTTATTTATTTATTGCTAAATATTACAATCCTTTTCTTAATAATCGTTATCCGGTTGATTAAATTAGCAGTTTGCCTTTTTCTACCACTACGAGCGCTAATGCCTATTGCTCACGGTAAAGAGTTTCGTAAAATTTGTTGTACAATTAATTTTATAAAAATTTGGTGAAAACATGTTGTGTTACTCACGGTAAAATTATTTTATAAAATCCGTGGAAGCATCATCATGGCCATCTCTAAACTCACTTCTGAACTAAGATGTGTATGTGCTGCCATCTATCGATAAAATTTAAAACCAAGAATCAGCTGTTCAACTTACAGTGTGTTTGAGATTATGGCTCCAATAAACAAAGCAAGACTTGATGCTTTAGCTGCAATTATATGTTGTACAGTGGTGAAAAGGAAGAAAAGAAATGCCAGGAAATGCTGGCTTCGGGATTGGATCATAGAAAGAGAAGAATGTAGAGGATTGTTGTCCTTGGTCGAAAATTAGTTGAGGTTAGAAAGACCAGCATTCATATAGGAATTCAGCGATTGTGATTTCTGCTTCTCTTCTTGCATTTCTATTGTGGTAAAGTGGCGTTTTAACCTCGTACAAATATGGATATTTTTGGTATTCGTCCAGTAAAACACTAACAGCTTCCTTAGTCCACCCGAATCCTGCCATTTTAGAAAGAAATGTTGGTTTACAATCGAGCTTCAAAATCTTCTCGCGACGTAGCGCCAGCATCATCGTGATGTCAGCTTCGCTGATTGGTTCGTTTCGTAAAATTAATTTTACGGAATAGAACATGTCCTATTTTATGAAAAGTTTTATCAAAGGTTTTATAAAACTTGAATTTGACCGTGAGCAACAGAAATTTTATAAAATTAAATTATTGTACAATAAATTTGACAGAAAATTTTACCGTGAGCAACAGGCATAATGTGAGTCAATGCATTGTTTCCCTTGAGCACCACTACGAGCGCTAATGTGAGTAAGCGCAAAGTTTCGTTCAAGCACTTATAATTACAGTCAATGTGGACATTTTTCACAAAATCAAAAAACAAAAAAGAATGCCTGAGGTTATTGAACCAAGGAACACATTACACAAAGAATTACGTAAATAAGTTAATTTGGCTAGGGACTGAATAATAAAGCAAACGAGCAAAGAAACAAGCGATTTTGGGTTGTTTTTCCGTAATCGCATTTAGGCCGCAAGTGACTTTCGAAATTTGCTTTTCTTTAGTTTGATAGAGCTACCTAAGACTCATAATTTGAAACCTTTCCGGGCCCTTTAGGCCTTTAATTTTCGGATCAATTGAGGAAATTGTTTAATTTTACGTTTTTCGTAGTCCCCTAATTTGTTTGCTAAGTGATGTTTTCAATATTGTTGTTCGTAGTCCCCTAATGTGTGTGCTAAGTAATGTTTTCAATATTGTTGTTCGTAGTCCCCTAATGTGTGTGCTAAGTAATGTTTTCAATATTGTTGTTCGTAGTCCCCTAATGTGTGTGCTAAGTGAGGTTTTCAATATTGTTTTTCGTAGTCCCCTAATTTATGTGCTAAGTGAGGTTTTTAATATTGTTGTTCGTAGTCCCCTGATGTGTGTGCTAAGTGAGGTTTTCAATATTGTTTTTCGTAGTCCCCTAATTTGTGGGCTAAGTGAGGTTTTTAATATTGTTTTTCGTAGTTCCCTAATTTGTGTGCTAAGTGAGGTTTTCAACATTAAAGCACGGCGCGATTTGTATACCTACTGTATATAGACACACGGCAATGACGTGTGGAAGAAGATAACAAAGACTTAGTACACATAGATGACGAACACTGGTTGTCGGTTTCTGTCCACGCAAAATTTTCTACGCTACATTGATGACGCTAAATCCAGATAGATCCCCAGCCCCAAAACATGTCCATAGTAATAAGTCTGGAAGTGGACCGTTTCCGAAATATTACATAATCACATTTGCAACCGTTAAAATGTTGTTCATGGTCTATGATCCAGTTACCAGGCTTCACGTTTTAGTGGCATTTGAAAAGCAGTTATCATCTACCTAAGTCGTTTTCTAATGAAGAGATTCATTTCATTTATGGGCAAGCCACAACCCCTTCAACAAATATAAGATGTTGTTGAGATCCAATACGGAGACTGGTACCTGGAAAATAAAAAATGAACATCGTTGTAACATTGTTTGATTACGTCATATTTCCAAAGCGGCTGCTTTCCGGATCTATGTTAATTAGTACTTCTCTCCTTGTTTCATTATGCTGTACACACACATATACACACACACACACATTTTGAGTCACCTTTTACAACTTTGCTTCCTTTGGATTTTGACAATTTATTCAATCACAAATTGTTCACTGAAGGGCGAAATTCGGAGAGAGATTCTGATTTCCTCAAGAGCAGTAAAGTATGTATGTATGTATGCATGTATGCCTATGTATTATTATTATTAATAATAATAGTAGTAGTCATTATAATTATTTTATGCCTAGCCTTGTATTTTTTAGGGATGCCGAGGGGACGGAATTCTGTCCCACAGGATTTCTTTTACGTGCCGGTAAATCTATCAACACATGGGTGTCAACAGCATCCTGCACTTTTAGCGGCATTTGAAAAGCACTTATCATGAATGTCAGCTCATAAGGCCATTTTTCTACCTTCCGAGTTACGCAACCCGGTATTATTATTATTATTATTAGTAGTAGTAGTAGTAGTAGTAGTAGTAGTAGTAGTAGTAGTATAGTGTGTTGGCCTCGAGCAGGCAGGCAGCCAGATATTGACACATTTTTTCACACGGTAGCCGAGGCCACACAATTTAAAGCGTCACACACAGGCTTAGTTCCCTTATGAATTCAGTGGGCTTGGCAAATCGATATATAATACCTTCTGGCTCGGTGAGTAAAGCAACAATAAACTTCACTCTTAATTTATCTAGTACACCATTCTAGTAACGTCTAGGCTGAATATAACAAAAGTTGCTGAATCTGTTGGAAAACCAGGTTTCAGGCTAAGGTCTCAGCATATACATCACAAGCATACAAACTGAAAAAGTCATTTTCTTTTGTTAATAGTTTTAGTTTTCGTATTCTCATGTGGTACACGAGGTTAACTGGAGGAAGGAAACTAGTCAGGGTATGTAGTCTACCTGTTTTCACCATTTGGTGTGTATGTCGAGTCCTCAGCAAAAATCATAGCAAGCCTAGGCGTCACTGAAGTGAAGGAGGGAAACAGTTCTTCGTTCCTTTCCACACCGAGCAACAAGTTGCTATATCACGTAAGTGTGCCGACTGCATTTAAGTGTGTACACCAACTGACCCTGACAGTGAAACGCTCACACCATTCATAATATGGATCTGCTACACAAGGAATGCCGTTACCAGCATCGGTAATACCTCATTCAATTTCATATTGTCCAAGTCAAAGGTGAGACTGAGACTGAACTACGAAAGCAACAAACTTTCTCCGTCCCATATCAGAATATACAGTGCATTTGCTAGAGGTAATTAATTTTCCGTTCTGGAAGAATTTTGCCGGTTTACCTTATTGCAACAAAATCAAGATATTTCAACTTTTAAGTGCAAAAATATCTATAATTTTATTTATAATTGTGATGAATGATATTAAAAAACTTGCTATTGTTTATATTTATTTTCGAATCAATTATAAGTTATCTGCATTATTTAGAATAAGACGTGTGTGTCACATAATTTCAGAAATCTTTCAGAGAGTATCTACTGTTAGGAAACTGGAATGTAAACTATTTCATGAGGTACTGGCTTATGGAATAATAAGGAATGCACCTGATATCATATGAGATCATTACCAAATCAACTATCAACTTTCAATAATCAACAAGGACTAATATTTCTAAATCAGTTTAAACATTATGGGCTATATAAATACATTCTTAATAAAGAAAGACTCATCTAACAAAATCCTGTTTTAAGTAGATAAGGCACCATCATCACAGGTATGGAAGAGTAACATTTTGAAATGTTGTTTCAAGGACGTATTACATGCTATATTACAAAACATACGTCACTCCTCATTTTAAAATCCAACATTCTAAACATTACAACAGAGTCCTTTCAAATAATATTACAATATCATTTAGTCACCGAAGTTCAATTATTGTATCAATTTTCGAGCGTAAAGAAAATCTTCTTGGACAATATCCTAAGGATTGTTCTAAAGACTGGACACATCACTTTTAACAGCAAGTAGGAAGAAATGTCATACCTACACCAAGAAGTCAAAGTGATCTTAATTAAATACAATATGTTCAATTCGGGACTTTCCGTTTGTTCTTGGAGGAAATTATAATAAATACATCTATCAATTTGTACAGTAATATAATGAATCACATTCCTATGGCATACGTATAGTGCACCTGAAGCATACCAAACTTTGAGACTAAAGTGTCTTCACTTAGATGTGTACTTTATTTCATTTTGTTCACAGACGGTTTCAACACTTTGGAAGTGGCCCCGCAAGTCCCACACTATATTTCCCGTGGTGCATTGTTTTCGAAACTTGCAACTAGATGGCACTCTCTATAGCAGAGTACAGATGATCGACGTCGATCTGCGGCTGGTACGTCGAGGGTGAACTCCTTTAGCTCGAATCGTTTCGATATCTGGAACAAATGAAACACTCATTAGAGATAATGAAAGAAACTAACAACTACGAAACTTGACACTTCGTACATTGAGCAGAAAGAATGATTACCACACGTACGTAAATATATCTAGTACTTTAACTAGTTTATACAGGCTATTGTTAAATCTGTTATCATGTACAAGCTTATATTTGCAATCAAGGAGACCAGTAAAGGAATATTAATGAATATATTAGGTGCAAGCAAACTTTTCCAAATTCATTGGTTTGATTCTGTTTCTTAGACCTACTTCTTACCTGTGTAAAAGCAGGTTTCTACTACAGATTTAATAGATTCGAAAAGAGAGAGAATATCGAACAGATAGCCGCCCTTATTAGGGAATTTAATCGCTCGGCCTCCTAAGCAGTTCACTCAGAACAAAATGTATGACAATTTGTGCTATACATTATTGTTATATTTGTTTTGTTTTTTTTTCTTGCTAGTTGTTTTACGTCGCATCGACATAGATAGGTCTTACGGCGACGATGGGACAGGAAAGGGCTAGGAGTAGGAAGGAAGCGGCCGTGGCCTTAATTAAGGTACAGCCCCAGCATTTGCCTGGTGTGAAAATGGGAAACCACGGAAAACCATTTTCAGGGCTGCCAACAGTGGGGTTCGAACCTACTATCTCCCGAATACTGGATACTGGCCGCACTTAAGCGACTGTAGCTATCGAGCTCGGTGCTATATTTGTACTAAGCAAGTTATTTGGTTATATCTGATATGGTTATCTATTGAATTTCGTTTCCTTCATTTTACTGAAACTCAACAACGAAAATGAAGATCGTGTTGCAGTGTCTGAGATAATACCACGACACTACGAATTAATTGAGGATAAACAGGATCATCCTTCTCATTAGGACCGCGTAATTTAATGCAAATATACCACGGGTTTGTAATGCTTAAAAAAGTTCGCAAGTTTTTATAAGAGACATAATGCATTTTCTGAGTAGGCGAAATCATTTTTTATGAAGAAGTGTGAAAATAATGTATGTTAATAATGTATACAAGTGAATAATTATAGTTTTTTTGCTATGTTAAAACACTTCTATATATTTATTTTTACTAGACTTAAACAGTACCTAAACTAGTAACCTATCAAAAAATAATATTCAATGACAATCACAGGACATACGATTTATACGGTCGCAACTGTTATGAAGGTGCCGTAAGACTCGAGTGTTTTGGTTATCGTATCCACGTAGAGTTCTCCAGTTACTGGATCACTCTTCGAATCGAAATTCTCTGTCGAGTAAATCGATACACGAATTAAAACATTTTATTATATATCAGTGTACCAAAATCTTCCTGAATCGTGACTTGTAGAGTCACAGTAAGGATTTTCTCTTTTTTGGCAAGTGAGTAGATGTGGAGATTTTACATTGCACGTACAGTATATTATCTAATCCATGTACACATACAAAGTGAAACAGCAGCTTCTGGAATGTGTAATTATTCGTTGAGTGTGGCTCGCGACAAGTGACACGGCGAGCTCGCTAGGCCAGCCAGTGTAGGTGGCCATGAAGAATATCCCGCCTTAACTGCCACTGTCCATTTAAAAGGTCACAATTTCCGCTCGCGAGGCTTCAACATGAAGAGACAACCTAACCGACAGGCTAGGGGTGCGCAAAACTCACGCGCTGAACAGTACTGTTTCACTGAAACCGCGACTGTAGCTTTAACATACGTAAAAATATGGTTTTCGTGATAACGTCACCTGGCGCAAGTGTTACTTAGGTCAAATAAAATACACGTTAGATAGTCAATGTAATACACTTATACACTGACTGACAGAGCAAATGCAACACCAAGAAGGAGTGGTCAGAACTTTATGCCAATTGCAGGGTAGACTGACGTCACTGAGGTATGCTCATGATGTGAAATGCGCCGATGTGCTGCGCACGTAGCGAACGATAAATGGGACACGGCGTTGGCGAATGGCCCACTTCGTACCGTGATTTCTCAGCCGACAGTCATTGTAGAACGTGTTGTCGTGTGCCACAGGACACGTGTATAGCTAAGAATGCAAGGCCGCCGTCAACGGAGGCATTTCCAGCAGACAGACGACTTTACGAGGGGTATGGTGATCGGGCTGAGAAGGGCAGGTTGGTCGCTTCGTCAAATCGCAGCCGATACCCATAGGGATGTGTCCACGGTGCAGCGCCTGTGGCGAAGATGGTTGGCGCAGGGACATGTGGCACGTGCGAGCGGTCCAGGCGCAGCCCGAGTGACGTCAGCACGCGAGGATCGGCGCATCCGCCGCCAAGCGGTGACAGCCCCGCACGCCACGTCAACCGCCATTCTTCAGCATGTGCAAGACACCCTGGCTGTTCCAATATCGACCAGAACAATTTCCCGTCGATTGGTTGAAGGAGGCCTGCACTCCCGGCGTCCGCTCAGAAGACTACCATTGACTCCACAGCATAGACGTGCACGCCTGGCATGGTGCCGGGCTAGAGCGACTTGGATGAGGGAATGGCGGAACGTCGTGTTCTCCGATGAGTCACGCTTCTGTTCTGTCAGTGATAGTCACCGCAGACGAGTGTGGCGTCGGCGTGGAGAAAGGTCAAATCCGGCACTAACTGTGGAGCGCCCTACCGCTAAACAACGCGGCATCATGGTTTGGGGCGCTATTGCGTATGATTCCACGTCACCTCTAGTGCGTATTCAAGGCACGTTAAATACCCACCGCTACGTGCAGCATGTGCTGCGGCCGGTGGCACTCCCGTACCTTCAGAGGCTGCCCAATGCTCTGTTTCAGCAGGATAATGCCCGCCCACACACTGCTCGCATCTCCCAACAGGCTCTACGAGGTGTACAGATGCTTCCGTGGCCAGCGTACTCTCCGAATCTCTCACCAATCGAACACGTGTGGGATCTCATTGGACGCCGTTTGCAAACTCTGCCCCAGCCTCGTACGGACGACCAACTGTGGCAAATGGTTGACAGAGAATGGAGAACCATCCCTCAGGACACCATCCGCACTCTTATTGACTCTGTACCTCGACGTGTTTCTGCGTGTATCGCCGCTCGCGGTGGTCCTACATCCTACTGAGTCGATGCCGTGCGCATTGTGTAACCTGCATATCGGTTTGAAATAAACATCAATTATTCGTCCGTGCCGTCTCTGTTTTTTCCCCAACTTTCATCCCTTTCGAACCACTCCTTCTTGGTGTTGCATTTGCTCTGTCAGTCAGTGTATTTACAAGTGCCCGATGTAGTATTTCGCCTTTGTTGTTGATGGTTTACATGGATCATCAACTGAAAGGCATAAAATGGCAGGGAGGGATTCACTTAGGCCTGTCATGTCGATTTGGTCTTAATGGGAATACAATACTCGAACACGTAGATCATTTCAATTATTTAGGATGTGTATCCTTCCAGGATAATAATATAGTAAGTGAGATTGAATGAAGTTGCAGGAAAGCTAAATCAGTAAACTCGCAGTTGGGATCAACAGTACTAAGGACTCAACTCCCGCATGAAACCATCTTTACACCAGTCTGTTTTCAGACCATCTTTGCTTTCCGGGAGCGAAAGCTGGGTGGACTCAGGATATCTTATTCATAAGTTAGAAGTACCATACAAGAAAGCAGCGAGAATGATCGCTGGAACAATGGCACGAGGGTACTCGCAATCGGGAGATAAAGGTGGAATAAAGGAATGACCTCGGTGGGTAATGCTATACTCATAAACCGGCTTCGGTGATAGAATAAGGTGAGGCGAATGGAGGATAGTTTACCTAGGAGAATAAAGGCCTCAGTCATGGAGGGTAAGAGAAGTAGAGGGAGACGAAGACGACGATAGCTAGACTTTCTCATGATTTGAAGACACGAGAGATGGAACTAAACGAGGCCACAGAGCTAGTTACAAATAGAGGATTGCTCCACACGTTTAGTAAATTCACAGAGGCTTGCGGACTGCAACGCTGGAAGGCATAATGAAGATGTATTTAGTCGGTGATGGCTACAGTAACAGACGAATGGCATCGTAATAGGCAATAGTCACGCCAATAAATAAATAAGTAAAAACCGATTAACTGATTTTATCTTTACGACTGTTATGTTATTGATATTACTTGTTGCAAACTAACTGATCTGGCTGGTCGCCTAACGACGCTGGTGGCTAATTATACAGCCCGAGCACATATTTCGATACATTAGGCAATTTTCAAAACGTCGCACACTATTTACCTTCTGCACTAATTGTCCAAGTCTACTGAAGTGGTAACGCTATGTCGAGCGTTTCTTTATTTATAGGTCTCATTTATTCAGAAATTAATAAATTATCATATTTTTAAATCCGGAGGACATTGTGCCGATAGGCACAACCACTGTGGTACCATCATTAATGTCTCGGAGAGAGCTTTTCAACGATACCCTACATGAGACGTCAGAATTGGTAGTTGGATGGACAAACTGACGATTTTTCGAAACCTACTTTGCAAATTTTCATTCACCGTCACTAATTTACAAACTGTACTTATACACGCCATAATGTCATTACATTTGTTAACTTATTCATTTATGAACTAAACGAGAACACAATCATTTAAATCAGTCGTCGCGTTCCCTCGCCACAGCGCGGCGCTCCGAAATGCACAGAGTGCACGTAATCGAGCGTTCAAAGTACGTGGCTCCGCGGGTAGAGGTTGCATCATAGTGCTAAATGTATCGCTGTGGCATTTATTTGAGGCCTTGAGTTACCTAATGATATCGGAATACCAAATGTATCGCTTATAGTTTCGTAACACAAACTTGCCGAGCAAGCAGGCGTGTGGAGTGAGACGCTCTCACTTCAAAAGAAGAATAACAGATGGTTATACTACATCTTCTTTAATCACTTCTTTAATTCTTTAAAACAATCCCGTGGCTATACATCTCATTAAGTATCTTGGCTTGCAAACACGACTATTGCCCAAACAGATTGCCAGTATACCTGCTTGGGAGATAACTACAAATAACTTTACATAAGGTGGGAATGCAGTTCGTGATTTTTTTTATTTTTTAAATTTTATTTAGCGAATGGTTTATCCGAGCGAGGGGCTTGAAGCAGAATGTGATATTTGTGAGGTAGGTAGTAGTTGCGTTTGCCCCTCGGCTTATACCATCCGCTACGTACAAGAAGCGAACGTTTCCACACTGAAAAATATTTTAATGTATGTCAGCTAAGCCCTAAGTCGTTCGTCATTAAATACTACCTGAGCTACTAAAATAACATTTTCAATTTTTTGGGGGGAAAGGACATTATTTTGACATCAGATATATTTAGAGCAGAAAAAATGTACCTATCTTCCAAACATATTGCATATTCAGATATACAGCCTATTGCTGAGCTTTGATGACCGGATCCACTCCCTCTCATATCAAGTAGCTACCTAGATGAAATCACGAGCCGAGTGAACTCACTGTCCCAGGCCTCAATTCTGTATTAAAGTCATACGACAAATGGAATTCGTAATCAGAGCCTCCAGGTAAGAGGCCTGTTGTTCGAAATGTTGTGGGCCTCCTTGGACAATACGTAACCCTATCGGCTGATCCCTGAACCTGAAGGATCTGAGCCACAATTGGTGCAGTGGTTGACTCGGATTAGACGTGTTTCCATGATTTTAATCGGGACATGGACAGCAATTAAATCGTAGTCTACAGATACAGCATGCATAGGGTCAGCTTATTTGTTTACAGTATTAGAATAAAACAATGATAAACCCACTTGAAGTGAAAACAATGTACGTTTACTTTGGAAGAGCGAAATTAATGGTGCATAGAAAGAAACATAAATTGTAAGATTTCCTTAAATATAAATAGTATTACCAATAAGTCATAGAATACTATTTATGCCGACCTCTGCACCATTGTCCTTCTGTTCCTTAGATGGCTGATCTGATTCTCGCTGAGGTCGTGGGCATTAAAAGGGTGTTCATATATGAAAACTCCACAGCTTTGTATTCCAACATGTTAAATAGCTCTTGCGGAACGAAATTCTCTCATCCCAGCTCTCTTTAAACCTATAGCAAATGATAGAAAACCGAAGAATTGGCCACTTGTTTTTTCGAAGTACAGTATAGTAAGAACATCTCTACTTTCAAGACTATTTGTTTGTCTTTTTATGTCGCAAAGACACGGACAGGTCTTATCGCGAATATGGGATAGGGCAGGGCTACGATTGGGAAAGAAGTGACAGTGGCCATAACTGAGGCACAGCCAATGTGAAAATTGGAAACCACAGAAAACCATCTTCAGGGCTGCCGATAGTGGGGTTCGAGCCCACTATCTCCCGAATGCAAGCTAACTACATAGCCGTCTCACTCGATATAAAGTGATGTAGTAAGTATAAAAGGGCTGATGTTAGCTGTTACTGTGCAAATAGGTTTAAAACATTTAGGAGGGCAGTTTTAATAAAACGGTAAACGTTAATTTAGAACGAACACACTGGATGCATTCGAAAAGGATGTGCATATGAACCTACTGTACTTAGGTGAAGTTATACAAGGTGACTTAAACCCTAAGAGAGTAGAAGAGTCAGACTAAGAGAAGTAGAGGGAGGCCTAGAAGGCAATGACTAAACTTTTTTTCTTTCTTTTCTTTTTTTTTTGCTAGTTGTTTTACGTTGCACAGACACAGATATGTCTTATGGCGACGATGGGACAGGAAAGGGCTAGGAGTGGGAAGGAAGCGGTCGTGGCCTTAATTAAGGTACAGCCCCAGCATTTGCCTGGTGTGAAAATTGGAAACCACGGAAAACTATTTTCAGGGCTGCCGACAGTGGGGTTCGAACCTACTATCTCCCGAATACTGGATACTGGCCGCACGTAAGCGACTGCAGCTATCGATCACGGTACTAAACTCCTTAATAATGTCATGTAGACACAGAGAGAGAGAGAGAGAGAGAGAGAGAGAGAGAGAGAAAGAAAGAGAGAAGAGGTTATATTACTAGGTGGAGGTACAGTACTCCATTCATCGACGTAGGTTAACTGTACACTAAGGGGTTTACCGTAGATGAATATGTATAATATAATAATAATAGTAATAATAATAATCCATTGATTTTAAGTCCCATATCCCGTAGGAGTTCTTGTAGGCCTACGTGACGAAAATCCTCGCCGATCCTTAAAACGTCTATTCTTATTCAGTCATTCCTTGCTGTGATTGGTGTTAAAGCTCTCATGGTCATTGAACGCCTTCTTGGTCTACAAATAAAATAATAGGAAACGATTTCCCTGATCGTTTTCCTAGTGCATCTCTTCAATGACGTCCAGCCTTTTAATGACACCTGGTGATAGAACAGTTGGGGATTCAACCACCCTTCGTGCTGAGGACTCAAAACGTGCGCAAGCACACACACACACTCATACACCACACTCTCTCTCTCTCTCTCTCTCTCTCTCTCTCTCTCTCTCTCTCTAATGAAGATAAGGTCGTCTAATCCAACGTTTCAGAGACTGGATTCATTTGCCAAAGTCTTTCATCTGTCGAGTTCATTGAATCGTACCACGAGAATAAATGTTACACTTATTTAATCTCAATTGTTTATTATGCGAAACCTGACGTATAGCCTATACTGCACCTAGGATCATAAGTTTTTTTTTGTTTTTTGTTTTTTTTTGCTAGGGGCTTTACGTCGCACCGACACAGACAGGTCTTATGGCGACGATGGGATGGGAAAGGCCTAGGAGTTGGAAGGAAGCGGCCGTGGCCTTAATTAAGGTACAGCCCCAGCCATCATAAGTTTGTACAGCCCTGAGCTTTAGGTAGGATCTCAACAGATGGTGGAGATGGATGACAACCTGTGGCTGGGGCCCAGGAAGTCACATGTGGCTCGCGATATTTCTAGACTGCACGACAGTCACGTCCAAAGAAATTAAAGGAACTATAGAATGTAAGAATGACAGTCGCATGGTACAAGATGTGTAATAGGTAGATAAATTTTATTTTCTAAGAGCTACGAAGACTATCGACCGCTAGGGAGGGTAGAAATATTAATTAAGGGAAAGTAAATATTGAGGGGGTATAGCAACGAAATGTATTCCCTTAGTAGAATGTTTTTAAAGTCTGATTACAAGAATTTACAGGAACTGTTTAATTTGTCGTATAAAATTTTGCTCGATAGCAGAAATGTCTGAATGCAATGCGCTCATTATGCGTAAATTGTGAACAATCCGAATCACAGTCTCTTAACTGATACAGTCGTATTCAGAATTAAAATGTATTTTACGAACGCCTTTCAAATTCGTGTAACTCTGAAAGTATTAAGAAGAAATCGGATTTAAATGTCATTTTCTCAAAATATTTTCAGAAGTTGTCAGTCATTTTCTACTGAAAATGCCATCCAAAATTCACCAGCATTCGAGCATTCATCAAGGAAACGTGTTAAAATAGTTCAAACAGCATCTATATAATTATAATGTTGTGTGGCTACTATTAGCCCGGTGCATCTCTTCCAAAACAGAACCCCGAGTGATGGTGCACGGCGTCTGTCGTGTGTGAGAAACTACGAGCAAGTGCTGCGGAGGATACTGTTGCGTGTAGTACATGAGCTGCAGGAATAACGGGGATAGCACAAACAGCCATTTCCTGAACCAAGGGAATTAACCGTTTACGAGTAAAATCTCGGCCAGGAATCGAACTCGGAGGACAGTGACCACTCAGATAGTGAGCCGGGCTAATTGGAGCTGATTGGCTAGACCAGACATAGAATATCCGACACATGATCCCAAGTTGGCTGGTTCGATCTTAGCCGAGGTATACAAAAGACTTAGCATTCTATATCATGCACTCTATATCTGGAATTTGAATCAGCAGTAGATTAGATTGCATTCTTATTTATCCATGTTTATCTGATTCTAGGGATCCCCTGATTCCCATAGTTGTTCCGTAGAGCAAATTGCATAAGTACTAGGGGTTCTAAACTCGACGGTCATTGTCAGAGTTGTGCAGCTGGACGCCCGTTGAAACCACCGCAGGCTTGATTGAAATGCGGGCAGCTAATGTGTCAACAATACGCCACTGTCAAGCGAGAGAGCGAACATACTGGGCACGGTACAAGAGCAAATACGTTCGTTTCTGACTATCAAGCTTTCCTCGCATTACTTTCAACGAAATGTTAATTGGAGTACAGTATTATAACAGCTCGTAATACCTATTTTTTAATATTCGTGTTTGATTTATACAGTTATTACGTTACGTTGTTGTGAATATAGGGTTTAAGCGTGCATGCTACGATTTTCAATTTCTAGGATCAGAATGAGAGAATGTCACTAAGAAAAGTAAAATTCCTGTTATACATTCAGTAAAACGTAGTCCGGCACCTTGGCTGAATACAGCGTACTGGCCTTCGGCTCAGAGAGTCTCGGGTTCTTTTCCTAGTCGGGTTGAGGATTTTTATGCCGTGTGTTAATTCCTCTTGCTCAAGAGCTGGATGCATGTGTTCGTTATAATACATATCTTCATTCATGTACAACACATCACATTACAAACTACCAGTAGTAATATATTCCCCCACATACGCTTGGTGTCTGGAAAGGCATCCGGCCGTAAAACTGGGCTAAATCCCCCAAATAATTAGAAAAAGGCCACAAAAAGGAAGATGATGAAGTAAAACATAATTCAACAACATTAATGCTTGATTTTGATAACAATGTTGTAATGTTGCGTAATTTTCCTGTTCATCGAGTTTTATATTGCCGTTCTACATTGTACCTTGTCGACATTACAGATTGGCCACATAGTGCGCATTTTGGACTATATCTTGCTTGCACAACAATAACGTTCTCCCACTGGCTCTCTGCATTCAGATTCGGCCAGACCTTCCTTGTTCCATTAGTTGTGCCTCTATTTCGAACGCAGGTATCGCTTCAATGATCGAGACCGACTGACAGACCTTCACGATCTGTGATGTAACCAGAATGTCACTCTGGTTCAAGCACAAACACTGACTGACCACCGCCCACTTAAACGCTCTGTGGCCACTGGACGAAAAGCCCATCATGAGTAGGAATAATCTATGTAAATCTTCTGATGGAACAGTAGTGCAACTGAACGACACTCGTTGTTCATTCAGTAATAATGTATAAATACAAAGCTGAGCCTTAGTTTCTACCACTGTTGATTTCTTTTAGATCTGTCGCAGCGGACTCTGCATTAGCTGACGAGAAGTAAACGGGGACCTAAACCTTAAGAGCGTTCAGAAGAATTACACTTTTACTGCTAGATGGCAAAGCTGTTCCAATAACGAAAATGGCAGAATGGCACCACTTCATATCTGTATCATCAATCAATCAATCAATCAATCAATCAATCAATCAATCAATCAATCAATCAATCAATCAATCAATCAATCAATCAATCAATCAATCAATCAATCAATCAATCAATCAATCAATCGATCAATCAATCAATCAATCAATCACTACTGTTCTGCATTTAGGGCAGTCGCCCAGGTGGCAGATTCACTATCTCATGTTTTCGTAGCCTTTTTTTAAATAATTGCAAAGAAATTGGAAATTTATTGATCATCTCCCTCGGTAATTTATTCCAATCTCTAACTCCCCTTCCCATAAATGAATAATTGCTCCAAATTTCTACTCTTGAATTCCAACTTTATCTTCATATTGTGATCTTTCCTACTTTAAAAGACACCACTCAAACTTATTCGTCTACTGATGTCCTCCCACGCCATCTCTCCACTGACAGCTCGGAACATGCCACTTAGTCGAGCAGCTCGTCTGCTTTCTTAAAGTAGCTATGGTCATATTATTATTAGATAGGTAGATAACCTATTTATCCTGGCAACGTTAGGGACAGTTGTCGCTGTCTTTCACTCAACCATTATTAAATGGATTTATTTATATATCGACTTCATTTACATACAACATACAAAAATTACAATACTAAATCTGCTTGATATGTCAAATATTTTGCCAGTGTTCATTTATGTAACGAACATAGTGATGCAAGTCCGCCTCTGTGGTGTAGCGGTTAGCGTGATTAGCTGCCACCCCCGGAGGCCCGGGTTCGATTCCCGGCCCTGCCATGAAATTTGAAACGTGGTATGAGGGCTGGAACGGGGTCCACTCAGCCTCGGGAGGTCAACTGAATAGAGGTGGGTTCGATTCCCACCTCAGCCATCCTGGAAGTGGTTTTCCGTGGTTTCCCACTTCTCCTCCAGGCGAATGCCGGGATGGTACCTAACATAAGGCCACGGCCGCTTCCTTCCCTCTCCCTTGCCTATACCTTCCAATCTTCCCATCCCTCCACAAGGCCCCAGTTCAGCATAGCAGGTGAGGCCGCCTGGGCGAGGTACTGGTCATTCTCCCCAGTTGTATCCCAGACCAAGAGTCTGAAGTTCCAGGACACTGCCCTTGAGGCGGTAGAGGTGGGATCACTCGCTGTGTCCGAGGGAAAAACCGACCCTGGAGGGTAAACAGATGATGATGATGATAATGATGGTGATGACATAGTGATGCAAACGATATCACGGCAGAGATATAATTTGTGGTATGGTGGCCCAATACCCACGGCCCGTGGCCTCTGCCCATCAACTTGCTATACGATATTCAAATGAACATTTAAGGCAAAATTTAATATCTTATTTAGTCTCATCGGTTCGTTCCTATACATAAACAAGAATATCAAAGTATTAACGGCATTAGCCACCGTAATTAAATCAGTTAATACCCAGGAAGGAAAGGTGTGCAGTGCACACTGACGACAAGTCTACCAGCTGTGGAGTTCATATTACAGAAGTAACGTTCCTATTATTTTGTCTGAATGGTAAATATGATGTACAGCAGAGTGAACCCTTGTGACTACTAATGAAGGGTTAGCAATTGAGACATTGACATAAAATTAATACATAATTATACGCAACACATTCGATCGAATGTTGATGTAATTTGTGTGTAATTGTTTCTTACCCTTATTCAGTACCGTATGATTAATTGCATCTGGACCGTAAACATTCGTCACCCCAGAGAGAACACATTAGTAATATTTGTTCCGCTTGAAATGGGTTCGCTGTGTCGGTTGTATCGCAGGGTAGGTCGAGGGAGGGTCGTGAACAGAAGGAGTGAGTGGAACGAATATCTGGTATTTTGTTTCAGAAGGGGCAGTGAAACTGTACATATGAACTATGACAATGAACGGAAGAGCAAATAGACTGTATGTCATGAATAGGGCCCGGATTTTTAGGTTCTTAAAAACCACGTTTTAGTTTTTAATAGCTCAAAATAGTTTTTTTTAGTTTTTTATCCTCCTGAAATAGTTTTAATGATCATTTCAATCATTACTAAAGTTATACTATTCATTCAAACTTTTTTCTTTTGCAGTCGCTTAAGTGCGGCCAGTATCCAGTAATCGGGAGATAGTGGGTTCGAACCCCACTGTCGGCACCCCTGAAGATAGTTTTCCGTGGTTTCCCATTTTCACACCAGGCCAATGCTGGGGCTGTAGGCCTACCTTAATTAAGACCACGGCCGCTTCCTTCCCATTCCTAGGCCTTTCCTATCCCATCGTCGCCATAAGACACATCTGCGTCGGTGCGACGTAAAGCAAATGATGACTTGCCTTTAGGCATCGCTACTTCTGAGATGCGTAAGCTTCTTAAACTGCCTTCAATAATAACTTGATTTATAGGGAAAATTAATTTTAGTCTGTCGCATAATAGTGTGTATAGAGCTAAACAGTCGTAGCTGGCGGTAGTCGACCGTACACAATGAGAGATGCACTGAAGCTGGTAAGTTAGGCGGGCTTGTACCTGCTAGATACAGGTCAGTGGTTTGTGCTGTACCCTAGTGGAATAGTACCGTATCACGTTGTTTCGCTCGCACTAGTTATACTTACAAACCACTTCCAGTTCCAAACCATGAAGCCATTTCAAAAAGCCGTGCATAATGTTTATTTTTAAAAAAATCATTCAATTTCATTAATATTTGGTACATTTCAAAATAACGTAATACTGTCTTGAATAGCCCATTTAGTTTTTTTTAGGTTTTAACGTCTTATTTAGTTATTTTTAGGTTTTATAAGATTCGAGTAATTTACTCCAATAGTAATGAAATGGATAAGTAAGTTAAAATACTGCAGTTAGCCAGCAAGGAATCAAATAGTTTAAAACCTAAAAATCCGGGCCCTAGTCATGAAGCAGTGAAAAGTTTTTCATCATCATCATCATCATCATCATCTGTTTACCCTCCAGGTTCGGCTTTTCCCTCGGACACAGCGAGGGATCCCACCTCTACCGCCTCAAGGGCAGTGTCCTGGAGCTTCAGACTCTTGGTCGGGGGATACAACTGGGGAGAATGACCAGTACCTCGCCCGGGCGGCCTCACCTGCTATGCTGAACAGGGGCCTTGTGGAGGGATGGGAAGATTGGAAGGGATAGGCAAGGAAGAGGGAAGGAAGCGGCCGTGGCGTTAACTTAGGTACCATCCCGGCATTCGCCTGGAGGAGAAGTGGGAAACCACGGAAAACCACTTCCAGGATGGCTGAGGTGGGAATCGAACCCACCTCTACTCAGTTGACCTCCCGAGGCTGAGTGGACCCCGTTCCAGCCCTCGTACCACTTTTCAAATTTCGTGGCAGAGCCGGGAATCCACTATTCTTAAATTCGCTGAGTTGAAGGACAGATTAATTATGATGTTTCATTTTATTTTCTGAATGGCTTAACATCACACCAACACATGGAGGGTTTACGGTGACGTGAGAATAAAAAAGGGTTTGTATTGGGAAGGAAGTTGCTCAGGCCTTAATTAGACTAAGGTACAGCTCCGGCTATTTCTAGCCTGATGCAGCGCTTGTAAGGTAGACCCTCCGACGAAGGTGGGTGGCATCTGCCATGAATAGAAAACAGTGTGTTATTGGGTTGAAGGTTAGTATTGTGTGACGGGCTGAGTGGCTCAGACGGTTGAGGCACTGACCTTCTGACCCCAACTTGGTAGGTTCGATCCTGGCTCAGTCCGGTGGTATTTGAATATGCTCAAATACGTCAGCTAGATTTATTTGCACGTAAAATAACTCCTGCTGGACAAAATTCCGGCACCTCAGCGACTGCGAAAACCGTTAATAGTAGTTAGTGGGACGTAAAGCCAGTAACATTATTAACTTATTAGAGTCGTGTACGAGTACGAGTTGTAGGGATGTTGAGTGCATCACAAACACTCAGTCTCCGGACCAAGGGAATTAATCAATCAAGATTCCCCGACGTCTCCCTCTGTGGTGTAGTGGTTAGTGTGATTACCTGCCACCCACAGAGGCCCTGGTTCGATTCCCGGCTCTGCCACGAAATTTTGAAAGTGGTACGAGGGCTGGAACGGGGTCCACTCAGCCTCGGAAGGTCAAATGCGTAGTGGTGGGTTCGATTCCCACCTCAGCTATCCTGGAAGGGGTTTTCCGTGGTTTCCCACTTTTCCTCCAGGCAAACGCCGGGATGGAACCTAACTTAAGGCCACGGCCGCTTCCCTCCCTCTTCCTGGTCTATCCCTTCCAATCTCCCCATCCTCCCGCAAGGCCCAAGTTCCGCATAGCAGGTAAGGCCACCTGGGCGAGATACTGGTCATCCTCCCCAGTTGTATCCCCGACCCAGAGTCTGAAGCTCCAGAACACTGCCCTGGATGCGGTAGTGGTGGGATCCCTCGCTGAGTCCGAGGGAAAAGCCGACCCTGGTGGGTAAACAGATAAAGAAGAAGAAGAAGATTCAGCGACCCATTCGGAAATTGAACTCGTGACCGTCCGAACCGAAGGCCACTACGTTGACCATTCATGCAAAGATGCGGACGTTTGCCCGGTGTGAAAATACTAAACCACAACAAACCATCTTCTGGGCTGTTGACGGTGAGGTTCAAACCTGGCATCTCCAGAATTTATCTAATTACAGACCTTTTCATATGTATGCGCAAGGCATCATACAACATCCCTCGAAACATGGTTGTCATCAGGAAGGGCACTTGGCCGTAAAACTGAGCCAAATCCACATGAAGGGCCGACCCCAATTAATTGGTGATTACTCAGAAAGAAGAAAAGAAGATGAAGAAGAAGAAGAACAGAGTAAGGAGACGAGCTGTTCGAATAAGTGGGATGTTCCGAACTGTCAGTGGAATGATATTTTCACATTAAGAGACAAATACGCCTCGGTGGAGCTTTTAAAGGTAGAAAATGAAGAATAAGTTGGAATTCAAGAATCCAAGTTCTTGGAAATTTTCTGAGAAAAGATTAGGTAAACAACTGATAGGGAATCTGCCGCCTGTGTGATTGTCCGAAGTGCGGAACACTGATTGATTGATTGATTGATTGATTGATTGATTGATTGATTGATTGATTGATTGATTGATTGATTGATTGATTGATTGATTGATTGATTGATTGATTGATTGATTGATTGAGACAGATGACCTGAGATATACTATCCCGGCACTTCCAAGGGATCAAATTCACTGTCTCTCTGAGAGTAAGTAACTTACACCTGAGCAATGCATTGTTGTGGATGATTCTCATTAGCTCTCGCACGGGACAGAACCCTAATATATGAGTAAGGGTTTCGAACTCTCGTTACAACATCTGCAAAGGATGTATTAAGGTTCCTTCCTGGAATATTACCCCGGCTACTATTCTCAAAACAGAACCAACATGTGATAGTGTTTCGGATACCAGTATATTATAATTATACCGTGCCTATCACTCTGGTGAGTTGTTTTTGGACATTTCAATGGACTTTCGAGTAGCAAAATGCCCTGTAGCACATTTGGTTAAGAACACGTAGCCTGTGTCTAAAAGTGCTGGGTCGAAACTTTCCACAATCAGGTACCATTTATCAATACTCAGATCCTTAACCTTGAATCAGTACATTTAATACCGAGTTAAAGAACCCGTTTCAAGGCAACGTGTCTTGAGACAGAGAGTAGTTTAAAGGAGACTAAACATGATTTATTTAGAGATTTGACCTTCAGAATGTATTATTTAGATCTATTCAGCTTCTTGTCTTTTCAGGGGTATAGAATAAGGCAAGCCAATCCAATTACAGTACTGTTGACCATATACAGATAGTCCATAACTCTAGGATGTGGAATTGTAGCTGTTCCTTTCAATTAAGGCTGTTGTGCTACCGAGGTGGGAAGAAGTGGAATATGCTTGGAAGATATGAGAGCTAACCCCCATTGTTCTTGGAGGTAAATTTTCTCTAGAACTCCTGAATAACGTCGGAATGTTACCAGATAAGTACTTCCTTTCCACTGCTAGTACTCCGTTAATTAAGAAACAGTACAGGTAGTAAAATCACACAGGTAATGATATAAACTTTACAAGCAGAACTTCTCTGGTCTGTTCACCATGGAGTATCAAACTTCCTACAAAATCACCAATAATGTTAAAATTATTCTGAGATCGCTGAAGAAAACAGAAGCATGAGACTGAAACAAATTTCGTATTTTTTTATCATATTGAGTCTCATTTTGTAGGATGAATGTATGGGATTAGCTCTTCAAAAAATGAGTTATATCACAACGAAATTTGACTCACTAATTCAGATTAATGGAGTTAACATAAGTAGTTAGTAGGCCTAGTTATGTTTCCTAGTGAAATGAATAATTAGTCTTGAAAATAGCTTTCATAGAACGAGCCAAAACTCTATTAAGTGGCTTTTTTTTTTGCTAGTTGCTTTACGTCGCACCGACACAGATAGGTCTTATGGCGACGATGGGACAGGAAAGGCCTAGGAGTGAGAAGGAAACGGACGTGGCCTTAATTAAGGTACAGCCCCAGCATTTGCCTGGTGTGAAAATGGGAAACCACGGAAAACCATTTTCAGGGCTGCCGATAGTGGGGTTCGAACCTACTATCTACCGAATACTGGATACTGGCTGCACTTAAACGACTGCAGCTATCGAGCTCGGTAAGTGGCATTAAAACCCGAATAATTGCGCTCATATCGTGCAAAGTACTAATGGAAAATAATATTTCAAATGTCTGTAATAGGTACTCGAAATATAACGATAAATCTTGTTTGCTTCGGGAATGCCTTGAAACTGCACTGTAATGAGCTTGTATAGTTCAACGACACCAATGGGCGAGTTTTCAGTGTGTCAGGTTTTTTTAGATGCAAAATGTGGATTTATGTAAACAGTAATTAGGCTAATATTAGTTTACTACCGAGCTCGATAGCTGCAGTCGCTTAAGTGCGGCCAGTATCCAGTATTCGGGAGATAGTAGGTTCGAGCCCCACTGTCGGCAGCCCTGAAAATGGTTTTCCGTGGTTTCCCATTTTCACACCAGGCAAATGCTGGGGCTGTACCTTAATTAAGGCCATGGCCGCTTCCTTCCAACTCCTAGGCCTTTCCCATCCCATCGTCGCCATAAGACCTATCTGTGTCGGTGCGACGTAAAGCAACTAGCAAAAAAAAAAAAAAAAAAAATTAGTTTACTATAATGCGCATGTGGACTTGACACGGAAACCTTGTCAACACGTCAAGAAAACTTTTATTTCTTAGTGCTCTATTCTACAAATGACTACTCACCATTGCTGAGGATGTCATCATACTGACCACGTGGTACTTCAGTAAACCATCTGAATGGGCAGCAGTTGTATTGGCAGGCCTCCTTAGCCTATATGCATAGCGGCTTAATTTCAGTGATTTTAAGCACATAGCTTTTAGTGCCGGATGTGTCCGAGGATATTCGGCTCGCCAAATCTGTAGCCGCTTTTCTAGGTGTACCCCTTCGGGTGAGCTACATGTAATGCTGTTTTCAGTGAGAATGTGTGTAATTGTACAAATTGGAAAAGGGTAGGAAGTGGCCGTAGCCCTAAGAATGGTACCAACCCACCATTAGAAGTTGAAATGGAAAACTACGGAAGACCAATCTGAGGATGGCCGGCAGGGGATTCGAACCACCTGTCTACCGAGTACAGAGCTAACAACCACAATTGGCCGTGTAGTAAGGCACTGTCAGGTATTTTGGTGGGGGTACAGCGATTAAATGAGTCTCGAAACAGTGTTTGTATGCGGCGAGATTCAGTTCTAGTCTATACAAATTCAGATGTGTAGTTGATGTATTTTCTCTACCGACCAGTGTGTAAGTCTTGCAAAAACTGCTTTGTATTAGTGTGAATACGGGTCCCAAGTGAGCAGCGTGAACTTCGTCCTGTGCAACGTTCAGAGGAGATGCAGATGATTTAGACTCATAAAGTAAAGGCAGATGAAAGATGTAGTTTTACGAAGGTAGTCATTATAATCTATAATATAGTGAAAAATGGACAAAAAAGTGAAACAAATTACAAGCCTTAAAGAGCTTGGTAGGAGACAGGAAACGTTAGCTAAACACAGTATGAAGTTAAACAAAGACTGAGTAGCGCGAGGTAAACTACAAGTATCATTACGTGATGAGAAGCAGGTAATAAGATGATTGAATAATAAAAAAAGCATGCCACGAGAATTAATACTTCAATCCAAAGGAAGTATGTAAAAAGGAGAAAAAAATTTGGCTGCTCACGTCAAAAAGTTTATGTTTTTAAAATCTCACGATTATGAATGAAAGTGTAGAGGGAATAAATTACAACAATCACGATTTCCGGTACGGAATACAGTTTGTACCACTCCCGAGAATAAACAGTGACCGAGCAAGTAGCTGTCAGCTTTCATTTGGGACCTAGTGGGTTCTAACCCCACTGTCGGCAGCTCTGAAGATGGTTTTCTGTGGCTACCCATTTTCACACCACGCAAATGCTTGGACTGTACCTCAATTAAGGCCACGGTCACTTTCTTCTCGTTCCTAAGCCTTTCCTATCCCATCGTCACCATAAAAGTTATCTGTGTCGGTGCGACGTAAAGCAAAATGTGAATGAATTATAATAATAATATTATGTATGTGTATGTTTAGTCCTCAGCCCGAAGGCTGGTTGGATCCTCAACAGCTCCGCCATCAGCTGTCATAGATAGCCTAGGCATCACTGAAGAGGCGTACTAAGGAAATGAGGAGTGAGGTAGTTTCCCGTTGCTTTCCTCACTGAGCCAGAAGTTGCTATTACATATCAGTCTGCCAAGCCCACTGAAATGCATGCACTAACCGACCCTATGAGCAATATTTTCACACCATTCATAGCAGGGACTGGCTGCAGAAGGAATGGCATTAGTAGCATCGCTCATACCTCAGTCACTTTCATTTTGTCAAAGCCAAGGATAAAGCTGAGACAGATCAATGAAAGTAACAAGATTGCTCTAGCCCATACCAGAAGACATAGTTCACTGTAAACACTAGGTCCCGCCAGCAAAGGCAAAATAATATTAATAATAATAATAATAAACAGTGAACCGCTCCCAGGAATAAACCGGGGAGGAGCCCTTAAGGCTCAGGGTAAATGGGAGTGAAATGCGTCGTTGCATGTCATATGCAGCTACTGGATTCAGCAAGAGATTCCAACTTAGCCTCTTTCACTCCAACTCCGGCACGTAACCTACAAGAGGTGTCGCTGTTAAACCGAGCAACCAAGTGGAAGGTTCGGTATCCAATCCCAGCGGGAAATTGGGTTGGCGTGCCGATCAGTGCTGGGGTCTCCAAGGCTCACAACCTTGGCAGTACCTTGGTCAGTGAGAATTATCACCGGCCCAGATCTACAGTTTTTCAACTGTGAAAAGCATGGAGGAAAATTCAGCAGGAGCAACTACCACCATCGTCTCGCACGACGCATGCAGGCCTTCGGATTCTCGGGAGCTTGCTCGGACATACTTGGAGGTATCAGAAACTCCTACAAACAAGATCAGTTACAAACGCCGCAACTTCTCCCAACGTTCAACGTGAACTCCCTTCTCCAAGTCGGTAAATTGAAACAATTGATTGACACACCCTGCAACATCATCAAATACTGATCACAGCAATTCAAGAAACAAGGCTCGTAGATGAAGAAGCCTTTGAATCCCAACGGTATAGGATATACAAAGGCAAAGTCGGGAAACGTATAATAAACTACAGTATATCGCCCACCTGGGTACAGGATTTGTGGTCAGCAAGAAGATTTTAGAGTCTATCACCCACGTCACATCCCCCACGTCACATCTTTTCTTTTCGAAGCACAAATAAAAGCTACACCATGGTGAACATCCATGCACCAATTAATCAGGCTAACAGGACAGACCCACAAAGAACGGAAATCTTCTGGGAAGAGCTTGAAGATATTCTGTCCAAGATTCCCAAAGAACACACCATCATCCTTCCCGGAGACTTCGATGCTCAGCTCGGAAAAGAAAAGAAATTCAAGAGTATTTTTTGAGACTACCCGGCTCACAGGAGTACAAACCACAATGGAGAAAGTTTGGTAGAGCTGTGCAAGGCGTTCAACCTGGTTCTGAAGTCAAACGCCTTTCATACGCTTTCCTAAAAAACCGAAAACATGGACATCCCCAGCTCCCATCTTGGCGAATTCCAAATTGACCACGTTGCTATTTCTCGTAAATCTCAGGGAGAAATCCAGACTGTAAAATTCTTAAGAAGCGTGAATCTGGACTCCGATCACTATCTTTCAAAGATAAAAATTAAGCTAATTCCAAATTCCACCAAGAGATTTCAGGGAAGAAAGATCAACAGGTTTGGTGTGGACAAATTAGGGACTCAAAGAGAATTCAGTCAGAAACTTTAATCACTTGAGCTACAGGATTGGAAACAACTCAAAGAAGCCATAGTTGAAACGGCAAAAGAAACTATCCCACTGACAAAATCGAGGAAGCATCCTTGGTGGACCAATGAATGCGACGATGCTATAAAACAAAGGTGACTTGCCTGGCTGTGATGGAACAAACGGAAGAACGAGGAAAAGAGAGATAGAGGTTCCTGATCGCGAGAAATCAGGCTGACAAAACCATACGCAGGGTTAAACAAGCATTCCACAAAAATCATTTGACACAGATAGACCAAGATTTCAAAAAGAACAATACTCGTGACCTCTACAAATCCTTCAAGCAAATTCTCAGTAAATACACACCACCCAGTCTTGCTTTTAAGAATTCCGATGGGAAAGTTGCTTCCAGTGACAAAGACAACTGTAAGATCCTGGTGAAATACTTCGATTCCCTCCTCAACTGTGAGGCTCGAACATCAAAATTTTCCTTTCAAGAAAATATGCCCGTTAATCGAGACTCAAGTCCACCAACCAGAGAAGAAATCAGGCAGATCATTCAATCACTTAAGAACAATAAAGCAGCAGGTGAGGACTCAATTGTTGCCGAGCTTTGGAAGTATGCGTGCGATAAAGCAGTTGACAAGCTTACGGATATCATCCGGGAGATTTGGGAAACAGAGAAACTGCCAAGTGACTGGACATCGGCTCTGATTCATCCCTTGCACAAGAAAGGTGACAAAGCGGACGTAAAAAACTATCGTGGCATATCACTCCTCTCGATAAGAAACAAAAATTCTCGCGAAAGCACTTCAAGCGAGAGCTGAAGCACATCCAGATCAGCAACTGGGGAATGCCAAGGAGGGTTTAGGAAAGGGCGATCTCAATTCATGAATCTACAATTAGTTCTACCGTAAATAAAACTGAGAAGTAAGAAATTCGTAGTGACCTTCGTTGACTCCAAGAAGGCTTACGACTGGCTGGATCGAAGAACCCTGATCCAGGTTCTAACGGAATTGGGTTTAGATAATACGACAAGAACAATAATTCAGAAAACCCAAAGTCAAATTCAGTGGAGACATTTCTGATTCCTTCGAAATACGGACAGGGGTAAGGCAGGGAGATTAGCTCTCACCTCTGCTATTGAACTGTGTTTTCGAGAAACTCATTTGCAAGCGGGGTAAAGAATTGTGTAAGAAAGGTGTAGAGAAGGGGGTCAGACTAGATTGTAACAACAAGGACCTGACAATCGACCTTGCAAATCTCTCTAATTCTCTTGACACGGCCGCACAACAAATCACTCAACTACAGATGCAAACAGCAAAGGCAGGGCTTCATATTTCGTTTGAGAATACACAGTTCACAACGAACATCGAGTCAGCACCCATAGAAGTTAAGGTGAACGAAGGAAAAATAAAGAAGGCAGAGAAATTCGAATACCTGGGTGAGTGGATAGAGCCCAACATCCGTGAAAAAAAGCTTTCGTGTCAAGGATCAACAAAATGGAAATGGCTCACCATATAACCAAAGTCACCTACAATAAACGATCGGTGTCCTTCACGGCCATACTCAGGCACTACTGTACCGTTATTCGACCGGAGGCGCTATATGCATCAGAATGCCTTGAGATGAATAAGAAAGGCCTGGCAGAACAACTGGAAGCCAAAGAGAGGAAGATTTTAAGAAAGAGCATGAACCCGCTCAAAGAACAAGGAGGATATAGAAGACGACAACGATGAACCGTATCTACACGTGGAGAAGATAACGGACACCATGCGCAAAAGGAGAATCTCTTTCTATGGCCACTAGACAAGAATGAGCTCCGAAAGATTGTCCAATTGAATTTGTGCCCACTTTGCGGGAAAGAAAACCAAAGGGATCTGGTTTATGGAGGTGTAAAAATACCTACAAGAACTGGGGATCTCACGTGAGGATATCTTGGAACGTGACTCTTTGGAAACTTGGGGAAATACAGTTTTCAGCCAAAACCCAAAATGAAAACTGGCAAGAAGTGGACCGAAGAACGGAGTGATGCTCACCGAAGATGAATGCGGGAACAGTGGGCAAATGTGAAAGATAGTAGGAGAAAGCAGTTGAAATAGCGTCGTCCATAGAAGACCGAAGTGAGAATAAGAAAAGAAACAGTGAACCTTTATAGAAATGTGTAATAAACTATAGTATTATACTTAATTGGTTATAAGTAGATAGAAATTGGGGTTTTCTATAATCTCTTCAAATTCACACTACGGGGATAAGAGTCTAGGAATGCGAAGGTGAATCACTTATCGGAAAAGGGGTGAGGCAGGTTTGAATGATTTCTCCCATCCTTCTCTTTAATACTTATGTTCGAGGGAAAGCAAAGAGAAAATTCTCTGTTCAAGGAGAGGATATCTAAATCTAAAATTTGCGGATGGTATTGTTATTTTATTTCTGCAGAGGACCAGGAAAATCGTATGAATAATATAGACACAGTTTTAGAAAAGGGGAGAAAGATGAAAATAAATCCGTGACAAAAACAAATGGAATAGAGTCATATGAAGTCTAATGATACAGGAAATATGTTTAGGAATAAGTCTTAAAAGCTATAGATAAATATTGCTATTTGGCAAGTGGAAAGTGGGTTTCCTGCTTTAGCACATTTAAGTGGCAATCGTCGAGCTAAGTAGCTAAGGCCTCTGGCCTTCTGAGCTCAAGTTGAAGGTGCTCACTCGAATACGTCAACCTCGTGTAGAACTTCTGTAGAATAAAATGTCAACATCTCGGCGTCTCCTGAAACCGTAAATGTAGTTAGAGAGACTTAAAAACCTTATAAATATAAAAATGAAGCTCCCAATAGGGAACAATGCCACACAGGGATGAAACGCTCGTAATTTCGCGATAAACAGTCCCGGGAATCGAACCCGAGGCCTTCTGAATCAAAGGCTACTACGCTGACCATTCAGCCAAGGAGTCGGACTGAAACTCGTGTTCCTGTACCGAGATGGAGCAGCTCTCTTCTACCACACCACCCACACAGGGGAGCTGCGTGTACCATTTTAAGCACATACCAGCCCTCGAGTCATTGTTAAATTTCTGGCATAATCGAACTCAGGCCACCCAGGGAGGCAGCTAATAGTGCTAACCGTTACATTTCAGTAATGACTATAGGCCACAGAGTGTAACAAAAACGTACCGCACAAATTGTAGGACACATTCCTCGCACATAGACGAAGACATTATGTTATACGAACATGGGTCCGTAAACGCTTTGTTTCCATGTTTCATCTCATTTTCTCCAACTCATAAGTCATGGGAAACATGCACTCTTGGTTACGCTCGTAACGGTGTCATTGTCGTAGGTGCACTGCCAGTGTTTTGTCTTGTTTTACATGTCCCTGTTGCCACGCGACATACGTCATTGCTTGTTTACAGGTAACATCAACTATTTCAGTGATCAGTACGACCTTGGCTAGCATGTATGAAAGCTCAACGAGGGCATATTGAACATCTTCTGCGAGAAAGAGTTGCATGTAGTATTTTGGTACGTTTTGTTCGTGTGCGTTTCACATGAATTACCTGGAGGGAAAATGGGAAACCACGGAAAACCTAACTTAAGGCCTCGGCCACTTCCTTCCCTCTCCCTTGTCTATCTCTTTAAATCTTCCCATCCCTCCACAAGGCCCCTGTTCAGCATAGCAGGTGAGGCTGTCTGGGAGATATACTGGTCCTCCTCCCCATTTGTATCCCCGACTTAAAGTCTCACGCTCCAGGACACTGTCCTTGAGGTGGTAGAGTTGGGTTCCCTCGCTGTGTCCGAGAAAAAAAAAACCAACGCTGGAGGGTAAACAGATTAAGAAAGAAAGAAATATATTAAAATTTTCTGTAGTCATAAAACGAGAATCCGTCTTTGTAGTGT
The DNA here is from genome assembly GCF_040414725.1 of Anabrus simplex. Lineage (NCBI taxonomy): Eukaryota > Metazoa > Arthropoda > Insecta > Orthoptera > Tettigoniidae > Anabrus > Anabrus simplex. The sequence goes on along the minus strand of NC_090265.1, from coordinate 1,605,823,853 downwards.
AGTGGTTAGAGAGAATAGCTGCCACCCTCGGAGGCTCGGGTTCGATTCCCGGTTATGCCACGAAATTTGAAAAGTGGTACGAGGACTGGAACGGGGTCCACTCAGCCTCTGGAGGTCAGCTGAGTAGAGGGGGTTCGTTTCCACCTCAGCCATCCTCGAACTGGTTTTGAGTGGCTTCCCAATTCCCCTCCAGGTAAATGCCGGAATTGTACTTAATGCCACGGCCGCTTCCCTCTCTCTTCCTTGTCTAGCCCTTTTAATCATCCCATCCCTCCACAAGGCCCCTGTTCAGCATAGCATAGCAGGTGACGCCACCTGGGCGAGATACTTGCCCTCCTTTCCAGTTGTATCACTCCACCCAAAGTCTCACGCTTCAGGACACTGCCCTTGAGGTGGTAGAGGTGGGATACCTCGCTTAGTCCCAGGACTAAACCAACCCTGGAGGGTAAACGGATTAAGAAGAAGGAGAAGCAGAAGAAGAAGGTAACTGATTGTCACTCTCTATCGTTTCCTGTTATTCGGCAGTCCTAGCTGCGTGGAATAACCTCACAATAGTCCTTCTACTGGAGCTGAACCAAAGCAATAGGCAAGTTGTATCCCTTACATAAAAGTCTTCTCCGTCTGTGTGTATGAGCGTAACATGTGGCCTACCTTGCCCAGGGCTCACTCAATATATCGACATTGAAATACGTAAAATTTATGACCATGGCCAATCATGTTTAAACCCCTAGCTCATGCATTGTACGAAGACTCGGTCTTAGTCACGGCAGCACGCTATCCTGTTCGGAAACAAGACGAGATAGTTCGTCATCGTACAATGCGTATTGACTCTGACGTCCAATGTTCATAAACAAGGTGATTAAATAGTTCTCTGTCTAAAACAGAGAGAAGCAGAGCCAGCCTTGCACTGGCCATGCAGGTCCCTAGAGGAGTTACTACTCGTAACCTCGACGCTGACTATACAATTGGTGTGGTCTGCCCTATGCCTAGCGCCCTTAACTTGGTGCTCACTTTTGTTGTAGGCTGAGTGAGTCTCCAAAAGTAGAAAACCAAAAAGCAAACCCCATGGCGCAATAGCCCCGAAGGGCCATGGACTAGCAAGCGATCGCTGCTCAGCCCGAAGCCTGAGTAATTACGAGATCCCGTGTGGTCAGCACGACGAATCATCTCGGCCGTTATTCTTGGAGAAGGAGAAATATCGTTTCTAAGTTTTTCTACTTCTTGAGGAGTGAACCCACGTGAACCGAGCACGTCTGCATCGCACGGGCTAGCTACCCCTAAAGTACAACATGCTAAACAATAATCCAATAACATTTGCAGAAGGATAACTTTCAAATCAGAAGAATAAACATATAAAAAGAGACGCGATGGCACAAAATATTTTCTCTTCCCCTTGGTAGTATGAGGCAGCACGTGCTACTGCTGCCGGCAGGTGAACCTGTAAAAAACACCTTGGTTTTATTTTTATTTTATTTTTTCGGCTAGACCTCAAATTAACGGATCAACTTGCAGCTCGTCTTAGCTATGCAACCCAGGAAGCCGCCTGGAATTTAGGTATTAATGTGATCTAAATTTTTTCTTTCTTTCTTTCTTTCTTTCTTTCTTTCTTTCTTTCTTTCTTAATCTACTTACCCTCCATGGTTGGTTTTTCCCTAGGACTCAGCGAGGGATCCCATCTCTGCCGCCTCAAGGGCAGTGTCCTGGAGCTTCAGGCTCTGAGACGGATGATACAACTGGGGACAATGACCAGTACTTCGCCCAGGCGGCCTCACCTGCTATGCTGAACAGGGGCCTTGGTGGGGGATGGGAAGATTGGAAGAGATAGACAAGGAAGAGGGAAGGAAGCGGCCGTGACCTTAATTTAGGTACCATTCTGGTATCTGCCAGGAGGAGAAGTGGGAAACTACGGAAAACCACTTCCAGGATGGCTGAGGGCGGAATCAAACACACCTCTACTCAGTTGACCTCCCAAGGCTGAGTGTACCCAGTTCCAGCGCTCGTACCACTTTTCAAATTTCGTGGTAGAGCCGGGAATCGAACCCGGGCCTCCGGGGGTGGCAGCTAATCACACTAACCACTACACCACAGAGGCGGAAGATCTTAATTTTACAATTGTAAATGCCATGCGTTGATGTAAGGAATGGATGGATGTATCGACGCATTCAGTGGTGTGACAGTGAACTGTATGCCATGAATATGTAGGATCGAGTTTAGCAACCTGCCGTCAACGAAGACTCCTCTCGCATTATTCAATTCGTCTCATACTAACAACTCCCAGCAATCACTGAAAAAAAAAGAAACATAAGCTTTCCCATGTTACATCTCAAATGGAGCGTAAAAGGAAGTCGTGGATCAAAGGTGGAGCAGGTGATACTATCATCCTAGACGTGACAGTGATGTGATCTATGAATCGCAAGATTAGCTAGTGTTTACCCAAGTTGCTCTATATAGAATACAATATAATCGTGATGAGCATAACTTGACTGATTCACGGTTGGCTTGCTTATTCCATGTAACGACTTACATTATTCCCCACCTTGTAGATCCTGTATACCAGCCGCAGCGAAGACGTGACTTGCGATACCATTTTGGCTAACCCCTCCAACCATTTCTCTCTCTTTCTGTCGATGCTGACAGTCGGCGTCGTTTCCATTTTTATTTGACATGCTGCTAGTAGTGTATCACGTCGTCTCTCGAAATTATCTACCTATACGAAATGAAATTTTCATTTATAATGGGAGAACGCACAGTTTCTTGCGAATATGGTGAGAATATCAAATGTCTTAGTTGTTTAAATCACCGAGCGAGTTGGCCGTGCGGTTAGGGGTGAGCAGCTGTGAGTTTCCATTCGGGAGATAGTGCGTTCGAATCACATTGTTGGCATGGAAAACCATCTTTAGGGCTGCCGAGAGTGGGGTTCGAACCCACTATCTCTCGAATACTGGATACTGGCCGCACTTAAGCGACTGCAGCTATCGAGCTCGGTGAATTAAAATTTTTAAGGAATCCGTACCAAGAGCAATGCTGAGCTATGGGACACTAAGTGCATGTGGATGTTATGAAAGGTGCCGCTCGCAGGGTCCAGTCGTGCTGCAATAGCACTGTCTAGCTTAGGGACGAAAGCAATGAAAAACTACCTCATTCTTGATCGTTACGGCACCGCCATTGCTTTCCGCGGTTTCCCTATTGCCGCATAACTTTCGGTAGTGCTCTTGGAGGACCACACCAGCCTTAAGACTGAAGACTTAACAGACGTAGGATTTATATTACAGTTTTGAACATACTCGCTAATCTAATAGAAAGTTGTAAATATAATTTGTCCTGTAACTTGTTGCACTAAGGAGTATATCATGTACGTAGTGCAAGAAACGATTCGAGTTTCAGAATCACACAGTTACACGCGTGGAATATATAGGCTGACCACACAATGAACGAGCTACAGTATGTGACTGTTCACGTGTTCCAACCCTCCCGTGACTAGCACCAAAACGTGTGTATACCCATCATAGACCGGATAAGGCTGCCACACTAATATATGAGCCGGCCCACCTCAGAAAGTTGTTCCCTACTTCAAGGCATTTTCCACACATTCAAAACCATAGCAGATAAGAAATATACAATTAGCCATCCGTTTCTTGCTAGTAATACGAATGGTGAAAGGATTTTACCGTACTTCTTCTAGCATTACGTATAATTCCAAACTAGGTAAGTAGTAGTTTACCGTTCTGTTTTCCATAAACAAGATATTCTCCAGTAATTGGCAATAGACATGACACAGAAGGTAAGGTACAACAGTTCTTAGCCTTGTGGTGGTAGTCTCTATGCACAATTAAATGTATCTGTTAATATAATATAAGCAAGGAAATTTAACCCTGAAAGGAGTTCAGTCTCTTCACTCGAAACATTGTATAGATGTTTTCCATCAACTTGAATTCTGGAACTTTAAATCAGAAAATTAAGAGTGACGTGTTTTATTCTATCGAACAGAACGATTTTTCAACTGCACACTTTTGTTCACTCTTGAAATAACAGAGCAAATTAATATTTATAGTGGAGTTTCTGTTCTGCCACGAGTGTCCTGGTCCCTAGAAGTTTAGCACCGATTCTCCCTGTCGGCGTGAAAACTGCAAGTGATAAAATAGCGATGTTATCCGACATCAAAGTGATGGGAATTTCCACACAAACTAGGTGAGTTTGACATAAATTTAGAGTATCCAATGTAGGAGAAAGATCCGACTCGTTGAAGAACCCCATGATGAACCACATTTCACACCCGGTTCCCTGAAGCACGAATAAATCTGGGATTCCGCGGAACGGCACGCTCGCTACCCAAAGAACAACCTCCAGTTACACAAATGTTGGTGAACATGGCGACACCTGACTACTGTGGCAGCAAGTGAACGCTAAGCGACCTTCCCCTCTATATGTGATTGTGGTGACACGAATCAATATTTATATCTTTCTTTCTTCCTTTCTTTCTTTCTTTCTTAATCGGTTTACACTCCAGTGTTGGTTTTTCCCTCGGACTCAGCAAGGGATTCGACCTCTACCGACTCAAGAACAGTGTCCTGAAACGTGAAACTTTGGGTCGGGGAGAAACAACTGGGAAGTTGGTCCAATATCTCGCCCATGTGGCCTCACCTGCTATGTTGTACACGGGTCATGTGGAGGGATGGAAAGATCGGAAGGGTTGGAAAAGGAAGAAAGAAAGGAAAGGGCTGTAGCCTTACTTTAGGTACAATCCCGGCATTTGCCCGAAGGAGAAGTGGGAAAGCGCGGAAAACCACTTCGAGGATGGGTGAGGTGGGAATCGAACCCCTCTCTACCCAGTTGACCACCGGAGGCTGAATGGACCCCGTTCCAGAACTCGCAGCACTTTTCAAATTCGTGGTACACCCAGGAATCGAACCCGGGCCTCCGAGGGTGGCAGCTAATTATACTAACCACTACACCACAGAAGCGGACGAATCAGACAATCCAAAATATAATTATGGATTGTCCGAAGAGTAATTTCCAGCATCTACAGAGACTTCGTGAAAGCTTCTGAACAGGCCATACAGTGGCTGGATAAATTATATCTAATATTATGATTCCTGAGTGAGTTGTTGACTGCCCATATTTATGATACACCTGTAAATGTAGATATTTGTAAATGCACATCTGTATATATGTGGTGTCATAAGCTTAATAAATAATAAATAACTAGCCGAAAACATATGGGATAATGTTTTGATTCCTACTGGTCGTACCGAGCTCGATAGCTGTAGTCGCTTAAGTGCGGCCAGTATCCAGTATTCGGGAGATAGTAGGTTCGAACCCCACTGTCGGCAGCCCTGAAAATGGTTTTCCGTGGTTTCCCATTTTCACACCAGGCAAATGCTGGGGCTGTACCTTAATTAAGGCCACGGTCGATTCCTTCCCACTCCTAGCCCTTCCCTGTCCCATCGTTGCCATAAGACCTATCTGTGTCGGTGCGACGTAAAGCAAAAAAAAAAAAAAAAAAAAAAAAAAAAAAAAAAAAAAAAAAAAAAAAAAAAAAAAAAAAACCATACTGGTCGTACTCGTACTGCGAGCGAGAGTGTACAAAGTTTCAGTCGATCACTTTCTGCATCAGGAAGGGTAAAACCAATGTCAGACTAAGGAAGGGTAGAATATTGTCACATAGGCCTACTTCTCAACAGCTATGAGACCCACGAAGGCAAAGAGAGTTTGACGTAAGAAAGAGGTTTAATTCAGTTAACACCTTCTTGGCTGCATGGCCTGTATACAGGTCTTCGGTTCAGAGGGGCCCGCGTTCGATTCACGGCCGAAGCGAGGATTTTAACCGCGAATAGCCTGTTCTCTTGGTCTGGGTGCTGGGTGAAAGTGTTCGTCTGAACACACTTCACACGACACACCACACTACTAACCACCACAGAAATACGCAGTAGTGAATATATCGCTCCACATAACGTTTGGCGTCATGAAGCGCATCCAGCCGGAAAAGTGGGCCAAATCAACTTCCATTGCTGACTGTAATAAATTGCGAAAATGCCAGGAAGAAGAAAAAGTAGTAGTAGTAGTAGTGGGTCCTGATGACCGAGGGTGGGTAAGATTCTAGAAACCAGTGAAATCAGATATGTCACACACAAAGTCTTACTCGAAGGTGAAGATAATATTGAGGAGTGAAGATTGCATGTACGTTCCCTACAGGGAGGTTTAGATGGACCCACAACATAAACGATTCGTGAGCCGGCAGAAGATATTGCCTGCAACCGCAGAGCAAGAAGATAGCAATACGTTAAACTTATCCTGGAAATCTTGCTCGAAGGTAAAGATAGTATCCTAAAGAGTGAAAATATGTATCCTGGTGTGATTTTATCTACACGGCGTCCCATCCTTCACCCAGGCCATCACAGTCTCTGGCCGAAGAATTACAAGGAAAATTTACATTTTTGTGTACACAGATACTGGCGGCGTTTTTAAGTAACTCTGCTCATTTAATTAGAAATAAATGACCCTTTCTGGCTCATTTCTTACGAAGGATGGCATGTAAGAGCTTATCAGCATAAAGCTCTTCTTTTCTCTTCGTCACCACTAACATGTTGTGGGGTTTGATGTAGCAAGCAGAGAGAAAGCATCGGGAAAGTGGTTCTCGAGATTTAATAAATAAATAAATAAATAAATAAATAAATAAATAAATAAATAAATAAATAAATAAATAAATAAATAAATAAATAAATAAATAAAATAAATAAATATATAAATAAATAAATAAATAAAATAAATAAATAAATAATACACTAATTATTTAATTAATTAATTAATTAATCATCCATGTTAATGTTCGATGAAACGACTTAATATCTGCTTTTAAAAGTTCTAAGCTGTTGTAGTTCTTAACTCATGTATGTTAATAGTTATAACCTACGATTATGATAAAGCAACTTGAACTTGAAATGAACTCTTATCGTGTCTTTTATCTTAATAAAAACACAATTTTGACGTCGTTGGCATTCGAACCAAGAACTACTGACCAGTGTAATTTACCGGTGGAGAGCGCTCAAATGACTATCCATGAAGGTTTAACTTTGAAAATTACGAACGGTTCGGAGGATCTCTGTTTATTCCGCCCATCTCATGGCCAGTCGGTCACATATCACATGCGGTCGATGCGTCAACATTACAGCCTTTAATCTTGTTTTGCCCTACGTAAGGACCCTCAAGCAACCAAGGATCACAAAATCGAACGCGGCATAACTATTCAGATTTTTGAAGGGATGTAAAAGGGCAGTTTAGCACTCGATATCTTACGATGTCGGCACGTAAAAAATCACAAGCGACACAATTAAATAAAAATCAGCCACAAATCGCTCAAGTGAGATCGGGTTCCTATGGTATTATTATTTTTTATTATTTTTAGAATTTGCTTTACGTCACACCAACACAAATAGGTCTTATGGTGACGATGGGATAGGAAAGGCCTAGCAATGCGCAGGAAACGGCCGTTGCCTTAATTAAGGTACAGTCCTGGCATTTTCCTGGTGTGAAAATGGGAAACCACGGAATACCATCTTCAGGGCTGCCGACAGTGGGGTTAGAAAACATTATTTCCCGGATGCAAGCTCACAGATGCGAGGTATTATTATTATTATTATTATTATTATTATTATTATTATTATTATTATTATTATTGGCGTAGAGCTAACCAGTCTACCCAGCATTTACATGGTGTGAAAATGAGAGACGATGAAAACTATCTTGAGAGCTGTCGACAGTGGGGTTACGACCCCGTATCTCCCGGATGCAAGCTCACAGCTGCAAGGTACTATTATTATTATTATTATTATTATTATTATTATTATTATTATTATTATTATTATTATTATTATTATTATTATTATTATTATTACTATTATTATTATTATTATTATTATTATTATTATTATTATTATTGAAATTTGTATTATTACTGTTGTTGTTGTTGTTGTTATCATGTAGCCTCAAAATTAGTCTCTCAAAGCTGGATTAGTTCTGTTCTAGTTCATATAATATTAAATGTCGGGAATCGAACTAATTAGCATTAGATCAGTCGACAATACTAACTACCAAAGAGTCAAACTCAGTGCTCCTTTCAGATACTCATTGTTCTTGCGTTTCCGAAATTGTGGCTTCAATCTCGATTGAAGTCGGTAGCATATGAGGAAGTTTGAATGTCACAACTCCGTATCCCTGGCTTCTATCACGATCACTAACTTTTGAAGCACAAGATTATGACATCCAGGCGTCTATTAATGTTGTTGTTTGAGTCATCAGTCCATAGACTGGTTTGATGCAGCACTTCATGCCACCCTATCCTGTACTAACATTTTCATTTCGACGTAACTATTGCATCCTTCATCTACTCTAATCTGCTTGTCATATTCATACCTTGGTCTACTCCTACCGTTCTTACAGTCTACACTTCCTTCAAAAACCAACTGTACAAGTTCTGGATGACTTAAGATGTGTCATATCATTCTATCTCTTCTTCTCTTCAAATTTAGCCATATCGATCTCCTCTCACCGATTCGATTCAGTATCTCTTCATTCGTGATTCCATCTATCCATCTCACCTTCAGCATTCTTCTGTAACACCACATTTCAAAAGCTTCTATTCTCTTTCTTTCCGAGCTAGTTATCGTCCATGTTTCACTTCCATACAATGCCACGCTCCAGATGAATCTATTAATATCTATAATAATTTAATTAAAGAGATGTTAAGCATATAATGCTTCTGTTCTTCATCGACAATGATACTACTACTGCTACTGCAACCAAGTTTTCATTCTGTCCCTGAAGGGGACGGCGGGCCTCCTAGAAGGTTACGCCGTCGCTCAGGCCAGAGAGATTTGATACGGTGAAGGAGATGGTCGGAAAAGGTGAGGGGGTTGGCGCCGTGACCTATATTATTAACTGTCCCAGCATTCATCTTAGTGCAGGAGAATTGAAAACCACGGAAAACCATTCTCAGGACAGCCGACGGTGGGGAACAGCCCATCTCCGTCTCCCGAATGCAGAGCTATAGGGCTATGTACCGGCCGTGGCCACCGGTAAGCCGATGCTCACTATGCTTGGTTGGTCGGTCGGAATGCAGAGCTGTAGAACTACGGTAGAGCCGTGGCCACAGGTAAGCCGAAGCTCACTATGCTCGGTCGGTCGGTCGGAATGCAGAGCTGTGGAGCCACGGCAGAGCTATTGCCAGCGGTAAGCCGAAGGTCACTATGCTCGGTCGGTCGGTCGGTCGGTCGGAATGCAGAGCTGTAGAACTACGGCAGAGCCTTGGCCACCGGTAAGCCGAAGCTCACCATGCTCGGTTGGTCGGTCGGAATGCAGAGCTGTAGAGCCACGGCAGAGCCACTGCCAGCGGTAAGCCGAAGCTCACTATGCTCGGTCGGTCGGAATGCAGAGCTGTAGAACTACGGCAGAGCCGTGGCCACCGGTAAGCCGAAGCTCACTATGCTCGGTTGGTCGGTCGGAATGCAGAGCTGTGGAGCTACGGCAGAGCTATTGCCAGCGGTAAGCCGAAGGTCACTATGCTTGGTCGGTCGGTCGGAATGCAGAGCTGTAGAACTACGGCAGAGCAGTGGCCACCGGTAAGCCGAAGCTCACTATGCTCAGTTGGTCGGTCGGGATGCAGAGCTGTAGAGTCACGACAGAGCCATTGCCAGCGGTAAGCCGAAGGTCACTATCCTCGGTTGGTCGGTCGGAATGCAGAGCTGTAGAGCCACGGCAGAGCCATTGCCAGCGGTAAGCCGAAGCTCACTATGCTCGGTTGGTCGGTCGGAATGCAGAGCTGTGGAGCCACGGCAGAGCCATTGCCAGCGGTAAGCCGAAGCTCACCATGCTCGGTTGGTCGGTCGGAATGCAGAGCTGTAGAGCCACGGCAGAGCCACTGCCAGCGGTAAGCCGAAGCTCACTATGCTCGGTCGGTCGGAATGCAGAGCTGTAGAATTACGGCAGAGCCGTGGCCACCGGTAAGCCGAAGCTCACTATGCTCGGTTGGTCGGTCGGAATGCAGAGCTGTGGAGCTACGGCAGAGCTATTGCCAGCGGTAAGCCGAAGGTCACTATGCTTGGTCGGTCGGTCGGAATGCAGAGCTGTAGAGCCACGGCAGAGCCATTGCCAGCGGTAAGCCGAAGCTCACTATGCTCAGTTGGTCGGTCGGGATGCAGAGCTGTAGAGTCACGACAGAGCCATTGCCACCGGTAAGCCGAAGCTAACTATGCTCGGTTGGTCGGTCGGAATGCAGAGCTGTAGAACTACGGCAGAGCCATTGCCAGCGGTAAGCCGAAGCTCACTATGCTCGGTTGGTCGGTCGGAATGCAGAGCTGTAGAGCCACGGCAGAGCCATTGCCAGCGGTAAGCCGAAGCTCACTATGCTCGGTTGGTCGGTCGGAATGCAGAGCTGTAGAGCCACGGCAGAGCCATTGCCAGCGGTAAGCCGAAGCTCACTATGCTCGGTTGGTCGGTCGGAATGCAGAGCTGTAGAACTGCGGTAGATTCGTAGCTACCGGTAAGCTGCTTCTTCTCTTTTTCTTCTTCTTCTTCTTCTTCGTTTCTCTTTTGACATTTCTTCCAATTTATTCGAATTGGCAGAATTGATGTCTTTGAAATGTGGTGTTGCAGAAGAAGAATGAAGTTGCGAGAATGAGGTAGAATCACAATGAAAAATGAAATGGCGTATGTCTTTTAGTGCCGGGAGTGTCCGAGGACATGTTCGGCTCGCCAGGCGCAGGTCTTTTGATTTGACACCTGTAGGCGAACTGCGCGTCGTGATGAGGATGAAATGTTGATGAAGACTACACATACACCCGGTCCCCGTGCCAGTGAACGTAACCATGATGGTTAAAATTCCCGACCCTGCCGAAAATCGAACCCGGGACCCCTGTGACCAAAGGCCAGCATGCTAACCATTTAGCCATGGAGCCGTACGAATCACAATTAGAGATACACATGGAATCATGTAGGCAAGAGGTAGAACAATCTGGCGAGATTTGACCGCAAAAAGTGATGAGACTGGTAAGACAAATCTCTGACATACCGTTATGTAGGCCTAATTCAGATAACTCAGGCTACGTCAAAGATTTTTTGGTCAAGGTTTTGGAGTTCACTTTCTGTCACACGAACTAATATATACAGTACCGCTTATTTGGGAACAACCTCTTGTATTTACAGGCTGCCATTAAATACAAGGTAAAACATACCAAATTTTATCTATTAATGGAAGAAAATGATAAATTATAAAGGAGATATGGTAAACAGTACAAAGATCAATGATCATATTTTCCCGGACTCCTAAATGAAGCCTTTCCATCAGTTTTGTAAGAAAGAGAGCATGAAATAATATCAAAATCGTCTTACAAACGGGTTTTAGAAGTTTGTACGAGAGGAATGAATCAGCATTATTCAGAAAGTAAAAGTGCTATGGATCAAAACATAACAATCCCAGTAGACAAAAACACGGAAGATTAAGAAGAAATAAGGAACAGAAGAAAGGAAATGAGTTCTAACTCGGCTGGATGTAAGAATTCATTTCACTTTGTCGCCTATTTCCGTTGGTGCCACTGCTTTACATACAAATAGAATGAAAAGCCTACATACTTAAATGTTACGGCATACACGCATTTCAATACGAACACGTGCTTGTGATGAATTCTGTTGGTGAGGCAAAGGGAGTCTCTTGTGTAATGTACTAGGCATGGCTTACCCTCCCTGCGAAGTAGCTTTTGTATAGGGCTCGCATCCTAAACATTAACATAATTCTGCAATATAAAGCGGTGTCCCCTTCCTCAGTGATGAACGCAATTTATGGCTCGTGTCCGTGAACAACCTGAGACACCGGTGCGCGGCTTGTGGTTCGTATGCAACAAGTTACGGTACAGCAGCTGACGAAGTGACTGAAAATCTACTTTGGTTAACATTGCTGTGGTATATTATTCGAAGTCTCTCGCCAAGTCAATGATACGACATTGAGCGAGAATAAGCAGATTGGGTAATACAGAATGTAAGAATGATGTCCCAAATAATTTGTTTTCTCATATTTTTGAGGTTCAAGTAAAAGTACGTATAAATCAAATATGCCTTTGCTGGCAGGACCTAGTGTTTACAGTGCACTATGTCTTCCGGTATAGGCTAGAGCAATTTTGTTACTTTCATTGATCTGTCTCTGTCTTATCCTTGGCTTTGACAATATGAAAGTGACTGAGGTATGTGTGATGCTGGTTATGTAATTCCTTATGCAGCCAGTCCCTGCTATGAATGGTGTGAAAATGTTGCTCATGGGGTCAGTTGGTGCATACATTTCAGTGGGCTTGGCAGACTGATATGTAATCGCAACTCCTGGTTCGGTGAAGAAAGCAACGGGAAACTACCTCACTCCTCATTTCACTAGTGCGCCTGTTCAGTGATGCCTAGGCGGATCTGTTGAGGAACCAACCAGAACATACATAAATCAAATGTACTCGAAAATCTACGAAATCATTACACCATCAAATTACTACCGCTATTCTCGAGGTTGATGTTAATGAAGGCGATGTGGGTGATGAATATAGAGATACACAAGGAAACGAAAAAACTAGTCACTCTATGGCCAAGGCAGTGTTCGAAATCGCACTGAAATACATCGAACTACATTTAGTGGTATCTGCTATGGACGTGTTGTGGGGAAAGAAATGGAAGGATGCATCTGTAAAGTCAAGAATTCTTAATTTGAATATTTCGAGCCAACTCATACAGTACTGTAAGTTGTAATGTTTTACCGAACATCGTGTAGTCCAGCTCCTACGATGAATGGTCAATGTAATGGCTTTAGGTTCGGAGAACTTCAAGTTCGATTCCTGCATAGGCTATTGTTAATTCTTATCCCTCAGAGACTGGGTATTCGTCTTAATATACTTCTATTCATCTATACACGACGCATCACAATGCCAACCGCCACATGAACACGAAAGACTGAATATATCCCCTCCACAAGGAAACGGTGTGAAGGGCATCTGTCCGTAAAACTGGGTCAGATCCACCTCAAGTGCCCAATAAATAAATGGGGGAAAAGATCAAGTAGAAAAATTCTAATAACATATAGGCCTACAGAACTATATTCCCTTTTTCGTGTTCACTTCATAAAACATTGGGAAACTACTGTTATTAGTCACAGCGTTATGTGAAATTTTATTTCTAGACCCTATTAAACTGTTTTATAGGATATTGGTTTATAAGAAATATTTTTATTCGTTCCTCAGGTTATCCGACCTTATGCGTGCACCAACCAATTCCCGGTGTCGTAACTGACATATTATATCAGGTTAACATCAGACTGCCGTCCGAAGAGCATTTGAGGCAATACCAAGTCTACAACAAATCATTTTAAAAAAAGTTAATAATAATAACAATAAGAAGAAGAAGAGCAAGCCCGCATAAATGGTAACCTATTTGTAGGCGTAGAAAAGGAGTTTGGTCTAAGCTCTTTGAGATTATGAAATTTGAAGATGGTTAGAATCAGGTACAGAGAAATACGGGTTGTCTATAATCTGTTCAAAAATAAAGCTAAATTGAAGAGCATCGAGGGATATGAAAGAAAAGTAAGTATCAAGAAAGCAGTGATGCAAGTTTGCAGATTACAATCACCCCGCCTCCCAAACACACGCACTCGTCATTTTAACGTTCATATAGAACAAGTGACAACGGATATCACAGGGAGATAATATGGATAAGGAGTGGAAATCAAAACTATAATATTTTCGGAAGATATTTGTTATTAATCTGATCCTTCAGCATATGAAGAAGACTTCGAGTTAGCTAAAAAGGATCATCCCGTAAACAGACTACTGTATTAAGACCCTTGACATGTCAAGACTAGGTGTGTCCAGCTAGAGAGCCTGCAGATATTCCAGTGTCACGTGATCAGTTTTATGACACCCTTATCCATATAACTTGGCTTCCATGATCGGGTTCACCACTTCTCTTATCAGACATCTCCTCAGTTGGTCTTTCGATTATTATCTTTATTATTATTTTATTTAAAGTAATATGTCAGGTTGGGAATACAAAGCTGGGGAAAAGTCGATAAGTCGAGTTATGTTGCAAAATGGATAGTGGTTATTACCCTATGGCCCAGGATCATGATCTTATTATTTGGATAAAATACAGTAGGTTAGTTCCTTTGCACTCTGTAGAGCACACACTGTATGTTGCAATTTACGTAACTCTATTGAACCCATAATTCTAACTTACTAAAAAAAATTGCAACTACAAGATGGAGTGCAACCATATTTTTATTGCAAGCTCATCTCGCGCTCCGTGACATGGCAACTCACAGTGGGGAGCGAGCCCCCAAATATTCGAACGAGGTCGGAGCATTTCGGCAGAGTTTGGGTAATCAATAATGAAATTCTGGATAATAACCCTCATTGCGGGAGATTTCGGGACTGTCATTAACAAAGAAATAAGTAATTAATAATTTTGGAAAATATCTCATGAAGCTAAAGTTCACAGGGTGAAAGTTTATTTAAAGTAGGCCTGGAGAAAAGTTGGCATCCATGCTGGAAGAATAGTGCACGCGTGTCAAGGACATGCAGTCAACATGCGAGGGGAAATTAACTAATTACGCCCGTTAAGGAAACAGGGAAAATCAGCAAATAACACCATCATGACTGGGAAAGTAGGTATGGAATCTCTGGAGTGAGTCTCGAAGAAATCGGTCCCGTGGTCTTCGCTCGGAATGATTGCACCACAGTAGATAACGCCAAGCAGAGCGTCCCTAGAAAAGGCTTAAACACCCCCTCCTCAACCAGAAGCGTCAGTCGTCATTCTATGTTCCGAGAAGGTGAACCTACTTTGGGCAACATTAAGAAGAAGACCTAAAGTGGGCGGAATAGAGTAACTTGTAGAATCTCTAAAGGCAGTTGGCGTGAGGGATGAATAATTTACCAAGTGGTAAATGGTGAACGAAGACTACATAAGCTATTGAAACATTGTAATTACGACGATCTATCACGGTCGGGGAAGAAAATTATGTTTAAAAACTATACGATTCCTGAACTCATAGGGAGACAGCAGATTCATAGATAGCTTTTACGAATTACTGCGGGCAATGTAATTTTTTTGTAATCGGTAAGGGTTGGACGATAGTCTAGCGGAGATAAGCTTTGTGTCTCACGGTCAATCACACCTGTGAAACATCTGGATAGGAAGGAGTTGGGATGATTCCGCATACTGCATTAGTTGAGTTCTCGACACGAAGCGGGGCGGTTTAACTGTTATATGCGTATAGAATAATTTATGGTAGCGTATGTTCCTTCAAGTCAGGTGTAGGATCTGTGTATTTATAAGGTAATGTTTAAGAGAAGGGCTAAATTGGAGGTGACTGACACAAGATGCAATTACAGTTCTGTCTAATTTAAATATTATGTTTTGTAGTTAGAGCTGTAAATGCTGGTCCCTTTAAATTAATTAATTAATCATAACATCGCGTTGTATATGGAGCGTGTGTAATCATGTATAATGTGATGATGAGGAAGTGTCTTGTCGTAATTTTAGAGGAGAGGCGAATTGTCTATTATTTACGTCAGCGCGCGAGACTTTAAAATGTGTTTAAATTTCTTTAAAAAAATTATACGTGAAGTTAAATATTGCAATGAAAATCATTGAAATAATGTTCGGGCCGGTAAAAGTTACAATAATAATAATGATAAAATAACCGTTATGAGTGCGTTAAAGTCAAATAACGATGTATCCAACAATAAATAATAATATTAATAATAATAATATTCACGTCAGGATAAAATTTGATATGGTGATAATTATGCGTTAAGCAGTTATAAGCGAGATTTGCGGTTTATGTCAAAATCCTATTAAGTATGATAAAGTTGGCATTTTTTGAAAATTAAATTTTGTGACACCGTGTATTTGTGTTACAGGAAATCACAGTAGGCTATTTTTCTCGTGAGGTCAGGAAAATTTCGAGAAGTTAATTATGAGATCATTATAAAGTTGTTTGATCATGGGAAATGGATTGTAATGGAAATGAAATGTTATGAGAATAGTTAGGAAGATGTTAAAAGCAGAGTAACCCTGTATTATATGAGTGATGTAGAATAAGCAGGATACTGAGTGTAAGAGGCTCTGAATTTTGACGGAGAGGAATTTTTGTGACATGGTGTATAGGTTGAGATGTAATATTTCTGAGACAGGCTGTATAAGAGGAACGATGTCCTGTAGCAATCCAGAACAACTGATGAATATACAGTAAAGGTTGTCAAATCCAATTGAGCGTGTTGTAACGCCTATTTTAAGTACAAGTTGCTATTCTGCCATGATCACTATTTTATGTAAGACCGTATGTAATGGCGATTCTAAGTGACGGTTCTATTTTGATACAAGCGAAGTGCATTTTGTGATACCTGACCTCACGAACAAAACACATTTTGACACACGGTCAAGATAATCCTTGATTATTGTGAAATGGATTCTAATTCGTATCTTTACGAGATAAAATTATCGCTGACTGCAAACACTGCGGGTGTGAAAAATGAATTTTATTAGAAGGATAGTTTAACTTGCGTAGATTGATAAGAAGTTACGTCACTGGACAGTTTACGGTGATCCCTGTTTGGAATGTTGACATGGTAGGTCAGTTGGAGCCTCACACTTGAGTTATGCCGTGAATATCGTGATCGCTCTGATTATTGTTTTCAGTGATATTACGTAATATCAAGCGAGAGTTGAGTTTATTTTTAGTTAGCGAACTTTACTGCAGGTGTTGAGACTGTATTTAGGAATAGATTAAATTATTTGGACATGTTGTTTAATTTCGATTTCACGCTTTATTGTAGGAAATGGACACAGTAATGTTTCCATGTTCGAGTTTATTTTTTTGTGGCGAATTTCACTTCATGTGTTAGAGTTTCAGTGAGGATCAGATTTAATTATCCGGACACTGTATTAAAGTTTCGATTTCGCCTGACAGTATGAATGATGTGTAGATACCATAACGTTTGCTCAATGATAGATTTATAATAATAATTTCGTGTGGCTATTTCTAACCGAGTACAGCCCTTGTAAGGCAGACCCTCCGATGAGGGTGGGCGGCATCTGCCATTTGTAGATAACTAGATGTTATTGTGG
The DNA here is from genome assembly GCF_040414725.1 of Anabrus simplex. NCBI lineage: Eukaryota > Metazoa > Arthropoda > Insecta > Orthoptera > Tettigoniidae > Anabrus > Anabrus simplex. Next base: position 1,605,806,711 of record NC_090265.1, on the reverse strand, counting down.
TGGAGGATGGTGTTATGTGTGGTGTGTGCGTTGCAGGGATGTTGGGAACAGCACAAACACCCAGCCCCCGGGCCATTGGAATTAACCAATGAAGGTTAAAATCCCCGACCTGGCCGGGAATCGAAGCCAGGACCCTCTGAACCGAAGGCCAGTACGCTGACCATTTAGCCAACGAGTCGGACAACGATAGATTTAAGATGCCGCGTCTATTATATAACTTAAGGATGAGTAGACACCGTAACGTTGGCTCAGCAACAGGATTAGGATGTCTTCTGTACATAGTCAAGTCATAAAACCCCATGACACTACAACCCTTGAACGGCCTTTGCCTACCAAGCGACCGCTGCTCAGCCCGAAGGCCTGCAGATTACGAGGTGTCGTGTGGTCAGCACGACAAATCCTCTCGGCCGTTATTCTTGGCTTTCTAGACCGGGGCCGCTTTCTCACCGTCAGACAGCTCCTCAGTTCTAATCACGTAGGATGAGTGAACCTCGAACCAGCCCTCAGGTCCGGGTAGAAATCCATGACCTGGCCGGGAATCTAACCCGGGGCCTCCGGGTAAGAGGCAAGCACGCTACTCCTACACCACGGGGTCGGTAGTCAAGTCATAGGTTAGACATTGTTGCGAATCGACTTGAACGATGTTTGTGTTTGCAGTAGTGGATACGAATGTGAACGATATTAACAGGTACTATTCAGGCCATGTTTCGACATAATTCTTACTAGCCAGAAGGTGCTCCCATAATAGCGTTGCATTAGTGGTAGCATGAATGTAAGGGTTGTCCCAAGTGGAAGCCTAGGTAATGGAGACTGCTCCTTACTGCTTAGCCGCGCGTGTTCAAGTTCGATGAAATTTTGTTCGTATTTATTTACTTTTATTTACTTTAAGGTTTATTGTTCGGGTTTCCGACATATTATGATAATGCCCTGTGTTGACACTTAGTTGATTTATATATGATTTACACTACGAATGTGGTTTCGATTCATCACTTGTTAAAATATTTTAATTTCATTTTTCGTTATTCACATTATTTATGTGAGACGTTGATCTACTGACCACTTGTAGTTTAATGGGTCAAGTGTAGGTAGACAGATTTATAATGGTAGTAGTGTGTATAGAAATTTGGAAAAATTTCCTTTTATTTGTGTTATGTTGAGGAATTGTATTTTAACAAACTTAACGACGTAATAGTTTTATAACCTGAAAGTTGGTTTAGTAAGAACATTTTCAAGTGATTTATCACTTTTCTTTAACTTCAGTGTTTGGAATGTCTTCTAAATGCATATTGAATTAATGTTTTCCTACATTTCGCAGTTCTCTTCCTTCAGAACGATGTAACGAAAGTTTCCATCGGATCAAGTGTCGTTGGTTCCTTCTGAACATCTGTTTGGGGTGATGCATGTTTTAGCATCGGGATTCTCTTGTAACTTAAGGGTGTCATGAGATGAATATGCATGGTGGAATTTTATTTTTGATTGTGACAATTGCTGTTAACTTGTAATTAACAACATGCTTTCTAGTAATATTTCACAAACTATCCAAAGCAACTGATAGTCGATCCGGTTCGATTAAGGATCCATTCGGGGCATGTTCCAATATCCGATAGGATAGTCGACTGGTGGATAACATTAATTAAATGTAAATATGCAATTCTACTTTTTGGAGGTCAGATTTTCCACGGATCGAATGAATGAACTCTCAGTTATCTTGTGAATCAATGGTGCCCGATTTTCAGGTTTTATTCTAGTTTTTACCCCTCGAATTTTACACTACTTTTTCATTCTTTGGAAGATAATAATAAAACCATGTCAATAAAACTTTACCACTCACGTTATTCATTGTGACTGCGTTAAAACATGTGAAAATTTTAAGTGCCTTTTTTTGCCAATCTAATTAATAAATTATAGTGATTTACATTGAATAAATATTTTGTTACGCGCATTTTTGCTCCTCATTTGGGATTGGGAAATACACCATTCCTTTACCAAAGTGACATAATTTTGGGGGAACTGAACTTTCAGACTGATATCCTGTGAACTTTTTGCTCAAGGTCGTTGGTATAACCGTCACATATCGTGACACAAAATTAAAATAATCTACACCACCCATTCAGAAGAAAGGATGTAAGAGCGCAGGAACATGTGTGTGTTACCTCAGTAGGTAATAGGGTTTTGCCATGATATTGAAGGTCACAAGTGTTCAGGCCTTGAAACAACGTTCTAACCGCCACCATGCGGGTACCAGTGCCGTTTCCACAGCATGCTTAACACCCACCTGTGGAAACTAGAAAAACAGAATTATTGAGGGAGGAAAGTACATTAACGAATCTGCTGAGCGAACAGGTTGAAGGACTATGACAGAGAGACTAAATATACTCTCCGGTTGAATTCAAAGTACTGAATACACCAACGTACATTACCGATCGCGCTGAGGATTTTCACAGAAAACATATTGATTCTCTTTCGATTAATCTATTTTTCATGTATTCTTATCATCAAGCACTTTCTCCGATTCGATGAAGGTTCTGAAAAACGTTGATTGCAGCACGTGATAAACAGAACAATCCTCTAGATTTACGGAACGTTTGTTTCCAGGATCATATCCACGAGATCTTCATTTTTACGAGGAAACTGAAACAGAGAGAGACGGGAATTTTTATTTGAAGACTTCCACACGCACAATGTGGAAATCGACCCACGACCGCCATTATGAGGAACAGTGATGATGTCAATTAGCTGTCAAACCCCCACTACAATTGTAACAATGTACAGTACCCAACGTAGGTTTATGAAGGGTGTATCACGCCCTCCGTTACAATCAAATTTTAGTGATTTTAAACTGAAATTCATAGAGTAAATATATCCCCGTCCGTAGTTTTATTATTGAAATCCCATATATTAATGTCTGCACACGGTAGCTGAGGCCATACGATTATAATATATATTAAAGTGCATGATCCCCTGAAACAATAATTTCATTTATTGTCAGTCACAAATAGTGACTACAAGGAATGCATCGTACACATTTCTCAATGTAAATAGTAAACTTTTGTAGCCTCCATATTCACAGCGTTTTAGAAGGTGATTATTTCTTCTTCTTCTTCTTCTTTTTAATCTGTTTACCCTCTAGGGGTGGTTTTTCCCTCGGACTCAGCGAGGGATTCCGCTTCTGCCGTCTCAAGGTCAGTGTGCTGGAGCTTCAGACTCTGGGTCGGGGGATACAACTGGGGAGAATGACCAGTACCTCGCCCAGGTGGCCTCACCTGCTATGCTGAACAGGGGCCTTGGTGGGGGATGATAAGATTGGAAAGGGCAGGCAAGGAAGAGGAAAGAAAGCGGCCGTGGCCTCAAGTTAGGTACCATCCCGGCATGTGCTTGCAGGAGAAGTGGGAAACCACGGAAAACCACTTCCAGGATGGCTGAGGTGGGAATCGAACCCACATCTACTCATTTGACCTCACGAGGCTGAGTGGACCCCGTTCCAGCCCTCGTACCACTTTTCAAATTTCGTGGCAGACCCTGGAATCGAACCCGGGCCTCCGTGGGTGGCAGCTATTCAGGGTGATTATATTACTGATCTAAATACCTTCATTGAACTGTCTCAATCTCATCCTTGGCTTTGACATATGAAAGTGACAGGTGTGAGCGATGCTAGTAATGCCATTCCTTATGCAGCCAGTCCCTGTTATGAATAGTGTGAAAATGTCGCTCATAGGCTCGATTGGTAGATGCATTTCAGAGGGCTTGGCAGAATTATATGTAATAGTAACTACTTGCTCGATGAGGAAGGCAACGGGAAACTACCTCACTACTCATTTCTCTAGTCGTTTTAGTGGAGATAGACTTATGTCTAATGTATTTCTGACTACAATATCATGATTTATTATTGATTCTGAATGTTCAGCTAATACTTTGTATGAGAATAAGCAATTTGTCATGCAGTGTCGGAATGAATTGTTCAGACGGCAGGAGTGCTGGTCTTCTGACCTTAACATGGTGGATTAGGTCGAGGCTCAGTCCGGTGATAGTTCAGACACGTCAGCCCCGTGTCTGTAGATCCACCGAGCCGTTTAAGAACTCCCGCGGGACAAAATTCCTGCACCTCAAGGGCTCCAAAACCGTAAACAAATTTAGTGGGACGTAATACTAACATTATTATTATTATTGTTATTATTATTATTATTATTAATAATAATATTATTTAGTAGAAGTATATATTCATGCAACATTAATTGTCCTCTTACTAGCTGAGATTTTATGTTGGAATTTTCTTCTTTTGTTACCAAGATAAGAATACTGTGGATATTGCACCATTTGACATCAACACAGATGGGGATTACGCCTTATGCTACCGAGCTCGATAGCTGCAGTCGCTTAAGTGCGGTCAATATCCAGTATTTGGAAGATAGTGGGTTCGAGCCTCACTATCGGCAGCCCTGAAGATGGTTTTCCGTGGTTTTCCATTTTCACACCAGGCAAATGCTGGGACTGTACCTTAATTAAGGCCACGGCCGCTTCCTTCCCATTCCTAGACCTTTCCTATCCCATCGTCGCCAAAAGACCTATCTGTGCCGGTGCGACGTAAAGTAAATAGAAAAAAAAAGCAACTTGCAAAAAAACCGCCTGGTGCTAATAAAATCTGAAATTATTGTGCATAGACCTGAATAAAAATGAGATAATTAAGATAATCCTACCTATATTGCTTATTATAATTTCAATAATTACGTAAAGTTGAAAGGGCGTGTGAATATTCTCTGTAAATTCATGAATTACGTCTAAACTATTAAGAATGATGTTTTCTGAATATTTCCTGAAATTGAAGTATTACGTTAAAGAAAATTAGACTTAATAACATTTATTTAATGAAGACCTCAAAAAGAAAATTCCAAACATTAACAATTTTATTACTCATTAGTAATAAAATAGACTCCAGTTTAATTAAATACTTCAAAAAATCACCAAAATCAAACAGGAAAAGCTTTATTGTATTATCACAAGATGTCAATGGTCACAACACTAGAATGGGAACAACTTCTGGCTGTTTTTCGAGATTGTTCTGTTTGATTCTTAAAAGAGAGCGGAGATTGTACTATATGAATTTAGTTACTATTTTAAAGAGTGCAGATCAGTAGGTCCGTCTCTGTGGTGTAGCGGTTACCGTGACAAGCTGTCACCCTCCGGAGTCCCGGGTTCGATTCCCGGCTCTGTCACAAAATTTGAAAAGTGTTATGAGGGCTGCAACGGGGTCCATTCTGCCTCGGGAGGTCAACTGAGTAGAGGTGCGTTCGATTCCCACCTCATCCATCCTCGAAGTGGTCTTCCGTGGTTTCCCACTTCTTCCCCAGGCAAATGCGGGGATGGTACGTAACTTAAGGCCATGGCCGCTTCCTTCCCTCTTCATTGTCTATCCCTTCCAAACGTTTCATCTCCACACAAGGCCCCTGTTCAGCATAGCAGGTGAGGCTGTCTGGGCGAGGTATTGGTCTTCCTCCTCAGTCGTATTCCCCGGCCCAAAGTCTCACGCTCCACGACACTGCATTGAAGCTATAGGGGTGGAATCCCTCGCTGAGTCCGAGGGAAAAACCAACACTGGAAGGTAAACAAATTAAGAAAGAAAGAAGAAATCAGTAGGATTTTGTCATTTCTGAAATAAATAAGTAAATTAATTAATTAATTAATTAATTAATTAATTAATTAATAGTAGAATCCAATGCTGTCAACATCTTAATTTCGAAATGAAGTACTTTTCTACGTTTGATATCAACAGCACCAGATCACGTCATTCTACTCCCTTTCACTACTCGCTCCTCGTTAAGACCAAACGGCCAAGACCTAAATGGGCGAAGACGGGAGGGTCAAACCTTTAGTCCTCCAGGGTGCGTGTGCCCCAGAAATAACTAGAGTTGACAACGGAAGGGGATGAATTTCATCTGAAGGGCCATGTTCTTGTAAAGCTTGAGTTACGGCCAAAGAAAGGGATTTAAAATGAACCTCAGAGAGAGAGGTTGAGATCTGGTTAGATTCATAAATTATAAAAGAGGTAAGAAACCTTTGCTTCCAGGTATAGAGACATAATTCATACCTAAATATATGGATATTTTATGCATGGGTAACAAATAGGTTAGTGAAAGTAGGTTGGCGCGTACAATACTGGATAGGTTAAGGGAAGAGGCCTGTATTGATTTTAAACAATCCATCCCAATTTCCATACTGCTTCCCCTAGGGTGAAGAATAACCAGAAACTACTTGGGCGTAGCACACAGAGCTGTTATAAGCCACCTCATGTGGTGGTGAAAACAAGAAGTCATTATCAGAGACACCTCCAGTCCAGACTTGTTACTAGACAAATGCAGAAGGACGTTTCTCATATTTAAATTCGTTTGTGAACTACTTTATTTACATTCACCTAATTTATCCCATTCCCAGTTCAATGTGTGAAAGGAAAACAGCATACCCTGAAGACTGGCATTAATTTTTCTCAAAAAAATCATTCACGTTGGGAAACAATATTAAATCGATATACAGAACTTCAAACCGATCAGGTTAATTACGCAGTTCCAGAAGCGTAGTTTTGACCCTGCGTTTCGGAGATGGTGTGTTCGAATCCTACCGTCGGTAGCCCGCAAAAGTGTTTTCCATGATTTCATATTTTTATCTCTTCTTCTTTATCTATTTGCCCTCCAGGGTCGGTTGTTCCCTGGGGCTCAGCGAGGGATCCCACCTCTACTGCCTCAAGGGCAGTGTCCAGGAGCTTCAGGCTCTGGAGCGTAGGATACAACTGGGGAGGATGACCAGTACCTCACCCAGGCGGCCTCACCTGCTATGCTGAACAGGGATCTTGTGGGGGGATGAGAAGATTGGGAGGGATAGACAAGGAAGAAAGAAGGAAGCGACCGTGGCCTTAAGTGAGGTACCAACCCGACATTTGCCTGGAGGAGAAGTGGGAAACCACGGAAAACCACTTCCAGGATGGCTGAGGTGGGAATCGAACCCACTTCTACTCAGTTGACCTCCCGAGGCTGAGTGGACCCCGTTCTCAGCCCTCGTACCACTTTTCAAATTTCGTGGCGGAGCCGGGAATCGAAATTGGTCCTCCGGGGATGGCAGCTAATCACACTAACCACTACACCACAAAGGCGGACTCAAACTTTTATACCTGGAAAATTCACTCGGTATGAAGAACTACTTCACATCAAAGAAACAAAATGGGACTAATACAATATTCTCTGTTTACACTTTTTCGCCTCCGTAGCGTAACGGTTACCATTATTGCCTGCCGTCCTCGGTGACCCAGGATCGATCACCGGTACTACCAGAAATTTAAGAATGGCAAGAAGCTGGTATGTTGTTAACATGGTACATGCAGCTCACCTCCAATAGAGGTGTGTCTGCAAAGAGCTGCACGATTTCCGGACGAGGAAACTAGTTTACTTCTAAATTAAATTTTATATTAGTATTATTAGGTCTAGTATTATTATTTGGAAATATTTATGATTATAACCTCCACTGATAAGGGCCTCCGTGGTTCAGGCGGCAGCGCGCCGGCTTCTCATCGTTGGATATCGTGTTTCAAATCCCGGTCACTCCATGTGAGATTTGTGCTGGTCAAAGCGGGGGCGGGACAGGTTTTTCTCCGGGTACTCCGGTTTTCCCTGTCATCTTTCATTCCAAGAACACTCTCCGCTATCATTTCATTTCATCTGTCAGTCATCATTGACCGAGCTCGATAGCTGCAGTCGCTTAAGTGCGGCCAGTATCCAGTATTCGGGAGATAGTAGGTTCGAACCCCACTGTCGGTAGCCCTGAAAATGGTTTTCCACACCAGGAAAATGCTGGGGATGTACCTTAATTACGGCCACGGCCGCTTCCTTCCCATTCCTAGCCCTTTCCTGTCCCATCGTCGCCAAAAGACCTATCTGTGTCGGTGCGACGTAAAGCAACTAGCATTAATCATTGCCCCAGAGGAGTGTGACAGGACTCGGCAACCGGCACAATTCCTATCCTCGCCGCAAGTTCGGGGCTTCATTTACCCCATCCCTGATCAGGTCATTGACTGGAAAACAGGTTGTAGGTTTTCATTTATTCATTTCTCCACTGATAGATCGTCATATATACCACTTGGAACAGCTCACCTTCTTACTTTCAAGTCTTCCCAGCCTGATATTTGCAACATTTTCGTATTATTATTATTATTATTTAATCAGTTTACCGTTCTGGGTTGGTTTTTTTCTTGGGCTTAGCGAGGGATCCCACCTCTACCATCTTAAAGGCAGTGTCCTGGAGCGTGATAATTTAGATTGAGAATAAAACTGGGAAGGAGGACCAGTACCTCACCCTGGCGGTCTCTTCTGCTATGCTGAACAGGGGCCATGTGGGGAGTAGGAAGTTTGGAATGGATAGGCGAGGGAGAGGGATGGAAGCGGCCGTGGCCTTAAGCTAGTTACAATCCCGGGATTTTCCTGAGTGGAAAACCACGGAAAACCACTTCCAGGATGTCTCAGGCGGGAATAGAACCACTTATACTCAGTTGCCTCCCGAAGTCGAGTGGACCCCGTCCCAGTTCTCGTACCAATTCTCAAATGTCGTGGCAGTGTCGGGAATCGAATCCGGGCCTCCTAGGGTGGCAGCTAATCTCAACCACTATACCACAGAGGCGGACAATATTTTTGTAACTTGTCCGGAATGAGCCAGAACAAATCGTGCTGCTTTCGTTAGTATATTTTCCAGTTCGCGAATCAAGTAATCTTGGTGAGGGGTCCCATACACCCGAACCATACTCCTAATGGGCTCCTAGCAGTTACTTACAAGCCCTCTTCTTTACATCCTTACTACAACCGCCAAATACTCTCACAACCACATGAGGAGCTCTGTAGCCTTTATTTACAATCCCGATAATGTGATTTCCCCAATGAAGATATTTTCGTGTATTAACACATGGGCTACTTCCACTCCATTAGCTCTGTAATTAAAACTGAGAGGTCTTTTGGTCGTCGTGAAACTTACAACCTGACTTTTCACCCCACTTTTTTTCCAGATATACTAAAATTGTAGTACAATACTAGTAAACTATGTTAGTGCACTGTAAGACAAGAACACGTCACGGTCTGTTCGAGTGATCTGTGGAAAAAATTCTCATTTTACTAACGAAAACTAAAGATTTGTAAGCATTCTGTTTCTCAAGCTAAGTGTATTTTCTATTTTTACTTAAACTGTTAGGTTCTTCAGTCTGCCGAAACTAATTATGAGCAATGAATAAATTAATTTCGGCAGACTGAAGAACTTAACAGTTATAAATTAACTGAGTCAAATTGAAAAGAGATGGCTTCAGATATTGCAAATCATGCTACATGTAACTTACATAATTTCAATGACCTCTATCTTATTATCATTAACAACTGGTTGATACCCGTCTTGAATGAATATGCCCGCTCAGCGTTTTATTACTAGTAGGGTAGCCGTATTTCAGTCCGACTGCTTGGACGAATGGTCAGCGTTGAGCCCTTCAGTTCAGAGTGTCCATGGTTCGATTCACGGCGGGGTCGAGGATTTTAATCGCATCTGATTAGGGGACTGGGTGTTTGTGTTTATACCAACAGTCTCTTCTTCATCTTCAGACAACATGTCACACTACTAACCACCATACGAACACGCAATAGTGATTGCATACCTCCTCATAGTGTTGACGTCAGGAAGGACATCCAGCCGTAAAACAGGCAAAATTAGCACGTGCGAAACATTCGCACCCACGATCCCACAAGTGTGGGAAAAGCGGAAGAAGAGGAAGAAGACTGTAGCTATATTTCAGTAACGACGATCGTCTATACGAACAAAGAAGGCTCTCACTCTACATCCAAAATAAAATAATTGAAATTAATTCTGTATTATTCACGTGAGTTTGAAGATTTTGTTTCAGACTGTACTTCCTAACTCTTTGTAGTTCAGGAGGCTGAGTTTTATTAAAAATACACGTTTTACATAGATAGGTAAACAGATAGATAAATATGTAGATATTCACTTTATTACGAATTAATGTGGACAAGGTACGTGTTTAGTGATAAAATATTTTCCTTTATATTTCTGAGTCTTTTTTGTCGATTTAAGACCATTTTAGGATCTTTTTGTCATGTTTTAGTTTTCCTGCGTTTGTTTGGTCACTGAAATACAGGATCTGCTGATTACAGGCATGGCTCCTTGATATTGTTCGAGATCCTAACCTATGAGCAGTGAAACAAATTTGGGGAGAACTTCTATTCAATCTCAGGACCTCGGCCTGAGTTCGTTTACTCTCTGTCTGTGATTTAACGTCTCCCCCTGACATCCCATGAATACAAAACTTCTTATACTGACCAATTGGTCGGATGGCGAAAACGTAATCTCTCGTAGCTACCAGGAAACCGCATTGTGCCCTTGGATCTCTTCTCAAAAGAGCCAGGCTACCTTGATACCTGCCTCACCGGGTCAGAAGACTTTACATAAAAAAAAGCTTTGGGGACTGGACCTTGCGATGTGAGATCTCTCACCCCACTTCGCGTCCCTTTAATCTGCCTGAAAGCGTGCTTTAGAAACTGCCATTGAACTTTTGGTATTGGAACTAACAAAATCTATCCCAGAAACCTTTAAAGTTTTAATGAAAACCATTGACAGAATTCCCAGGCTTTGATGCTGAAATTCTATTCAATAGAATAGAGTGACAGATTTATATAGGCCTACTAGCATTTATTTATTATAAAGATAGGTTGGGGAAACTATATACCATATATTGGTACACGACTGTACAAAAGCCAACGGCCGTAGCCGTGTTGAAACACCGAATCCCGTGAGATCTCCGAAGTTAAGCAACATTGGGCGTGGTCAGGAGTTGCATGGGTTGCCACACGCTGTTGGTGGGGGGGGGGGGTAAGGGAATGGAGGAGCGGAAAGGAACTGGCCACCCTACCGCACGTAAACTCCGGCTCAGGAACACCTCTGCGGAGGTTCGGACCTGCCTTCGGGCAGAATAACCCCTACCTTACTGTACAAAAGTGCGGTTTGCTATTCCCTTTGTCAAGTAACGTGAATAAACAATCGTGACCGAGCTCGATAGCTGTAGTCGCTTAAGTGCGGCCAGTATCCGGTAATCGGGAGATCGTGGGTTCGAGCCCCACTGTCGGCAGCCCTGTCGTCGCCTTAAGACATATTTAAGACATATCTGTGTCGGTGCGACGTAAAGCAAAAAAAAAAAAAAAAAAAAAAAAAAACAAACTTGACTCCATAGCAAACTGCAGTTATTCTATTTCTCCTTGTCTTTCCACAAGGTCATGTGTTCATCTTCATTTGAATAATTTTATTGGATGTGTAAGGACACACATCTTTTTATCCCCCAGTCCCTGGTATTTGAACCTCAGACGTCAGGGTTAAAAGCCAGGAGTTCAGCCACTGCAGCACTTTTCAACATATGCAACATTATTAAAATAATTAAAAAGTAGACAGCATTATCCACTTTGACCGAATTCGACCAAATAGGAGGCGCTATGTGTGCTATGTACAGTACAGCCTTCATGGCAGTTCTTCGTACAATCTTACTCTCTCCTTGCAGAGACGCCCGGTAAAGGTACTATACATCGACCTTGGCGAGGCGAGCTAGCCCAGTTGTTTGACCACCCAAATCTGAATCCGAGTGTCTCGGGTTTGGTCGAAAAATGGCAGGAGAGACTTGAATACTGAGCCGAGTCCTAAATTACAGTATCTCGGATGCTCTGTCGACTCCAAATAATAGAGGGAAGCTGGTTGACGACGATGGAATAGGAAAGGTCTAGGAGTGAGAAGGAAGCGACCGCAGCCTTAATTGAGGTACAGCCCCAGCATTTGCTTGGTTTTAAAATGGGAAACCACGGAAATCCATCTTCAGGGCTGCCGATGGTGCGATTCGAACTCACCATCTCCCGAACGGAAGCTCACAGCTGCATGATCCTAACCGCACGACCAACTTGCTCGGTTTATAGACCTGCAATGTACCCAGCGGAGTTGCGTACAACGTGTTCCCAGCGATGCGGAAGCGTTTGGATACCGTCGACACAGCCCATTCTCTGGATGGTCCGAAGAGAGCGACTGATTGCCAGTTCAACTGTCCGGGATCGAATCCCACGCAGATTTTCATTCATTTCAGGAATTAGGTCGAAGTCGAAGAGATTTAAATCAGGAGGTTATAAGGGCAGCCCTCAGCGAATGAACTAACCAGACACCACTCCTGCAGCCTTGTCGCGCAGAATGATGGGTGCTTTATGGATAAAGAGTCCCTGCGACTTCGACCTAATTCCTAGGATGAAGAATCCACTGCGTGATATTCACTTCCGAACAATTGAATACGTTCTGGAGGCAATCGATCGCTCTCTTCACACCATCGCACCACTGAGAGATCGGGCAGTGCCAACGGTATTCAAAGGCTTCTACGTCGCTGGGAATAGACCCTACGAACAGAACGGTGGTAGCTACATCGAAGGCCTGTGAAACCTAGAATGTTATAGCCATACAATCTAGAAAATAAATAAATAGGTGCTTCTACTAATAAATGTATGTACCATACCATGCAATTATTATTATTATTATTATTATTATTATTATTATTATTATTATTATTATTATTATTTGCGTTTCAGTCACCCATGGGTTGGGATTACACAACCACCATTATTTTCCCTAATTCTCTCTCTTTCATCTTTCGTCAGTACTAAAGCCGTTCGCTTTCTCCAACTCGTCCTTCCGCCGAAATTACTCTGTTCTTCCTCGTTTTCTCGTCGGACAGATACAGACCCTTCACCTCCGCAAATTTTCTTCTGAAGACTTCTCTGTTTCGTTCGTCTTCTGCCCATATTCCGCACATTTCTAGATAGCGATGGACTTCTTTCACCCATAGGACTTGCGTTTTCCTGTTCTCCTGGAAAGTGAGAATCCTGTTGGCGAGCCTTTCTTGTTCGATCATTTGAATATGTCCATAGGAACCCAATCTCCTTTTATTAATTATGGTTGTGATATTTTTAAATCTTTAGTACACTTCCTGGTTTAGTCTTAAGCGGAAAGTAAATTCATCTGTTGGTTTCCTGAGTCCAAGAATCTTTCTAAGGAACTTTATTTATTTATTTATTTATTTATTTTCCTTCTTTTCCACGTCATAGAGTCCCTTGCTGACTATTGTTTCAGCTGCACATAAGCATTCAGGTTTGACTACAATACTCTAATGCCTAAATTTGGCCTGAAGTTCTGACATAGTTCGAATGCCGTCTCCATCTTTCTCGCCCGTTCTTCAATTGCTGAATTTTCACTGATGTCTGGAGTCAGAAATTCACCTAGGTACGGTACTTGAATTGCTTAGCCCTTTTGATGCCACCATACTTGGTCTTCATTGTACATTCATGTTCATATACTCGGTTGTTTCGAAAGATATTTGCAATCCAGTTTTTTCGTCTGTTTCCCTGAGGGCAATGCACTTTTTTCGAGCGACTGTACAGTTTTTCATTATCGCCAATACTAACTGAGAAACGTGACATTTTCTGTTTTCCACCCCTCCCCCTCATTATTGATTGTTATGCCACTGTATACAAATCAAATAATGCATTGCCCAGTCCATTACCGGTTATTTCTGAACCGTAGTCAGTTTCAAGAAACCGTGTAGTCCTGTTTTTCCGTGACACACACACACACACACACACACACACACACACAAAGCAAAAATTGAACTGAACCTATCTCCGACTCTTGTATACATAATCCTAAATAAATACGAAGTAGGAGGCAAATTTTTTATGTTATTTCTAGAAGACAATAATCTACAGAGTTGCTCCGGCGCCTATCAGGTGTGACGACGTTCTTGCCTCAAGAGCACTTATTACAGCGCTGGGAAGAAGCAAAAAGCAACCCCTTACTTGTATCGGCATCACACACATGGTCGCTCAGGCAGCTGACATATGGTAGTCCTTCGCTTATCAGCACAACAACTGTTAGGGCGGGCGAACAAATTTACTGACTTGCTGGAAGAAAGAGACTCATCCTATTATCTATTTCATCGACCGAAGAGCCACCAGTCTCTTCTGCTGTGTTTCGGAGGTAAGCCTTTCCATCTTCTCTTGATAAATACTTGTCCAATGATCCACCTGCAAGTACACAGGATAAATGACTGAGATATTCTTCGCCCAGAGAAAGGAATTGAGTAATTTTGTATTTATTTTTACTAATTTTACGTCCCACTGACTACTTTTACGAAGACTTTTTGGAGACGTTCAGGAAACCAAAGTGTGTACGGCAGGAGTTCTTTCACATGCCGATAAAACTACCAACAGGAGCTGATGTATTCGGGTAAGACATATTCAAACACTACTGGAGTAAGCCGAAATCAAGGGACATACAGTACATGTGGAACAACGATCATGCTTTTTTATGTCAGACCTCAGCTCGCAGGTTAGTTGGATTATTAAAACCAACAGTGTAACCATTCTAAAACACCGGATGCCGTCAGATATCCGAGCCTAAGCAACATTAGCCACCCTACAGCAAATAACCTTCAGTTTAAGATAGGCTACATGGTCAGTGACCCTTGCCTAGCTCGGAAGGGTGGGGAGGAGGCCAATGACTGTGTCATCAACGACCATATTTGTATAAGGTACTTGGTTCTTCTACTTCTATTACTATTATTTGAATAGTAATACTAATAATACCTAGCCCCATGTTACAACAGCCCCGAAGACAGATGGCCTTCCAAGCGACCGCTGCTCATCCCGAAGGTCTGCAGATTACGAAATGCCGTATGGTCGGCACGGCAAATCTTTAAAAGTAAAAGCAGGCTACTACGAAGGATCTTGGACAATAACAACAGCAATTAAAAAGAGAAGACTGCTGTTCTACGAGCATATGTTCTGAATAAATAATGAGCGGATTTCGAAAAAAAAATCTGGATTTTTTTAAATCCAAAGGCTTCCAGATTAAGATAGTTCCAAGAGTGTGAGAAAGATCTGCGAGGGATAGGCAATACGGAGGATAAAATTAATGACCGGGACAGTTTTAGGAGGATTGTGAAAAGTCAAAACCCAGAAGACGGAGAAGGCCTTTACCAAAAGAACGAAAGAAAGTGCTGACTGATGGATGAATTGAAGAGAGACTGGCGGGACTTCAAAGCCGACAAACGAACAAGATCTAATAGACACTGAAAATGATGTCGGTTATTAAGAAGCAGTCCTTAAATGCTCAATTCGAATGTCAAAAATATATATATTATCTGGATCTCCATGGTAGCCATCCAATCTCCCAACATGAAAGTCACCGAATTTCGTATGCGCTGTATGTATGTTCCTTCCAGGGTCACTGTACTGTTGGGTTGTTGACGAAAAGATAGAATCGCTAGAATCGTAATTTCATGGTTACTGAATATTCTGTTCCGAACGCACACTTAGCTATTCTATGAAGAAATCCTATTTTAAGTCTACGAGGTATTCAGACGTACACGAATTGCCAAGGCTTGAGCGGTTTCTTGAATTTTGAATCACCCGTTTCGTAATACTGCTACAAAGCCCTCGGGATAGGGAGGTTAACAGGAATGATTTGTTCCGCAGCGAGACATCCCTTTGTTGCATCTCAGCAGCCCATTTCTATTGTCCCATGACAAGTTTGGAGCGGTGCCCCAGTAGTATTCAATGATATTGTAATAATTTATTGGATTGAATTCTGTATTCTATTTTCTAGTGGATTTATTGCTTGTTGCCCCTACCGATACGGAAGGAAAGGGATGCAGAATAGAGATCTAACTATGATTTACCGCTGGGAATCCTTCTGCAATTTTAACTTTTACCTCTCCTTTTCGTATATTTCTTAAAGTGATGATTTACATTTTCAACACCTTTACCATTAATTTATTTCATAAGGAAACTCGGTATCCGCACCTGCATTTTGTGGCAGAAAGAAGAACTCGTTGGGTCATAAATAAATATGTAAAGAATATACAGTGGACTGATTTTGGCTTTTACTGGTTGCGAGGTTAAGAAAGGGTTCTATCAACTATTGAATGATTTACTATTTTGTTCCTGGGGATATTTCCATTACAGATTGTGAAATGTAGATGTTGAAAAGTGTTAACGAGGTTGTGTGACTTAGTAGTCGCAGAAAGAATCACGTTAACGAAGTTTGGAACATTAATCTCTTGAAAAGGTGACAGATCACTAGTTCGCCCCTGTTAAGTAAACAAGGTTACTATTTGGATGTTCAACATAGGTGACGTTTCAAACCTTACCTGATTTATCCATCCTTTCTAAGTGGTAAGAAGAATTTCCCGAATAAATTGCTACAGTGTACAGTATTTATTTATCTGTTCGTGTTAATACACTTATCTTACATGCAGTACCCACCACAGAAACAATGGTGGCTACATACTTCCACATAGGATTTGTGTCAGGAAGGGCATCCTGCCGTAAAACCGCGCTAATTCACATCAGTGCCGAACCCAGTAAGCTGGGAGAAGGCCAAGAAGAAGAAGACTGGCTTTATTTAATTTGCTGTAGTAAATAAAAAAACCATCTCTATATAAACTGTGAAGGTCCCTGGAGGAGTGGAAGGTAAAGGCTTTATTATTATTTAATCGTGCTTGTTTTTCTTCTTCTTTATCGAGGATAAAGTTTGCATTCTGTTCCGTCTTCACAATTATTGTATCCATTTCGTCGATCTTCCTATGTGTCCTTTATTTGTTAGTTGCAAATAGACCTATAATTTAATAGTTGTATCCTGAATTCTGCACTAATTAGGATAGAGTGGATAGCCTAAGTCCAGCCATTTTTAATCCTTCCACCAAGAATTCACCTGTTATTCATTTCCGGTATAAAGTGAGTGAACATCAAGAGCACGTGACTCTCAGGGAGGGGAATTTTGTCTAAATTGCTCGTCTTCCTGACGAGGAATCGAAGCCACGTCCTTCTGGATGAAACGAGCACGCCTTTACCACCTGGGCTAGGCAGCTTCTGTTGCAGCAAATACGTTTGTCGAATTAGCAGGAAAACGGAAACTGATGTAAAAATCTCCGAAATATATTTTCTTAAAAAGCCCGCAACAAAGTATGCGTCGGCTGATCGTCACCGCCACGTGTAGTGAATTCAGGTTATAGTTCTGAAAGCCCTCCTTGTGAACATCTGAGGAACTTAAAGGTGCACCTTAAAAGACAAGGTACTGAATAGTTTTAAAGTCAAAGGTATGCATGGTAAGAGCAGATTTCAACATTAATTCTTCTTCTCCTTCTTCGTCTGCTTACCATCCAGGGTTGGTTTTTCCCACCTCTACCGCCTCAAGGGCAGTGTCCTGGAGCGTGAGACATTGGGTCGGGGGATACAACCGCGGAGGGTGACTAGTGCCTCGCCCAGGCGCCCTCACCTCCTATGCTGAACAGGGGCCTTGGTGGGGGATGGAAAGAGAGGAAGGGATAGACAAGGATGAAGGAAGGAAGCGGCCGTGCCCTTAAGTTTGGCACCATCCCGGCATTAACTGGAGGAGAAGTGGGAAACCACGGAAAACCACTTCCAGGATGGCTGAGGTGGGAATCGAACCCACCTCTACTCAGTTGACCTCGCGAGGCTGAGTAGACCCCGTTCCAGCCCTCGTACCACTTTTCAAATTTCGTGGCAGAGCCGGGAATCGAACCCGGCTCTCCGGGGGTGGCAGCTAATCACACTAACCGCTACACCACAGAGGCGGACTTCAGCATTACTATGATTCAATTTCTTTAGAAAAAAATCACTTACGTTAGGTTAGGTTCTATTTGATTATTTGTAACTACTGCGACTGGGATTAAATTAAAAGCTGACGTAACCAAACGTTAACACAGATATTAAATATTACTGCGTAAACAGCAACTGTCTTCATCATAACGCACAGAAAACAACGTACGCCAAGGTGTGCAGCTTACGGCTAAATCCTGTCTAACTTTCTCACGGATAAGGAGAAATAGGTCATATCGATATTCTACTCCTTCTACCGCTTTCCCTACACCTGTGGAGTCGCAGGTGCGAACAGTGTAGCAGAAGTAGATTTGGCCTTGTTTCAAGGCCTGATGCCCTTCCTAACGCCAACCCTATATGAAAGGATATAATCACTACTGCGTGTTTCTGTGGTAGTTGGTAATGTGGTATGTTGCCTGAATATGAAGAAGAGAGTGTTGGGACAAACACAAACACCCAGTTCCCGAGCCAGAAGCATTAATCAGACGCGATTAAAATCCCCGACCAGGCCGGGAATCGTACCCTGGACCTTCTGAAACGAAGACCTCGACGCTGACCATTCAGCTAATGAGTATGACAAAAATAGGTCATATCAACGTAGGCCCGGAAATAGTTAATTTCGTTCATTGGTTGGAACTGAATCCAAGACACTGATACAGTATGTTATTGTGGGCTTGGCTGAACTGAACGATAATTTATTTCAGAAAATAACCATATTGTCCGCCTTTGTGGTGTAGTGGTTAGTGTGATTAGCTGCCACCCCCGGAGGCCCGGGTTCGATTCGCGGCTCTGCCACGAAATTTGAAAAGTGTTACGAGGGCTGGAATGGGGTCCACTCAGCCTCGGGAGGTCAACTGAGTAGAGGTGGATTCGATTCCCACCTCAGTCATCCTGGAAGTGGTTTTCCGTGGTTTCCCACCTCTCCTCCAGGCAAATGCTGGAATGGTACCTAACTTAAAGCCACGGCCGCTTCATTCCCTCTTCCTTGTCTAACCCTTCCAATCTTGCCATAGCCCCCGTAAAGCCCCTGTTCAGCATAGCAGGTGAGGCCGCCGGGGCGAGGCACTGGTCATCCTCCCCAGTTGTATCCCCGACCCAGAGTCTGAAGCTCCAGGATACTGCCCTTGAGGCGGTAGAGGTGGGATCCTCGCTGATTCCGAGGGAAAAAGCAACCCTGGAGGGTAAACTGATTAAGAAAGAAAAGAAATAACCATATTTGAATAGCCTACACTGTGATAATCCTTGAATGTAAGGTAACTATCAGGCGAGTTGGCCGTGCGGTTAGGGGCGTGCAGCTGTGAGCTCGCATCCGGGAGATAGTGGGTTCGAACTCCACTGTCGACAGTCCTCAGGGTGGTTTTCGGTGGTTTCCCATTTTCACACCAGGCAAATGCTTGGGTTGTACCCTATATAAGGCCATGGACGCATCCTTCCCACTCCTAGACCTTTCCTGTCCCATCGTCGCTATAAGACTTGTCTGTGTCGGTGCGACGTAAAGCATATCGAAAAATGAATTAAGGTAACTCAAAGCTAAGAATTATCGGAGCCAAGTCGGTGTAAGTATTTTTATTTCCGTTTCTAAAGAATCCAAATTTGAAACGTTTATCCCTTTTTGCTTTGTTTGTTACATTCTGTATAGCATTATACTCTAAACGTTTCTCAAACAGTGCTAACCTACAGAAGAGCCTAATTAAGTCCAAGATATTTTTGTACTTCGTATATGTTTTAACAGCAGAAATAATTACCACATTCAAGCAAGAATGTTGCCTCCATCACAAAATTTGCGTATACGTATCTTATTATTACAAGGTATTAACGACTGCTGGCCTTACCGATCTGGAGTTGATAACACTTGCCATATGCTGTTCAACAGAGGAAATGCCTACTGGTGCCCCTGAAGTTGACCAGCCTGTACAACGTTATATTTGATCATCTGTCGTGAAGAAATAACGTTGGGAAACATATGGCAACTGTCTTAAACATGAGACCTTCCTCCTGTTCCGTTCATTTTCGTCTGGCTGTGTAACGTAAGACATTGCTTGTCCGCCTCCTGTAGGAACGTTTGCGGACTGGAACCGCTTACAGTCGATTGTTATTAACGGGTATGTAGGCCCCTACTGCTATGTACCTATGAAAACAGAGCGAGTTGGCTACACAGCAAACACCTGGGCTGTATCTTAATTAAGGCGACGGCCGTAACAATCATATCATACGAGTACACCAGTTGAAACACCTCAGCTATAGACAGGCTTTTTTCTAATTGTTTTACGTCACACTGATAGTCAGGTTTTATGGCATCTGTGGAATAGGAGAAGGCTAGGACTGTGAAAGAAGCGACCGTCGCCTTAATTACGGTACAACCCCAAGCATATTCGTGATGCAAAAAACGGCGAAACCACGGAAAATCATCTTTAGTACCGTATTAGGGGGTTCGAGCCCACTATCGGCCAAATTCAGGTAGTGGTGGTGGTGGTGGTGGTGATTATTGTTTTAAGAGTAAGTACAATGGGGCAACCATCCTCTTTGTAACACTAATCAGAGAGAAAAGTATGGAGGGGATCCGACATTTTGAAAAATGAAGGTATCGGCCAAAGAAAGGCAAGGGCCACGAAGGGCATGAAAACGAAGGACCCCCTACGCCTCGAATGCTCTAATACCCTCGGTATTGTAAAAGAACAAGAGTTGACTAAGGGAGGTCGGATAGGTCAGATGAAAGTAAGGAGCCTGGCACAAGTAAGTGGAAGCAATGCCAGGACTCACCTAAGGGCCCGTGGCCGCCAACCCACGCTCCCAAGTTCATAGCCACTGGGGCCCCTTTTAATGTCACTTTACGGCACACAGGGGATACCATGCGTGTGGTTCTACCGCCCCCACACACAGGGGATTCCAGAAGAGCAAAACTCAGCAGTACGAAAAGGCTGAACAGTACATCTAAACAGAATGAAGGAAACCAGGATACAACTATTAAACTATAGGTCTATTTGCAACTAACAAATAAAGGACACATAGGAAGATCGACGAAATGGATACAATAATTCTGAAGACGGAACAGAATGCAAACTTTATCCTCGATAAAGAGGAAAAACAAGCACTGCGATTAGATAATAATAATAATAATAATAATAATAATAATAATAATAATAATATATGGTGTTTGAGTCACCAGTCCCTAGACCGGTTGGATGCAGCCCTCCATGCCATCCTATTATGTGCTAACCTATTCATTTCTACGTAGGCCTAACTACTACATTCTGAATTTGCTCTAATATGCTTGTCATGTTCGTACGTTGGTCTACTCCTACCGTTCTTACCGCCTACAGTTCCCTTCCCAATAAGTGTGACAAAGAAATAGGTCATATCAACGTAGGCCCGGAAATAGTTAATTTCGTTCATTGGTTGGAACTGAATCCAAGAGACTGATATGTTATTGTGTGCTTGTGTATTGGCTGAACTGAACGATAACTTATATCAGAAAACAAAACATATTTGAATACACTAAGATCATCCTTCAAAGTAAGGTAACTACCGAGCGAGTTGGCCGTGCGGTTAGGGGCACGCAGCTGTGAGCTCGCATCCGAGAGACAGTGGGTTCGAACCCCACTATCGGCAGTCATGAAGATGGTTTTCCATTTCCACACCAGGCAAATGCAAGGGCTGTACCTTCGTTCCCACTCCTAGGCCTTCTCTATTTCGTCACCAAAATACCTATCTGTGTTGATGCGACGTACAGCAAATTGTGAATGAAAAATAATAAAAAAACTAACTGAATAAGTCCTGGGTGTGTTGTTCTCAATTGTTCTCAGTTGTTCTCAATTTGATTCAGTATCTCTTCATTCGTGATTCGATCTACCCATCAAATCTTCAGCATTCCTCTGTAACACCACAATTCAGAAGCATTTATTATATTTCTTTCTAAGCTAGTTATCGTCCATGTTTCACTTCCATACAAATGCCACACTTCAGAGAAAAGTCTTCAAAAACATATTTTATTCCTATAGCATTGTTTGAAGTGCGCAATAAGAAGAAGAAGAAGAAAAGAAGAAGAATTTTTACATTCCACTAACTACTTTTATGGTTTTGGAGACGCCAAGGTGCTGGAATTTCGCTTTGCGTGAGTTCATTAATGTGCCATTACTTCATATCTACCGATACGAGGTTGGTGTATTTGAGCACTTTCAAATACCACGGGACTAAGCCGGGGTCGAATCCGCCAACTTCGGGCTGGGAAGGTCAGTGGTCTACTGCTTGATTAGGCCTAATTCATCCTGCCTCACTGCGATTTACTCAAGCCCTAAAACGGTACTACCAACAAAGATGACAATAATTTTAAAATGTAAAATATAGGTAATTTAACTGCAAAATTCCTTCTGACCCCCAAACTGCTTCAATTCATTGCGGTCAACACATGATGTGGACATGGCCCTGTTTTACGACCGAATACCTTTCCTTTCACCCTTTGCGTTTTTCTCTGGTGTGTTGATTTTAGCTGAGATGTGTACCATGACGATCAAAAACACTCAGCCCCCTAGCCAGAAGAACCAAACACAATTAAAGTCCTCAGCCTGGTCAGGATACGAACCCGAGGTTCTCTGCGGTGAAGGTCAGTACGCTGATCATTCTGCCAGAGAAACGGGTTTTTTTCGTGGTTCATTGAAGGAAATATTTCATTACAGACATGCAAAGACTATCTACACTCAACGGTCTGTTCATGTTGCAGTGAATCAGAAGGCAGCAGTGGAAGAAAACAAATCAAGGTTTCAAGAAAGTTGAAGATCCTATTCATTAGATAGAATAAAAGTGAAAGCCGATGGCTGATTATGTGAAACACAATTATCTTGTGGCACTAAGGAACCAGAACAGAGGTATGGGGGAACAGACGAAAGCAAAAAGGAATCCAGTTTATTAGGCCTGCGGAGAGTGATGTAATTCAGATTACAGAAATGACTATGTACGTCCCCGCTCCCCCTACCTCAGGATCTACCTCAACTTCTATTGAGTACCGGCGGAGGGGAAGACAGAAGGAAGGGAGACCTCTCCCTCAAGAAATACCGTTGCCGCAGACCAGGAGCATAACGAACTAAAGTCTAAAGAAAGGGAAACCCTGTCCCAGTCAGACTATGGCCTGCGGGGTGAAGAGGGAGGGGGAGTTATTCAATCTACCAAACGGGATCCCTGCGGATACCCACCCCACCCTGCCGGGCACGTTCCAACAGGGAAGAAGTCTACAGTTCGATACACTGTATGCTCGGAGTCACAATTCACGAGAAGGAATTTCGTTCCGTTAATCCGTACCGTAGAAAATGTTGATGTTCGTGCTGCTATAGGAAACTATTAACTGAAAGTAAGAAAGGATAGTGTCTGAACATTCAACAATGAACTTTTAAGAGGGTAGGGCACTACCTGGATATTGTATATAGGGTCTTTCACTCATTTAATCAGTGTACGTGAAAAGTAGAATTGCGTACACGTAGAAAACAAATCCTCGTAGGCATTAAGATGTATCAATGGTCCAAGGTTGATAGTTTCAGCCAAACTTGAAGATATATGCCTACCAAATTTTGTGTTCCAAGGTCTATCATCAAATTTACAAATGACTTGCATGTGTGTGTGTGTAATAGAAGTAATGTGCTTCTTTTTTCTTGCTATTTGTTTTACGTCGCACCGACACAGAGAGGTCTTATGGCGACGATGGTACAGTAAAGGGCTAGGAATGGGAAGGATGCGGCCGTGGCTTTAATTAAGGTACAGCCTCGGTATTTGCCTGGTGTGAAAATGGGAAACCACGGAAAACCATCTTCAGGGCTACCGACAATGGGATTCGAACCCACTATCTCACAGCTGCGCGCCCCTAACCGCACGGCCAACTCGCCCGGTAATGTGCTTCTAGTATTCATAGATTCCAAATAATATTATTAACTGTGCAACTGACAATGGCAAACTTTTTTAAAAAAATGCTATTTGTTCGGGGCGTCGACCTAGAAATATATTTTGCCCCTACTTGCACAATACGTGGGGAACCTGCGTGTAATTTGGTAAATGGCAGAAGTGTAAGTGTTGAGTGTGAAGAAAGGAACGTTCAGGACGACACAAACACCCAGTAACCGGGCCAGGGATATTAATCATTTACAATCAAAAACCCCTGTCCTAGCCGGGAATCGAACCCGGGGCCGCCGGGTGACAGGCGGACACGTTGCCCCCCACACCGCGGGGCCGGACTATAATCAAGCTGATAACATATTACATTACTAAATACATATTAATCACTTATTAATAATAATCATAATGATAATAATATACTTTTGCTACTGGTTTAACGTCGCACTAACACATGGAATGTTTTCGGCAACAGAGGAATGTGAAAGGTAGCCGCCGTGACCTTAAGGTTTAGCGCCAGCATTTGCTTGGTGTGAAAGTGGAAAATTATCTTCAGGGTTGCCGACGATGGGATTCGAACCCACCATCCTCCAAATACAAGCTTAGAGCAGGGCGACCCTAACTACATGGCCAACTCGTTCGGTATTTGAATTAATAATATCATTAATAATACATTATTATGACCGAGCTCGATAGCTGCAGTCGCTTAAGTGCGGCCAGTATCCAGTATTCGGGAGATAGTAGGTTCGAACCCCACTGTCGGCAGCCCTGAAAATGGTTTTCCATGGTTTCCCATTTTCACACCAGGCAAATGCTGGGGCTGTACCTTAATCAAGGCCACGGCCGCTTCCTTCCCACTCCTAGCCCTTCCTTGTCCCATCGTCGCCATAAGACCTATCTGTGTCGGTGCGACGTAAAGCAACTAGCAAAAAAAAAAAAATGACATTATTATTATTATATAGATCTACTATAATAAATTATTATTATTATTATTATTATTATTATTATTATTATTATTATTATTATTATTATTATCATCATCATCATCATCATCATCTGTTTACCCTCCAGGGTCGGCTTTTCCCTCGGACACAGCGAGGGATCCCACCTCTACCGCCTCAAGGGCAGTGTACTGGAGCTTCAGACTCTTGGTCGGGGATACAACTGGGGAGAATGACCAGTATCTCGCCCAGGCGGCCTCACCTGCTATGCTGAACAGGGGCCTTGTGGAGGGATGGGAAGATTGGAAGGGATAGGCAAGGAAGAGGGAAGGAAGCGGCCGTGGCCTTATGTTAGGTACCATCCCGGCATTCGCCTGGAAGAGAAGTGGGAAACCACGGAAAACCACTTCCAGGATGGCTGAGATGGGAATCGAACCCACCTCTACTCAGTTGACCTCCCGAGGCTGAGTGGACCCCGTTCCAGCCCTCATACCACTTTTCAAATTTCGTGGCAGAGCCGGGAATCGAACCCGGGCCTCCGGGGGTTGCAGCTAACCACGCTAACCACTACACCACAGAGGCGGACTATTAATATTTTACGTTTCAGTAACCACTCTATGGTTTTTCGAAGACGCTCAGGTGCCGGAATTTTGTTCCGTAGGATATCTTTTACGTGCCACTTAAGAAAAGAAATGTGACAGGCATCATTTCAATGTAGGTTATTATTCCGTGAACAAAAGACCAGGACGTTAGGTACCCGTATGGAGAAAGAGCGAGGCTGATCGAAAGAGGTTGGTTTTGCATACAAAACCATGATATGCAGGTCCCTCATAACTTGAGTCACTTGCCTGAAAAAGCCTACTAATAAACACCCCCATTAAGATGCAAGTTGGCACGCGCCGTGCTATTATATACTGTAAGGTGGAGATCAATCAGCTCCCACATCATATAAATTTATTTGCGTGAAATATACCATATGTGGTCCTCGATACTTCAAAGGCTTCGTACAGTGACCAAATTGCGGCCAGTTGTCAGCTGGGATGGAGATCTGATGCACATTTTGACCGTCCCTAGCAGAGTACCAGTTAAGATAAACACCCTTGTATCTGAGAAGACCGTAGACAATGGCGCCTGCTGGTGGAGACCGTCGAATAGCAAAGCAAGTATGAGAAAACGATAGTTAGACATGAGTTATGCGACTGAGAAGATGATCAAATAAGTAAGAACATCTATGATAATGTGCCCATTTTTTATGTCGGTGAGCTTCATAAAACAAGGAAGTTTTAAAATTGTCCTCGGATGATTGTTTTTACGTCGCACCGACACAGGACATTTGCCGACAGCGATCATATGGCTGAGAGGGTTGAGTCACGTATATATTAGCTTATATTTGGGAGATAGTGGGTTCAAACCCCACTGTCGGTAGCCCTAAAGAAGGTCATTACCATTTTCACACCAGGCAAATGGGGCTGCACATTAATTAAGGCCACGGTCGCTTTCGTTCCATTGTTAGCCCTCTCCTATCCCATCATCGCCATAAGACCTATCTGTCCCGGTGCGACGTAAGGCGGATTGTAAAAAAAAAAAAAAAAAAAAAAAAAGAAAAATGCGGACAATGAGATGGGAAAGAGCTAGGATTGGGAAGGAAGCGACTGTCGCATTAATTAAAGTATATCCCCAACATTTACCTGGTATGAAAATGGAAAAACCGAGCTCGATAGCTGCAGTCGCTTAAGTGCGGCCAGTATCCAGTAATCGGGAGATAGTGGGTTCGAGCCCCACTGTCGGCAGCCCTGAAGATGGTTTTCCGTGGTTTCCCATTTTCACACCAAGCAAATGCCGGGGCTGTACCTTAATTAAGGCCACGGCCACTTCCTTCCACTTCCTAGGCCTTTCCTATCCCATCGTCGCCATAAGACTTATCTGTGTCGGTGCGACGTAAAGCAAGTAGCAAAAAATGGAGAAACCTTGGAAAACCATTTTCAGGGCTGCTGACAGTACGTTTTGAACCCACCATACACCGCATGGAAGATCACAGCTTCGTGATCCAAACCGCACAGCCAAAATGCTCGGTCATAATTCCTAGACAGCATCTGCACAATGACAATGTTCAATATCTCATTTAAAGAGGAAGGACTAATGTAGCCTATCTATCAATAATACAGTAGTTTGACCTCGGTATGACGTGGTGATGGTGGTGATTATTGTTTCATGAGGAAGTACAACAGGGCAACTATCCTCTATTAACACTACGCACATACATAACTTACATCATCATAGACGCAATGCCTTTCAGCGTTCAGTCTGCAAACCTCTGTGAATTTACTAAACGCCGCCACAATCCCAAATTTGTGACTAGTTCTTTGGCCTCGTTTAGTTCTATTCCTCTTATCTTCAAATCATTAGAAACTCGTCTTGGATTGCCTCTACTTCTCTCACCCTCAATGCTCCACGACCAAGTTCATTATTCTCTTAGGTAATCTATTCTCCTCCATTCGTCTCACATAACCCCACCACCGAAGCCGGATTATGAATACAGCTTCATCAATCAAGTTCATTCCTAACAGCATTTATCTTCTCATTCCGTGTACTCTCCTGCCACTGTTCCCATCTATTTCTACGACGATCATTCTTACTGCTTTCAACCCTGTTACTTCTGATTTATGAATAATATATCCTGAGTTCACCCAGCTTTCACTCCCAAAAAGCAAACTTGGTCTGCAGACAGACCAGTAATGGGAGAGAAAAATTGAGGCGATCCAACACTTCGAGAAATGAAGGTATTGGCTAAAGAAAGATAAGGGTCATAAACGGCGTGAAATTGAAAGGCTCCCTAGTATTCGCAAACCAAATACCGTCGGGTCGAAAAATAAAAATTGTTCAAGCGAGGTTGGATGGCATAGATGAAAGTGAGGAGGCTGTCACAAATAAATGGAAGCAATGCCAAGATTCAACTAAGGTCCCCGTGATCGCCAGCTCTCTCACGTTAAGAGTCACTGGGGCCCTTTTTAGTCACCTCTTACGACAGGCAAGGGATACCGTTATTCTACAATCCCCACCCACAGTAGGGGGAAATCAGTTGATGCAATAGCGCTGCCATCTTGAGGTTCTAACGTCGCCGCGCCACCCGATAAAATCATATTAGCTTTGAACTCCGACAAGGTAGGACGTTATGGGAGATGTAGTTTGATTCCTCTGAGAAAGAACTACAAGTGCATCAAACAGCGAATATATTAAGAAAATTGTGGCGCGAAGAAGGGCGAAATATTTCTTCCTTTCGTAAACCATGGCAACATGAGGACAATAAGTGACTCCAACATTATTTAAAACCCATTCGAGAGAATAGGGCGGGCTGTCAGAATTCCACAGGGGCTGCCTGGCCGAGGTGGTAAAGGCGTGCTCGGTTCATCCGGAAGGACGTGGGTTCGATTCTCTGTCAGGAACTAAAAAGGGTTAAAAAACGAGATTTCCACTTCCGGACGTGCACATAGAGTCCAGAGGTTCCTCAGCCTACGCCAGAAGTCAATAACAGGTTAATTCCTGGGGTGAAAAAGTGGCCAGGCGTAGAGCTAGCCACTCCAGCCCACCAAGTGCCGAGGTTACGGATAGCGGAAGCTTTTAACTTCCACTCCTCCCAGAGGGTTTGGTGGCCTGTACGGACATGAATTTCCGTTTTCGTCTTGTCAGACTTCCAAAAAGACCAATATCACCAACATCGAGCGTCAAAAGGTCAATCATGCAGCAAATTCTACACTGCTGGAACCCCAGCCGAGCACATCTTCTATAATAATAATAATAATAATAATAATAATAATAATAATAATAATAATAATAATAATAATAATAATAATAATAATGTGATTGGCTTTACGTCCCACCAACTACGTTTACGGTTTTCGGAGTCACCGAGGTCCCGGAATTCAGTTCCAGAGGAGTAAACCTACCGAAACGAGGCTGACGTATTTGAGCACCATCAAATACCACTATACTGAGCCAGGATCGAACCTGCCAAGTTGGGGTCAGAAAGCCAGAAGCCAGCGCCTCTGACGTCTGAGCCACTCAGTTCGGGATTTTTTTTTTCTTGCTAGTTGCTTTACGTCGCACCGACACAGATAGGTCTTATGGCGACGATGGGACAGGGAAGGGCTAGGAGAGGGAAGGAGGCGGCCGTGGCCTTAATTAAGGTACAGCCCCAGCATTTTCCTGGTATGAAAATGGGAAACCACGGAAAACCACTTTCAGGGCTGCCGACAGTGGGGTTCGAACCTACTATCTCCCGAATACTGGATACTGGGCGCACTTAAGCGACTGCAGCTATCGAGCTCGGTGATTATTGTTTTAAGAGGAAGTACAACTAGGCAACCATCCTCTATATAACACTAAATAGAGAGAAAAAAGGAAGGTATCCGACACTTCACAAAATGAAGGTATCGGTAAAGAAAAGCAAAGGCCACGAAGGATGTGAAAATGAAAAACTCCCTAGCCCTCGAATAAAGCCTACCTCAAGCTAGTGTAGTGAAAATACCAGCGTATGAGTATAAATTGCCAAAAAATGCAGTAAAATTTAACATAACTATGTCTTGAAGCAAATCGTCCTAATCCGTTTGTCTGGTAGGTCTCGATCATAAATATATCATAAAATATCCAAAATATTTTTTTAACCCGAAGAGGCTAATCTGTGTACATATAAGGCCAAAAATTATTTTTATAAGAACCTAAAAATCCGGGCTCTGTTTATGACAGAGATCCTTTAGTGCCCTAACGGAAAATGCAAACATGTTTCCGATATACCTCACATATATAGAAAGTACAGTATTTTAAATTAACTCTTTAGTAGACCAAAACTTCATGTGCTATTGCAAAAAGAAAATCCTATTCCATTCAGGCAATAAAATTCCTTGGATAAGTGAAAAGTAAAGGATTCCACTTCCCATAACTTCGATACTAAAAGGAATAGAGCGGTTTGTTCTATGCCGGCCCACTATTGCCTCCAAGGTTTAACCTGATACTTACTTTTTGCCTAGGCCGAGGGGACTTTAGGGCCATGTTATTCTGCAGAAGTGCAAATCCCATTTCTGTAATTTTCAATTCCTGGCGACGAATGGAACCCACGTTTTAGCGGGTGAGCTGCGTAGGCCTACGTCTTTACCGCCTCGACTAGGCAGAATAACATAGCAGTGCATGTATTAGTCAAGACAGTGATCTGTTATACGTACGGTTTCTTCGCTGAATGGTCAGCTTAATGATCTTCGGTTCATTGGGCCCTGGGTTCGATTCCCGGTGGGACCGGGAATTTTAACCAAAGTCCTCTTCTTTGGGTGGTTGTGGTGGTGATAATTGTCTTTTTTTGCTAGTGGCTTTACGTCACATCGACAAAGATGGGTCTTATGGCGATGATGGGATAGGAAAGGCGTAGGCGTTGGAAGGAAGCGGCCGTGGCCTTAATTAAGGTACAGCCCCAGCATTTTCCTGGTGTGAAAATGGGAAACCACGGAAAACCATATTCAGGGCTGCTGAAATTGGGATTCGAACCCACTATCTCCCGGATGCAAGCTCACAGCCGCGCACCCCTAACCGCACGGGATTATTGTTTTAAGAGGAAGCACAACTTGTCAACCATCCTCTATATAACACTAATCAGAGAGAAAAATGGAAGGGATCCAACACTTCAAAAAATGAAGATATCGGTCAGAGAAAGATAAGGGCCGCGAAGGACGTGAAAATGAAAGACTCCCTAGGCATCGAGTGCTCTAATATCTTCGGGGCCAGAAAAGAACAAGAGTGGACCAAGGGAGGTCGGACAGGATAGATGAAAGTGAGAAGCCTGACATAAGTGGAAATAATGCCATCACTCAGCTGTGGACCCCGTGGTCGCCAATCCATGCTCCAATGTTGAGAATCCCTGAGGCCCCTTTTAGTCGCCCCTTAGGACAGACAGCGGATACTGTCGGTGTTATTCTACCGCCCCCTCCCACAGGGTGTTTGTGATCGTGATCTTCATTTTACAACCCTTCTAACCACCACAGAAACACACAATAGCGAATACTTCCATCCACAGAGGTTTTGACATCAGGAAGTGCATTCGGCCGTAATGCCGACCCAGGTTATTAGACAAAGGGCCAGGAAATATGAAACGTATCTGCTATTCTGGAAAATATCATACAGACGATCTATAGTGATTTTCCAGTTTACTCGTTTAGTGCTCTGTCAACTGTCTTTTTAAGCAGTAGTCATAAAGCGACCTATGCTTTTCCTTTTCCCCAGGTTGCAGTAACACGAGTTTTCCGTGATTCTGGGGTTGGGAATGGCTTTTAAGACTGGGTAGACTGCAGCCGGGGATTTTATTGAGGAATAGCCCTGGCATCTGTTTGAAGTGAAAATAGGGTACAATGGAAAACCGCCATCATGGATGCCGCCGACAGTGGGTCGAATCCACAATCTATCGAATGCAACACGATCAGTGTGGTGGCCAACGTCCACTGACCGTAGCCAAATGACTAGGATTACTGGGCAGGTGTCCTGGACCGAGTTTACTTTCATGGGGTGACCAGTTCTTTCCTTCCACCTGCCACACCGTCAGAGTTCCAATTGCTATTCTGAAGGTGGAAAAATATTAAGATTTCTTGTATAGTACTGGTACATAATTGGAGAATAAGACAGAGAATCTGCCTTGAATGAATGAATGTTTCCGCAGATTAACGTGAAGTATGAAATCTCACAATAGGATATGGACTGCTGCGTGCCTACTGCATGCTTGACTCCTTGCTACGGCCCTGCTCCGCTGTCATAATAATGCAACGTTAGGGATGCAACGAAGACATACTTGGACGTTACTGGGAGATTTAAATCCAATTCATCCATCACTCACAGGGAACGGATAAGGCGTTCCGAATGCAAAACGCGAACTCACAAAGAAACGTAGCCTATATCATTAGGATGAAACTCTTGAAATGATTTTCTTCGGGAGAACTCAGCAAAAGAAGACTTAATTTTCCAAATATTTATTCAAAACTCGTACAGTTGAATTTCTATTTTTTTAAATTCTATTGTACATATTTCAATATTTTTAGGACTCTCTAACAAAAAACCCACGCTCCCAAATTCAGAGCACCTGTGGCCCCTTTTAGTCGCCTCTTACGACAAGCAGGGTATACCGTAGTTGGTATTCTACCGCACCGATCCACAGGGGGAACAGTACCGAGAGAGCTGGCCGTGTGGTTAGGGTCAAGGAGCTGTGAGCTTACATTCGGAAGATGGTGGGTTCGAATCCCACCGTCCGCATCAAAGATTCTCCGTGGTTTCCTATCTTCACGCCTGTACCTTAATTAAGACCATGACCGCTATCTTCCCATTCCTAATCCTTTCCCATCCTTGAGTCGCGAAAAACCTTCTGTGTGTTAGTGCGACATTAATCCACTATAAAAAGAAGTTGAAATTGAAATTGAAATTCAATACAAATGTGAATAAAAAACTATTACAGAAGAGTGAACAAAAGTAAAATGGAATTTAGGCCTACTACTTGGTAAATGAGTGAAATTACAAAGATTATATCGAAAGAAGAGGAGTAAATACTTATTCATTCATACAGAACGCACGCACGGACACATCACATTCATTCGTTCATATATTCCAACGAGAGCTGGCTATGGCAAGCACTTTTGAAAATAATCAATGATTTGTGTGTTCTGAGAGGTTCGAATTCGAGGAATTCTAAAGTGGAATTTTCATCTGGAAACTCAAGTGGCATCAGGAAGGTATTCAAACTTAATCCTCTCGTCATGCCCTCAGAATGAGTCAGATTAGCACCAGTGGCCCCAGAAATACCTGGAATAACCTCGAAGCTTATTATTATTATTATTATTATTATTATTATTATTATTATTATTATTATTATTATTATTATTATTATCATTATTATTATTATTATTATTATTATAGCACTGCACAATTACTTGAAAAATGTTCTATTCCACCACCATATGTAGCCCAGATACTTTGCAGACCATCCAAACACTGGAATTACGGTACCTGGGTTGTTCTGTGCGTGGTGTGTGTGTTTTAGGACTGTTGGGGAAATCACAAACATCCATCCTGAGAAGCAAGGGAATTAAGCACAATTAACATTTTACGTTATGGAAGAGAATCGAAACGGGGGTACTGAGGAAGAAAGCCAAGACGCTGACTACTCAAAACATGTCTCAGCTAGTGTTCGCTCTGTTATCTTCACAGTGTGTTAGTCTATTCAGATGTTCAGCGTTCAATATTCCTTACTGCTTTCTTAAAACGAAATACGAGGTATAATTTGACCTTGAGAATAGATGTAGAGCCAACATAAAAGCTTTAGCAAGAAAAAGTATCAGACATTTACTATAAAGAAAACCCGCATGCAGTTCCCGCACGAGCGAATGATGCAGGTGTACAGCATAAGTTACGAAGAGTGAGAAACAAAGACATACGTCTTTCGCCATGACCTTGTCACTTTCCATAGCTAAGGAGGCTTGGAAACAACAAAACTAACTGCCCACAATTGTGAAGTCTAAAGTGATCTCAATGAATTGGGTATCGCTGTCTTCACTCAAACAGCCCGCACAAACCTACGATAATTTTACTCCTGTCGTTAAATGCGAAGACACTGAAGGCTGAGTCAGCGAACATTATTTTGTCGTAAAAAGAGTCTCCGTTCCAGCAAATAAACAACATAACTCTGATGGAAACAAGTACCGTCTACTTACTATGTTTGTGTGGTCTACAAGATACAGAGTGATCAGATATGCTTAACTCCGGCGCGCTTGGTGTATTCCTTACTGGCGAGCTGCCCGCTCGTTCGCAGTGCATGGGAAGGGGATGGCGCAGTATGCCATCACATGATTTGTTTCCTGGCCTGGGTCACTGTTTTGTATGCACGTGCATCCTAAACTGAAATTGTACACGTGTCCAATGTCGAAGTATTTCAGCTGTTCCCGAGTGTGCGTGATTTTTTCTTCCCTTAATCTGTAATTAGTCACAAAGAGTATTAAGGAACGTGCGTTTTCAAGGGCGCAATGTATCTTTATGTACAATTCATATGTCTAAACTCAGTCCGCTCGTTAAGTTCAAAGAGTGGTGATGGTGGTAAATGAAATGGCGTATGGCTTTTAGTGCCAGGAGTGTCCGAGAACATGTTACCAGGTTCAGGTATTTCGATCTGACTCCCTTAGGCGACCTGCGTGTCATGATGAGGATGAAATGATGATGAAGACGACACATACACCCAGCCCCCGTGCCAGAGAAATTAACCAATGATGGTTAAAATTCCCGACCCTGCCGGGAATCGAACCCGGGACCCCTGTGATAAAAGGCCAGCACGCTAACCATTTAGATATGGAGCCGGACGGTGATGGTGGTGATTACTGATTTGAGAGGAAGTATAACTAGGCAACAATCCTCTATTAACTCTAATCAGAGGGAAGAAAAGGAGGGGATCCGACACTTCGAAAAATGAAGGTATTGATCAAAAATGGCAAGGGTCACGAAGGGTGTGAAAATGAAAGAGAGCCTAGCCCTAGAGTGCTCTATAGTGTCGGAGTCGGAACAGAACGAGAGTTGATCAAGGGAGGTCCGATAGGATAGATGAAAGTGAGGAGCTGGCTCACGTAAGTGGAAGCAATGCCAGGACTCAGCTAAGAGTCCCATGGTCACCAACCGGCGCTCTCAAGTTTAGAGCCCCTGAGGCCCCTTTTAGTAGCCAATTACGACAGGCAGGGGATGTCATGGGTGTTCTTCTACCACCTCAACCCACAGGGTAAAGACTCCCTAGCCTTCGAATGCTCTAATAGCGTCGAGGTCGGAATAGAACATGAATGGCCAAGAGAGGTCGTATAGGATAGATGAAGGTGAGGAGCTTAGCACAGGTAAGTGAAATTCATACCAGGACACAGCTACGGGCCCCGAGTTAAGAGCCCCTGGGAGACCGTTTTAGTCACCTCTTACGACAAGCTGGGGATACCGTGGATGTTATTCTACCGGCCCCATCCACAGGGGGGATGAATGAAATTGGTTAAGGAGGTAGAAGGAATCGGCTTTGGCCTATGAGTAGGGACTGTCCAGGCATTTTCCTGTAAGTGAAAATGGAAAACCACAGAACATCAATGGGGTTTGAACACACTTACAGTGGTTGCGCAGCAACTCCGTTCGGAAATAATAATACTAATAACAATAATAATAGTAATAATAATAACAATATTCTCCTGAAGATGGTTTTCCGTGGTTTCCCATTTTCACACCAGGCAAATGCGGGGTCTGTACCTTAATTAAGGCCACGGCCGCTTCCTTCCAACTCCTAGGCCTTTCCTATCCCATCATCGCCGTGAGACCTATATGTGTCGTTTCGACGTAAAGCCACTAGCAAAAAAAAAAAAGTTCTCTAACTAATTTCCATTCAATTTCTTAGAGCTTAGTCTTGCTGTACCTGTGTTTCTTTTTACTCTGTACCTTGTTTTCATTTTCGGTCTTCAGATAGTTTACCGTGCCTCTTCACTTTGGTATCGACTGAGTTGGCCGTGCGGTTAGGGTCGCGCTGTTGTGAGCTTGCATTCGAGAGATAGTGGGTTCGAATCTCACCGTCGGCAAACCTGATATGGTTTTCCGTGATTTCCCATTTTCACACCAGGCAAAGCTAGTGGTGGTGATTATTGTTTTAAGAGGAAGTACAACTAGGCAACCATCATGCTAGAGCTGTACGTTAATTAAGGCCATGGCCTCTACCTTTCTAATCCTAGCCGTTTTCCATCCTTCCGTCTCCGAAAACAAGTAGCAAATAAAAAAAAATAAAAAAAAGCCTTCTATTTGCTGAAAATGAAAGTCCGCACCCTGATTCCAGTCAGTCGACCGTGTCAGGAATAGAATTAATGAAGCCCCCATCTAGCGGCGAGGATAGGAAATGTGTCGGCTGTCGAAGCCTGTCGCATTCCTCTGTGGCAATGGTTAATGAATGACAGATGAAATGAAATGAAATGATATTGAAGTGTGTAGCTGGAATGACTTATGACAGGGTAAACCGGAGTACCCGGAGAAAAACCTGTCCCGCCTACGCAGTTACAGACTCATACTGTTGGAAGTGAAAGGATTCTTCCGTTTATTCATTTTCTTCTCCGTCCTGTGACTACACCATACAGGTGTCCGTATACCTTAAATTTCTGAAGGATTTTGTTGCCCAGTTCTATTTCCAATTGTTTCTTTACGTCGCTGCCACAGATTAACACCCTTGGTTTCTTTACTTGTTTAGTGCCAGGTGATGCTGATCAGTATCTCTTTCATTTTCTGCAACAACGGCTATGTTATCAGCAAATCTCAGTATATCTACATGTTACTTTTTCATGAATAGTCAAACGCTTTTAAAAACCTCCGATCTCAGCTGGAATCGAACCCACTCTCTTGGAAGCAGAAGTACCTTCACTAGGATAGAAGAGAACAACAGTATTTCACGAATTAGGTACCTAGAGGTTTATCTTAGCAAGTATTCGCCGACAGTAAGTATGAAGACCAAAGCACACCTCCACACCTTTAACGTTTAAGCGAAAAAAAGGCGAGAATAAGAAATTAGTTTGAGTGCTACGAGCAGCTGCTCTGTAAGAAACGTGTAGAAATAACGTTCCGCGGCCACTCTCGCTTTTGTTTACCTCCTTTGTTCTAATGTTGCCTACTTCAGGCTAAGTATTTAACAACTTCAAAATAATTTACTGATGTTTTTACCAGTCTTCAGAAAAAAAAAAAGGTCACTGCATCATAAAATCATCAGTTTCAATCTACTGAAGTTGAATTGCTTGTATGCATTATGGGCTGAATACTACTAGTATTATTAGTATATATTGTATAATATAGGCTACTAAAGGCTCCGTTCACACGGAAGGACGTGGGTTCGATTGCTCGCAAGGAAATGGCAAAATTTAGAAACGAGATTTCTTGGCCCAAAGGCTCACTCGTATTACACCAAAACTGAGTACCGTATTATTTAAGTTATGGGGGCAAAGGCGACAGAGCACATTGTTAACTATTCTAGCCCACTTAGCGTGGTTTGATGTTGACTTATCCGTCCGATGGAAACGTTAAGGCTTAGGCAGATCCTTTGAAGTTAACCGACAGGGGTAGTCTATGTGCCATCACTGGATTTCACTATCTCTCTCTCTTTCTTAGCATTAATCCCGACTTGCAGGGTCTGCTGCTTTGCTACATCTCCTCCATTTCTGTCTGTCGTTGACATCTTCTGGTGTTAAGCCAACACTGTGCATGTCTGCCCTGATGTTGTCAGTCCATCTCTTTGCCGGTCTTCCTCGTGGTCTTGTTCCCTCTGGGTTGATGTGGAGCGCTGTTTTGGCAACTGAGTCGTCCTGTTTTCTCATGACGTGGCCGTACCAGCGGAGACGGGCTTCCCTCACTTTGTCTATGATGGGCGCGACACCAAACCTTTGCCGGACGTCCGTGTTCCTTATGTGGTCACATCGGGTCAGCCCCATGGACCATCGAAGCATCTTCATCTCCATGGTTGTCAACATTTGCTCCTGTTGTTTCGTCATGGGGCGACATTCAGTCCCATAGATCGCTGCTGGCCGTACCACACTCTTATAAACTTTTGCCTTTAGATATTGAGGCATCTTTTTATCACAGAGGACTCCAGTGACCTGTCTCCACTTGAGCCAAGCTGCATTTACCCTCATCCGAGTATCAGGAGTGGTGTCACAGTTTGAGGTGACGACGGATCCTAAGTACTTAAATTGCATGGTCTTCTGCAGGTCTTCTTCACTGATACTTATGGTACCTCTGGTTTGGGGGCCACATTCCAGGTATTCTGTCTTCTGGATATTGAGGTGCAGTCCATTTTCAGCCAGTCTGTCCTTCCACGTTTGAACCTGATGCTGGAGTTGAGGACGGGTTTCTTGTGCAAGTACCACATCATCGGCATAAAGAAGGGTCCAGGGATGTGAAGTCTGTATGTCAGCTGTTGCCGTATCCATGCAGAGGATGAATAGCAATGGTGAAAGGGCAGAACCTTGATGAACACCCACAGTGATATCGAAAGGCGGAGAGATTCCAGCAGGACTCCGGACAACACTAGTGGAATTGCGATACAGAAGTTGCACCCAGCTTACATACTCTTCAGGGACGCCTAATTATCATCATCATTATCATTATCATCACCATCCTCATCATCTCACAACCAGAAGCACTGGTCGCCCACATGCCTCTAATAGAAAGATCAGCACCAAGCGAGCAGAACTTGTCCTTGAACACTTCGGTACTAAAAGCCATCCGATAAATAAATAATTAATTAATTAAATAAATTAATTAATTAATTTCCCATTCAGTGTGGATATATCATTTAATTAATCGCAGGTTCAAATCCAGCAGTGAAAGTCATTCGACACACCATGTCGAACCGGTACGATGCGGGCATGTGAAGGATATCTGGTGACACATTTTGTGTTTACCCGACAAAGTAAATTAAAATTCAGCCATAAATCGGTGATGGTGATGACGGTGATTATTATTTAAAGAGGACGTACAAATGGGCAGCCATCCTATATTAATAATGATCAGATGGATAAATGGAAGAGGTCCGACATTTCGAAAACGAAGGTATCGGCCAAAGAAAGACAAGGTCCACCAAGGGCGTGGAAATGAAAAACTCTCTAGGCCTCCATACGTACGGACGTTGGGTTCGAAATCAAGTTAGGAACCTCAGGCATAGACTACCCAACTACACTACCCTGCTATTCAGTAGAGTATATCCGAACGTCAGAATTGACGCGCACTCTTCCTAAATGGCATCACATTAAAATACGCTACCTGCATACGATATCTAGGGCCATACGACGGGAACGGTCGAAGATGAAAGACAACACAGTTAACTATGGAAGGCTGAACAGGTTACCAGTTCATGAGAAGTATTACAGAGAGAACAGTAGGCCTATACAATACTGAAAATAAATGATTTCCAAAATGTCATTGTAATAGAAAATTCTTTGAAATTATGAATATGTGCTCTATAATAAAAAGTCAAATGAACTATCACTGGGACTGCAAAACCAGGTCCTATATTGGGGACTTCACCGACTTCCTGACGGCAACTGATTATGCCACGCATTCAGATATCTTAGTGTAGTATTTATAATATAAAGATAATAGGCTATTGTTAATTTTACATGCCTAATTGTAATGTGTAGCCACACGATGGATAAATAAGTAAATAAATAAATAAATAAAAAATAAAAATAATGCTCTAAATAAGTAAATAATCCATGTGTAATACAGCATTTTTCAGAACAATCAGGCATTAATCATTCTAAAATCATCGGATATGCTTCTTTACAACTTTTTAAAAGATTACAGCATAGCGGAAGGTGCTGAAAACATGGTATTACGTTTCCGATATGAGCAAAAACCCTAAGTAAATTTAAATATGAAGAATGAAGGTATGTACGGTGATTTACTTTTTCAGAGGAAGTACACCTTGGCAACCATCTTCTATTAACACTTATCAGAGAAGGACAGGATCAGACACTTCGTAAAATGAAGGTATCGGCCAAGGGCCACGAAGGGCGTGAAAATAAAGGACTCCCTAGTTCTCGAATGCTCTAATCCGATCGGGGCCGGAAGAGAACAGGAGTTGACCAAGGGAGGTTGGATAAAATTGATGAAAGTGAGGAACCTGACACAAGTAAGTCGAAGCAATACCAGGGCTCAGCTAAGGGGCTCGTGGTTGCCAAATTAAGAGCCGCTGTGGCTCTGGAATAATTGCTGAATGGTATGGACATAATCCTGCTGATGGAGTAGCCTACAAGATGGAAATAAGTCCAAAACAAAACGAACGAAGTCAGGTGATGCAGGTAATATTAGATTAGGAAATTATGTCGGAAAGCAAGTAAATTAATATTGTTACTTGGGTAGCAGAATAAGGGTAAATACATGGTTACGGGTGTGCCAGTCGCAACAGTAAACTTTGTGGTAATCGTTAAGAAATAATAGCTTTTAATTTTTAATAACCTGGAAACAATACAGCTATACTTGCTCAATATCTTAACAGATTAAATTGTTTCCTACCACTATTTTAATAAACCAAACCAAACCACATGAAACTACAGCCCTTGAAGGGCCTTAGTCTACCAAGCGACCGCTGCTCAGCCTGAAGGCCTGCAGATTACGCCCTGTCGTGTGGTCAGCACGACGAATCCTCTCGGCCGTTGTTCTTGGCTTTCTAGCCCGGGGCCGCTATCTTACCGTCAGATAGTTCCTCAATTCTAATCACGTAGGCTGAGTGGACCTCGAACCAGCCCTCAGGTCCTGGTAAAATTCCCTGACCTGGCCGGGAATTGAACCAGGGGGCCTCCTGGTAAGAGGCAGGCACGCTACCCCTACACCACGGAGCTGGCACTAATTTAATAACAGTAAAAGAAAATGAAGAAGCTCAAACGCCTAATTTGTGTGAATGTTTCTACATTAAATACATCATTATTTTTATACCAGTTACCCAAGATTTTGCCAGTTTTGATATCAGTAGCCGTTATTCAGTAAAGAATAAATAATCTGAAATATCAATTCTGTATTTAGTGGTTACGGCTGTGTTAGGAAGTTACGGATATGACATATACCTCAACCACACGTTATTTTCTAGTCAACGTAAGTTTACTTTTTTAAAAAATGTTAGAAAGAGTTCGTTTTTTACACTTTATTTGAATGTCTTGTGTTGCATGCTGTTCAGAACACTTTGCTGAGGTAATTGATAAATGTGACTCCCAAGATATTTCCTTGGAATGTATCGTCGTTGCGCCTAGAAAAACAGCTATGTGATAATATTTCAGCTTAGAAGTTTGACCAGAAAGGTTCTGTCGTCTATGGTTCAGTACTGCATGAACTATATCAACGAATTTTCTTGATACATGCGCTGCGGGTCAGTATTCCTCCCCTGTGCTGTTTGGGTCACGTAGCTAACAACTTGCATTCGGGACATGGCGGGTTTGGACAGCACTGTCGGAAGCCCTGAAGATGGTTTCCCGTGGTTTCCCATTTTCACACCAGGAAATGCTGGGCCTGTACCTTAACGCCACGGTCACTTCCTTTTCATCCTTAGCACTTTCCTTTCCCATCGTTGACATAAAACCTATCTGTACCGGGCGAGTTGGCCGTGCGGTTAGAGGCGCGCGGCTGTGAGCTTGCATCCGGGAGATAGTGGGTTCGAATCCCACTGTCGGCAGCCCTGAAGATGGTTTTCAGTGGTTTCGCATTTTCACACCAGGCAAATGCGGGGTTGTACCTTAATTAAGGCCACGGCCGCTTTCTTCGAACTCCTAGGCCTTTCCTATCCCATCGTCGCCATAAGACCTATCTGTGTCCGTGCGACGTACAGAAAATTGTAATTTGTAAATTTTGTTAAGATTTTTTAAGTTAAATTAACCTACTTTTAGTCCAAACGGAATAGGTTATACGAACTGAATTCCAGTTAGGAAATATAAGGACAAAAACAAGTCCCGTAACGGTGGGGAGAACGATAGCTGTAAAATGCAGCACTTTTTTGGCTTTGTTAAAAATTGAACAATTCTTTCTGTATACTGTACTTTGAACAATAGGAGTTCTAAGCCGAATAGAAACAGGAGAACTAGGCACACTACGTCAAAAAGGTAAGGATTTGTACTCCGATCTCCCGTGGTAAGGAGAAGCAACAGGTCCAA
This sequence comes from Anabrus simplex, assembly GCF_040414725.1. NCBI lineage: Eukaryota > Metazoa > Arthropoda > Insecta > Orthoptera > Tettigoniidae > Anabrus > Anabrus simplex. Next base: position 1,605,765,473 of record NC_090265.1, on the reverse strand, counting down.
GTGCAGAGCAGGGTTTTACTTTTCTACTGAAGTCTTGGTCAGGGCCGGTATGAGAGGGAAGGGAAGTTAGGAGGGAGAGGGAGAAGTTCGGAGCACGCCGTCCTCTTCAGCCCTCGGATGAAAAGCTTTTTGTGTCGCCCGGGGCTTCAATAGAAGCGTGCCCAAAGCGCACAGTTGCCTAATATATCCACGCTGTTGCCAACCTACTTCACTACATATTATATATTTTTATACCTATTCCATTTCATTATCGGAGATTACCTGCGCATGCAACCAGTTTTTTAACTGTGAAAATTATACACCTTTCTATTTGAGATAACAAAGAAAGCCTCTACCTCTCACAAGTACGAATATTTAGATTAATTATAAAGAACCTTAACAAAAAATTATGGCATAAGTCATTATTTCTTCAATAACTGTTTTCGTTCTTTTGGATCTCCCGCCGGAGAGCAGACCGTCACTCTGAGAAGTGAATAATTGGGGGCGAGTCTGGAAAGAGGGGTTGAAGGTTCCCTGCTGAGTTGCTTTCGTTTGTTTTTGTGGGGTACACACTGCTGCTACTTCCTCGTGTAAACAAGGGCATGTTGTACCATGTCCAGTTGGTGCCAAGTAACATTTTAATCTGAAATGATTTATATTTGCCTTAGAATGAATTTAAATCCAGAGTCATATTTAATTTTCTGGGGACTGAAGGTAAACTATGGTCTAAGTTTAGCTGGGAGCAATTTACAGTGTATGCTACCTGTGTTAAAGTTTAAAATTCCATGAATACTAATATCGCATGTGGCGCGTGATCGAGAAGGCCGGTGGTGTGAATAGTTGCACCCATGACCTCTTAAACTTCAATTAATGTTCTTCCTTGACAGTAGGATATTAAATTACAAAACTACATACATTACTATTAAGAATATCGAATTCTACAGGTCGCAATAAAAGAGCGATAGGAGGAGCCGCGTGTGTGTACGCGCTACGGCCGTGGAGCCAAGCTCTGCATTCGGGAGTGGAGTGGGTTCGAAACCCATCGTCGGTTGTCCTGATAATAGTTTCCTTTGGTTTTCCATTTTCACTTTCAGGCAAATGCCGGAACATTTCTTATTCATACGCCGATTCTTTCCACTTTCTTACCCTGTTTCATTCATTCACCATCATTCATTTCATATTATCAGCTCCTCAGCTGAGGTTAGTGTCATGAGGGGCATCCGAGCGTAAAAACTTGCCATATAATTTCATACCACCTCATCTCCAACCCCATCTCAGGAAACGGGACTAAGTGTTAGACATGCTGGCCGTGATGTATCCGGAAAACTAGAAGGCAGAAGACGGCCCAGTAGAAAAGTACTTTCCTCGTTAGCGAACTGGATACAACCAAATATAGCAAGAATAATCCTATGGTCTCAGCGACCGTGTGAAGGAATTTTGATTTGGCCAGATGACAGAGTAAACTTGGACGATCTACTGCTGAGTTTTAATTAATATTGTCGGGTTAAAGCCAAGCGTGCCACCAGTATTCTTTTACATGCCAATATCGTCTGACATTGAATGTCGAAAGTATTCATTTCCACCCATAAACATCCTCTGGTGGGTTTGAACCCGCTATCATGGAATACGGTGGTCGGTACTCTACTACTGATCCTTAGAAATGATAACACAAATTAAGAAGAAGAAAAATGAAGTGTAGGTAGTGAACGTAAAATAATAAAGGGAGAAAACATAGTTTATACATTATATTATTCCCTACCACTAAAAATAGAAATACCACACGTTAGATTTTTCTGATCCTATTTCTTGGTGAATGCACTAAGTTTAAATTTGCCTATTGCCACAGAACCGAGGAAAATAAAGCTTCCCCTGGAGTTTATCTCACTTATTACCGTGACGGTATGGAAGCTGTTGAGGAATGAATGCTGCTTGGTTATCACAATAATGCATCTGAATGCTGAGAAAGGGATTACTTACAGTGTCAATCATACTGCTTAATGAAAAAAGCAACGGAAAACTAGCTCACTCTTCGTCTTGCCTAAAAAGAACTCATCATAACACAACCATCGACTTTTGTTGATTTTTCAAAACCCATAACCTTTCGCAGTAACTTACTACTACACTTAATGAGGTTTCAACCAGCCTACAGGTGGATGGTTTAAACGGAAATATGTTAGAATTGTTCGAGATGGTTATCGAATCACACCGTCGTATAAGTAGGACACACAGCCGACGATGGTCAGACTCAAATTTTCACGTTTTTTTCTTCCTATCTTAATTCGTTTATAGTCCAGGGTTGTTTATTTCCCTCGGACTCAGCGAGGGATCCCACTTCTACCGCCTCAAGGGCAGTGTCCTGGAGCGTGAGACTTCGGGTCGGGGATACAATCGGGGAGGAGAACCAGTACCTTTCCCAGGTGGCCTCACCTGCTATGCTGAACAGGGGCTTTGTTGAGGGAATGGAAGATAATGAAGGGATAGAAAAGGAAGAGGGAAGGAACCGGTCGCGGCCTTAGGTTAGGTACCATCCCGGCATTTACCTGGAAACCACGGAAAACCACTTCGAGGATGGCTGAGGTTGATATCGAACCCACCTCTACTTTAATTTAATTTCGTGTGGCTATATCTAGCCGAGTGCAGCCGTTGTAAGGCAGACCCTCCGATGAGGGTGGGCGGCATCTGCGATGTGTAGGTAACTGCGTGTTATTGTGGTGGAGGATTATTAAAGCGTCTTTATTGTGGCGAAGTTAGGTGTTTGAATTGCAGGGATGTTGGGGACAGCACAAACACCCAGCCCCCCGAGCCAATGAAATTAACCAATGCAGGTTAAAATCCCCGACCCAGCCGGGAATCGAACCCGGGACCCTCTGAACCGAACGCCAATATGCTGACCATTCAGCCAACGAGTCGGACACCCACCTCTACTTGGTTGACCTCTCTAGGCTGAGTGGATCCCGTTCCAGTCCTCGTACCACTTTTCAAATTTCGTGGCATAGCCGGGAATCGAACCCGGTCCTCCGGAGGTGACAGCTAATCACACTAATCACTACACCACAGAGGCGGACTTTCCATGATTCAATGATCAAAATGCTTACAGTTCATACCCAAATTCTAGCAGAGCACATTATCTCAATCAGTAGCTGAAATCGAACCCAAACCTCCGAAGACGGCAGCTGATAGCTCTAGCCGTTACACTGCGGGGGTAGACGTCGTGGAGGTAAAACAACAGGAACAACGAGGCATAACTTCAACTTGTCCGGCTCCATGGCTAAATGGTTAGCGTGCAGGCTTTTGGTCCCGGAAATTCCCGGCCGGGACTAGGATGTTAACGTTCATTGGTTAATTCTGATGGCTCGGGGGCTGAGTGTGTGTGCCGTCTTCATAATTAGAATGCATTGTAGGTGGGCGCCATCCTCATAGACGCGCAGGTCACCTATACGGTGTCAACTCGAAAGGCCTGCACTAGGCTTCTTCTGAGACTACACACCACTATTATTATTATTATTATTATTATTATTATTATTATTATTATTATTATTATTATTATCTCAACTTTATTCGCCAATAATCAGTTTCAACAATTTTATAGCCTATTATGCTAGCGAAATACAATGTTCGTAAAGTCAAGCAAGTTCAAATACCCCAGTAAACATATGAAGGACTTCGGCTCGGATTTCATGTAAAACAGGAAGTACCGTGGCTGTGGTACAGAAATAAACTGTCATGTAAAAACGCTATTTTTCTTTATTGCGAATGAGAGTTTCATTTTCCTTCCCTGTTTAACGTTCTATTCCTTTTTTCAGGACTGCTGATTTAAGGAACTAAGACTTTTTGGCCATAAAAGTTGATCTCTGGTTCTCGGACCGTAAGATATGCACTGATTTACGACGCCTATTGTAACACTTTGACCTAGTGATTATGCCGTCGAAACAATCAGTGGCAGCAGCATTATAAGATTATCTCAGAAGTGGGTATTCGATAGATCTTGGTGCACGTCATGAGATTCTCTTCAGACAATAAGAAGGGCAGGTGTCAATAGTAGTTATTCAGCTGGACAATTTCCGCGTCAGAATTAAAATTAGACTGTCCATGTGGCCAGCAAGGGAGCATCTGCCGAAGCGACCTAAAACCTGTTTTTACGTGGATCTATAGTTTCTTCCATCAGACTGGCTTTTAGTCCGACTTGCAGGCAATCATTTGCTTACTCAAATATGTAATTAATGTCACTTGTCGAAATAATTTTAATAAATAACCCTCTTTTAAAAGTGTTATGTTTGCTGACCCAGAATGAAGTTGAAATATGAAATTTCTTTCAAGTGCGTCAATAACTGGTTCAGTATTGAAATGAAAATAAATTGGAACAATTTAGAAACACTACATCGCTGGATAACAGCTGTACGAAAATGTACAAGGTTAGAAAAAGTCTAAGATTATAAGCTATAAACAAATCAAATTCGAATTCAAGTCAAAAATAACTACGCTCGTAATAAATGTGTTACTATATAATAATAATAATAATAATAATAATAATAATAATAATAGTAATAATAATAATAATAATTGGTTTCACGTCTCAGTAATACTTTTACAGTTCCTCAGAGACGCCGAGATGCTGGAAGAACTCAGACACCGGGCGAGTTGGCCGTGCGTGTAGAGGCACGCGGCTGTGAGCTTGCATCCGGGAGACAGTAGGTTCGAATCCCACTATCGGCAGCCCTGAAGATGATTTTCCGTGGTTTCCCATTTTCACACCAAGCAAATGCTCGGGCTGTACCTTAATTAAAGCCACGGCCGCTTCCTTCCAACTCCTAGGCCTTTCCTATCCCATCGTCGCCATAAGACCTATCTGTGCCGGTGCGACGTAAAGCCCCTAGCAAAAAAAAAAAAACACTCAGACAGCCAGCGCTCAACCACCTGAGCCACTCAGCCCAACGCTTGTGCTTCATATAAAGATAATATTGTATTTTGAGCACGTGGTAGATTTCAGCCGGGCTGAGTAGCTCAGACGGAAGAGCGCTGGCCTTTTAATCCCAACTTGGCAGGTTCGATCCTGGCTCCCTCCGGTGTTGTTTGAAGGTGCTCAAATACGACAGCCTCGTGTCGACAGATTTACTGGTACGAAAAAGAACTCCTGCAGGACAAATTTCTGTAAAAGTAGTTAGTGGGGCATAAAATCAATAACGGTAGATTAAAAGCCTGCTTTTGCAGTCGAGAGATGTGCAGTGCAAACTGTTAATGTGCAAGGTGCACTACTAGAACATCCTAGGTTCGAATCCCAGAGGTAGTAGCGGTTACCTTGAGATTAGGCTCCCTTGACGTTGTTCCAAAATCATTCAGGGACAAGGAGTGTCATTCAAGGGAATGTCTTGGAAAACAAATAGTTACTGTACAATCATGCATTATACACACTATCCCACCATGACACAAGTTATTTATCAGACAGCTCTGTCACATAATAAAACGGTTGTGAATCAAATAATGAAAGTATGAATGAACAACAACATTAACAACAGTCATCTCAGACAAAAATGTTGAGGCCGAACTATTACAGTTTCCCAGTCGCATCATGCAAAGTAAAGAGTACCGCTTTCGACTTGTCTGTTAATAGGCAACTGCATATTAAAATCTTGATTACTTCTGTCGTGAGACAGGAGACTATTATTGGAAGTTACTTAAAGATACAGCTTAAGCCGTGTACTCTATAGTTCAAGAAATTTGTATTCAAGAAACGCTAGCTCATTATCAAATGGGTATCGACGTTCGTCGATCATTAGAAGACGGCTGATTTAAATGAGAGTAGATTTGGTGCCTAATTGTGATTGGTTCGCTTCGTGTACGTTAAGTATCATCAATATTACATGAGATTCGCTGTTTAGATTACTGCAGTGTAAATTAGCCCATCGCCGTCGCGGTACATTCAAGAGATCCTTACGTGTAGGCCTTATATTGAAGTCTAGGTTGTGTCTATCTTTGTGTCTATAAATAACAATAATAATAATAATAATAATAATAATAATAATAATAATAATAATAATAATAATAATAATAATATGTTACAGGTATAGTTAAATAGGGACTTAAATCTACCTTCGTTATAGGTTGTTATGTCTTACATAATTTAGTCTGCCAGCCTCTGTGAATGAACTATAATGAACTATGCGCCAGGACGATCCTCTATTCGCAAGTAGCTATGAGGCTTCGTTTAGTTCCATACTTCTTATCTATAAACCATGTCCGGCTCCATGGCTAAATGGTTAGCGTGCTGGCCTTTGGTCACAGGGGTCCCAGGTTCGATTCCCAGTAGAGTCAGGAATTTTAACCATAATTGGTTAATTCCGCTGGCCCGGGGGCTGGGTGTATGTGTCGTCTTCGTCATAATTTCCTCCTCATTCACGACGCGCAAGTCGCCCACGGGGGTCAAATCAAAAGACCTGCACCTGGCGAGCAGAAGTCGTCGGACACATCTCGGGACTAAGAGCCATACGCCATTCATTTCATTTCATCTATAAACCATTATAAACCGAGTCTAAACATCATCACCTTGGTGTACCTCTTCTTTTCTTACCTCTCACGACCGACTACATTATTCTCCTACGTATCCTGTCCTCCTTCATTCGCCTGACACGATCCTACCAATGAAGCCTGTTTATACGCACAGCTTCAACCATCCGAGTTCATTTCAAAATTAACCCCAATCTCTTCATTGCGAGTGCCCTCCTGCCATTGTACTAGCAATCGTTCTCACTACTTTAATAATTTCGCCTGAGACTTCACCTTCATTCATTATATCCTTGGCCGTAACTGTGAGATCGCAGCAAACCCCAACTAACATTCAATTATGTCCAATAATAATAATAATAATAATAATAATAATAATAATAATAATAATAATAATAATAAAGAACAATGAATCCATTCCGTACAGACCAAGAGGCACACGTAATGCTGAGAGAGTTGGACCCGTGGTTCGGGCTGTGTAGACAATATATTAGCTTCTATTAGGGAAGATGGTCGATTGGAACCCAAGTATCGATATCCCTGAAGATGATTTTTCGTTGTTTCCCATTCTCACACCAGTTTGTACGATAATTAAGGCCACGGTCGCTTTCTTTCAAGTTCTAGCCCCTTCGTCACCAAAATCCTGAATTGGTGTGACGTTAAACCACGAATAGGAAGAAAACAAAACCCCCTGGAAAAGTGGAAAGTAGAGGCTTCTATTATCCAGTACTTCAACACTATGTGTTGAATGTGGTTCAGTAAATGTCATGTCACCTATGATTCCATTAACTGACCTGTACTCATTTCTGTAGTAGGCTTTGTTAAGCCCAGGACCATGTGTGTCTCCAAAAGCGGGTCACATTTCTGAATTTCTCAATATTTTGTATGTGTGGCAGAACAACAACAACTCTAAAATTAACATACTTCAAATCGCACGACACAGTTGACAATGTACGGATACGTCTCTAATCTTTGACTTATCTATGACAGTGATGATCATGATGATGATGATGATGATGATGAAGAAGATGGTGAAGACAGCAGCAACAACAAGTCGATAGACGCTACTGGTCTAGGATAAGATCACAAAACAGTGAAAAATATTTCAACCTCTTTTAAATTCTAATGGATAGCCTAGCCTCTGTGTGTCGTGTTCTTGTTCCCTTGTTATAATGGAAGAAGAGAACGTTCCATATCAAGACAAAAACAAGCCGTAGATAAAATCTCTCCATTTCACCTTGTCACTGGACGATAAAAGCTGTGCTAGATTCTTAGATAGTGAAAAATTCCCTGATTAATGGAGATAACCCATAAAAACGCGAGCTAAAATAGTAACAAAGATGAAAAGGCCAAACGATCGGTAAGATATATAGTAATATCACCACGGTACTATGGATGGGGAATTGCAATAAATACTGTTAAATTACACCTTTCTCGAGCACTCGACCAGTATTTTACCATCCATAAAATAACAGTCGTAATAAGTGAAGTTCATGAATTAATACTGCGTTTTTACTGCTCTCCCTAGTAGCACAAAGGAGTTAATCTGTCTTCCATATCGTACTGGCTGTCAGAGGAAATCAATTTTGATGTCGGCTCTCATTTCCATACGATTCTTAATGTGTACTGCCACTAATTACACATTACGGAAGCTCGTCCTAGCTTCAGGGGCATCTTCACGATGATATATAAATAAATCTTCTAACCAGTCTGAAGTTTCTTTTAAGAATAGAGCTAATTTTATAAAGCCCGTAAGAGTACAGCTTAAATGATCTGTGATCCCTAACTAAATGTATACACATTTACAAGGCAAGCCTCCTTATAATAACAACAACAATAATAATAATAATAATAATAATAATAATAATAATAATAATAATAATAATAATAATAATAATAATAATAATGATAATAATAATAATAAACTACGATGGGACTTCACTGTGAAATATTTTGAATGGGTGGTGTTTCAGTGCCCTGCTGTTCAAATAGTTCAAATGAATATACAGAAATATCAAGTGTTAAAACAGTGGCTTAGAGGTTTCAGTAACGTATCTGTCAGCATGGGTTCGAACCCATTTGTCGGCAGCCCTGAAGACGTTTTTGCGTGGATTCCGATTTTGGGGCTGAGCCTTAATCAAGCTCACGGTAGATTTTTTTCCACTACTAGCCCTTTATTGTCCCATCATCAACATGAGACCTATTTTTGTCGGTGTGACGTAAAACAAAACAAATAATGTTAAACGTTAGTGGCGTGTGGACTATGCAACAATAGCAACCAGTTGTAACTGGAGCATCAGGACTGGTGTAAGCCAAACTTATATTGTCCTTGAAGATATTTCAGCAACCCATCTATCTGATAGAAAACATCCAGAAATGTGAAGAGTTACGTGCAATTTCCTGAACGAAAGTTCGACGGAAATATATGATTGTGCTTGATAGTTATTTCTTTTTCCTCTTTTTCTTCTTCTTCTTCTCCTTCTTCTTATTCTTCTTCTTATCTGTTTACCCTCCAGGGTCGGTTTTTCACTCGGACTCAGCGAGGGATCCAACCTCTACCGCCTCAAGGGCAGTGTCCTGGAGCTTCAGACTCTGGGTCGAGAATACAACTGGGGAAGATGATCAGTACCTCGCCCAGGCTGCTACACCTGCTATGCTGAACAGGGGCCTTACGGGAGGATGGGAAGATTGGAAGGGATAGACAAGGAAGAGGGAAGAAAGCGGCCGTGGCCTTAAGTTAGGTACCACCCCGGCATTCGCCTGGAGGAGAAGTGGGAAACCACGGAAAAGCACTTCCAGGATGGCTGAGGTGGGATTCGAACCCACCTCTACTCAGTTGACCTCCCGAGGATGAGTGGACCCCGTTCCAGCCCTCATACCACTTTTCAAATTTCATGGCAGAGCTGGGAATCGAACCCGGGCCTCCGGGGGTGGCAGTTAATTACACTAACCACTACACCACAGAGGCGGACTGATAATTATTTATCCATGAAACTGTGATAAAGTACCAGATTCAATAATAATAATAATAATAATAATAATAATAATAATAATAATAATAATAATAATAATAATAATAATAACGTTGGGGTAATGTCCATGGGCTGGCTTGATGCAGCTCTCAAATATTATTATAATATTTATAGGTCCACCTGTTCAATACAATACAATATAATCCACTATTTTAAGATTGATATAGGCTGATGATGCCCGTAAAAAGAGGGTGAAACATGTACCATTGACTTTTATGTATTATGTATAAATTTTAACCACATGAAATAATGGATTATATTGTATTGTATTGAACAGGGGGACCTATAAATATTATAATAATATTTGAGATATACGTCAACTTCAATGCGGAACCAAAATGAGAATAGTTACTTGTAACTTGGTGCAACCCTATTCTGTGCTCAGCTTTTCATTTCTACATAACTACTACAGTCTACACCTACTCTAATCTTTTGTCATATTTATACCTTGATCCACCCCTGACGTTCTTACCGCCTAAGCCTACACTTCCCTCAAACAGCAACTGAACAAGTCCTGGGTGTCTTAAGATGCGTTCTATCATTCTATTTCTTCACGTCAAATTTTGGCAGGCAGTTTTGTTGTGTAATAATAATAATAATAATAATAATAATAATAATAATAATAATAATAATAATAATAATAATAATAATAATAATAATAATAATAATAATAATAATAATAATAATATTATTATTATTAATATAGCCGAATATCCATACAATATCTGAATATTTCAAGAGAAGCATTTTAGGAAATTAAGTGCCACGTACCATTTCTAGAAAAACTGTAGGTACAGTAGTTATGACCATGGTATCAACAATAACGTTTAACTATGAGCTTGTTTGCTAGCAACAGGCTGGTGAGTCACCACAAATGAATGCATAGTCATGCTGTTACCCATCATCTATAAAGTTGGAAAATGTTTCACTTTCCAAATTAACTGGACAGAATGCGATTAAATCATAAAATATTGAGTGGAACATGCTTGTTCGAGACGCAGAGTTTTCCAGTACACTCAATTTAGGAAAATTCTGGGATCATTTCATTCTTAAACTTTAAAATTGTAGCCCCAGATAATACCCGTTGATACAGACAATATAATAACGTGTATTTTCAGACAGGATTCTCTTTCTTTCTTTCTTTCTTTCTTTCTTTCTTTCTTTCTTTCTTTCTTTCTTTAGAATTTTGCTTTACATCGCACCAACACAGGTAGGTCTTATGGCAACGATGGGATAGGAAAGGGATAGGAGTGGGAAGGAACCGACCGGGACCTAATTAAGGTAGAGCCCAAGCATTTGCCTGGTGTGAAAATGAGAAACACCGGAAAACCACCTTCAGGACTGCCGACAGTGGGCTCGAACCCACTATCTCCCGAATGCAAGCTCACAGCTACGCGACCCTAACCTGCTGCCAACTCGCTCGGTAAATAGGATTCATTCGCTCAGTAAGCACGTAGAGCTCGTTATCACAATGATACTAGTCTTTAAGATGAATTAACAAGAACAAAAAACCGTTCCATTTCAAACAAGCATAGAAACTAATTACATCCCACAAAGTCTTTATTGAGGCATTGCATTATCAGGCAGCGTGACTCACATGACACAAAACCGTTGCTACAAAAGTCCTCCGCAGATGATGAGCGGGAATTTCTCTGAATATGTTGATTGGTATCATGCAAAAATGTACAAGACTATACTTTTCGTTTTTTATGAGTTCGTCTCACTGTATGACGCCCTGCGTGTTGTTACCCACTATCAATAAGAACTTTGAAAAATAATTGAAAGAGCTCTATGAAGAGTAGCTGAAGACGATGACATTAGATTGAGCTGTACGGAAAAATCAGAAATACGAGGTATCCATTTGGTGTAATTGAGCAATCGCCAGTAGTATAGTAAACTTTTGAAAATAATTGATCTAGAAAGATCTTAGTTGCGAAATTTTAGAATAAAGTATTTCGGAGTGTCTTACGATATTAGATCAGAAATTAAATAGCTTACGATAATACGTAACCGAGTAATTCATGTGGCGAACAGATCACTTAAATGTCGTGAGTAAAGAGGACTGCTAGTTCTAACATATAATTGGCTAGTAAACCTTCCTGCCGTGGTCAAACTAACGCGGGATAGAATCTAATTGTATTACAGTAGGCCTACTTCGAAATGGTTCCGCAGTAAAATTTTGCTCAGTGATATTCAGCGATCCTTCGTACCAGTAGTTCGCAAAGTGGGGTAGTGGAGAAGGGACGTGGCTATGATCGAAAGCTCATATAACGTTAAAAAATTTAATATTTCGTGTATGTTTTTTGATATTCCCGGATTCTCACTGCCAGTACAATGAACCCAGGCAAAAAACAAAATCTTTTTCAGCCTGTCTGTCAATGCTAATACGGTAACCCGAAAACAATGCAGATGGATTATTTTGCGTAACATACTGAGTAAAGTAGTTAGTCAATTATATCCATGGATGAGTGACCGTTTCACTGTGGTAAAATGCGATCCCATGGATGTAATTCGTTGAGTGCCTATTCTCCCATGAAAAAAACCCATGGCACTACAACCCTTGAAGGGCCTTGGCCTACCAAGCGACTGCTGCTCAGCCCGAAGGCCTGTAGATTACGAGGTGTCGTGTGGTCAGCACGACGAATCCTCTCGGCCGTCATTCTTGGCTTTCTAGAGCGGGGCCGCTATCTCACCGTCAGATACCTCTTCAATTTTAATCACGTGGGCTGTGTGGACCTCGAACCAGCCCTCAGGTCCACGTAAAAATATCTGACCTGGCCGGGAATCGAGCCCGGGGCCTCCGAGTAAGAGGCAGGCACGCTACCCCTACATCACGGGGCCGGCCCCTTGAAAGTAGCCTACTAAATAAAAGAACAAGATGCGAATTTAGTCCAAGTGCAATCACCTTACCCATCTGCTTCTGCTCCTTGGTAGTACAATGTTAAATTAAAAACAATAAACCAGTGCGTAACTATCCATTTACATTAATTAAGGCCAAAGTCGCTTCCTTCCCACTCCTAGCTCTTTCCTATTCCATCGTCACCATGAGACTATAGTAGAGGACTGTACTGCGCTTGTCTATTTGAATGCTAGAGTGTGATCACCATATTATGACAACGTCGGCGATTTCTCATGAAGATGGCCGCGGTGGGAGTTTCGAAATGAAAAGTCACTTGCAAGTAAAACTGGAAGACCCGAGGCTACTGTATGCTAATTAGAGCAACAGTCATGTAGAATTGTGAGTTCGCTTACTTGATCTACATTAATCCTTTTGCTTTGCCATATCTCCCTCATTTTCTTGCCTTTTACAGCTCATGAAAGTGAAGAATAAGAATATGAAATCCTATTTGCTCCTAAAGTAATCTGGAGTATGGCGATACAGTGCAAAATCCCTAACGAGCGAAACGTAAGTTAGAGAAACACAGAGATATTAAGAAATTTTGCCTCGCAAGTCAACTGCAATCCAGCCAGATGTCCTGCAGATCGAAACATAAGATGATCGAACAGTGTTTGCCTCCATACTCATTTTTGTTCATCGGAGATATAATTACGGTTTTTATGTTCCACTTCGTAATGTTATTTTAAATTACGTTGGTTAATTATGATTTTTATGACTTTAAATAAAAATATGATAAATATTATTTGTATGTAAAACTACTAGGGTTACCTTTAGCCTTATGCTGATTCATTGAGTCAACAGACTGGATCGATTTTCGTAGTTGAAAACTCAAGTTCCGTCTCTGTGATGTAGTGGTTAGTGCGATTAGCTGCCACCCCCGGAGGCCCGGGTTCGATTCCCGGCTCTACCACGAAATTTGAAAAGTTGTACGAGGGCTGGAACGGGGTCCACTCAGCCTCTGGAGGTCAGCTGAGAAGAGGTGGGTTCGATTCCCACCTCTACCATCCTGGAAGTGGTTTTCCGTGGTTTCCCACTTCTCCTTCAGGCAAACGCCGGGATGGTACCTAACTTAAGGCCACACGGCCGCTTCCTTCCCTCTTCCTTGTCTATCCCTTCCAATCTTCCCATCCCCCGCAAGGCCCTGTTGAGCATAGCAGGTGAAGCCGCCTGGGCGAGGTGCTGGTCATCCTCCCCAGTTGTATCGCCCGACCAAGAATCTGAAGCTCCAGGACACTGCCCTTGAGGCGGTAGAGGTTGGATTCCTCGCCGAGTCCGAGGGAAAAGCCAACCCTGGAGGGTAAACATGTTAAGAAGAAGAAGAAGAAGAAGAAGAAGAAGAAGAAAAACTTTTTATAGGTCAGGCTAGCTTAGACATAAAGTCTTCTTTTCGTCTCGTACACAGGAGGCTCCTCTTCAGTGACATTTAAGGGCAACTAGGCACTTCGTTTTAACCTGAGTCAGGAGAATAAAAAGAAGTCATTCTAACCCCAGGATACCAATTACTGTGTGATGTCTCGAGTCGAGTCGCTAGTGTCATCGGTAAATCTAGTAGCAATGTCAAGAAGGAGAGATTCCTGGTAAAGTCTGAGTGTGAGAAACAACGGACTGGAAATTTCTGAAGCTTTTTGCTTATCACCAGGCCACTTTGCTTCAAGAAGAGCGTCGATTAAGTGGAGATGAGGGTCAAAATTCCACTCCCGACCATGCTAGAAGTTGATTTATTTTTGCTTCAACTCCAGGTGCATAATGGGGTTTTACTTATCATACAGGTCATAATCACTTCTTTATCAGTCCTGCCTTAATTACCATTGTCCACACTAGTATGCTACAGAGGCTAGAGGCACACAGGTTATCAAGAGTCCATAATCATGAATTTATTCTAATAAGATATCACACACACGCGCGCGCATATACATACCATAAGAAAAAGTAAACAAGTACAGTTATAACACAGGCTACGACGAAGATGATATACATACAGTACAACAATCCAGACAAACCAGTCAGTCTATAGTGGGTTCCATGGTCACCAGGGTAACATTTGGGATGAATATTCTTAGTAATTGAGTGAATATATTTAATTGCGATTATACTTCCTCTGCTGATCAATGGTAGAGTGCTCGCTACCGGATTCTATGACCACTGGTTCAAACCCATTTCCAAGCTTATTCGAGGCACTCTGCATCGTGCATGATTTAGCATGTAAAAGTATTTAGTGATATATTTGGCATTTACCAGATACAATTATTCAAAAGTCAGCAACAGGTTTGCCAAAAATATTAATATTTTTCTGTCATTTGGTAGGGTAAAAGAATAAGGGGCCGCAATTAACACGCAGGCGAGCAAAATTTTGTCGTATCAAAATGCCTACACCCTGTAAGTGAAGCCATATGATTGTAAATTATTAGTTTTGTTATTATTCCCAAGAAACATATATTTTCTGTTACTTAAATCTGAATACAGTATTCTGGAACTTAATCGAACTTATGGTACACGTTCATTCTTTAATGCTCACGCTGTTTGAAGGAGCTATACTAATAAATTACACTTCATCATTTCGGATGTCTTTGACGCTAATCTGCAAGAGTATGGACACAGTCTTTGAGGAGGAATGCAAGACGAAAATATGTACCGGTAAATCTTAAATAAAATACTGAAACACAGCTGAATTATGTGGTGCGAGGTAATTTCTTAATCAAACAGAAAATATTTTTTTATTTAAGTAGTAGAATAAGAAAATAGTGTTATTTGTTTAACGTATCTTCAATTGTTATACCTTTTAAGAGATACCGGCCTGACGAAATATCGTCCTGGAAAATAATATTGTTAACCACAATTAGCCTACATCACATAAAGCAAGTCTATAGACATGGAGGACAGTGTTCGATCTCCAAATCTAGAAAGTCGTCATTCTCAACATGTGCCCCTCCAATATCTGCAAACTATTTGACTGGCCAAGGGTTAACTGTCTGTGGTGATAAAGACATGCTCAGTTCACCAGGAAGGACGAAGTTTCGATTACCCGCCAGGAAGTCGAAAAACTTAGAAAAGATAATTCCACTTCAGGAGAAGCATGTGGCTCTGAGATTCACACAAACTACACCAGAAATGAGTACTAGGTTGATTCCTGGAGGAAAGGGTGATCGGGTGTAGAAATAACGGCTCTATCTCACTCACAGCCAATGTTATGAAAAGTGGAAGCTTTTATCTTCCAAGGGCCTCCATGGCCTCTATGGAGTAGGCTTTGCTTTGCATCTGGCTGGGTAGCAATCGTCTTCGTAAGCGATGGCATTTAATGAGCTGTATGTTCCACAGGATTTCTTCTAGAGTTCAACAATATACTGAAAGACAACGACGCGGAGATGTCGCATTTATAGAGCCTCAAATGTCACCGACCGGCATCGAATGTGTACTCGCCCAGACGAGGAAGACTTGTTTTATGAAACTAAATATCCGCACCTCGAACTAAGTAGGTCTAGACTATTAATTTTTTATGGCGCAAAAAATGTTCCTTATTGTTTGTTTGCATGGAAGTGGGACATACACAGAAATTGGCAGAAATGATATTGTTTATCACAATCACATCAAATTATGAAAGTATACAGATGGAGAGAGGACGGAGTTCGATCTCTCTAACCGGGTGAGTTAGCCGTGCGCGTAGAGGCGCGCGGCTGTGAGCTTGCATCCGGGAGATCGTGGGTTCGAGCCCCACTGTCGGCAGCCCTGAAGATGGTTTTCCGTGGTTTCCCATTTTCACACCAGGCAAATGCTGGGGCTGTACCTTAATTAAGGCCACAGCCGCTTCCTTCCAACTCCTAGGCCTTTCCTATCCCATCGTCGCCATAAGACCTATCTGTGTCGGTGCGACGTAAAGCAACTAGCAAAAAAAAAAAAAATCGATCTCTAAATATAGTCTATACTAAGGTCCAAAAGCACAAAATGAAATTCTTGTACGTCTCCCATTCGTAATGATACAATTACAAATGGTGCAATTTTCCAATAAGTTGGCTAGATAGTGACTCCTAAAGCGCAATTGTGACTCACAGGGACGCTCATTAATACGGAAACGTTACTGTGCGCCATTGTTTGTGGCGTTCGCCCCTTCTAAAATTGATTATTTCATACTGCGCTCTAACTCTACAAGTAGATCGCATCGTTTGAATTATCAACCGGCAATAACCTTTAACACATACCAGATGTATACAAGTGAGAACGTTTAAGATTATGAACGCAGCATTTCATTTCTAGCGATATCCGCTTCAGGCTGAATCAATGAATAATAGGCTATTTGATTGTTGTCATATCTGTCGTTATAGAAGAGTAATTTGGTCTGACTTGATATTAGCAAAAGTGCACGAAATCGCGTGCATCGATATAGGCTGCCTCCATAGGAAGTCTTTCAATAAACTTCGATATTTCAGTCAATTTCCTACAATTTTATATCTTCACTTATGATTTTCTGGTGTGTATAATAAAAGATACTTTAGACTGTTTAATTATATTATTTTCTGTTCTTTGGATGATTTTTACATTATCCAAAGTATTCTGAAAAATAGTTCCGACGGTAATGATTCCCGAAAGTTTCTCATTTCTAGTCTAGACACACCCTTCCTAACACCACGAAATGTAAAAGAGAATACTACAATCATTTCAAATAATTTTATATAGAGCTTGCCCACATCCGATATTTTTCTACAGGTGATAAACTTTATGCAGCCATACCAAGAATAAAATGTATCACGCGTAACCATATAAGAATGGAAATTATGGAAGTTATCAGAGGAAAAAAAAGAGAGAGCAGAAGTAATAGTGGCACCAGACGTCAACGCTAGCGACGTGAATCATACCGCCTTTTCCCCACACCTTGGTGTTAATTTTGCCGGACATGTGGACGTGGGCCGGTTTTACGGTCGGATGCCCTTCCTGACATCAACCCTATGAGGAGGCACGAGAAGTATTCATTATTACGTGTTTCTGTGGTAGTTTGTGGTAGTGTGATGTGTTGTATGTGTATACACCAATTCGCCGAGCCAGAGAAACTAGCCATACGCAATTAAGATTGCTAACCAGGCCGGGAACTGAACCCGGAACTATCTGAACGAAGGCCTCGACGTTGACCATTAAGCTAAGCATCCGGAGACTTAATAATAATAATAATAATAATAATAATAATAATAATAATAATAATAATAATAATAATAATAATTGCCAATTTCTCCTGTAATTTGTCCAGACCAAAACATCTCTAAGGTTAACAGACACAGGAAGCTTCAACTTTGCACTCAAGTAACCGCTATACCAAACACCTCAATGTTTAGCACTACCTGGTGATCGAAAATTCCCATGGAGCTCCCAACAACGGGGCCTTTCCGTAAGATAATTCCAAAGATAATAGGTCCACATTATCTCGACTTTTGGTTTTACCTTCAATATAGCACAAAGGTATTGCTACAACAACGTAGGGTTTTATGTCTGCAGAGAGACTATACTTTTCACAATGACAGCTACAGGTCTATGTTACCGTACGCCCAATGAAAAACAACAATGAGGTACAGTGCCAAACACTAGGAATTAAAAAGTACTCTATTTAGAAAAATATTGTTTATACGAAATCATTTTTTTAAAGAGCAGTTTCCTCCTTACAATCGAGTTAAGGAGCTCATGCAAATGTATTCCGAAAATGGAAGGTACCTTATCGGTATCAAGAACAGCACAGATGGCCCCCTTTTTAATCAACACCAACGGTACATATTACTTGGCCAAAACGTAAAGCCGCTGACTTTTTCAACGAGTATTAAATAAATAAATAAATAAATAAATAATGCTAAATAGTTCGTATACGTTGTTAGCGCTCCAAATTAGCACACTACACTGACCCTCACCTAGCAAACCATTGAGTATACTAAGACCTAAGCCTACATCACGTTCCTCGGATCAGAGCTGTAAGCTATTACAGTATAAAACACACAAAAAATATACAGCAGATGCAATTGCAACATTGAAATATTCTCTCAAATTAAACAAGCAATAAGGTAATATACTTACATTTGTAGGGACATTGAAGATCACGAAGGCGTAGTCTGTTGCCTGAGTTTCTGCTCATGGTCCCACCACGAGATCATGTCTATTACCTCACTCGCACCAGTAATGTCTGAATGCACTTCCTCTCGCTTTATAGGGAACTGAAGAACGTGGCCACTATGATGGACAAGGCTTGCCAAAGAAGTTGGTAGGTGGGTAAGAGGTGCTGATTTCAGAGCTGTGGTGAAAGCAGGCAAAAAAGTACTAGTGGCAAGATCCTCCATGGTTGCGGCGCCTTGTGTGGCGCCTGGCGATACTGATTGTTCACTGTATACCCCTGGAGAGAGAGAGGTTGTAGCTGGCTGCTGGAGTCGAGACACAGGATCGTGGAGAAGGGTCATTTCGGTAGGAGACGTCTGCTGGTAGATATCCACTCCCGGCACTAAGTGATGGACACTCGATATCATTTCTGCAGTCAAACTTCTGGCCGCACTATGAGGTGAAACAATGACCGGTGCCATGTTCTCGTCTACCTCGTACAAATGTGACGATGATGTTGTGGAGAACGTTTTATGAGAGTCAGGAGAACTCATAAGTTGTGTTAAATTGTTCCCACCGATTGCAGTACCGTAATGAGTGACCTGAGCTGGGGATGTAGGATCTATCAGAGACGAGTCATCGTCGTCATCCAAGAGTATTGTTGGTGAATCACGTCCGTTGTCATCTTCATACGCTGAATGAGTATGTTGTTGTTGGGAGTTTGTTTGCGTGGATGAAGAATATGACGTCGCGGATTCTATCGACGAATTTGAGGTATTATTCCCATCACTTTCTTCTAGTAATTGTTGCAAACTACGTATATAATCGACCGCCATTCTTAAAGTTTCCACTTTACTAAGTTTCTTGCTAACATTTCGGCCACCATTCGCATCGGATTGAGAAGTGTAAGCAGATGAGATGGACAAAGGAATGTGCTGACGTAAGGTGGCAAAACCATTGTTGACCTGTTTCACTCTGTTTCGTTCCCTAGCGTTGCGGCGCGCAACGGCTATTGGAGGTGGTTGGTGCTGAGGTCGGGAGAGGATACCACTTCCACCTGGAGGCCGCTTACGAGCGCGCCCATTGTTATTGTTGTTGTTGCTGCTGCTATTATTGTTGTTGTTAATTAACACAGTTGTAGGAGCTGTTGTAACAATAGGAGCTATTGGCTGATGCTGTTGTTTCACTTCGCTTACAATGGGTATTTTAGGCTTCTTCCTTAAAATGATTATCTCTCTTCTCTCATTGTTGTTATTGTTGTTAACTAAAGGATTATTGTTCGTAGTCTGTTGTAAAATTTGTAATTTATTGTGACTAGATACATTAGCGTATGACACTACTCCTAAAGTAGCCATAATGTCTCTTAGAAAGGTGAAATACAAATTATATCGTTAAACTTGAATAGACCTCACTAACAGGCACGTAGCAATAGAATAGGTTAAAACACGTTATTATAAAAGAACTGAGTTGCTTAAGACGTAGCTTTAATCAACACATGCCGGTTCAGTACACACTTCTCTTCCTTATGCACACTGTAAATAGACACTTTATTGATAGTTTAGTTTCACTAGGATATTGATGACTTTCTGCGTGTTTTCCTCATCCCTCTACGCTTCAAAGGCTCCTCTATTCACAAGCATTGTCCATGGCCACATAAACACATTCAGCCACCATGACAGAACTGTCCGCAATTACTCACTCACACACGCTCTCATTCACGTTCGTTTATTTTCATTCTCTACGCGGTTTTTGTTTTGTCTCTTCGTCCACTACCGTCACGTGCTCCACGGGAACTAACACAAATTGTCACACACTGCGTACTTATTTGCTTGCTAGAGAGATTCCGCAACTATCCGTCTTCTTAGCATTCACAACAGTTTAGAGAAAAACTACGGTTCTAAACATTAAAAAACCGTTCACCTACTGCCGTCTTCCTAGTAACCTAACTTCTGTATGTATGTGTGTGTGTATTCTGTCGCATGGCAGTTGGGGTAAGGGGGAGTCAGTGGTGGGGATAAAGGGAGGAAAAGAAACGAGCATATTATAACAGAAGGTCTGCTGGCCCGTATTGTGTATGTGTGTGTGTGCGTGTGTGTGTGTGTGTGTGTGTGTGTGTGTGTGTGGTGGAATTGGCGGAGCGGGAGGGATGGATAGGGGCTGGGCGGATAGAAAGAGAGGTTAGCATTGTCAGTCATGGAATGAGGAAGAGGGAGTGAGTTAAGAAGTGTGCGTCAGAAAGAGATAAACCTAGTTCTCCTCCCCCTTTTTTATCTGCCAGAGATAAAAGTGGAGTGTGTACTAGAAGATATTAGTGAGGATGGGGGTAGGTAATTTCTTGGCTATAGTACAGAAGGTGAGGGTGGGAGGGGGGAGGGGAGGAATGACGCGTGGCAAGAAGCGTGGCAGCAAACCGCCGAGCCTAAGGGGTGGGGGAAGGGGGGCCAGCAGTTCTGGAACATCTGGCGGCATGTGTTCAGTTCTGTTCTGTTGCTGTGTGCCCTCCTCCCCCCTTACCCCGCTTCCAGGCGTGTTGCCCATCGTACCTGGGCCACTGTGCAATGCCCCTCAAACAATAGCTCCACTTGCAGTAATGTGAAAGAACATACGCTTAGTTGGTGCACACACACCTTCCACCCAAATAAACCAATCTCAACCCCCATCTGCATACCACCGGAGCCCGATTTCCAAGTACATGTGCAGGTGTTAAAATCTAAATAGGTACCGTTAATACTATATTTACCTTCTCGATCTTGTTCAAACTAGTTAAACTGCTCTAAGAAGAAATGTTTTCTCTACAACTTGAAGGTTTCGCTTTCGTTAAATAATCAATGCCAGTATAACTTGTTTCTTTTACTGTTCATAACTGGAACACGTTATACAACGACCGAAAAAAGACGGGATATAGGAGTACATAACAATTTATGGTGATACAAAACGGGGTCTAGCCTCAATTACAGCCACCGACACAGCTAGGTCTTATGGCGACGATGGGATAGAAAAGGCCTAGGAGTGGGAAGGAAGCGGCCGTGACCTTAATTAACGTACAGGTATGAAAATGGGAATCCACGGAAAAGCATATTCAGGGCTGCCGACAGTGGGGCTCGAACCCAGTGTCTCCCGGATACAAGCGCACAGGCGCGCCTCTATAAAATTTACTCCAACAAAAACATTAAATAGTTATCCAATGTTTTTCAAATATGAGAAAGAAACAAAAGATAAACACCAACAAATAAAATAGTATTACATTACATACTATAAACTTCGTAATGTTTCCGTATTGTCACTGTAAAGCTTATAAAACAGTTCACAGAAGTCCTACCTTACAATACAAATATCAATGTAATTAAAATCAACTAGTACGTATTTCGTCCTTGAATCGTGGGCATCATCAGCTGTAACTTAAATGCCATTTAAAACTAAAAGATAAATGTATTATATAACAAGAAATGGATAAAATTATATAAAGGTTAAAATATCAAATCCTTGTTGTTTAAGAGTCTTTCGGTGACTGTTAACAAATACAGTAGAGACAATACGCGACACTTACGTATTTAGCCTTGTTAAAGTGGGAGACAATTCAACGGTGGCGCTCCTAATGACTTGACCTGAAAAGTCGCGCTAAATTCAAATATCAATGGAAATGCATATACGAAAATGGATAAATAAATTACGCCTAGAAAGAAAGTGTTCTTGAGATATTAACTTCGAAGTTGCTAAAGCAATTCTGGATAAATGAATGAAGAATTATTTAAAAGGTTATTATTCAAAGACAGAAATTAGACATATAAACAAGATGTGAAATGGACTACTGTGAAATGGCTTGATCTTTCATTTATGCATTACTTTTCTTGCTTTAGCATTCCTCCCTAAACTTTTACGGTTAGATTTGCCTTTTTTCTCATTTAAAAACATTTTATCATCACATTAAGACACTTGTCAATAAAAATACTGGCACATTCCTCACACACATGATGCGATGAATTAACATTTAAAAACTGGACAATTTTCCTCTTAACATGAAGCCTACTAACATAAAGAAAATCTATAAAATCCCGGCTTTGATCTGAGAAGAGGGATAAAAGAAAGAAAAGTATGAAAATGTTGTCGATAGTGATGCCTTGAGGTATATTTACGTACAATTAGAGTAAAAATGTAACATAACCTTGGCATTATAGTCAAGGATTCCTAAAGTCGCTGGCCTGGAAATGATCTCAACAGATCTTATAATTCTTATATAAGCGTAACGTCCCTTCTTTCTTGTACACCTTATCCAAATCACTTCTGTGACATTTCAAAACCCACAGATCACACCTACAACAACACATCGGTATTGAAGGTTAACTGCTGCACTATACAATAAAATATGCGTATTATATTTTAAGCCAGTTAAAATATGGGTCGAGCAGGTCAGAAGATTATGAAGTACTATAAAAGTCTCTTTGTCACTGGAAGAATATATATGCAAACACAATATTACTTACATTTTCTTATCTCGAGGGAAGAAAGACTGCGCATTCTTCTCTACTTCATAGTTACTGCAGCCAAACACAGCACATACCTTTCCCCTCATGTTGAGAGGAGATATCAAGGAATGACACACACTACTACTTAATTATGTCAACTCACTGAAAACGCATAACACCAAAAACTTCACACACAAATATACGTGCTCTTATGATAGAATCAGTAGTTCTCAGGTCAATCCGCTAGAGAGAGCTCTAATAGCTGTCCCTCGATATCCCGCTGAGTGTCGCGTATCGTCTCCTCTACTGTATTTGCTGTTAATTAAGGCACAAACTTGGGCTCTTCTTAAGATTCATAATCATAATGTTATTTATGGTATGGTATAGCATTTTTTGAGTTTTATATTGTGGTATTATGATGTCTAAATCAACATGATCTATTTTAAGAAGACCCCAAGTTTGTGCCTTATTTTACAGTTACCGAAGGACTTTTAAACAAGCCTTGATATTTTAGCCTTTATATAATTTTACCCATTTCTTGTTATGTGCTACCTACCTTTATATTTTAGTTTTAAATGGTACTTAATCTACAGCTGATGATCTCCACGATACAAGGACGAAACATGTAATAGTTGATTTTAATTACATTGATATTTGTATTGTAAAGTGGGACTTCCGTGAACTCTTTCATAACATAAAATAGTAGGTAAGGAATTATTAGCGAACAACTGATCTTATGTAGGAAGTGACCTATCATAGTAGTGATTCATTCGAAATTAAAATCTGTACTTTTTTCCTGCTTGTCAATAGTAATGGTTGTATTACACATTTTGAAGAGCAGTGAATTACTGTGTGTTACCGTGGTCACTCTGCCCAGATCCATTTCTGGAGGGATACGGTGTGCAGAGTGTCTCCTGGTATGGGAAGATCAAGTCTGTTACTTTCGATTCTCTGTCTCAGTCTCACCCTCTGATTTGATGATGTGAAAGTGACTGAGGTATGATTGATGCTAGTACTGCCATTCCTCATGCAGCCATTCCCTATGATGAATGGTGTAAATGTTTTCTTCATAGGTTCGATTGGTGAGTGCATAACGGTGAACTTGGGAGAATGGTATATTGTACCGGCTGTTTGAGGAAAGCAACGGGAAACCACCTCACTTCTCATTTCTTTAATTCACCTCTTAATTGGCATCTAGGATACCTTTTACGGTGGATTTGTTGAGTTTCCAACCAACCTTAGGCTGAAGACTCAACATTCCTACCGTTTTCACGGAATTACTGGTGAAAATTGACAGCTGACAAGGATTAATATGTGGTTCAATGGCCTTTCCCCTAATTTCATTGGTTCGGTACTTGATGCGTATTTTACCCAGTTTTATGGCTAGATGCCCATCCTGAAGCCAACTCTGTGTGAAGGGTTGTATTCACTATTGCGTATTCCAGTCATGATTTTTTTTTTTTTTTTTTTTTTTTTTGCTGGTGGCTTTACGTCGCACCGACACAGATAGGTCTTATGGCGACGATGTGATAGGAAAGGGCTAGGAGTTGGAAAGAAGCGGCCGTAGCCTTAATTAAGGTACAGCCCCAGCATTTTCAGTCATGATTAGTAGTGTGGTGTGTTGTATTTAGATCAAGAGAAGTGTATTAAGACAAACTCAAACATCCAGTCCCCCAGCCAAAGGAATTTAGCAAAGACAGGTTAAATCTCCGGCCCATCCGAGAATCGAACACGGTCCCCCTGAACCGAAAGTCGTTACCCTGACCTTTTAGCCAAGGAGCCTTGACTGGATACAGGAGAGGCTCAGAATGGTCCAATAAGTTATCACATTTTAGACAAAAAATTTCACACTCTCATCAATATTTTTATTCAATGTCAGACTAGTTAAACTGCATAACTACGAAATAGTTTCAATTATTCCTTGTATGGGGGCACTGGCTGATAACACAGATGATGCTTGTTGTTTTAAGGGGCCTAACATCGAAGGTCATCGGCCACTGATAACACAGAACAGCGACGAAGTATATTGTAGATCGGAGTCAACTCAGCCTAAAATGGTAGTAACTTGACAATTGAGGAAGACTAAATAACAATGAAAAATGAAAATGAAGTAGACACCAAAAACGGACAGAAATATGCAGTTTAAGAAAATGGAAAGTGTTCGGAATAGAAATATCTTGCATGTAATGCAATATAAATGAACACTGGAAATGTAAGTGAATATTCGAACTGAACAAGCTCGAGAAACGAAGTACTTACTGTACAGCAAGCAAGTCAGAGTTATTATGTATGTATGTTCAGTCCGTCAGCGATGCCGCTGGTGGGATCCTCAACAGCTCTGCCATCAGCTGTCATAGATGGCCTAGGCATCACTGAAGAGGCGTACTAGGGAAATGAGAAGTGAGGTAGTTTCCCGTTGCTTTCCTCACTGAGCCAGAGTTGCTATTACATATCAGTCTGCCAAGCCCACTGAAATGCATACACCAACCGGCCCTATGAGCAACATTTTCACACCATTCATAGCAGGGACTGGCTGCATAAGGATTGGCATTACTAGCATCGCTCATACCTCAGTCACTTTCATATTGTCAAAGCCAAGGATAAGACAGAGACAAATCTATGAAAGTAACAAAATTGCTCTAGCCTATACCAGAAGACATAGTGCACTGTAAACACTAGGTCCTGCCAGCAAAGGCGGTCAGAGTTATTTACTCTTAGATATTATGTCCTTCCGACCCAATTTATGAAACAGAAAGTTGGAGTGACTTACTTTAGAATATGTTAATAATATTGGAGTTATTTGAGATGTTCTAGAACTGACGTATACATATTTCATGGGGAGGTAAGATCAAAAACACCTAATGAAAAGCAGTAGAGGTTCTCTTTCCCATTAAAGAATGTAGACTAGTTTATCTCCAGCAAACAACAAAGGAAGAAGAAAATATACTTCTGCAGTTAGCAAATCGGGGCAATCGGCAAGAATCAGTGGTTCAGGCAGATGAAGATCATCACTCTTTGGTAATCTATGAGAGAACCTACTCACTGGACAAAGTAGAACAATGTGAAGTTGAAAATGCTGAGATTATCGCCAGCTACCTGTGGAAGGCGGCGTACCTGAATACGTGACAGCCAAGTTTTTATGTGATGGAGCGGAGAGAGGTGAGGACTTCATTAAGATAAATTCCAAATTTCAAGATTTTAAGGATTTAAACAGAATTTAAACAGAAATGATCCTACATTTCTAAATATTTTTGAGTGTGACTTGATAGAATCTGATGACGTTCTTACAAGAATGAAACATATCATTCTACATTAATTAAATGTTTTTCAGGTGTAATTGTACTGCCATATGTTCCCTTTTTCAGGTAGTTATAAAATTATTTTTCGGAAAGGAGGAAAGAATGCATTAAAAGACCAAGTGTACCTAGAAGGAAACAAATTAGCAGTTGTGAACCAATTCAAATACCTGGGCATTTGTCTCCAGGCGACTCGGACCACCTTCTCTATACGTGTTAAAGAAAAAGTAACAGCAGCGGTTAGAGCCATGAAAGACATTCGAAGCCCGGAAAAAATGTCCCTGTCCACAGCAATGAAACTTTTTCATGCGAAAATAATTCCAATTTTGACATATGGAATAGAAATTATATGGGACCATAAGTATGTGATCTGGAAACTCTAGAAAAAGTGATAGCTTCATTTCTTAAGAGAACACTTGGTGTTTTACAATTCACTCGATCGAGACTTGTATATGTCCTAACGAAAGAAGACTATCTAATTCAAGAAATCAGAAATACTATGCAACTACCATCGACGACTGTCCTCCAAAATGCATTAAGAAAGCGAGAACAAAAACGAACTGACATTTGGTGCGAGTTTTATACCACTGACGCCATGACGAATAAGGCGTGGACACAGTGTAACTACGAGTTAAGAAATGCGGTGACCTGGTATGCTTGTCATGGTTTCCATCATGTAGTCTGCACTAATAAGAGATTCCATGATCCTTGTGACTCATGTGTATGCGAACTGTGTGGTGAAAGTTGTCACAGATATCACTTGCAGTTTTGCGAAAAGAGAAACATATCATTGTGTACTTATGCTAAACACTGATGCACATTGTGCGCAATTCTTTTAATAATAATAATAATAATAATAATAATAATAATAAAATTATTTATTCAAAATTATTTTAGGCTGACCGAAGAACCCAACACTTAGTTTTTTAAAGAGAGCCAACTGATATAGTCATTATCCTCACCAAGGCTGTCACGGTTCGAATTCTGGTCAATACATGTAGAAGTTTTGAAAAAAAAATCCCTTGTTCCTTTGCTTAGTTTTCCAGATTAAAGCGCAGGTCTATGCCTGTGGTCGCGCTATTAAGAGTCAAGTGAAATCTACAAGCTTGCTTTATGAATTTCTTGACAATTCCCTAGCTGCCTTCTTTAAATTAGGAATGGGTGTTGTGTGGCTGTCTTTACAGGTCTTACAGCCATTGGAAGAGGATTCCTTTCGCAGAACAACTCAGTTATTCTCTTGAAGTTGAGTGAATTCTAGTTTTGGTCCGTAATCTGGTAGTCACGTCTGATATTTTCTAGTTTCCCTCCCTCTAGAATCAATCAGTTATGTGATATTAACAACTTTACTCAATTGATTGCATGAGGAAATCTTGAACTTGATGTAGAATTTGGTAGCACTATGCAGAAAATGTTGTTGGTAGCAATGCTAGGCAGTCAACTGCTCTTTTTTTTGTGGTGCAGAGGGTATGATCATTTCTGTTTCAGAACGTTCAGTTCGTCTGAAAGGTGTTCTAGGACCCTTTAATCTCTAATTTATCATTAAATAATTTATGAGTATTTATGCTTGCAATTTCGCCTTAAAATACATATTTCCATTTTTCTGAGATATTACTGTATCTTGTTTTTCAGACTTTTTCCGTTATCACCAAGAAACGTGGAGTCTGTAAAGTTGTTACTGGAAGAAAAACGGTATTCACATCGTTGTAATAGCAAATAGATTACACATTTCTCAAACCTCTCTAAACCGCATTTGCCAGACAGCAAAAGATGGCGATAACCTCAGTGTTTCACGACGAGGACGCAAGAGCAAACTGACCCCGAGAACTCAATGCAACCTTGTACAGATGTCCTGAAGACAATAGGAGGGCTACCAGTCAAGATTTAAAAATCTCTAGGAAGTCAACGTTTGTACCCCCACGCCCACGCAAGAAAACAAAACTTTCCCCCGCAATGGCTGCAAAGAGATGGATGTTCAATAAATTTCCAATTTCTTTGAAATCATTTAAGAAAAGTCTAGGAAAACAACATATAGGGAATCTGCAACCTGGGCGACTGCCCTAAATGCAGATCAGTAATAAATGATTGATTGATGACTCCTGAAGTCAGATGTCAGTTTGAAGATGATTGAAGCAAGGTATATAAACTTTATTAAAACCAATTAGGAATCTATATTTAAAAATTCCTTTCAAAATTATTATTTCAATGGGTTACAAATCCAGCGAAAATGCATGGAGAAATTTTCTTATGCTCAGTACTGTTCATAATGAAACGCCCGTACTTCAGTTTTGCGGAGAGCATGGATAACGCCAAGGCGTGTACGGTACATGCTTTAGAGAGTACGAGAGAAGGGTAGTGAAATGAGTTCATATTTAAAGTGGAACTTGCAGTTTATTCAGAAAAATGCATGGAAATTATATCACGTTTTACAGACGAATAATTTGTATGTCCTCAAAGATGTGGAGAAGGCGTCGTCCTGCGGCGTCGGCGTCGTCCCACGGCGGTTGTTAGCCCTTGATGTTGAAGGAGACTCGAACCTGGGGCGATAGTGCAGCGTGGAATAGTGGAATAGTTGTTTAGCTTTGTATTCCACTAAGTCCCATGAAAGGAGCAGGGAAATGTAAAAGACTTTCGCACAGAATGTCAATAGAATCTGATACGACACTTCTCTACCTCAATGCACTGCAAATTATGGCGAGACACGGTTTACTGGCAGAATAAGTTCCACTATAAATGGTGTTGGACGCACACTTGAAAAAAGAGCCGAATTCAAAATCACAGTTCTGTGAGAAATGAATATTGTTCGTGCAATAGTCATTATCGAACTTGAAGTGATAGGCAATGAAAATAATCTGGAACTTTCTGAGATATGACGGTTTACCACTTCACTTAACCTCAGTGCAAAAGAAAATAAATTAAGTCCTTCGGACACAGTCTCTGCACTGTTTGTAATGAGTACATGCAATGTTCTGGCACACACACACGTAGAAATAAATTAAAGTTTCTGCAAAGACAGAAAAGAAATAGTTTATGACAACAGTCTCGTAAAAACGAACCAAGTTCTGTTACGACTCAGTCTTACCAAAAATCACGTAATGTCTCAGAGGTAAATTTTCCACTGAGGCACAATATTACACGTAAATGTACACACAGTCTTTATGAGGGGAATTAACATAGTCCCTTGAAAAGAAATAAAGGTACCGTATTTCACGAGTCAGCACAATCCTTGAAAGGAAATATCGGCACAGTTTTATGAAAGTAAATGTTAGCACAGTTCTGTGAAATGGATTGACACAGTCTTTTTGAAAATGAAGGGTTGGCACAGTCTTATGAAAGAAAATGTCGGCACTTATTTTCACGCGGTGAATTGACACAGTCTTTTAAAGGAAGGTTGGCACTGTCCTTTATGAAACAAATTGACACTGTCCATAAAATGAATTGTACCTTTACTAGGGCACAATTTTACGAAATAGCGTAACACAGTCTCTTGTAGAGGAAATAACTAAAGCACAGTCTTTATGTCCTAAGTCCTTTAACCACAGTTTCAAAATATCAAGTGATTACTGTATAGTCTCTTCAATTACACAATTCACAAAACGAAATAATGTTACTCCCGCTCCCCCGCCGTGACCATCGACTCTATCAACATGGCCTCCGACATGCTATTAATTTCTAAGTAGAAAAGAGATAGCTGGGTAGAGTGGGAAGTGATACAAGGAGTATCTGCCTGTTTCCATGTCAGACACGTTACCAGGCGAGATTGTGTTAGGTATATGGTGTTGAAGTATGGTATTGAAGGGTCAGGGAAAAACCACATAGGCAGAAAGAAGAAAGAGCCTACATGTAAAACCTGACATCTTTTGATAGCACATGCAAGGATGTGGGCTGGATAAAGACCAGAGGTTGTGTTAGTTAGGAATATGTGTCATGCAATCATAACCATTTATCTAGCTTTTGTCAATTATTATGGGGGATCAGTCCTACTTGTCACTGCTTGGTGCGGCTCGGGTCTCCTCGAGGCTGGCGACCCCCTTATATGGCTCAAGGTCGGACGGCGAGACTGGAAATATGAGCTTCTAAAAAAAATTAATATCCCGGCCATCCTTCCGCCGATTTTAATAAAAGTTTGGGTAGTAGCATTTGTTGTCCAGGCCTACAAGGTGACGTTCTCGAAATTACGATTTAACCTTCCATTCGTGATGGAATGCGATAGAATCGAATAGAACTTTCAGTGTGACGTCATTTGGTATTGGCTGGCACTCTGTAACAGCGCTTGCTTGCATGCTGTCCCCCATGATGCCTGCGCGCTCGGCGCTCGTTTTGAATTCATACAGTCGGGTGTTAGTGCGTTCTTCTCAAGAAATACATGAACGCGAATACTCGCAGGGCATTCGCGTTTCAATATGGACATGTCGCATCTGAAATCATGGGCTTATCGTGGAAGAACTGTTTCCTTTCACGTCTGACGAGTCTATGTTCTCTATATGTGAAGAAAGTAGCCAATATGTATGAATAACTGAAGAATAAATTTTTGAGCCCTGCATAGCACAAACCGTAAAACGTCCCACATCTATTACGGTGTGAAGTGTGATGTCAGCAAAGGGATATTGTGGAAGGTACAATGAATCAAAATCTGTACAGGAAAGTTCTGGTAAAGAGGCTTCTACCCCACGTGAAGGACTGGTTTCGTGATGGTGATTTTGTATTCATGCATGCATCAACCTGTAAGTTGGGAGCTACAGTTGTGTTGGAACTTTTAATATAATCTTCTTCAAATATTCAAGCGTACAATTCCAGCTGCTGCGACACAAGGGAGGCTATTTTTAAGTCATTAATTGCCAAGAATTTGTACAGTAAATGAATTTATCATGCATCATAATTTGCTAAGTTACAGGTTTACGTATCCTCAAAAATGCACGTTGATACCCTTGACGTCATACGCGGCATTCACCATTCATTTCACGGGGGAAATATTCTGACGGAACTTCTGCCGCCTTGGTGATCTGATCCGGCATGGTGCCGCTCCATGGACTGACGTTTGAATTCCGATTAGTATGCCCTGACCCAAAATTCATCGGCGGCAGTTATTTGTGGGAGGAAGTGGTGGCCGTCCAGTTGCCAGCGTGTTAGGTGGTTGGAGCATGTTGCTTATCGCATCCATCGAACTTCCGTACCCACTGCGATGAGATTTTGCGCAGTTGCAGCTCTGTCCGCAATATCCTGTGGATGTAGTGTTTCTCGATGCCACTTGCCCTTTGTAAGGGTACGTTTATGCTGCAGCTTCGCTGCTGGCACATGGATGCTCGCCCTAGCACATCACTGCTGGCTATAGCCAGGCTGCTCGCCATGGAGCTTTTACCCTGCAGCAGTCCCGCACGCACGCTGCTGGCAGCCCTCAGTTGTAGTCGAAAATTCAAAACAGTGGATCTGATAGTTAAGGCTGTTTGTATTTTGCCTGAACACTTAGACTACTGAGACGTACTTCCAAGAGCCACCCCGTCAAGGAGGAACAGCGCAGCTCCAGCTGAAGCTTTTGAAGTGCGAAATAAAATCAGATATTTTTTTAACGAGTGAGGCACAGTTTTGTTGGTGAGTGTACTTACAATAATTTGATGTACTGTATGTGTAATGAGAAGAATAAAATGCCTCGCCCGGATTTTTCAGTGCTTTTCTACTGCGGCAGCAGACTGAAGAATGAGTTGCAAATGCTTCATTTCGTAATTTAATAGTGTACTTTTCAATTATGTAAAATAAGAGGTTATGGAGCACCTCATTTTGACGTTACTTAGGTCTCTAAAGAAAATGAATTTACATTTTTAAAAATTAACTGTCGATCTTTCCATGAAAAACGAGATACTTCATATAAAGCCGAGCTGAGTGGCTCAGTCGTTCGAGGCGTTTGCCTTCTGACTCCAACTTTGCAGGTTCGAACCTGGCTCAGTCCGGTGGTATCTGAAGGTGCTCAAATACGTCAGCCTCGCGTCGGTAGTTTTCCTGGCACGTAAAAGAACTCCTGCGGGACAAAATTCCGGCCCCTCGGCATCTCCGAAAACCGTAAAAGTAGTTAGTTTGTCGTAAAACAAATAACATTATTTATTATTACTTCATATAAGTCACCTGCTTGAAATGCAGAGGTCCCCTAAATAACAAGAATAAAGAAAACAGTTCACATAATCGTTCCGCATTGTTTTGCCAATTCATTTCATAGTTTGATGATGGTGATGATGATGATGCTTGTTGTTTAAAGCGGACTAACATCTAGGTCATCTGCCCCTGGTGGTACGAGAAGAGACGAAATGGATTAAAAGTTATAATTAATCCACTGACAAGGGTAAGAAAAATGATAATGATGAGGAAAATTATTATGAATTTAAAATAATCAGTGGATCTAATTCGCAATGACTTGTTTTTCTCTAAAATTAAAATGAGTAAAATGTAATAAAATTGAATAAGGCACTGGCATAGAAGTAAAATAACATATTTAATTCAAATTAAAACTACACAAAAATAGATACACACACAGTCAATGAAATGAAAGAGTAGTTAACAATAAACGAAAAATTAAAGCAAATAGAAAATGTACTTTTAAACAGCTATAAAATAGGCTACTATGCCTCTTAAAATCGGGAACGAGGTCTACTGGCCGCTCGTCATCTCACCACTCCATTTATGCCATTTGAACCTCTTTTTATGATGATTCGTATGCCGCTGATTCCAAATCGCATTTCGTTCGAAGACAGGTTCAGATAGCAAGTGATCACAAAACATCTGAATAGAGTGCGAAAAGACGAAGAGTGGAAGAGCGGGTGACCTTGAAAGAAGCAATCACAGTGCAAGTTACAGAATAGTCGGAAAACAAACATGTTTGACACCATTGATGTGGCGAGGATAGCAACCAGCGGCGCAGCGACTAGCCGAGCTCCAAGATAAAAGCACTGATTGTTTCATTATCGCCTAACGTCGAGCAGCGAGGCTTAGCGATGTGCCAGCAGCGAAGCTGCAGCACAAACGTACCCTAATTCCAGTAGCGTCCATCGTCTTGCCTTCTACCAGGAGCTGTTCTACGACGGCACGAACCACGTCGATGCGCACAATGACAGGTCGACCCGAGCGTTGCTGATAATAGGGTGCTACAAGTCCTTGCTGAAACTTTCGTACCCACCATACTAGTGTACGGTATGGGAGGGCATTATTCCCGAGAGCTTCTACCAATTCACTGTGGCATTCTTTCGCATTCCTCCCCAAAGAACGGCTAGTTTTATGTATGCGCGCTGCTCAACACAGGTTACTTCCATCTCACACAACGCTCACCAAGCAGCTGATTTCACAGCTCTCTCTCTATGCTAGTACCACATATCACAGAGCAATCTGTTGTTGTGTATACACACTATGCCTGCATAGCTTCCACGCTACAAATAGCAGTTTGTGATCCGCTCACAATTCTGTAAGGAAAAGGATAGCTGCAATGATTTTTCGCCCCAACCCTCATACATTTATTTGGAAGTTTATCTTTCTGCCACTACACATACTGTTATATTTTTGTACGGTCAGTACTCACCGATCATTATCTAAAGACTTGTTGTTTCTCGCTACTTCATGCATGAAGGATATTGATAAACAGGAAAGAAATTCACGATCTTCATTGAGATGTAATTTACAATAGTTTCATCCCATGTAAATGTCAAACTACTTGGATAATAGTCGTATTCTTATTTTTACAAGGAATTTGTGTTAATTATTTGAATACTAATCATTGATGGGTAACCATGATATGTTTCCATTAAATATGCTACTATTTTAATTTGCTTCATATTCCTATATTTCTCGCTTTTTTCTTCTTTTTTACGAATTGTACATACATACATACATACATACATACATACATACATACATACATACATACATACATACATACATACATACATACATACATACATACATACATACATACATACATACATACATACATACATACATACATACATACATACATACATGTTTGTACAATTCGCTCGAAAACAGATTGTATAAAAATGGTAAATCCCGACAAACCACCATCGGGACTGCCACAGTGCATACAGATACATACATCTGTATTATAGATTGTTATACATTTCAGCGTTGAGTCTGCAAGCATCAATCTTCTATTTGCAACAGGCTCTATGAGCTTCTTCAGCTCCACACCTCTTATCATTGAATTATTTAAAAAGTCACCTTGGATTCTCTCTACTTCTCTTACCTTCCATAGTGTCCGGCTCCATGGCTAAATGGTTAGCGTGCTGGCCTTTGGCCACAGGGGTCCCGGATTCGATTTCCGGTAGGGTCGGGAATTTTCACGATCATGGGTTAATTTCGCTGGCACAAGGGCGGGTGTATGTGTCGTCTTCATCATCATTTCATCTTCATCATGACGCGCAGGTCGCCTACGGGTGTCAAATCAAGAGACCTGCACCTGGCGAGCCGAACATGTCCTCGGACACTCCCGACACTAAAAGCCATACGCCATTTCATTTTTTTTTTCACCTTCCATAGCCAATCTCGATTTTCTCCTAGGTAACTTATCCTCTTCTCTTCACCTCACCTGAATCCACTACCCAAACCAGTTTATACACAAAGCTTCATCCGTGGAGTTTATTCTTAACTTAGCCTTCAACTCTTCATTTCGAGTATCCTTCTGCCATTTGTGCCGCACGTCATTACCTTCATATCTTACTTTACTGATATCGCATTCATACGATGTCATAGATCAGTCTTTTGTGACTGGTTAGTGTTCTCTATGCCTAACTTGACGTGTGGTTCATCCCAATTAGACAGATGGCACCTCATGTAACGGAAGATTGCCAAAGCATTTCTTTCTAGCTTATCTTTGATTCATGTGATCTCTGATCTGGGGACAATAATGGCTTGGATAAAAAAAAAATGGGTACGTTAGTCTACGAGGTGATTTTCATCTCATATAAATGGTATTTTTTTAAAAAAATATCATACTTTACCTTATATGGCTCTTTCGGTTTAGAGGCAATGAATATGATTACTTAGAATCAATGCAATTGATTTCTTCATTCTTCAGGTATTTGTCCAATTTATCCTTCCTTTGCTTGCCATAGTTATGCTGGTTTTGTTTACTGAGAGATTCCTGTTCTGTGTATTATTATTTTATTTGTTGGCTGTAGACTTATTTTAGTGAAGCCTCCGTGGCTCAGACGGCAGCGCGTCGGCCTCTCACCACTGGATACCGTGGTTCAAATCCCGATCACTCCATGTGAGATTTGTGCTGGACAAAGCGGAGGCGGGATAGGTTTTTCTCCGGGTACTCTGGTTTTCCCTGTCATCTTTCATTCCAGCAACACACTCCATTCTCATTTCATAGCATCTATCATTCATTAATACAGTATAAATCATTTTGGGAGTGGCGACCCCATCGTAAAAACAGCCTATATCTGATTCATTCATTACATCCCTGACCCGGTCAAAGACTGGAAAACAGGTTGTAGGTTTTCATTTTCAGACTTATTTTAGTGTCCTTCCTTTTCCTTCATGTCTGCTTATTATGTTATCGTTCCTACGTTGAGCGAAAGGTAGCAGTGATCCGATTGTTTCGTATGTGTGATGAGTTTGTTAGTAATTTTTGATTGGAGACCTTTTATTTCTCTTCGGCTTCGACGTCTAGCTTGAGCTTATGTTCTGTAATATGGTTTAACGCTGATGCTGTACGATTCATGTTCGCCTTGATGTGCGATATGAATGCGTGTATGCGGCGTCTAAGTTATTTTGGTTATGGTGTCGACTGGGTGAGCCAGGCCTATTTGTGGCGACCCAGATATCTGATCTGTGCTCTCAGATCAAGCTCATGAGCCGTCGACTGATTCTTGTTATGCTGTTACGATTCTTATCGTAACGTGTCTTGATATTATATTATTTATTCATTCTTCTTCGCATAAATTGTCTCTGAGTGTATGTGTGTGTGGGTATAGTATGGTTATAGGACCTGTGTTATTTTTCAGTATCTTATGGATTTTTGCTTTTATCGTTATTCTTATTTTATCTCGCTATTGTTTCCGGCTTGCTCAGCCGATTTACGTGCTTATTTCGGGATTTTAATCTCATTTTGCTTGTTTCATTTGACTCATTTTTATTTGTTTCCGTAACTATGGCAACTCCTTTTTAACCTCCTTGTGCTCCATATTTGTTTCCTTTTCTGCCAGCATTGCTTCACTGGCGTTTTTTATTTCTAGGGATACAGTCTCTAAGGAGATTGTTGGGAACCATGTTTCTTTTTATAACAGCCTTGACTATATCTGGGGAGGCGTGATAATATTTTTCTCGTGTGAAATCTGCTACTTTCACTTCTTTATGACATCTGGTCCCTAAGAAAGAAATACTTTGGATCACGTTTTAATTACCACTGCCTGGTAATGATTGAATATTATTGTATCACTTTTCATGATACCTCTGTTGCGACAGTGTAAAATTTCATGAGATCTAGTTTGATGAGTCAAACGACTCACTTGCGATTGATGTATATTCTCAAACTATGTATATGAGTATTCGACTCCCTGTGTTTCCCCATTTTGCTTGTTCTATGCCCATATCTTAATCTTTTCTTGCTAAGCTTATGTTAATAAACCTTATTCGTTTTACTTGACCTCTGCTCTACGTTATTGTCTCTCTGCTTTGGGGACATGCCTTTTAAACTTTGTTTCTCTAGTCTAAGAGGCCCGTATTCAGCTCCTGGCAGTTTTTAGCCAGTTTAGACCGATTCAGAGTAAATAGGTAGGTAGGTGGCGTTCCTACCTGTTTGTAACAGCAGTCATTCTCGCTTCTTTTATGTTTGTCAGGCCTACTTCTAACTTACGCTATATGATATTGTGAGGCCACCTATTTATTGTAATTGGCTTTCGGTCCGATCGACCATTTAGCCAGCTACAATTTTGTATGTTTCTATTTTTTGCTAGTTGCTTTACGTCCCACCGACACAGATAGGTCTTATGGCGACGACGGGATAGGAAAGGACTAGGAGTTGGAAGTGGCCGTGGCCTTAATTAAGGCACAGCCCGAGCATTTTGTGTGTTTCTTATTAATTATGAATAGACTTGGTGAAATGAAGTTATACATTTTAGACGAACACAAACACCCTGCCCCCCGAGCCGGAGGAATTAACCAGACGAAGTTAAAATCCCCGACCCGGCTGAAAATCGGGGCCCATTCAATCAAAGGCCAGCACGCTAACGTGAGTCCACCTAGATTTAACTCAGGTTCAAGAAAGTCGGTCTGAAGACAGACCGGTATAAAGAAAGTTTCGTTCGGAAGCGCTGATTTCCTTCTTACAAAAACCGTTGATCGCACCTGCGAGCTCACCGCATTTGCTTGGCAGCAGCTTGATTCAATTTCTCTTACAATGCTATCATTCGGGGAGAATACACGTTCTAAATACTTCAAATGATCTTCAAATGAAACATAAACATTATGTCCGTATCCTTTCGGAACAACTGAGAATGTAGAGTGAGGGACTGTTGTTTGAGATACAGTAGCATGTAGAAGATTATCTACATCATTAATAGTACATGGCACGCCGCTGGTTTATTAAAACGGATATAGATAAAACAA
The DNA here is from genome assembly GCF_040414725.1 of Anabrus simplex. Classification (NCBI taxonomy): domain Eukaryota; kingdom Metazoa; phylum Arthropoda; class Insecta; order Orthoptera; family Tettigoniidae; genus Anabrus; species Anabrus simplex. Next base: position 1,605,727,642 of record NC_090265.1, on the reverse strand, counting down.
CGTGTATTCCGGTTAATTAAGAAGCTGTGATGTCATGCCGTCTCTTTGAGGATCAGGTGTGTCCGCTCCTACTTCTATCGACTGCTTGACCATATTAGAGTTTTCTGGGAGTTAACAGTGCTGGTGGAATACGATGAACTCAATCATACCAAAACAACTTCGCAGTATTATCATTTAGACTTTCACGGCCCGTGTAACTATTCATGAAGTTTATTTTGGGCTCATGCCGTGTAATTAATTATAGACACACTCTAGGCGTTTCAAAAGGAACCTCGCCTTTCTTCATCAGGAGACAACGGAGAATCATGGCTACCTATTATCAGAACCATTAGAGAATAATGCTTTACTGTTGCCATTCGTTGCCTCTAGCATGGGTCTAAAAATGGCGTCCCTTTTTACATCTTAGGGCACCATCTTTTCTTGTTGCTTGCTCCTAGCAACCTTTAATGCGTCGTTTCATTTATCTGTTGTCTTCTGATGAAGAAAGGCAAGGTTCCTTTTGAAACGCGTAGAATGTGTTTATAATTAATAACGCGGCTTAAGCCCAAAATATACTTCATGCATAACATCGCAGTAATTATAACCACTTCTTCGTGAAATATGTATTTTCCACTTGTACACAAAGTGTTAAGCCCGGCTCATACTAAAGAACGAACAGGTTTACGCTTGGTAGTTTTGTAATATCGTTCGCGTATTGCCGCTCATGCTTCACTGGAAAATAGCTGTGATAATTCATCAGACCAACCGTTTAAGAACAACCAGTAGCAATGGCCTAACATTTAATTTCATTACTAGTGACTCTGTTCTTACCATAGCTTTCCTAAGGACGTTTAAGGGTACGAGGGCTGTACATGAAGTAATGGCAACGTAGTCCAGACACTCGCAAGAGATCGGGCATGAGGAAATAAAATATGGAAGTAGTCGGAGGGCGCTGTGTAGTGTGCATTTGACGGGTATCCAGTTGGCAATGTTGTTGCTGTGTGGCGTTGAAATGAAGAGTGTTGATTTCACCGCTCTAAATAATGTTTTCAAAAGGTGATCAGCGTTCGTGAATTAAAATCGAGGTTGTCCGTGGCAAAAAAAAAGCAAAATCAGAATGTTATCGAGGATTACGTGGAGCCTGTGGTGAGAATGCATCCCCGTACTGAACGGTTGCACTACAGGTCAAGGTATTTCCGGGTCGGAATGAGACTGGATTTTCAACGCACTGGTCGGCCGTCCATTCCTCAAGGTCAGATTGATCATCAATGGACTGTCCGGGAATTATCCGTAGAGGTTGGTCTCAGTCATCAAACGGTGTGGTATATACTGACGAAATGTCTTGTTGTTGTTGTTTCAGTCATCAGTCCATAGACTGGTTTGATGCAGCCCTCCATGCAACCCTATCCTGTGTTAAACCATTTCATTACTACCTAACTATTGTACCCTACATATGCTCTAATCTGCTTGTCATATTCATATCTTGTCGTACCCTTATTGTTTTTACTGCCCACACTTCCTTCAAAAACCAACTGAACAAGTCCTGGGAGTCTTAATGTGTGTACCAATTCGATTCAGTATCTCTTCATTCGTGATTTGATCTATCCATCTTACCTTCAGCATTCTCCTGTAACACCACATTTCAAAAGCTTCTATTCTCTTTTTCTGGGCTAGTTATCGTCCATTTTTCACTTCCATACAGTGCCGCGTTTCTGATGAAAGCCTTCAGAAACACCTTTTCTATTCCTATATCAATGTTCGAAGTGAGCAAATTTATTTTCTTCAGAAAGCTCTTCCTTGCTTGTGCTAGTCTGCATTTTATGTCCTCCTAACTTCTGCCATCGTTAGTTATTTTACTACCCAAGTAACAATATTCATTTACTTCATTTTAAGACTTCATTTCCTAATGTAATATTACCTACATCACCTGCCTTCGTTCGACTGCACTCCGTTACATTTGTTTTGGACTTATTTATCTTCATCTTATACTCCTTATTCAAGACTTCGTTCATACCATTCAGTAACTTCTCGAGATCGTCTGCAGTATCAGATAAAATTACAATATCACCGGCAAATCTCAAGGTTTTGATTTGCTCTCCTTGGATTGTGATTCCCCTCCCAAATCCCTCTTTGATTTCCTTTACCTCCTGTTATATGTAAACATTGAAAAGGAGGGGGTCAGACTGCAGCCTTGCCTCACTCCTTTATGGATTGCTACTTCTTTTTCAATGACCTCGATTCTTATCACTGCAGACTTATTTTTATACAGATTGTAGATAATTCTTCGTTCTTGGTCCAATCAGCATTATCGAATGCCTTTTCTAGATCGACGAACGCCATGTATGCGGGCTTGTCCTTCTTAATTCGATCCTCCAAGATCAAACGTAAAGTCAGGATTGCTTCACGTGATCCTACATTTCTTCCGAAGGCAAATTGATCTTCTCCCAACTCAGTTTCAAGTTGTCTTTCCATTCTTCTGTAAATAATACGTGTTAAAATTTTGCAGGCATGAGATACTAAACTAATGGTGCAGTAGTCGAAATATCTTAATATGAGGAAAATTGCGCCCCGTTGGGTTTCAGATCAACTCACCGACGTACAGAAATAGCACCTGTATGCGCGGGCTGGCATCCACCTGGAACTGATACCACAACGAAGGAGACGCATTTCAGCAGCGTACTGTCGCCATTGATGAGATGAGGTCACGACCCTACGAGCCTGAATTAAAGCGTCAATCGAATGAATCGCGTCGCCCAGGTTCGCCAGGTCCACAGAAATTTTGACAGGAACAGTAAACGGGTGAAGCTTATGCTGATTGTGGCGTATGACTACGAGGGTGTTATTCTTACGCATGCTGTGCCTAGGGACACGCCGTCTACAGTGACGACTATTGCCGATTTCTGACGCGACATCTGCGTCAGACTATGCAGCGCAAACATCCATGTTTATTGCGAGACGATCACCTTATCGTGTAGCATGTCAACGTTGTCATGTTGCAGACAATTCAAGTTCTTATTGCAACGGTGGCATCGGGAGGTCTTGGAACACCCTCCGTACTCACCAGACACGAGTCCTTGTGACTTCGACCTGTTTCCGAAATATAAGGAACCCTCCGAGGTCGGTGATTTCCTGACTTAGCATCTGTACTCCGCGCAGTAAAGCGCTCCGTCACTGTTATCAACAGAGAACGACTTACCAGCGGTCCCCGACGACTTCCCGATATTTGGCAAAAGGTAATAAACTTTGCGAGTGACTACGTTGAAGGAATATGATGCGATTGTACTTGCTAATGCATTAAATATTGTGTTCTATCAATATTGAGACTACTATTTTTTTTGCAAGTTGCTTTACGTCGCACCGACACAGATAGGTCTTATGGCGACGATGGGACAGGAAGGGGCTAGGAGTTGGAAGGAAGCGGCCGTGGCCTTAATTAAGGTACAGCCCCAGCATTTGCCTGGTGTGAAAAGGGGAAACCACGGAAAACCATCTTCAGGGCTGCCGACAGTGGGATTCGAACCCACTATCTCCCGAATACTGGACACTGGCCGCACTTAAGCGACTGCAGCTATCGAGCTCGGTGAGACTACTATTTACAGCCCTCGTATAATGCTTTATGAAACTGCGTTCCGAGGCTTTTTAATTAAACGTGGCCTTAAGGACAGCCAATGAAGATTACACAAACAGTAACCACCTTGAATATTTAATTTTCACGATCGCATTGTACTCGAAATACATTTTCAACTTATTGGTGGGTAATCTCGTACTATAATAATTAGCCCGTCATCCTCCGTAACACAAAATTGTCGGGTGTTCTGGAATTTTCCTCTCGAATGTTAGTCAACACTTTCCTGTTTAGTTGTAAGAATAGGAACTCGATTGCTGGACTGAACAGCTGTTTGCGCCTATGTTAGCCTGTGCTGACTGCGCGTCGCCCCTAATATTTCTGATTAGGCTGTTCTCATCCCACATTTAGAGCAAGAGTTTCACTAACATTTCCCTAACTCTCTGGTGACTGAGCTCTGTGATTTATTCTCTACATCTCTCAAAGTCTTAACGTTTTTCGTTAACATTCACACCTTCGTTAACTTGAATATAATGAAATTATTCAACTTCTGAAATGCCACCAATATACGGAATACTTTCCGCTTTATGATCTTCTAAAGCAGCGGTGCTCACGCTGGTCATTACGTCCCGGGGGCGCCCAGCACTGTAAGTGTGCGGACCGGCAGGTGATGAGCGCAGCGCATGCTATACAGCCACAGTACGTTGTGGCTGCGTCACATTCCGTGAAGGATGGGCGAAGTTCTCCCAGTCAATGTCAATCACCGCTGCGATAGCCGAGTTAAAAACGGGGTGCAGAAAATAATGAAAGAAAGAGGACAGAAATCCACATCATTTTCAATTTCCATTATAAGAAAAAAGTTATTTATATTTATTGCAGTTTATGTATTTTGACCGGATACAATAAAGAGTTTTAGGCCTACAACCTCAAATGTTTTTATAACTACTAAATGTACCCGTGCTTCGCTACGGTATTCTACATTATATATATATATATCGAAGTAAATTACTGTACATGCAGTGAATAAAATTTCTTTTTAATTGCATGTCCCTTAGCGTTATCCAGAAACAGCAGGGGAAGGTTCCCATACGTTGATTCCAATGTGAAGTGCGAGTTGCGGAGTTGCGATGATAACGGCAGGCTCACTTGCCTACTGCCATTCACAATCGAGTAGGTAAGTTTTCATTATAATGGGAGGCCCCATTACCTACTGCGCGTTCACACTCGGTTTGGGAAGTTTTCGTTACAATGGGAGATTACAGTCTAAAAGTTTTTATTATAATAGCAGGCACCTTCAAAATTGAATTGTGCTGCTATCATTATAATGACACCGGGCGAATTGGTCGTGCTGTTAGGGGCGCGCGGCTGTGAGCTTGCATCCGGGAGATAGTGGGTTCGATTCCCACTGTCGGCAGCCCTGAAGATGGTTTTCCTTGGTTTCCCATTTCCACACGAGGCAGATGCTGGCGCTGTACCTTAATTAAGGCCACGGCCGCTTCCTTCCAACTACTAGGCCTTTCCTCTCCCATTGTCGCCATAAGACCTATATTTGTCGGTACGACGTACAGCCACTAGCAAAAAAATATAATGACAGGCCCCTTTCCTTAATGACAGTCACACCGAGATGGTGAGTTTCCATTATAATAGCAATAATACCTAATGCCAGTCACATTTTAGATGGGTAATTTGTTTATAACGGCGGGCACACTTGCCTACTCCAAAACACAATCGATTAGGGGAGTTTTGAACAAAATTGCATGCTCCCTTGACTTCTTCCAGTCAAATCGAGAAGGGAATTATTAATCACAATGGTAGTCCCTCCTTACTAATGCTAGTTACAAAGGAGTTGGAGAAGGATCCCATTCCTGCTGCCAGACAAAATCGATGTGGAGGGTAATGATTACAATAGTAGACGCCCCCTGCTGAGAGTCACTATCGATGTAAAATATTAATTATAATGGCAAACACACCCTTTCCACATCGCTACAAATCGACTTCAAAGAATAAATATAGATCGACATACGAAGTATATGCATGTTTACAATATTGCAAACCTTCCTTTACAGATTAACTGCTGCTGAACGATACATCATATCGACAAACGGATTGTGCCATAAGACGCTTCATTTAGCGGTCTAAATGGCTGGTCTTAAGATATTTTCTCCTGTCTCATCTATTTATGGGTAAAATTGAGTTAGAAACGTTGAATAGGTTGAAATCTGGGCGAGGATTTCTCACAATGCATTTACTTTAGGGTACTTATGTGACAGCTACAAACACAGAATTTGGCTCACGTATGGATAATGCGTGGACCAATGTTCGTGTAGAATTAGATGATTCTAGCTTTCATATAAGTGATTCGAACTAAGAATTATACGTGTGCAAAGAGCAAACTGTAGGTATAATCGAGAAATAGAGACAAATCTGACTTATAAGAAATAGAGATACGACGAAACCTCATAGGACCAAAGTTGTAGATCACTCCAAATTGAATTGAGATTCTGCCATCCGATTTGTGATACGACTTAACATGTAGCCGCGAAATATTTCGAAACGAAGGTGTGCATAGACATTAAAATTGCCCCAATATTCTGATATTTTTCGGGGGTAAAAACGAAATGTTTAAAGATCTTGGAAGTTTTTCGTCGATTACAGGGAAGCGTATAATTTTGTTTAATTTTTAATTTGCTGGCTCGTCTGGAAGATTGTGCCGTAATATTGAATTTGGACGAGGGGGTAAAATATAGGACTTTCAGGAAACTACAGCTAAAAATATACAGATGGTAATGATTACCCCTTAACCGGATAGCTGTACGAATATTTCGAAAACGTAGTCAATGCGAAGACACACGGTCATTACGATTTTATTTATATGAGATAGATAAGAAATTATCCAAGAGGTAGCGGCACATGCAGCCCTGTTTCCTAACACGAGAGTTGCATATGCAGTTATCAGTGAGGGAAAACTATAAGGGATTCCCCAAAATTACGGGTACTTGTGGTGATGCAAAATATATTTGGATGTGTGAATCTTGTGCAGCCACTTACTCAGGGTTTTCCAGATAAAAATTTAGATCACTGCACAACAGCTGATTGTGGAGTACGTCGCCACGCAAGAAGACGAGCTTTGAGAGGATGAAGACTCGATAAGACCAATGTTAAGGCCTACATAAGACCAGATGGAAATCTGCCAGGACAAACTGTGCTGCTTTCCTAGGATCGTTTCGAGTTCTCTAATCAAGTAATCCTGCCGAGGATCCCATACAGTAGAACCATACTCTAACTGGGATTTTACTAGTGACTTATACATCCTCCTCTTCACATCTTTACAACGACCCTTAAATATTCTCATAATCGTATGAAGATGCTTGTAACGTGTATTTACGTATTTGTGTTGAGCACTCATCACGAAAGCCGGTTGGGAACAAAACAGATCCACCATAAGCTGTCATAGACGGCCTAGGAATCACTGAAGGGGCGTGCAAAAGAAATGAGGAGTAAAGTAGTTGCTTTCCTCACCAAGCCTTAAGTTACTATTACATACCAGTCTGTCAAGGCCACTGAAGTGCTCAAACCAATCGACCTTATGACGGGCATTTTCACGTTATTCATAACAGGGACTAGCTTTACGAGGAACGGTGTTCTCTTCTTCTTTTTATTATAGTTTTATTCATGGGCTCTCTTTAAAAGTTCCTTTTAGCGTCGACCTCGAAGATCTTTTGCCACCCTGTGTTTTCCTACATCCCCACCTAGTTATACCTGCTCCCTTCAGAAATGTGCAGGTCCTCCTTAATGGGTCTTCTCGGATGTTTCCTCTCTCTCTTCACCAGATAAGCACAGTGTGGAGATTCTAATCCTTCCCAGCGCCTCAATTCAAAGAGTATGTGTTCAGCTGATTCTTCCACATCGTTGCATTTCCTACATACATTGCCTCTGATTACTGCAATTCTACAGTATGTGGGTACTTTTTAAGATGGCAGTGTTCAGTCAGCAGTTCTACTACCCATCTTTTACTTTCTCTGCTAAATTCCAGCAGTTCCTTAGTTTTCTTCTTGTTTGGGCTCTGTATTAGTTCTTTCGCAAGCCTGCAGCCTGGAGAATGCTTCCAGTTTTCCATTTGTTTCTTTTGTGCTGGTACCCATTTACCTATGAGAGGCGGGTTTGTCCATAAGAGATCCCACATATTGGTTCTGGGCCCACGAAAGGTGTTTCTGACCCTTTTCTTGCCAGTTTATCTGATTTTTCATTATCTTTCATGCCTGAAAGCCCAGCTACCCATATTATTTTAACAACATTGTCCTCTGAGAGATTCAGGTGAACTGTATGACAATACCAAACAATTTTGGAGATAACTCGGACAGCTTGTAGTGCCTTAAAGGCTGCTTGCCTATCTGTAAATATGAAAATGTTCTTATCTCTGTAGTTCATTTTCAGGTTTCCCACCAGGCATGTAGTGATGGCTATCACTTCATCTTGGAAAACTGCAGTGTGTCTGACCAAGCTCATTTGGATTGATCTCTCAGGCCTTCCCCCGTTGATCCTTCCTCCTGTTCCCTTCTCAGTCCTTGAGCCATCTGTCCACCAAACTGTATCTTCCCTATCAGTTTTCCATTTGTTAATGTCCCAGTCTTCCTTTTTTGTCATTTGGGTCTCAAATGGTTTCTCACAGATATACCTTGGAATCATATAATCAGCTGGCATGTGTACAACTTCCCCCCTTATTACTCTGTTAATTTAACAGTGACCAAGATTGGGCCTTTGAGCCTTCCAGCTTCCATTTTGCTCCAATCGATATAAACTCATTCTAGCCTGTCCCTCTATAAAGTTACTTAATGGAGGGAGATCTAGTAGAGTGTTCAAGTCTTCTGTCGGCGTACTGTAGTTTTCACTGCCCCAGTTATGGCTATACATGCCATTCTCTGAAGGCTATTTAGTTTGCTACTGACTGCTCCTTGACGTGCTTTCTTCCAATAGATGATTGCTGCATAGGTCATCTGTGGTCAAATGATCATTGTATATATCCATATAACCATTGCCTGCTTTAGGCCCCATGTTGTCTCGACTGCCCTCTTGCATCCATACAATAGGTTCTTAGGCCGGGTTGTGGATTCCAGGTTAACTTTTGCCTAATATTACACTTAAGTACAACACCTGTTCTTCCATTTAGATTTTTGCCCAAAGAGTTTCAGTGTTCTAGTGCCCTCTAATTTCTTCCTTCTTGTGAAAGGAACCAGTGTCATCTTGCTAGGATTGACTGTGATTTGTTCTTCTCGACACCAGTTCTCCACAAGGTTAAATGATCTTTGCATGAGGTCCTGGATGACACTTATCACCTTACCTCCTACCACAATAACTAGATCATCTGCGTATCCTTGTGTGTTCATTGAGCATGGCTATGATTTTGTTCACCACAAGGTTCCACCGATGAGGAGAAAGAACTCCTTCCTTTGCACAACCTCGAGTAGCTCTAACCGTTAGCGTCTCTTCAAACAGAGTTGCCTTTATTTTTCTACCGTCTAACGTGGATCTAATCAATTTTACGACAGTCTTGTTCACCCTACTCTCTTCCACAGCTTTGTAGGTTGTATTACTGAGGGCCCCTTCTATGTCTAGAAACGCCGCTAAAGCAATTTCTTTGTATTCTAGGCTTTCCTCTAGTTTGCAAACCAATTGATGAAGTGCTGTCTCAGTGGATCTGCCAGGTCTATATGCAAACTGCTTTTCATGTAAAGTTGAGTTTAGTTGCACCGTTTTCCGTATGTATTTAACCAGTATTTTTTTCATTGCTTTTAGCATGAAGGAATTTAAGCATAATGGTCAACAGGCTTTGGCTTGGGCATAGTTCGCCCTTCCAGGCTTCGGTATAAATACCGCTTTAGCTTGAGACCATGATTTCGGCACGTACCCCAGAGCTAGTCTTGCTCTAAAAAGGTCGGTCAGGGCCTTGGTGATTATCTCCTGTCCTTCCTGCAGGAGTATCGACAGTATCTCCTCTGGCCCGGAGCCTTTATGGGCTGAAACGTGTTGATTGCCCACCTCACTTGGTTAGGCTTAATTAATCGGTTGGCATAGTTCCAATCCGTTCTTCGAGCTATGGCCTCTGTTTCAATAATTTCTTCCCCTTCTACCTCAGGAAAATGACAACGTAGCAACATCTCCAGCGTTTCCTTTCCCGTCTGAGTGTGTGTTTCATTGGGTTTTTCCATTGTTCCCACTTGATTTATATGTATCGCTTTAAGAAACTTCTGGAGTCTTGCTGCTTCAGTGTTTGATTCCACTTTCTCGCAAATCAGTCTTCAAGAGTTTCTTTTTGCTCTCCGTATCTCTAGGTTATACTCAGTGAGTTTCCTTTGATATACGTCCCATACCATCTCTTGATGATATTTTTTACAACGATCTAAGCTCCGTTTTCATTTTCGCTAGACTGTTATTTCACCATCTAACATTTTTGGTGGTTTTCTTTTCCCTGAAGAGGCAGTTGTCATAACATGCCACTAAAATGGCCACTTCTAATTGTTCCACTTCCTCATCCAATTCCCTCCGTCCCCTTGCGTTCGTATGGATCTTTTGTACAGCCTGCCCTTGAACTTCACTCTATCCATCCCAGTTCCTTCTTTTAGGATCTCTGTAAATTTGAATACCACATTGTCTCGCATCTATCGCAAATTTTATATGGTCTGCCAAGGATGGCTCCACCAGTGCCTTCCCATCCTTAATGAAGTTTGCAATATGCGTGGTGCTCAATGCGATATCTATTACCTCTCTACGATTCTTATTTATGAATGTAGATTTATTTCCTAGGTTTATCAGTTCAGTTCAGTTCTGTTCTCACTTCTTCCATTGCAGTTAGTACTGCCCCATGCAGAGTAATGTGAATTTGCATCTGCTTCGTGTACTAGGTGTTCACCTTTCCTGTTTGCTTTGCAAATTAATTCAATATCTTCCGATGGAGGTGGATCCGTTGAGTCGTGTGGAATGTACGCAGGCCCTATTGTTATTTCTCTTGGTCCTTCCCAATTTCCAAGTTTTATCTTGGCCGCCACTAGATCCCTTGAACAATGTTCCTGTAACAGAAGGCATTTTAATTTCATGCTTACAAGTAGACATGTTTTGGGCATATCCGATTTTATGCTGTACATTAGCTTACCTCCAGATTCCGCCGATCCTGCTACTCTGACCTTAACTACCCACGGCTCTTGTATAAGAGTCACGTCGATAGCCTCGGACTTGAACTTCCTGACGAAATTCGCGACAGCTGCATTTTTATGTTGAAGGTTGGCCTGAAGAACTTTCAGCACCATCCTTGCCAACGCTAGGTTTTGTTTTTCCCTTAATTACTTGGAATTTGATCTGTCCAAGTCCAAGCTTTGCCTAAAGCCTCTCTTCTTGAGCTCTTAAAAATCTCTTTCATAAAGGGCCAAAACAATTGTCCTTCCTGAGTTGCCAGAAGTTGGCACATTCAGCACTCTCCACCCTTTCGTTGGAAGTTTGGTGTCATGCTGATGGATTCTGACAAGAACATCTTCTACCTTCAACTTGTCAAATGTCCGGCTCTATGGATACATGGTTAACGTGCTGTCCTTTGGTCACAGAGGCCCCGGGTTCGATTCCCGGCAGGGTGAAGAACTTTAACCATTGGTTAATTCCCCTGGCATGGGGACTCTGTGTATGTGTCTTCATCATCATTTCATCCTCATTACTACGCGCTGGTCACCTCCGGGCGTCAAATCAAAAGACCTGTACCAGGCCTCTCGGGAGGCCACACGCCGTTAATATATATCTTGCCAAATGGAGGTGGAAACTTGGTTGTGTTCAGCACCTTCTTAGCTTCTGCCACCTCCAAATTCTCCCCTTTCCAAGGGTTGCAATTGGCTAATGTCTGTTCCAGCCAACGTTTGGTTTCTGGATTTGCACAGATCAGTACCATAGCTCCACTTTCCAGCCTTGGAGACTCGGGGAAGCCTGGATGATACCCATCTGACAGCGGTTTCATCTGCGCTATCAGAACAGGTGAGAGCTCTATCACGACTTCCTCTTGGAAAGGTTTTATATACTATGGCTACCTTAATTGAAGTGAGTCTTTCCGAACAGGACATGGCCATTTCTTCATTCTGTCTCTTTTGTTTTGTAGCCTAACTTGATGGCGTACTATCATTTTGGGCGTTGTCGGAGGGATAGCCTCTCGCCGATCCCTATTCCTAGGCTTCTTCTCCGTCCAAGTTTCAGCCGGTATTTTGGCTTCCTTCCTCGCTTTCTTCCTTTATTTTAGTATGCACTGTGCGAGGTTCTTTGTCAATATGCAACCTGTTGATTTTTGATGCAGACATTTTCAGTTCTTTCTGCATGGACTTTCCTGATTTGCTTGTGATAGCACTCTGCTCTACTGTAGCTTCTGTTGCCGTCTCTTGTTTTGGGTTGGCGACAGCTTGTCCTTCTGCGACTTCTGTCTCCATTTGTTCATCTTGAGCTTGCTCCCGGATCTGCACTGCTTGAGCTTCCCTGGTTTCCCTTGACGTAGGAGTTTTAAATACGGTTCTTCCCGAGCTTCTATGTTTCAAATCATCATAGGGGTTTTACCCCTTCTGGGGTCCTGAGCGACGTTCTGACCATCCGTGATGAGGCATACAGCCAGACATTGTCCTGCCGCTACTCAGGCTCTCCGTAACAGAAACCACGCCCCTCAGTCGTCCATCCAGTAGTCCGCCTCTGGTCCGAACCTAGTCAGGTTTTTCCCCATCTAGTAGGTCTACTCATGTGGTTTCCACTTGGCATTCCCATGACTGAGTTCACAGCAATGAGTTTCCCCCTGGGTTAGGTTTACCCCGTTCCCATCCCGCGGCTCGTCCAGGCTACGCAGGGCAAAGTGATGTGTTGATTCCAGCACCCCGCATTGAGCCTTCACCTCAATCACCAGCAGCACTTTACTTGAACCACCGTATCACCCATGTGGAGGAACCGTGGATGCCTCTCTACCACGTGTGCGCGAGGCTTACACTTCCAAGCCTTGGCTTGGGCTAGTAACAATCATAATGCCTCAAGATGTTTTCTGGCAATACCTGTTTTTGGTCCGCGAGAGGTATTTTGTATCCCTCAGACCCTCCAGACAAGTCCGGCGAACCCCACATCCTCCAACTGGGACGCGCCCGATAGCGGAACAGGGAAAGAAAACCCCCGCGGTAGGAACGGCGTTACTTACGTCGCTTAGTCGCATTCATTTTGTCAAGGCATAGGATGAGACTGACACAGGTCAATCGAGGTTCTAGCCCATATCAGATGACACAGTGTACGTTAACACTAGGTATCGCCAAGAAAGGTTCCAATCCAGTGGGGGTTTGGAAATGAAACGTCACGCCGCCTTGGTTCTGATTCTGAGTAAAAGTGAAGGTCCTATGGCTACGGTTAAAATATCAACAGCCATGTTTCTTTTGGCTTTATACAAATGACGATGAAAGACTACCCAATATACTGCTCGTGCCAAGTCATCCCCTAAATCCCTTCTTGAGTCGGACTCATAGTTTGTTTTCTAAGAAAAGTGGACTCTTGTAACATGTGTTTTTAAGCTAAACATGGTGTACTTTACATTCAATTGACAAATATATGTAATTTAGTTAAAATATTTACGTGTCCTTTAACACAAGAAGGGGCTGCCTGGTCGAGGCGGTAAAGACGTGCTCGGTTCGCCCGCAAGGACGTCGGTTCGAATCCCCGTCAGGAAGTCGTAAAATTTAAGAAACGAGATTTCCACTTTCGGAGGTGTATATGGCCCTGAGGTTCATTCAGCCTACACCAAAAATGAGTACCAGGTTAATTCCTGGGGGCAAAAGCGGCCGAGGGTAGAGCTAACTACTCTACCCCATCACGTGCCGAGGTTAACAATGGTGGAAGCCTTTACCTTCCACTCTTCCAAGGGCCTTCATGGTCTGTACGGAGGTGACTTTGCTTTGCTTTTTTAACAGAAGAACATTGTTGATTTATGCAATCAAATGTGTGATGACGTTTTATGAATGTTACACTTACAAACAGTGGAGTCTAATTTGGTCCGTAAACATGTTGTCATCACTATGAAATGGACGTTAAGGTTGAAGAGTTTAGAATCCACTGATGCTGAAAATATCATTAGTGCAATATTTTTTATGACATTTGTTATATGTCTAATTATACACTTATTAGTACTGTAATTTTTAACTAATACTCATAGATACTCACAAAAGCTGAAATATCACCCACACATTCATTACGAAAGCTCAGGAAACGCCAATCCCATACAGAGAGAAATGCTGCCTGAAATTTCTTCCTAGGTTGCAAGTAACACCAAAGACGAATTTTTGAAAAAAAATCTCTAAGGAATACAGTAAAAGCCGAGTGTAACCTCCACCTCGTCTGGAACGTACGACCTGTACACAATGTGTGACCAATTTGGTCGGCTGTACCAGCAGCCGAAAATCACACTTCCTCTATTCTGACAATACTACTCCGGTGACATTCGACTGGAGTATGACGCCGTAACATTCTTATCTGGCTTGTAACACTCACAATTATGACTTCCTGTTTTGCGGCCCATTTATGCACTGGATATATGACTACTGCTGCCTCTTTTATCACGTGTTTAACCGACGATTCTGTCGCTTCTCGTTAATAATTTGCTTGTTATTTGCTATTTTATATAGCATTTATTTTCTTGCAAATGGAAGGACTTCTTGTAGATTTAGGAATGTCCATGTCCATCATTATATTAGCAGTCCGACTCGTTGGCTGAACGGTAAGCGTACTGGCCTTCGGTTCAGAGGGTCCCGGGTTCGATTCCCGGCCGGGTCGGGGATTTTAACCTTAATTGGTTAATTCCAATGGCACGGGGGCTGGGTGTATGTGTTGTCTTCATCATCATTTCATCCTCATCACGACGCGCAGGTCACCTACGGGTGTCAAATAGAAAGATCTGCACCTGGCGAGCCGAACCCTTCCTGGCATATCCCGGCACTAAAAGCCATACGACATTTCATTTTTCATTATATTAGCACTGTTTTTGTACCTATATCGATCAACTAAGATTAGTACACATATTATTCAATAATTTCAAAATTAAATATTATAGCAATTACCTTTGAGTTATAAGAATTGAATATGCGTTAATGTGGTTGTATTCAAATGTGAAAGTTTCCGGTTAGAAATAAATATTTATCAACTACTGATACATGTGTGGAGAGCATTAAAACATTGTAAGGAATATGGATTTCCAGTAATTACCTTGCACCTGGAAACGGCTTCAGGCATCCGGAGCTAGTCGAAACAAATGCAAATCTTCTGATCATTCAGCCATTTCTATGTCTGTTAGAGGCGAACTTCGTAATTCTGAAGATCGCTAGTTTCGAAGACTGCTGGAATAGGTACATTGAAATTGTACTACACACGAAGACTTCTAATTAGGGAACGGGCCTAGGAATTAAACGTGAAACACTTTACCATAATTTAAACATTCTAGTTCTATCTTACAGACACTTAGATGATTAAGCTTAATTAGCTCTTGATGGAGTAAACGGTCTACAGATTGCCCTCATTAAGACAGATAATCTGATCAATTATACAACGAGTGCCTGGATCGTCGTGAATCCGTTCTTGGCCGCGGCCAGGGAGCTTGCCGTGCGTCGCCAGGAGTGTTCAATCAATCAATCTCTACTGATCTGCATTTAGGGCAGTCGACCAGGTGGCAGATTCCCTATCTGTTGTTTTCCTAGCCTTTTCTTAAATTATTGCAAAGAAATTGGAAATTTATTGAACATCTCCCTTGGTAAGTTATTCCAATCCCTAACTCCCCTTCCTATAAACGAATATTTGCCCCAATTTGCCCTCTTGAATTCCAACTTTATCTTCATATTGTGATCTTTCCTACTTTTAAAGACACCATCCAAACTTATTCGTCTACTGATGTCCTCCCACGCCATCTCTCCACTGACAGATCGGAACACACCACTTAGTCGAGCAGCTCGTCTCCTTTCTCCCAAGTCTTCCCAGCCCAAACTTTGCAACATTTTTGTAACGCTACTCTTTTGTCGGAAATCGCCCAGAACAAGTCGAGGTGCTTTTCTTTGGATTTTTTCCAGTTCCTGAATCAAGTAATCCTGGTGAGGGTGCCATACACTGGAACCATACTCTAGTTGGGGTCTCACCAGAGACAAATATGCTCTCTCCTTTACATCCTTACTACAACCCCTAAATACTCTCATAACCATGTGCAGAGATCTGTACCCTTTATTTACAATCATATCTATGTGATTACCCCAATGATGTCGGTATAGTTGGCGACGATGATGAATATGAGAGTCCGAATTAAGGACACTTGGAAATAACAGATGAACAGTTCTTCTCTTCAGACATTTTGTTACCTTTTGCACCAAGAAATAAGAATTCTCTTTTCTCGTAAGTCTAGGAAATGTTTAAACCGAGCGAGTTGACTACGCGCTGCGAATTGTGTAGTTGACAGAGGGCTGGTGAGTTTGAAGCCCCACTGTCGGCAGCCCTGAAGATTGTCATCCGTGATTCATACCAGGTAAATGCCGGGGATGTACGCTCAACCGCAAATAAATTGGCCGGCAAAGAAATACAGGGTCTCTCTTGTAAACCCAGACCGAACGCACTGTGTCTGTACTCTGCGCTATGGCAGCTGCCTAAGCCGAACTAGTGTCGCACGCGGCCGCCGCGTTTTAAGCGTGTATATAATCTTATATGAAATCTTACCTTATAAAGCATACTGGAAGTGTCGTCCTTCCTGGCTTATACAGGCATTGTTGCTGGTAACCACATTCTGGCTGATGCGAGTGAGTTGTGCCACTGATTTCATTTGTAATGTTTTCTTTCAGTTCCTCCATTGTATGAGGATTTGTTCCCTATACTTTTCCTTTAACTTTACCCCACAAGTAAAAATCACACACTGTTAGATCTGGAGAACGAGGGGGAAATAGACAAGCACCGGTCACTCTGTCTGCAAATCCTTCCAAGACTGTAAGAAGGGAATCTTCTGCTGTATGAGCAGGGGCTAAATCTTGTTGAAACCGCCCAGGTGATTATAGACATGATACTGTATAGGCTTTTGGGCTTACGCCGTGTTAAGAAAATAAGGTGAAATTCGTAGGTATGTTCCTCGTCCCCAGATGTTTCATTCCAGGCTTATGTCTATGTCATACACCTGTCATATGGTACGCAAACACGTTATATGGACCGCTTAGTTTGATTGTGATGGTTCGGTCAGTTTTCGCTGCGAACGCTAGCGTTGTCCCACGTCCTGGGGGCCATCTGGTGGCGAATGAACGTACCCTTTCCACTTCTATTATAACGTCCAAATTCAAAGTGTCGTTGTTTAAGTAGCCTTTCTCGTGGATAGTCGAGATTTCTTCTGAGGACGCAGAGCATAGTTCTCTGCGAAACGTTAAGAATTTCACCTTGTTTTCTTGACACGACATAAGCCCCAAAAGCCTATACAGTATCATGTCTATAAGTACGGGCCGTGAAAGCATTAATGGCAACACCCACGTGATTGTTCTTCTTCCCTTAACTAATGGAAGAACAGCGTCAAAACGTCACCTTCGTACCTCTCTGCATTTTCTGTCGTCGAGAAAGAAAGAAGGCCCAGTTATTCGTCTTGCACTAAGTGCACACCAAACACCAATCATCCTATCATAATGATGGACTTCATAAACTCTGTTAGGTTTTTCTGCACACCAATAGCGAGAGTTATGACTGTTCATACCACCATTAAGATGAAACTAGAACTTTTACGTACGAAAATACGGTGTTGCAATGTTAACTGTCTCACCATGTTATCAACTGAGATTTAGACTGGCGACTCATGTTTGCCAAGTCTTACACATGCAGGCTGCTTGCAAGGTCAAGAACTGTACTTGCGCCTCCCATACTGCTGCTACCGTGTTCCAGAGAAAAAAACACCGTGCACTCGGTCTGGGTTTATAAAACAGACCATGCATTTACTTTTATACATTCTCGAAACGCGACGAAATTCGTAAACCGTCGATAGCCGGTGGCCGAAGAGATGATGCTAGGAATCCTACCGCCTGCACCTGGAGGAAATTCACCTTCTACGATGGCCAGTTTTTATGCAGTGGATTGTACCCTAATCCAGCTGCAAGTGAAAATATGATTTATATTCTGTATAATAGTGAAGTGGTCCGCCTCTGTGGTGTAGTGGTTAGCGTGATTAGCTGCCACCTCCGGAAGTCCGGGTTCGATTCCCGGCTCTGCCACGAAATTTGAAAAGTGGTACGAGGGCTGGAACGGGGTCCACTCAGCCTCGGGAGGTCAACTGAGTAGAGGTGGGTACGACTCCCACCTCAGCCATCCTGGAAGTGGTTTTCCGTGGTCTCCCACTTCTCCTCCAGGCAAAAGCCGGGATGGTACCTAACATAAGGCCACGGCCACTTCCTTCCCTCTTCCTTGCCAGTCCCATCCAATCGTCCCATCCCTCCACAAGGCCCCTGTTCAGCATAGCAGGTGAGGCCGCCTGGGCGAGGTACTGGTCATTCTCCCCAGTTGTATCCCTCGACCCAAAGTCTTAAGCCCCAGTACACTGCCCTTGAGGCGGTAGAGATGGGATCCCTCGCTTAGTCCGAGGATAAACAGATTAAGAAGAAGATAATTGTGAAGTGTCCATGTTGGTCATGAAGATCCTTGAAGATCCATGAAGATGTTTCCACTGTTCATAACCTCGGCTCTGAGAGGGATCAAGTAGCAGGCTCCATAATCGGCCTCCTTTACCCCCAAGTAACTAACCTGGTACTTATTTCTGGTGTAGGGTGAGTGAATCTCAGGACCATGTGCTTCTCCAGAAGACGAATCTCGTTCCTAATATATTGGACTTTCTGACGGGGCATCGAATCTATTGTATTTCGATGGATGTGGCAAGGCAGGTTTAAAATTTTAACATGACAAAGTTCATATTAAAATTTTCTTCCAGAGATTGTATCCTGACGTAATTCTCAGTGGAATTACTGTAATCTTAATTTACGTGGTTTGTAGAAGGACATCCGATATTAAATAATCCGGCCAAACCTTAAATTAGCTTTGGTGTTTTATATACCTCGGGCATTTCTGGGATAAACTTTAGATCATATCTGCCCAGTACTGCTCGAGAAGTAATAATACAGTTTATACCTTATGAAACAAAATAGTAGAACCACAGTAGATGGATGTATGTACTTTATGATTGCTGGAAGCAAACATTTTATTTGAAGACTCTCGCCATATTCAGACGATGGTTTCGTTTATAATATTCTTGAAATCGACGTTGTGACCACGAATTAAAAATAGTGGCATCCTAGGAGTTATATCAATTTAGAATTTTTAACAATATTTTTTGCATTCTTGCATTTTGCATGTGGCAGAGAATAGTTCGCAATAAATCAGACCGGTTTTCGGTGACAGTGGGATAGGAAAGGGCTAGGTCTTGGGCCGAAGTGTTTGTAACCTTAATTAAGGAGCAATTGTAACATCCATCTGGTACGAACATGGGAAACCACGGAAAATGATACACCATATACCGGATGCAAGCTTACATTTACGTGGTCCGTACAACGCAGCCTACTCTCTCGCTGGTAGAGACGTACAGTCAAACCCGTTTATTGTGACATCACACTTAACGACGTATTGAGTATAACGACGAAATCTAATGGTTTAGTCTGAATTCTATATCAACACTGTATTTTAAAAATCGCTTAGTACGACATATCGCATAAAACGACGCATTTATGTATCGGCTATAACATCGAATGTTTTTTCTTTTTACGTATTCGGGTATTGCTGAAAACAATGTAACGCTTATTATTGGAGACTTCAAATCAGTCTGTCTGTTATATAGTCAAGGCAAGTATCGCTGTGAAGATGTCACAAAAGAAAAGTGCTTAATATTGGAGACAACTCACACATAATTTAGCAATTGGAAAATGGGGACACAAACGTCAACATCGCGAGTTAATTGGGTGCATCACACTGAACGATTTCTACAGTTTGGACGAGCAGACAGAAAAAGTTTTTTTCTTTCTAATATTTAAAGAAATCAAACGGGTCAGATCATCTGAGCACAAAGATATTGAAGATGGTTTACTTAGATGGTTTAAGCAGCAAAGAACAAATAATGTGCCGATCAATGGACCTGTGCTTCAAGTGAAGGCCAATGAAATCCCTCTGTCCCTCTCCACACATCTTCTTCTTCTTCTTCTTTTTCTACCGCTTTTCCCACAACTGTGGGGTCGAGGGTGCGAACTGTCTCTCACATGTGGATTGGCCCTGTTTTACGGCTGGATGCCCTTCCTGACGCCAACATTAGAGGCGATTGAAATCCCCGACCCGGCCGGGAATCGAACCCGGGACCCTCTGAACCAAAGGCCTCAACGCTGACCATTCAGCCAATGAGTCGGTCTGTCCCGCTGCACAAATACTGTACTGTAAATACAATACTTATTTCCGCTGCATTTTTGTAGTTTTGACTTAATATTATGTTAATTAAACATGTAAGCGCGCAGCCTAAAACTTACTGATATTACACCTTTAGTAACAGAAATAAAACCTGTTTGTACGACTATCGCCTATAACGAATGTTAACTGGTAGTCCCTTCAGAGTCTTTATAACCGGTTTCGACTGTATTTTCTAATTATCCTACCTGCAAGGCATAAAACCCAAACCCCATGGGGCTACAGCCCTGACGGGTCTTGGCCTACCAAGCCACCGCTGCTCAGCCCGAAGGCACCCTTTGGGCTGAATACCCAACACATAATGTATTAAATTCAAATGTCACGACACCTCTTCCTGGGCTACGGTGTAGTGATTGTGTCTCCATGTCTAGGATTTTAATTGTAGTTTGAGGATGACATGAACTTCAATCTGACTAGTGAGCTTAATTTAAGAATTGAATGTTATAAGAAGTAGAGAAACCAAGCGATATGGCTCAGAGCGTTTTCTCGCTGATCATGTGACATTGTAATCTGCAGGCGTTTTCGCTGTGTAGATGTGAGGTCTTTAATGGGATGGATGGACCTTTGGGTTAGTTCCTAGTTTGAAAATAATAATTCGGCTTCCGTGACCAATATTGTGCTGACCACTTAGTTCAGCCATAACAATTATAATTAATATCCGAATTATTTTTATAATTGCCTGAATTATATAACAACAAAACATTCATGTTAAGGAAAAGCGCGGTTTGACTTTGAAACTATGTTCATATGTGAGGCATGTACTATCCATGATCGTTTCTAAGACATGCTGTATTCAATGCTAAGCTATGTTATAATTAAAAGGGTTTAAAACTTAATTATTATAAATTACTTCAGACGTAGCCGTGTTGAAACACCGGATCCCGTGAGATCTCCGAAGTTAAGCAACATTGGGTGTGGTCAGGAGTTGGATGGGTTGCCACGCGCTGTTGGGGGGGGGGGGGGCGGGTAAGGGAATGGAGGAGCGGACAGGAACTGGCCACCCTACCGCACGTAAACTCCGGCTCAGGAACACCTCTGCGGAGGTTCGGACCTGCCTTCGGGCAGAATAAAACTTACCTTACTTCGGACTGTCATCTTAAATTCATGTGGCAAATTTAAGGGAAATGTCAGAACCACTGAGTGGTTAGTGGTATATCATACTCGTGTGTAGCATGTTGTATAACATACAGTACGCTATGACTTCTGAACAGTCTGTTCAATTATAAACCAAGGTACCGGTACGTGGGAATCATGTCTGGATTATTCCAGGACTCAAGTCAAAACATAGTGAATTAATATTATTAATAATACAATTATATGCTTCCGCCTCTGTGGTGTAGTCGTTAGCGTGATTAGCTGCCATCCCCGGAGGCCCGGATTCGATTCCCGGCTCTGCTTTTAGTGCCGGGAGTGTCCGAGGACAAGTTCGGCTCGCCAGATGCAGGTCTTTTGACTTGACTCCCGTAGACGACCTGCGCGTCGTGATGAGGATGAAATGAAGATGAAGACGACAGATACATCCAGCCCCGTACCAGCGAAATTAACCAATAATGGTTAAAATTCCCGACCCTGCCGGGAATCGAACCCGGGACCCCTGTGACCAAAGGCCAGCACGCTAACCATTTAGCCATGGAGCCGGACACCACCGGAAAAGTGGTACGAGGGCTGGAACGAGGTCCACTCAGCTCGGGAGGTCAACTGAGTAGAGGTGGGTTCGATTCCCACCTCAGCCATCCTCGAAGTGGTTTTCTGTGGTTTTCCACTTCTCCTCCAGGCAAATGCTGGGATACTACCTAAGGCCACGGCCGCTTTCTTCCCTCTTTCTTGCCTGTCCCCTCCAATCTTCCCATCGCTCCATAAGGCCACTGTTCCGCATAGCGAGTGAGGCCACTTGGGCGAGGTATTAGTCATTCTCCCCAGTTGTATCCTCGATCCAGAGTCTGAAGCTTCAGGACACTGTCCTTGAGGCGGTAGAGGTGGGATCTCCCGCTGAGTCCGAGGGAAAAACCGACCCTAGAGGGTAAACAGGCTAAGAAGAAAAAGGAGAAGAAGAAGAAGAAGAAGAAGAGGAGGAAGAAGAATTATATGCCCTGTGAAATTAAGTCTTCCCAGCTGATGCCACGTGGCGTGTCAGTGCCAAGATTCCGTTTTCGCTAACAAACCGCACATTCTGAGAAATGGGAACTTCACGTACATGGATTTGACCAGTGGTTTTCAGAGTGTGGTACGCGTACCACTAGTGGCACGCGGAATCATCTCAAGGGGTACGCAAATTTATCGTAGCTTTTAACTGTTTTCAGTTATCAGTCCAGAAATGAGTTGAACCTGCTCATTTTCGATAAAATCTTACTTTGATTTCGTTTTTTCTTGTCTACTACTACCCAGTCCCCTTTCCGAACAATCATTCTAAAATACGTGTTAGTCTGTACCTCCCACTGACTAGGTATGTAAAAATATTTACGTACGCTGCATTGCTTTTTCTTAATTTTTTGTTCGAAATCCACTCATTCACTTAATTTTTTCAGTAGTCGTGTATATAGGACAATGCTAATTGTTGTATTAATAATTGTGCATTGTTGGTCCGACTCGTTGGATGAATGGTCAGCGTACTGGCCTTCGGTTCAGAGGGTCCCGGCCTGATCGGGGATTTTAATCGGTTCTGATTAATTCTTCTGGCTCGGGTACTGGGTATATGTGTTCGTCCCAACACTCTCCTCAGCATATGCGGACAATATACCCCACTGAAATGAAATGAAATGGCGTATGGCTTTTAGTGCCGGGAGTGTCCAAGGACAACTTTGGCTCGCCAGATGCAGGTCTTCTGATTTGACTCCCGTAGGCGACCTGAGCGTCGTGATGAGGATGAAATGATGATGAAGACGACACATACACCCAGCCCTCGTGCCAGAGAAATTAACCAATTAAGGTTAAAATTCCCGACCCTGCCGGGAATCGAACCCGGGACCCCTGTGACCAAAGGCTAGCACGCTAACCATTTAGCCATGGAGCCAGACAACATACCCCATTACAAAATCACCACAGAAACACGCAATAGTAATTACATCCCTCCATATAGGGTTGGCGTCAGGAAAGGCATCAGGTCGTAAAACAGGGCCAAATTCACATGTGCGACGCAGTTCGCACCCGCGACCACACAGATGTGGGGGAAAAGCGGTAGCAAAAGAAGAAGGTACTGTATATCGTTGCTACTCACGAGGAAACCATGTTTCCCTATCTGTCTTGTGAAGGCTTGCCGCGTTGCCTCAGAAGGGAACAGAAGACTCCAATGGTCGAATAATTGAGCTATCTACAATGAAAATACCAACAACAATTCTCCGGCCATTGCTGACTTCTCAATTTTGCTCTTCTGTAAACTTTCCTACGCTTTTTTTTTTTTTTTTTTTTTTTTTTTTTTTGCTTAACGTCGCACCGACACAGATATGTTTTATGGCGACGATGGAATAGGAAAGGTCTAGGAAGTGGAAGGAAGCGGCCGTGGCCTTAATTAATGTACAGCCCCGGCATTTGCCTGGTGTGAAAATGGAAAACCACCGAAAACCATCTTCAGG
Source organism: Anabrus simplex (assembly GCF_040414725.1). Lineage (NCBI taxonomy): Eukaryota > Metazoa > Arthropoda > Insecta > Orthoptera > Tettigoniidae > Anabrus > Anabrus simplex. The sequence goes on along the minus strand of NC_090265.1, from coordinate 1,605,704,053 downwards.
GCTGCCGACAGTGGGGCTCGAACCAACTATCTCCCTATTACTGGATACTGGCCGGTCTTAAGCGACTGCAGCTATCGAGCTCAGTAACTTTACTTCGAAGGAGTTACGAGGTATCCTTTGCCCAGCAACGATAACTTATATAGGCCTAAACAATACATTATTGTTATTATTGGATAAACGGGTGGTGTAGCGGCTTAGCTGCCTGCCTGTCATCCCGATGACCGTGATTTGGTGTTGCTAGGGTGGGATTTTCTTTGTTTTGAAAATCCCGTGGTGCCAGGAAGGGCATGCGACCTTAAATCAACAGCCACAACTCTTTCATGCCTCAATGTTTGCAGGGACCCTGAGCAAGCGGGACAAGCTATGGAAGATAATGATGATGATGATGATGATGATTAAATTTAATATTATCTTAATACGCAGACTTTCACGACCGCTAAATGACATAATAATTTGCGGATATTAGGTCGCGTAATGTTAATAATAAGCTGACGCGTTTCGATCCTGCGATCAGGATCGGCTTCAGATCAATAACAAATAATTTTTTTTTTTTTTAATAATTTATTTGGCTTTTGGTCCATCGACCATACAGCCAGCAAAAAACATTACAAATTCACAAGTCACACAGTAATATATATACATATGACAGACACAGGAATGAAATGACATAAATGGCAGAGAGAAAAATCGTATGAAAGTCTCTTTCACTTCACAAACTCCTGGATGTTCTGAAATTTACATTTTTTTTTTAAACATGACTAAAATCAATATAAATGTCTGGTAAAATAAGAGCGGTCAAAAGGATACAAATTACATATTTAAAACGCTATATTTGAGAAATAATAACAAATAATGTAATAGCAACTGCCACTCCACAATAACCAGACTCAAGATAGAGATAACCTATTAGAAATGCAGTTCATTCTAGGGCCTTCAGAGTCAAGGAATAAGATGTTGGGGGTTTTTCCGACTCGTACCGGGCGAGTTGGCCGTGCGGTTAGAGGCGCGCGGCTGTGAGCTTGCATCCGGGAGATAGTGGGTTCGTATCACACTGTCGACAGTCCTGAAAATGGTTTCCGTGGTTTCCCATGTTCACACTAGACAAATGCTGGGGCTGTACCTTAATTAAGGCCACGGCCGCTTCCCTCCAACTCCTGGGTCTTTCCTATCCCATCGTCGCCATAAGACCTATCTGTGTCGGTGCAACGTAAAGCCACTAGCAAAAAAAAAAATGTCCGACTCGTTGGCTGAATGGTCAGCGTACTGGCTTTCGGTTCAGAGGGTCCCGGGTTTGATTCCCGGCCGTGTCGGGGATTGTAACCTTCATTGGTTAATTCCAGTGGCCCGGAGGCTGGGTGTCTGTGCTGTCCCCAACAGCCCTGCAACTCACACACCACACATAACACCATCCTCCACCACTATAGCACGCAGTTACTTAAGCATGGCAGATGCCGTCCACCCTCATTGGAGGGTCTGCCTTACAAGGACTGCACTAGGCTAGAAATAGCTACATGAGATTATTATTATTATTATTATTATTATTATTATTATTATTATTATTATTATCATCATCGGGGGTTTGAAGGTAAAACAATTGGATTTTGGGGGCATGTCAACCAACAAGTTTGAATACCACTGGTTTAGACTACGGGTTCCAGCAACCTTTGAAGTGAAGGCCAGTAATAAAGAAAGGATGGATTTAAATGCAGTAGTATTATAGACCATCCAGCCCACTGACGCTTAGGTTATGCCTCTACGTCAAACCTGGAAGTCCTAGGTTCAAGTCCTTTATGAGCTATCTTCTTACAATGGATCCCTCTGTATAAGCTACAAAGAAGGTATAAATGTTTTCTGGGGACTACGTTTTAATTGCTCGACTTATGCAAGTGCTAGTGTGGATTATATCCGTTTGTTTCTGGGATATTAAATAATAATAATAATAATAATAATAATAATAATAATAATAATAATAATTGGTTTTATGAGTCGCTAACTACTTCCAAGTTTTTAGGATACGCTCGGGAGCCAGAATTTTATCCCACCGGTGATCTCTTACGTGCCGGTAAATCTACCGGCACAAGACCGGTGCATTTGAGAACTTCAAGAACGCATGTTGCATCTGGTAGAGGACCAAAAACCGCGGATACCCGTTACACGTACAGTTGTATCAGCGTTTGCTTGTTTTTCCGGCCATACATTTCCTTCCCCCACCCCGCCCCCAACTGCGAGATTATTTCTTACCGCCTTTCTCTTGCTAAACATAGCTCTCTGTGCCCACGGAAAATTAATTTACTTTTTTCTTGTTTACATGGAAGCGAGCTTTTCTAAAAGCCTGAATTCTGTCATATTTCTTATGTTTTGTTATTTTAAATATATTCATTATTTTTGTAAAATAATTTGGTTTTTTTAGAGTCTGTTTAAAAAGTCAGTTTACTGTTTGAACAGATTCGTCCACTGGTTTGAATGTATAATATTTTGCCTATTATGCCTGATATGTATTAGGCCCTAATAAAAATGTCTAAATTGTGGACGTCAGGCTTAAGTGTAGGCTGTAATGACATGTTCTTGAATAAAAGTAATTTCGAAGACCAAATTACAGTCTAAGGCTAAACGACTGTGCATTTTATTTTCTAGTAGTTTAACTTCACACTAACACATCAAAGATTTTCGGGGACGCCAGCACTGGAAGGAACTAGAATTGAAAAGGTAGCGGCCATGGCCTTAATTAAAGTACAGCCTATGATTTTGCCTGGTGTGAAAAAGGTTAACCACGGAAAATCTTCTTCAGGACTGCCAACGGTGGGATTTGAACTCATCATCTCCAGAATGGAAGCTCATAGCTAAGCGACCCTAAACTCACAGCTAACTCCCTCGGTTATACAATTATTTCCTTCAAGTGGTGGGGATACATTCCTATTCGACGTAAGGAAATCCCTTCCTTTTAAACTGGTGGATAGGCGGGAGAATATTACAAGCAAACTCTTTTTCATCGGCATTCTATTCTTCTCATCACTTATAGCCTTTGCATAGAACACCGAACTGGTTAGGCCATTGCGTTGCAACGCGGCCAGTTATTGCTGCAAAGTTCTGTACTTGAGAGAGAGGTGGGTTCCCGTTCCCCGTTGGCCACCCTCGAACTGGTTTTCCGTCACTTCCTATTTCAACTATAGGCAAATGCCAGGATGGCATCTCTCACGGCCAAGGCCAATTCTTAGCCCGTACAATTACTGCTGCACCCACAGACAACACCCTCATACAGCGAAACATGTAGCTTTTTCACATGGGGTGTGCCAAGGAAAGCAGCTACAGAACTGGCAAACCGAACGTGTTCTCTGACTCCCTTGGCATTAAAAGCCATACGCTAAAATGTTGCAGGAGATGCAGTTTATTTGGGAACACTGGTTTACTCTTTGACTTAGTATGGACGTTCGAAATAACTGGTCTCAATTCATCCTGCTTACTATCATACGATTATGAATTGTAGAATTTTAAAGATTTAGTACCCGGATAATATGAAAATAATGTTTCGAGTGAAGTGGTACCCGGGTAATGGAGATAGCCGCTTCTTATTACCTGGGTACCCGAGTAACCGTGTATCACTGGCCCTGGTTTCAACACGCAGTCTTGAAATCCCAAAGCCAGCACTCTATCAATGATCTTCAGACAGAGTTAGCCTGCAATTTAAACCAAGAAATTGATCTACCTATAAATCATTCAATAATCGATCTATCTAACCGTCATCATCACTGAAGATGTAACTCGTTTGTATTGACGTATGCAGTTTCCGCTATTATGTTGCGTCGTACAGCACAGATCTTGATGCATAAATCATGAATGGCTTTCTAATTTCTGCACCCCGACCCACGGCTGTCTAAATAAATAAAGGGTGTCTTTGTCACGAGAGCAGCGTTTGTCTCCACAGAATAGCTACCGCTCTCCCCAGTACTAATCCTGTACCATTATTCCTCCCCTCAGATGAAAAACTTCCAATCGCATCCTCCCGTTGTGAGCCTGAAATACGATGACCTAGCTGCATTCGACGTGTTTAGAAAAGCACATAAGAGCAACGATTATCAGAAAGCGTCTTACAGTATTCAAGTCTACACTAAAAGAGTAATTCTGTTCTTGTGTAAAGAAAAACATGTGCCATGGACAAAACATTCAAAGACGTGCAATTTAACTTTGATATGATGGGAAACGATAATTGAGTTTGTGAAATGAGAATATCGCCTTATTCAGGTCAAATGATACACAAAAAAGAAAAATATATCAGACATATAGCAGTATAAGCAAAGCAACATCAGACTGGCCATAATGGTCCTTGGAGGAATGGAAGGCAAAGGCTTCAAATATTCGTAACGTCTTCTCTGAGTGGATAGAGCCAAACTTTACCCTCAGAAATAAACGCGGCAATCATTTTTTGATTTGGACTGAATGACCCCCAGGGTCATGTGCTTCTCCAGAATTGCAAGCCTCGTTTCTAAATTTTCTAAATTATTTGACTTTCTGACAAGGAATTGTACCCACATCCTTTCGCTTGAACCAAGCGCATCTTTACCGCAGCGACTACGCGGATCCCGTCTCTTGGTGATTTTAAAACTACTCTTAATGTCAAAGACGAAAGGGAGGGTACTGGCGCAATTATTATGACAGGATTGCCTGGCTTTCGACGTAGTAGGATGACTTGGCGACCACAGGACCTCTAACTGAGCTTGATCTCACTCACTTGTGCCAGTTTCATTACTTTTGTCTTTTCTATTCGACCTTTCTTGGCCAGAACATGTTTCCTTCCAAACTCGATGGTATTAGGTTCGCGAGGCGTGAGGAGATATTAATTTTTACGCCCGTCGTAGCCCACGTTTTTTGTAGGATCAGACCTTTTCTAGTCTTTCCCTGAGTAGTGTTAAGAAGTATGGTTTCCGAGTTTTACTTTCCTTAAGAAATAATCACAACAAATATCAAACATATTTTCTTTTCTACATTTGGCAGGTTTTACCGTTAATCTTGTGGGACCATAAAATATCTACGTTCACACCAGGTTTCCACAAAGTATAGGTTTCGTTGTGGACAGGTTTAAGTACGTATAAAACAGCTGCTGAGGCAAGAAGGAAGGTTGAAACATCTGTGAAATATTGAAGAACCCTGATCACTGCACAAATTTAGTTGGGGAGTAAACACTACTGTTTGCGATGAAATTAGGGCAGGTTAAATTGCAAACTACAACACATTAAGTTGGTTGTTGATGGAAAAGTTTTGGAAGAAACCCCACTGTTTAGATGGCCACGTTTAGAAAGGCTAGCTTTCATACAACGATTTTCTACAGGCTTCATTTTTTTGCTTGTAGTTTAACGTCGCACTAAGACATCGAAGGTTTCTGGCGACGTAAGGGTGAGAAAGGGCTAGGACTGGGGAGGTAGTGGCCGTTGCATTTGAATGGTGTGAAATGGGAATTACGGAAAACTATCTTCAGGACTGCTGATGGTGGGATTCGAATCGACCATCTCCCGAATGCAAGCTCACAGTTACGCAACCCTAACCTTGCGACCAACTCACACGATCTATAGGGTTCTGAAATAACCAGACATGTAAAACCCTTACTTAATACCGCAACCACATAGGTTTCCTTCTCACAGAAACTTATATAGCCTGTGGGTAGCCTATATTTGCTAGCGATTTATGTTACCCCAACGTCTGTCCGCACGATGAAGCTCTGAGAAACATACGGCAACATAAAGTATTGATTGCTGAAACTCTTAGTCAATGGATACAAAGTCTACAACCAGGTACACGGAATCTCTGACAATGCCTCTCACAGAACCCTGATCACTGCACAAATTTAATTGAGGAGTAGCCACTACTGTTTGCTATTAAATGCCACATTAATTAGGACACGTTAAAAAGCAAACTGCAACATATTAAGGTGATGGTTGTTGATGGAAAAGTTTTGGAAGAAAAGACACTTTTATAGATGGCGACATTTAGAATGGCTAGGTTTCATACAACGCTTCGCTACAGGGTTCAGCGGGCTAGGAGTGAGAAGGAAGCGGCCCCAGCATTTGCCTGGAGTGGAAATGGGAAACCACGGAAATCCATCTTCAGGGCTGCCGACAATTCTTACACGGCAACCATAATCGAACCAACAATCAAACTGGAAATTAATGGTGACCGGATATCCGAGAACCACTAGGAAAATGTGGCATTTATGATCCATCCAATAATAACTGCAAAAATACCATCTGATATCCATCACGATTATTTGGACTCATACTCTGTCAAATTTTGTAAATATTTTAAATTGAACAATGCCTTTATTAAAAAAGTGGTCGTTTCTATATTTAAGGGATTAATAAACTACCTTAAAGAATAATTTGAATGGAGTGTGAAAGTATAAATCATGTATATACATTTTGTATTCGTGTTCTTTTCTACAGTGCATGAACATTAGCGTAGTCAGGATCGGCCGAGTGTTATAGGTACAGAATGATGATAGAACAGAATAAAGGTGCTTGTGAGTGTGTGGTGCACGCATGCAGACTTGTCATTATAAGGACACTGATGCATGTGAATTATGCTGTTATTCAGAATGCCGTACACTAGAATATTTTATATTAAAATACAGATCAATAACAATACGATCAACGTCAACAGTGTTTTAACAGTAAATGGTATGCTGAGTTTGCAATCTAAAATCAAACTTTCGAGGCTGCCTAGAAAATAGATTCAACAGATCTGTTGGTTCTACAATTACGTTTCTGAGTGTTTATTGTTCATTGTCAGTATCTTTTTTATAACATTTTATTTGCATGAATAACCATATTTTGCATCAGTATTGTATGCAATTAATATTTTAAGTATAGGTATTAATATAACTTATTGCTTAGCATGCTTTGTATCAGAAACCTTTAGTTGAAAGAAGCAGAATTTGCAATAAATTCGTTCTCTCTTTAGTCCCGTTAGGACATTACAGAAAACTATCTTCAGGGTTGTCTACTGTGGGGTTCAAACACACCATTTCTGAGTCCTAGCTGACAGCTACAGGACCCGTTCTATGTATATATTTACTTTTTGTAAACAATGTGAAACCGGAATCCATTTCTTATTAACTGTAATTTATACAGTGTAGTGCATTTCGTGTTGTGTGCTCGATCATATTTGTTAGTTTCAGTGGCCTGCGTCAGAGTCATCCTTGACTTTGACGTTATGAAAGTGATTGAGGCATGAGCTTTGTTAGTAAAGTCGTGTCCCTGTATTACTCGACCTGCCCCCCTCCCCCCCGCGGGTGGTCATGATCATTATGGGGAGACGTGCACGAAAAATTGATTGTCTACATTCTCATTACCTCAAACGCTATTTGAGTTAGAATCATGAAACTCTGCACACCGATTTAAATTTAGCAAAGTGTTTATGAAAAATGTTTATTCAATTTCGAATTTTGGCCCTATTGATGTACCTTTTCTTCAGCAATGCTGGGTTTCTGGACCTTTTTGATTAGTGATTCCAAAGACCTCGTTTAATAAAACCCAGCAGACATTTTTGATTTCATGCGTATGTAGATTTTAAAAGACAAATGAACATTTAAATCTAAAATTTTTAAAATATAGGCTATATGAAGTTCGAAATTTCATAAAACATTTCAAATTTTGTAATTTTCTTGCAGGAAAATGTGTGACAGGGTTCAGCGTGCCTGTCTATCAAGTTGCAGATTGATATCTTCGATAGTTCAAGATAAAAATGTACATTTGCCATGAAAAAGGGAAGTCCTGGAAATGACAAGTTCAGCAAAGTATACATGCTAATTGTCTCAACTCACCTACAATAGAATTGACCATATCCATAATGCTCATCATCCTCCTCTTCAGCTGCTTTCCTCTCAAGTGTTTTCTTTTGCCTTAGTACATCAGCAGATAATAGGCCTAAATCAATTAACCTAAAACCGGAGTTCTCAGTAGAATCATTACTCAAAAGCACTCCTCCAATTCCCTTTGATGAGCTGCTTGGTGAATTCGTTGGACACCTAACCTCTTGTACGTCAAGACAGTACGGTCATATTGCATTCAATATAATAGATTTTTTAACTTTCTTGAAGCCAACGGCCGTAGCCGTGTTGAAACACCGGATCCCGTGAGATCTCCGAAGTTAAGCAACATTGGGCGTGGTCAGGAGTTGGATGGGTTGCCACGCGCTGATGGTGGGGGGTAAGGGAATGGAGTAGCGGAAAGGAACTGGCCACCCTACCGCACGTAAACTCCGGCTCAGGAGCACCTCTGCGGAGGTTCGGACCTGCCTTCGGGCACAATAACCCTTACCTACCTTAACTTTCTTGAACACACTAGTAGGCCGGCGCATTGTTATTTGTTACTCCCACAGATGCACCAACTCTCAAAAATAATGAATAATCCACACCGCACAACCATTCACTAGGCTGTATGTCTCAAATCAAAACAAACTTTGCGCGATAACCGTCATGCTTGAAAAGACGGAAATAATGCTTCACAGCCTTCCTCAGTTCGGCTCCATGGCTAAATGGTTATCGTGCTGGCCTTTGGATACAGGTGTCCCGGGTTCGATTTCCGGCAGGATAGGGAATTTTAACCATCATTGGTTAATTTAGCTGTGTCGTCTTCATCATCATTTCATCCTCATCACGACGCGCAGGTCGCCTACCGGCGTCAAATCACAAGACCTGTATCTGGCGAGCCGAACATGTCTTCGGACACTCCCGGCACTAAAAGTCATACGCCATTTCATTTCAGCCTTCTTCAACAATTGCTAGTGTAATACCGCCAAGTGCCTGACGAAACTGACGTAAAGAGTTCAGCAAAGATGAAAAATAGCAGTCGGTGAAAGAGGGGGCGTGGCATCTGACGCGCATGTGTACGGAATTTAAATTTTTAAGTGCACTTAGGTACCGAATTCAATCAGATCCTTTCGGATTCCCAAAAAGTAAACTAGTAATTACAGTAATTTTTTTCATACACATATCTGAAAGATTTCGTGCTCGTCTCTCATTAAGGTGTCAAGTCTCTATGGTCTGACACCGCGGTTAGCTGGCTAGAGTTCCGTTTGTGGAAACCATTTCACTATCAGAACGTCGGCCGCAGGGTAGAAGAGGTTGCGGTATACAATTTCTGATCATTAAATTGGGTGCCAGAACCTGATTTCAGTTCCAAACATAGTGTTCTTATGGAGTGGGGCATATGACGCTCTTGATAGTGATTTGTAAGTAAGTAAGTAAGTAAGTAAGTAAGTAAGTAAGTAAGTAAGTAAGTAAGTAATTCGTCTTTATTCGTGGTGAAGTTAGGGCTCAAGGCCCTCTCTTACACTTAAGCACAATATACATACAGTATAATATTTAAATACAACAATTTTTTTAAAAAATAATATAGTACTAATAGAAAATGTGGAGATTGTAATAAAAACCATTATAGAATGTACAACACGACACTGTAAATGTACATGATAATAAATATAAAACTAACACTAGTGGTAATAAGAGACGTAAACACAGTAAAAACCTATAACTAGCGAATATAATTCTACTTTTTATGAAAATATGCTCATTCACGCAGTCATTCACGCTACACAGATCGAAACAACGAAAAGTCAGCTAGAAGTATTCAGAAAGTGATTTCGGCAATCCATCTTAAATCTCCTACGAGAACGCAAATCCCTAATGGTAGCAGGTAGGGTATTCCATAGCCTCGCGGCAGTGACTACAAAGGAGCGGTTGTAGGTCCTGGAGTGACTGAGATATTGTTAAACAGGAGCCAGATCGTGTATCGTGGTTATATATAATAATTTCGTGTGGCTATTTCTAGCCGAGTGCAACCCTTGTAAGGCAGACCCTACGATGAGTGTGGGCGGCATCTGCCATGTGCAGGTAACTGCGTGTTATTGTGGTGGAGGATAGTGTTATGTGTGGTGTGTGAGTTGCAGGGATGTTGGGGACAGCACAAACACCCAGCCCCCGGGCCATTGGAATTAACCAATGAAGGCTAAAATCCCCGACCCGGCCGGGAATCGAACCCGGGACCCTCTGAACAGAAGGCCAGTACGCTGACCATTCAGCCAACGAGTCGGACATCGTGGTTATGATAGGAGGAGAGGTAATTAAATTTTGAAGAGAGATAATTCGGTACACCTGTGTTTAGAACTCCGTCCGTCGGTTAAGCCTTCAACAGACCAGTTAGTGTTATTCGACAGGGGTAGGCTATGTGCCGAGACCGTATTTCACCCTCTCTCTACGTCAATATGATCAGTCTCACCAGTATCACCACCGCCACGCGCACAGCTACCCACTTACCCATCCAGACGTGGTAGTTACCCATGGGTGTCAACTAGAATGACCTGCACCAGGCCTCTCCGCAGGACGCAATGCTGCACTTGGTGACTGTCTAATGAGATGAGCTGCGTGTAACATTATACAGTAATCTAATCACTTACCAGCCCAACTACATATTTCAAGAACTTTGGCAGTAACAAAATCCACAGTTCTACCCCTTCAGGCAAGCAACTCAATGCTGAAAACATCCGAGGGATTTGAACTATGAATTTTAGGTAAATAAAATATAATAAAGTATGAGAATATATTCTTTATTTATTTCTAAAAATTACAGTTCTTTTCTTAATCATCGTTATCCGGTCGATTAGATCACGGCTGACTTGATCCCTCGCTGCACACCAGCTAGCTAGAGCGACGCATCAAGTGGGCCGTGATTAGATTAACAGTTTGCCTTTGTCTATCACTACGAGCGCTATTGCGAGTTAATGCAGAGTTTCACTTAAGCACCACTACGAGCACTAAAGTGAGTCAATGCAGAGTTTCACTTAAGTACCACTACGAGCGCTAATGCGAGTCAATGCAGAGTTTCACTTAAGCACCACTACGAGCGCTAATGCGAGTCAATGCAGAGTCGTTGCCTACGAGATATACAAGGCCGGGAAGTGTGCGCAAGTTCTGAGCATAAAAACCGTCCCCAACCAGGTTCGCAGTATCGCCGCCAGATGTCTCAACATCGTGTTATAGTTTGCATTTGGAATAGTGCATTAACGTATGGAGAAACGTGTTTTTAATACGTTTAAGTATATATTTCACATATTGTTAGTGTTCAAATGAACTCCAAGTAGATTTCATATACACTAATGATATATCGTACGGTACTGTAAGTCCAATTCGTCAAAGAAAGGAGAACATTTTTTCAATCGTTTCCTGCCAATCCAGTTTTAAAGGAGAAATGGAAAATTGCTATATCCAGACAGGGTTTAAATTGGGTTCCCTTTGGTCGCCTGGGACGTCATCCAGAGACTGTAATTTACATTTTAAATATTGAGCCTTCAGTTTAAGGGCTACAGATTCATTAGATCACTTCACTGCCTCCGACTTCCACACCAAAAGACACTTAAGAATTATGTTGGCTTTTCGAATGGAGAAACTGGAATAACATCCCTCATTAAAGAAAGGCTCCATTAGTCAGAGCGCACACTTCTTGGACACGCGACATGGGACAGGAGATACGACTGAAATAACTTGTCCTGTCCCGTGTCCCATAGGCCACGTACATGCACATCTGTGGGACATTAGTTAAGATGTCCTCTAGTGATTTGGAAGGCTTGTTGTTACAGTACTCCGAGAATTATGAAGAAGTCGGGTGACTAGACGAAAAAAGAGATTTTGGGTCAACTCATACTCGCATAACGTAGACTGCCAAGAGAATGGTGCTTTCGTGTTGGCTAAGAAACTTAATATCCTTCATAATGTCATACATTTTATTAAAGAATGAACTGGAAGACATTTCAAAAGTTACTGCATATGGTAAAGCCACTAACTGAGAAAAAAGAAAACAAATTCAGGGATCCTATTCTACCAGCTGAAACATTATTGATAACACTCATGCTGAATGCTTCGCCTATTTCTCGCCAGATATTTTGACATATGGACCTATTTGAATAATCCTTTAATCTGTAATTATACAGCACTTCATTTGTAGTAGTTGCCTCTATTGAGCTGCATATATTGAAATTACTACACCAAACTCACGCGCGAAGTGATGGGACACGTCCTACGAAATGCAACAGGCGATACCTCGACGGGACATGTCCGCTGACACATGGGACAGTCCATGCCCTTGACCGATAAGTGTGCGGGCTTCCTCTTGATTGCACGTGCTGTATCCACTTGGAACATGTTCCTTTTATCGCATCCCATGTGTCGTGTCCCTTGTCCAATAAGTGTGCGCTCCGCCTTACGAAGCCATGAATTTGACATGCATGGTGGAAACATTAGGATCCCTTATCATAGATGAAATGGCTATCAAGCCCAGAGTACACTATAACCGTAATCTTGACCAAGAACAGTTTTGGAATTACTTGATAAGACGCTCGAAGGTAAGTTTTATATTAACTTAGACGCTATTGATATTAAGAACGACACCGTGCCTTTTCAGGGAAACATGTCTCTCTGGAGTTGTCTTCCTTGGCCATGATAGGCGGTTATCTTGTTCTAGTTGCGGAAGAAAATTCTAATTATGGATCATGCTTCGGACAGATACCCTCGGCCACTGCTGACAGTCCGCAGATGTGCCTCATTAGGATGAAAGATCGTGGAGCATTACGCTACCCCTCAAGACAAATGGTTTACTTTCTGCAAAATACGTTGAATTTTACGCTCCACTCCTTACGTTATCTCGGCAATACGAATATGGTTTAAAAACTTAACGTTTTTTTTCTTCCAAAGTTCATTGAGGAATTCAAATGTGACGAGTGTGATCAGAGAGTACTGACTGTAACTCTCAATACAAAACTTTAAATGAAGCTCATAAAATTACAGATGCTCTTGACTTGGAAAAGAACTTCAGGACAAAGCATTTAAGTTGAAAGATCTTGTAAATGTGAGTGATTCGAGCAGTGATCACAGTAAGTCATTTTAATGTATCGCTTTTATTATTTATTGAAGTTCACTTCGCCTAAAATAATTCCAAATATCACTTTAATGTGTTCTACTGTACATTCAGTCACTCTAAATCACATTTAGGTGGTCCTAACTTCGTTATTTGTAGGTTTTTATATCTTTAAAAACCAACATGTACTATTAATTGAATGTATTTCTCACAAACAGCATAGCACAATGTCGAGACCTCTAGCGGGCGTTCGTAAAACTACTTGCGACCCGCATTTCTGTCGGTCCGCTTCCCG